>NC_139029.1:50271978-50907811 GCF_964662115.1 Mustela nivalis
GAGAATAGGCAGTGCTTTCTCCATCCTATGGATTAGGAAACTGAGGCCTGTGTTATTAATACTAATAAAACTTTTTTATAGTACAAGTTATATAGAAAACAAGTTATATAGAGAACGAGATAAAAATGAAACAGTCTCTAATCCCAAATCTAAGAGGGAGCTACTGGTCTATTTTCTGTTCATACACATTACACAGGAGTCTCTCCCCCTTATCCGTGGGGGATCTATCTCAAGACCCCCCAGCGGATGCCTGAAACAACA
Source organism: Mustela nivalis (assembly GCF_964662115.1). NCBI lineage: Eukaryota > Metazoa > Chordata > Mammalia > Carnivora > Mustelidae > Mustela > Mustela nivalis. The sequence continues at coordinate 50,272,240 of NC_139029.1, forward strand.
GTACTGAACCCTACATACACTATGTTTTTTCCTATATACACCTACCCATGATGAAGCTTAATTTATAAAGGAGGCACAGTAAGAGATAAATGACAATAATATTATAATAAAATAGAATAAATATAACAGTATACTATAATAAAAGTTATGAGAATGTGGTCTCTCTCTCAGTATCTTGCACTGTACTCACTCTTCTCGTGAGGACGTAGGAGGGCAGAGCAGCTGTATGATGAGATGAAGGGAGGGGATGACGGGATGTCGTGTCAGGCTCCTCCTGATCTTGTGACGACACGGTGGTGGGGGGGGTCATCTGGTTCTGGCGGTTGACCATGGATAACTGAAACCACAGAAAATGAAGCCATGGAGAAGTGGGGGGACTACTCTATATTAATTCGACATCTTACTATATACCTATGTTTTGAAATAAAATTTTTGAGAATTTAAATATATATGAATTCTTTCATTTGACAATTAGTGATAATAGCTAACACGCAGCTCTCCTGTGCGCCTGCACTCTTTATACACATGATAGTCAGGGACTTGTTTCATCCGCACGCCACCCTGAGGAGGCAGTGGTACTGTTATTACCCTTGTTTTACCGCCGAGGACATGGAGGCACAGGGGAGTTACACGAACCGCAGGGTCACACAGTTAGGAAGTGGCAGAGCCAGAGTAGACGCCCATGGGGTGTGTCTTCTCAGTCCCCCAGGACCTGGCACAGCTCCTGGCCCACAGGAAGCTAGCAACTCTACATGCTGCGGGAGAGTTGGTGTTGAGAAGATTGGCTTGACGAAGGAGAAGCAGCTCTTCTGGTTTGAGGAACGATGGCCACACATGCCTGTCGTGTGGGTTCCGCACTTGCCCTTCTCTGCCTTGATTCCAGCAAGGCTTCTTAACCAGCAGTGGATTGCCTTCGGGTCTGCAGAAGCTGTAACACAGCCACTTTGCATTTGGCCGTGGATTTTGTTGTCTGGCTCCCACTGACCCCCGACTTAATTCCTTTCCGAAGCCGGTATCCTGTGTCGGTAGCTGGAACAGAGGAGGGAATAGCAGTGTGTTGCCTGGCAGGCAATGCTCTTGGATGTGCGTGCGGTTTCTAGCTAGCCAGAGGAACTCTGTAAAAATTACTCCACTTTTAAAATTCTAATAATGTCTTTGAATTGCTTTAGTGAGAAGATTTTCTCTCAAATCTATGAACAGAGTCTGATTCCAAATACAATTTTAATTCCAAAGAAGCTCCAAATATACTTGCCTTACTTTGGAGTCAGAGCTCTTTATTTATTTATTTTAAAGATTTTATTTACTTGTTTGACAGACAGAGATCACAAGTAGGGAGAGAGGCAGGCAGAGAGAGAGAGGAGGAAGCAGGCTCCCCGCAGAGCAGAGAGCCCAATGCGAGGCTCGATCCCAGGACCCTGAGATCATGACCTGAGCCAAAGGCAGAGACTTTAACCCACTGAGCTACCCAGGCGCCCAGCTCTTTCTTTAAATTGTGCTTTCTGAAGTCCACAAAATTCATCTTTCTCATTCTGTGTTTTGTTTCTCTGAGGTCCCAAATAATTCCTGCTCTAAGTAACATATACACTTCTTTCCGTCCGTTTATTGATGAAGACAGTTCTCTTGAGATACACATTATGCTAGCTAGTGCATACAAGACCTAATGTCTTGCCCTCAAGAAGCTAGCAGTCTAGTGAGGGTGAAGATCAATGCCAAAGAATTGCAGCACAGTGTTCTCAGTGCTGAGGTAAAGCAGAGAGAAGGAAGGTGAGTGCGAAGGTGGGAGTATGGAAGGACCTCTTTGTGGCATGGTGTCCTTTTGCTAAAGCATCCAGACCATGATAAATTCAAGTTATGCTTTCAAGAATTAGCCTTCAAGGCTTTTATGTGTATGCATAGTCTGAGTCTGTAGATGTCGGGAGACGAGCTTATCCCCAGTTTACAAGCATTCTCTATTATCTAGTTGAAAAGAAAAGAAGGAAGCCTTGGGATAGGCAGTGTTTTCAGTGTAATTCATAGAGTTTACTATGAATTAATAGACTATACTTGAAGGTAGGACCCTTAAAGAGGAAATTAAGTTAAAATGAGGTCATTAGGCAGGGTCCTAATCCAATATGACTGATGTCCTTATAAGAAGAGGAGGTTAAGACACAGACATGCGCAGAGAAAGGACCAGCTGAAGATACAGAGAGAAGACAGTCATCTGCAAGCCGAAGAGACAGGTCTTGGAAGGAACAATTTTGATCTAGACACCTCAATCTGAGCCTTTTAGCTTTCAGAAATGGGAGAAAATAAGTTTCTGTTGTCTCAGTCCCCCAGTCTGTGGTACTGTGTTATGGCAGTGGCAGCAAACTACAGCACAGCCTTAACCAGCTCTTAGAGGCTGCCGGTGGGATCTCACAGCAGCCCATTGTCTCAGCCTTTGATTATTGTAGCTCATCAGCCTCCCCTTGGTGGACCCTGTCGTCTGTCACCCACTCAGCCACCTCGCCCAGAGATAAAAGGACAGGGGAGGAGAGTCTCTTGTGGTACAGAGAAGGGCAAAGGGCAGATCCTGCTGGAGCCTTTCACAACCAAATCCTTAACCACTGGGTTTCAAGGGTGTGGTTGATCTAGGTGTCTTTAATTTCCAACTGCTAGATTCTACAAGTCCTATAGAAAGAAACTCTTTATTGGTTTTAAATGCATATTCAGGGATTTAAAATTTTGAAACTTTAGAAATTATTATTTTTTTAATTGAAAAACTTTTTTTCCAAATACTCTGTCTCACTCTGGACTTTCATACACCAACATATTAACATTTTAAAATTAAGTGGTGAGATTATGATTTATTTTCATATTCTTCTTTATGGCTTTGTAGATTTTCAAAATTTTCTTTAATAAATGTACCTGACTTTTATGGCCAAGATTGGGGAAGTGTGGATCATAAAGGTGAAAATAATTGCAATCCTGTGTTAGAGCCTGATGAGAATAAATGAATCTTCTTAACTTCAAGGAGTTCTAGAGGAAGAAAGCACATTTTTTAAAATGAATGAATAATGAGAATAGTTGTAGGGCACAGGGTGTCTGTATTAAGCTCTTGAATTCATGAATATTTAGTATTTTAAAAATTTCTCTCTCTATGGGAAAAACTAATCATTTTTTTAATGCTAATAGAATGCAACAGTGTACATGATTTTATATTAATTGACATATAGTGTGTAAAAGGGGATGTAGATCTAAGAGTAATAAAATACGAAAATATTAGTCAAGTTGAAAATAGAAAAAAACTATCACAAGATTCTATGATCTGTTATTTGGTTTATGACAAAGGGTAGGTGATAATTGACTTGCAACATTGTGGAAAAACTCCTGTTGATACCCTGGCTTGGCCTTGATTGTGCTTCAGACGAAGAGGGTGAAAATGACAGTATAATTTAAAATTAGAAAAAAGGAAAAAAAGAAGAATTACTGGATCAAACAATATTCTTAATTCCTCCCCCCACCAAAAAAAAAAAAAAAATTAGAAAAAGGAACTGGATTCAGAAATTATAGGTACAGCCAAATGGTCTCATAAGAAAAATGAGCAGGGGCACCTGGGTGGCTCAGTGGTTTGGGCTGCTGCCTTTGGCTCGGGTCATGATCTCAGGGTTCTGGGATCGAGCCCCGCATCGGGCTCTCTGCTCCGCAGGAAGCCTGCTTCCCTCTCTCTCTCTCTCTCTCTCTCTCTCTCTCTGCCTGCCTCTCTGCCTACTTGTGATCTCTGTCTGTCAAATAAATAAATAAAATCTTTAAAAAAAAAGAAAAAAGAAAAAAGAAAAATGAGCAAATTTTGCCATAACTTGAAAGTGCAGTTTCTCAAGCTACTGTTATTTAAGTTACTCATATTTAAAGTAATGCATTTGACAATATTAAGACTATGTATGCAAGAGAATATTATAGTTATTATCTGTTAGCCAAATGTAATCAAACCTTCCCATTTAGAATACCCTTTGAGAATCTGGATTCTTGTCTTTTCCTGTAGATCTTGTCTAAGCACAGGTAAAATACAACGCCCTTGTAGTATGAAGAAGAACAGATCTTGGCAAATGGGATTGCTTCCAGGCCTTTTGCTAGATTGCTGACCAAAACAAACTGGTGATGAAAATCCATCCACCTCGATGCACATTTTAGAGAAAACTGCCTGTTCCCACATGTGCTCAGCCTCCTAGATACAGGTACTGATAACCTGAGACCTCCTCTCTGGTACTGATTGCAGGAATGATCGTTCCTCCTGTAGAGAGGAACGTTTTTGTAGAGAGCCAGGATCCTCTTTTGTAGAGAGCCAGGATCATTTTGGAAACATATGGTTTAATCTCAGGAGCACATGTGCTATCAAGATGTGTGTGTGTGTGTGTGTGTGTGTGTGTGTGTAAAAGTCATTTCATGTATGCCTGGAGTGACCCTTCCAAGAATCTCACACAGTTTGTGGACATTCAGGCCTGTTCCTTGGATTTCTCTTAAATGCAAATCCAGCTGTGTTAGTTCCCTTAACCCCTCCTGTGCCTGACCATGTTTAAGCGTTAAGCGTTGCCCCGTCAGCTTTTTACTAAGTGTCCGGAGAGTAATTACCCAGATGCACCTGGGTGGGGTTTAACCCCTTGCACCCCCACCTTCTCTGCCAGAGTCATGGGGGAGATTCAGATGTTCAAAAGAGGCATAGTCAGTGAAATCACTTCTCTCTCCTGAGGTAACTTGATCTTGTCAAACGAGGCCTTTTACTGAACATGTGTGCTTTAGTTTTATTTTAAGTTTCTGAAATAGAAAGAGAAAACCCTCTTTTGGTTACACATGAAACTTTATTATTATTGTTATTATTATTTTGTCAGAAGAAAAGCCACAAACTTGCCCAAATCAAAATACAAGCGAATACTGCAATGTCACTTCATCCAGAGTCAAAGGCAGGAGGGGAAGGTTGTGAAAATTAAATTCAGGGAAGACCAGAAGGAAACCAAACTGACTTGCCCAGAAATGAGTATTCAGCTGTTGTCCCTTGGCTGGATTTTAGGAGAAGAGAAAATAAGAATTACTTTTAGGGATGCCTGGGTGGCTCAGTTGGTTAGAGTCTGCCTTTGGCTCAGATCTCAGGGTCCTGAGATCAAGTCCCGCATCAGGCTCCCTGTTTGGTGGGAAGTCGGCTTCTTCCTCTGCCTGCCATTCCCCCTGCTTGTGCCTGTGCTCTCTGTCTTTGAGAGAGCACATAAGTAAAATCTTAAAAAAAGAAAAAAAAAAGAAGTATTGTTAAAAACAAAACATGAACTCCTCCAATTATGAAGAACTCTCTCCATAATGCTCACCTCTACATGCCCCAGGTCTGATTTATGCTGGAAATGAGGTCAGGTCTCATAGACATAGGACTTTCTAGGTGGAAGGTGGTTCTTATTTGACCAGGCCTCTGGTGGCCTAGCAGCACATTAGACAGGGACTTGGGGATTCGCTGGAGGTGGAGTCTAACAGGAGAAGAATGTGGGTTTGGGTGCCCTCTTGTTGGCTCTGTTGTGCAACCTCAGGCAAATTGCTGAAGCTTTCTGAGTCTCAGTTTCCCTCTCTGAAAAGGAGGTGTGGATGTTCATGTTGTAGCATTGTTGTAAAAATGGAAATGAGGGGCACCTGGTCTGGCTCAGTTGGTAGAGCATGTGACTCTTGAGCTTGAAGTTGTGAGCCCCATGTTGGGTGGGGTTAGAGTTAACTTAAAAAAATTTAAATGAAACCAACAATGTCAGGGGTGTAATACATGCCAGGTACATTACAAACACTCAAGTGAAAGCAGTTTATTCTATGTTTACAAAGGACGGCTCTGCCACCAACAGATATGTGACCTTGGGTAATTCATGCTGTTAGGTGGCTGGCCTCTGGTTTTCTTATCTATAAAATGTAAATTTTTAAGCTGTAGCTCCTTCTAGTTCCAAAATTTTAGTGAATCTTTGAGGCTCCTCTGAAACCTGGGTGAACCCTTAAGAATATTTTCAGTGCCTAGCAGTGGGCAAAGTGGCCAGAGTTCAGGTTAAGTTCTCGACAGAAAGTGCTCAGAACTTGTCTTAGATCTTAGGCAGTTCTCATCATCCTGGGATCAGGGCAGGAGAAAGAAATCTGTTCTTACCGCTCCTCAGTCTTAATACAAATCTGAAAATCCTCCCATATCCCGAATCTGTATTCTCCCACATCCCCAACTTCTGATCTTCCTTGATGCTTTAAGATACTATCTAATGTGTCGGTAGTACGTTGTTGCTTGCAGACGATCTGGGTGTAGATTATGACCCTGGCTCCTCAGAACAATTCTACAGGGCATGTTCATTTATCATCCCCAATTTACAGATGAGGAAACTGAGGTCTGGATTTGTTGAGATCATGAGGTCGAGAGTTGGCAGATACGTAGTTCATACTCAGGTCTTTTACTGCAAAAACATGTCTCTGCCACAGAGCAAGTCTCCCTTGTAAAGTAATGGAGCCTTTTGTTTATAAATGAGGAGGAGAGGCAAAGAAAAGGGTAAAGTCACAATTGGAAAGAGGCTATAGAAATCCTGACTCCCTCATGGCTCATAAGCTCAAGCCTGTGATTCCCAACATCTTTTCATATATATGAGGACCTATTATTATTATTTTTTGGGGGCACACAGTTTATTATTTTGTTATATGTGTAAAATGCAGATGAACAAAAACGAAGATAAATAAAAGGGATTCCTACTCCAGTGATAACCACTGTTAACATTTTAATATAATAATTTTCCAGAGGTTTTTTTTCCCCCATTTCTGTATCGATATGTATATGAAGAAGATGCACATACTGTTTAAGAACCATCTTCAGTAACAAAAAATAAAGGTTGCTCCACAGTCAGGCGGAGGGGACCCAGATCTTGTGTCTCCCTAGAATGGCTTCCCTGCCTGCCTCTTGGGCCCTAGGCTCCTTGCTCTGTGGAGGGCTGGCTGTTGTTCCCTCCACCTCAGTCTTTGGGACAAAGCCTATAGCTCAGCTTCTGTAGCTGCTGCTGCCATTAAACCCAGCAGCGTCAGCACCCACGCCTGACTCACTCATATCACAGAAGCCCTCCCTTATCCTACTGTGCCAGGACTCAGGTGAGGTGGGGTGCCAGGAGTGGGCACTAGCTTCTCCAGGAGCTCTCCATAGAGACAGGCTGATACCCCCAGAAGGTCCATGCATGAACCTCAGCCAGGGGGAGGCAGAAGCTGGGGAGAGTGTTCTGAGCCATGGTGGGTTCTACACATGCTTGTCCTGGTGACCAAGCAGCCAGCAGCTTCTTGTGAGGTGGTGATAGTTCTGTAATTAATGTGTCACTTTGTTTCTGCTTGCTCTCCCTCCCTGCCTTACCAAGTTGTTTCCTCTCCAGCTTTCTACCCTGAATTGCACCTTCTCTCCACACCCCCATAAGACTGTAGCATAGAAACTCTCTCTCAGGTCCTTTTGTTTTCACTGAGGAAACTGAGCTGAGGTGAAGGCCGCCATGTTTTGTCCTGTCTCTGTGCTCAGTAAACGCATGTGAGAAAATACCCCCAATGCGATCACTTTTATTGAATGTGGGTCTTATTAATGACAACAGCATCTGAACGCTCTTGGAGAAAATTCGCGTATCAAAGTTCTCTTCAGATACCATTCGGTGATTGGTGGATTATAGGACCCCTGGAAACCACTCCCTGCCTCTCCCTATACTTCGGGTCCCCAGGAAGGTCTGAAATCCTTGGTTGGGTCGTTTAGGTGAGATACAGGTCACCCCAGCTCTTTTACCCTTAGCTTGACCTTCCTGCTGCAGTTAAATACTCTCAGACACAAGTGTGGTGTGTGTCCAGCCTCGCCCGCCTGCTGCCTTTCAAGTGTGTGAAGTATTGAAGTCTGTGCACATTTTCCCAGAGCGAGGTGCTGTACACATCTGGGTCAACTTTATTCCAGTTTTCTTTCCTTTCTTTTCCTTTCTTTCTTTCTTTCTTTTTTTTTTTTTTTTAGTCAGTCAGTGTGAGTAACTGCAACATGAAACCGCGAAGAAAATGGAATAAACATGTTAGAAATGCTAGAAAGTGATCTCTGGTTGTTTATTCTCCTCATTCTCAATTCCTGGGCTTATATTTAAGCATTCATAGAGTTTCAGTGATCTCTAAGAGTGTTTGGTGTGCTGCAGGGGTAAAAAAAAAAAGTCTGTTCTCTAATAGGAAAGAACATCCACATTGCGTTTCCTGGTTTGAAAGTATATGGGAGTGAGGGGAAAACTAGTCTCGAGGGACAGGGCCTCTCGTGCTGATTCACGTTCTCTTAATAAGACACTTAGGCTGTGACATCATCATTCGGGGCACTTCATCTATTAAGCAGCATTCACTGGGCCCCTTTTTGTTTCTCTAGGGCAGGGATTCTATCTTGTACATCTTGTGTTCTGCGGCAGTGCTGACATAGCTAATAGGCACTGCCCAAGCTCCTTGAACGATGAGGTGGATGGTGAATTTTTCAATCTAAATAATGGTGAGTTGCAGAAGCTGTCTGTATTGCAAAAAACAAATGCTAGAGACACAATTTATGTGTAAGTAATGAGCGAACAAGACAGTATATTTGTACAATGTACTATTTTCAGACAGAGCTCACTGGCTCTGTTCACAGTAAGGATTCATTGGCTGGTTTAGGCAGAAACAGAGAAGAGAGATCTGTCAGGGCAGAAATGGTGAAGGAAGGCTTGTGTCCCAGTTTCTCATGGGGGTGGCCGAGGGTGAGGCAGTGGACTGTGGTCTCAGAATGCTGGGTTCCGGTTTTGCCTCTCGAAACCTGGTCTAGCCTTTAGGGCCTGTCTCCTCCATCAGTCTTTTCCTGATTCCTGAACTAGATAATTAACCTCCTGGGACCTCAGAGCTCTGTGTTGGGACTTTCTCCTGGCTCTGCTCCCATATGGCCATTTGTGTTTTGTCTGATTCCTTCCACTGGATTATGAATAAATTCTGGACTCTTCCTGACTTATCCGTATGACCCCTATAGTGCCTAGCATAGTGTCTTGTACTCGGGCCACTGCACAGATGCTTGTAGAAGCAGAATTACCAACCCAGAATTTCAGAATGATAAGTACATTCATCCCAATCTGCAATGTAGTGGCTCGAATAGTGGCTTCTAAAATGATAGGTCTACATCCTATAATCAGTGAATGTGACCTTATTTTAAAGAAGGATCTTGCAAGTGGAAGTTGAGGATTTGTGCCTTTGGATTTTTCCCTGTGGTCGTTATCCTTCACAATACATAATCATGAGTTTAATGATCCTTGTTTTAAATAGCTCACCATGAAATAATTAATTATGCTTAGTATCAGTAGGAATTATGAATGGTGATGCTGAATGACACCTTGATAATACAAGAAACAATGATGGTCTCTATCAGCTTACCAACTATGGTGGGTAGGGTGGTGGCTCCCTGTGTCCTAATCCCCAGAAACTGTGAATGTGATATTATTTGGAAAAAGTGTCTTTGTAGATACAATTAAGGGTTTTCAAGATGAGATCATTCTGAATCACCTGGGCTGGCCCTAAACCAATGACAAGTGTCCTTATAAGAGACATAAGAGGAAAAGACAAAGGGAAGTCCATGGGAAGACAGAGACAAAAGTTGGGGTGTTGGCAGCAGAAGTCAAGGAATGACTGGAGCCACTCACTGCTGGAAGAGGCAAGAAAGTATCCTTCTCTGGAGCCTTAGGGAGAAGTATGGTCCTGTGATTTCAGATTCTGACACTGTGATTTCAGATTCTGGTACCCAGAACTTAGAATAAATTTCTGTTGTTTTAAGCCAAAAAGTTTATGATTATTTACTGTGGCAGCCTTAGGAAATGAATACATGCAGGCTGGTTTGAAATTTCTATTCTACCTCTATATAAATTCTCTTCTACCCCTAACTATAAATTTCTTAAGGGTAAAGCCTATGTTTGTCTTGTTCCCAGTGGGGGCCCCCTGTGCCTAATTGTATGACAGAGTCATAATGTCAATTCCTTTTCCCTTCTTTCCTCCATGTTGTTCGAAGTTCCCTATCTGCTGGTATAAGCAGAAGTGCTTCCAGAACACAATTCTGTTCTGCCTTAATTTTCTTTTCTTTTTTTTTTTTAAATTTTATTATTTATACCATAACTCAGCCAATCTGTCCCTCCCCACAACCACCCCCCCCACCGTAACCCTCAGTTTGTTTCCCGAGATTACGAGTCTCTTATGGTTTGTTTCCCTCCCCCATCCCATCTTGTTTCATTTTTTTCCCTCCCTATCCCCCACGACCCACTCTCCTGCCTCTCAAATTCCTCATATCAGTGAGATCATATGATAATTGTCTTTCTCTGATTGACTAATTTAGCTTAGCCTAATACCCTCTAGTTTCATCCATGTTGTTGCAAATGGCAAGATTTTATATTTTTGATGGCTCCATAGTATTCCATTGTGCATATATACACACCATATCTTCTTCTTCTTTTTTTTTTTTAATTTTATTTATTTATTTGACAGAGATCACAAGTAAGCAGAGACGCAGGCAGAGAAAGAGAAGAAGCACGCTCCCCGCCAAGCAGAGAGCCCAATGCAGGACTCGATCCCAGGACCCTGAGATCATGACCTGAGCCAAAGGCAGAGGCTTAACCCACTGAGCCACCCAGGCGCCCTATACCACATCTTCTTTATCCATTCATTTGTTGATAGACATCTAGATTCCTTCGACAAAGCAGGAAAGAATGTCCAATGGAAAAAGACAGTCTCTTCAACAAATGGTATTGGGAAAATTGGACAGCTGCATGCAAGAGAATGAACCTGGACCATTTCCTTATACCACACACAAAAATAAACTCAAAATGGATGAAAGACCTCAATGTGAGATAGGAATCCTTAATTTCCTGTTTGTAGCAGAGGTTGTTAGTTTTTCTCCCCAGGATGTATTCTCTTCTTCTTTCGTGATGCTAGAACACCAGATCTTGGACTAGCCTCCCTTTACATCTGGGTAGGGCTATCCATCCGTTTTCTGGCCTGTGGGCTGTAAATGGGAGTGTGGTGAGGTAGCTTCTGGAAGCAGACCTTAAAAGATAGCTGGTAGATGCCCTTTGTCCCTTCTTCTTCGCTCTTCTTTCTGTCTCTCTGGAACACAGGTGCTACCATGTTGGACCATGAGAACCAGAGTCCCACATAGGAATGGTGAGCAGTGACTTGAGCACATGTCCCTGTGTGCAGCATAGCTGTCCTTCTGGCGCTGAGTTGCATGCTTCTAGATTTTTTTTCAGAGGGAAATAAAGTGCTTGTACGAGCCACTGTTATTGAGGATGTGTGTGTGTGTGTGTGTGTGTGTGTGTGTGTGTGTGTGTGTGTTGTGTGATTTGTCACCGCTACAACTTTGGGACTGCAGGAACGTTATTTGCTCTGAGGGGACAGCAACTGAACGAGAGATACTTTGAGCCTCTGTGCTGTTTCAAAACCTGTGGTCTTGATTTTAACTGAGGAAGCCTGTGGCATAAACTCTGAAGTTAAACAGACCTGAGTTTGAACCTTGACCTTATTCCGCCCTCCTGTGGAGTGGCATAGCCCCCTTGAGCCTCAGTTTCTCCTCTGTAACATGGAGATAAGGGTACCCACCTGTTGGGGGTTGTCATTCTGTGCATCAGAGTGCTACCGTGTCTATCAGGAAATACTGTGGTATATTTTTATTTTGTCTGGACTAGTGAAATTACCAAGGCTGCTGTTCCAGTAAAGAAGGAAACAAAAGCTGGATGAATAAAAAGTTTATGCCATAAAGCATTAAAAGGAATGCTTGAACTTTTATGAGGGATATACTTAGGGGGCTGGAGAAGGAAGTCCTGTTCAAGCTGTGGGTATCAGGTTTTGGCCATGTGGACAGGACTGGATTTTTCTGCTCCTTCAGCAGACATTTCTTGGACCCCTCCCATATCCCATGTGTGTAGGGCACACAGCGATAAATGAAGACATAGTGTTGATCTCTGCCCTCAGGAGCCCTTTGTCTAATGGGAAAGGTGAAGATTATTATAAGGCAAGGAGAAAACAGCTCTAAATGCAGCATTCACAAAATGCCATGGGAGCACAGGGGTCTGTCTGAAGGAATCGAAGAAAGTCAGACCTGTTTCCCTTCAGGCTGGGTTCTGAAGGATGAGTAGGAGTTCACCAGAAGGCGAAAACAGTCTAACAAGGGGCAATCACATGGACAAAGACAAAGAGACAAAAAAGAGCAATAACATGACGATGGTTGCGGCTGGCCTTTTCCATTTCAGGAGGTGGGAGAGGAGGGTTAAGGGACATGAGGCTGCAGATGTTGTCTGTGGTGCTGTTGCTTACAGAGCTGGATTGCCCCTTTTTCATTTGGACAAGGCCAAGGACCATTTAAAGGAAGGGAATGATGTGGGCAGTTCTCATCTGACGCTTGTGCTCCTCATCTCCCTGTTCTTTTAATTTGGAATGCTGCCACTTAGGGCAGAGATGGAGAGATCTTCTGGCAGTCATGGGAAACACAGATATTCTTTATCTTGGTTGAGATTAACAAAACAAATTAACTTCGGGTGTGAGGAGAAGCCCTTCAGATGAAAAATGGGCAAACTCCAGTCAGGTTGCTGGTAGTGACGCCAAATCTTCCCTAATTTTACTTGGCTGGGCCATTTATTTTTATTTTTACTTTATTCCTTCTTTTAAAAAACTATTGTATTTCAAAAAAAGCTTCCATGTCCCGGAATGCAGTGTGGTTTTACTTCTGGTCAGAAGTGAAAAAAATAGAGCTTCTGGATTTTTCTATGCTTGATAGAGGGCATAATGTGTAAATGTAGGTTACAAAACTCTATCTCCAACATGATCACAAATTTATAAAAGAAAAACTATGTATGCATATGTAGTATAAATTGCTTTTTGGGTTATAGGATTTTCTTCTCTATTTTCTATGTTTTCTTAAGGGAGCACATGAAACTTAAGTATTTTTATTTTTTTGAAAGATTTTATTTATTTGTTTGAGACAGGGAGAAAGCATGGGTGGTGGGAAGGGACAGAGGCAGAAAGAGAGAAGCCGACTCCTTGTTGAGCAGGACACCTGTCCAGGGGCTTGATCCCAGGACCCAGAGATCATGACCTGAGCCAAAGGCAGACACAAATCCGACGGAGCCATGCAGGCATTCCCCAGTCTTACGTATTTTAACAAAAGTTCTCAGTGTCATCCCTGTCCTAAACTTGAGAAAGAAAAACAAATTTCTTAGGAGGAGGAAGGCTAGAATTAGAGGTCTACTGTGTGTTTTGGGAAGAGTTTGGTTCGTCCCCTGTTGATCACTTTTACTGAGCTGTTTCTAAAGATTTGGATGGTTGTTTCATTATTCTTTCAATGTGGACTTATTGAGCAACTACTCAGCAACCAACCATACCTTTCTGGGCAGGCTTATTTTAGACAGAAAGCCAATTCCTTGGCTAGTCTCGCTGCCTCCCCCTGAGGTTTTCTTAGCTGGGCTCAGTGCGGCCACAACACCCTATGATTCTGTCATCACCTCTCTTGCTGCGAGGGGCCACTCTGGAGCCCTTCATAAACAAGCTGTCCAGGCTGTTTGGATAAGATCAGGGAAAAGACAATAATAAACTCAGGAGGATGGCATGGCCAAGGTGGTTCACACTGAGGGTTTTAATGGGTTTTCACACATGAGGAGCACTTTATTGTCTGCCCTTCAAAACGCTATCCTCACACGACCACCCTGTAAAAGCCCACCCCTCCTGGGAGCCTTCTGTCACCGAGCAGCCTCAAGTTCAAGGGAAGGCGCTGGTTGTTTCTTCTGAGAACAAACATAAATACCAGAGGCCCCTCTGCCTGCGTCAGGGGCTGTAGGTTAGATGTGCCGAGCGACAGCCAAGTTTGAGAGGCTGTGGGGGTGTTTTAAAAATAGGTGTTTTGAAGAAAGCTTTAGGAAAAAAATAATGATTGGCTACTGGTAGCTCTCACTCTCTCTTTTTTCAGCACCAGCTGAATAACCAGGACCCTGATGTGAACCAGAGTATTCAGGAAGGTGAAGCACAGAGGGAAATGTTTTATTAAAAACAGGCTTTTTAGTTGTGACAAATTATATGTGAAGTTTCAGGTACAGACCTACAAGGCTGTGGTGGCTTCAAGCGTGTTCAAGTGCGGCCGGAAGGAGAAACCTGCCCTGCCTGGTTTATCGTGTGGTTTTGCTTTCTGGGGGAGAGGGTAGGCAGGGGGAGAGAAGGAGGAGGTTGGTTCCAGGTTACTGCTGAGGTCAGGCTATGGCCATCCTCAGCATCCTAGCTCACGTTGGAGGTCAGAAGATGGAGAGCGTGCATGGAGAGAGCGAGTGAGCTGTTGCTGGTAGGCAAAGCTAGGGACCTGTACGTTGAGGCAGGAAGATAGTCCAGATTCCTTCAATGAATCTCAAGGCTTTTTACAGTCTGATTCTTTCCAGATCATTCTCTTCACCCGTCCAAGCACCAAATGTTGCTCCTCTTCTGTCTTTGGCAAACTCCAAATCCTCCTTCAAGAATAAGTTCAAAAGTGGTCAGTGAAGTTTGAACCATTTGAAAAAAGAATGGTTTAACTCTGACCCCCTTCTTTCTCTTCATCCCCTTTCTATCCTTCCCCAGGACAGAGTCCATCACTCCTCATGTTGCTTCCGTGTGACTTGGCTCATGACCACTGTTAGAGCTGACAGTCACAGCATGGAGGAACAGATGGGGTCTGGGAGAGCCTCTCCAGGAAACTGGCACAGGATCACATGAGATAATACATGGAGGTGGCTGTTAATTGTAAAGCACTGTGATAGTGTGGTCATCACTACCTTTTATGAATACGTGCTTAGCATTTTCTCAGTAAGTCCTCACAACAATGGGTTAAAGGTAGGAATTATAATCATCTTCCTTTTCAAGATGAGGGAGTTGGGTCTCAGTGTGGTTAAGAAGTGGTCTTTCCAAGGCCACATCAATAAAAGTGGCACAGTTAGAATTTAAGCCCAGTTCTGACTCTGCGGTCTTGACCCCACAGCACCATCTTGCTGGGCCAATGGAGAGCTCAAACAGCAAAGAGATAGCCCATCACAGGCATCCAAGCTGGGGTGGAGAAGTAAGACAGTTGCTGCCAGACAACATATAGCTTAGGGTGGTATAAGGGTTCTAGGAAGGTGCACGGAAAAATTGTTTGGAGATCGGAGTTACATTTTAGGGAGAAAAACAGGCTTTGTGGAGAGTGCTCACCTCACCTATACCTTAAGGAACTGGTCGGGTTTTATACAGCAGACTTGGAGAAAAAGAATGGAAGAACCTACATGTATAAAGGCTGGGGTGGGGCAAGAGCATGAGGCTCTTTCAGCCACTTCTTCTTATTAAGGACTTGGAGCTCATGACATTTACCACCACCCTTCACCCCTGTTCGTCAAGATAGAAGATGGTTGCCCCTAGCACGTAGGAATAATTCTTAGAATGGTTCACACTGGAGGTGCTACTGCTTCCTTGGCCTAGGAAATGTTTTGATTGTCACAGTGATTGGTGGGGTGGGGGGTGTTGATTGTGTGGGAAGAGAGGTGCTGGGCACTTGGTACCCCCCCAACAAAATATGCTAAATATCTCACAATATACAGGTCAGTCCTGCCCAAGGAAGAATTCTCCCACTCCAAAGGCCTGTATCTTCAGCCAGGATGTAGTGTGGCCTCAGCCTCTAAGCATGCATGGGCAGACTTACCCCGGACCATGCAGTGTCCTTCTGGGAGGCCTGATTCTGTTCCTGATCTCTTTCCCTTGTCAGACCCTAAAATGATCTGGGTGTTTTATCTCCAATCCATGCCCAACCTCCAGAAACTGCTTATTTATGCTGCTTCCAAGGCTTAGAACTGAAGTAAAAATGCCTCCCCTCTTTCCTCTCCCCTGCAGTCTCCTCTGCTGCAGAGGCCATGTAAGGAGAGTACTGCCCTGAATGGTTTCGAGAACCTTCCTCTTAGTATGAACAATAACTGGAAAATGATCCGTCTGATCTGGCTACCTTTGTGGTTGGGAAGAGGATAAAAAGAGCATTCAGTGGGCCGGCCTCTTCTCCACAAGGGCTCATCAAGGTGGAAAACCAAGTGGCACATGCTTGTGGAGAACGTATGAAAGGAGTAGGGGTGGGGGAGCGGTAGGGATGGAGGAAAAGCCTTAATAACATGGTAATAAGAGATATCAGACTACAAAACCCCAGTGAAGCCGGGAATAAAAGAGCCCAGTGCCTCACAAATACAGGACTGAATGAGTTTCGTGTTTAATGTAAATACACCTGCCATTTGTTCTCTGAAGCCTTGGTTCCAGGTCTTAAGATAAAATAGAATTTTGAACACTGTGCCAGTGTAATTTGCCTTTGCCCGTGCACCGACTGTACACTTTGTTCCCAAACAGTCCCCAGAGACCAAATACTGCTCCGGCTACCTCGCGGGTCACACCTCCTGCCATTTCCCTCAGCCAGCTCTGCTTCTACCTGGCGTTCAGCTAAGGCTCCTGGGCTGCTGACAGAGCAGAGGGAAGGGAGGCAGCTGGCCAGGAGGAATACGTGCTCGATGCCAAGGAGATCATTTTACTCTCCTGCTTCAAAGTTTCCCCCTGCCTTAAGCAGAAGAGTGAAAACCTCCATCTCTTCTGCAAAGCTCCTGTCTGCTTTTTGCCTCGAGTCCTCACCTCCCTCAGCCCCAGCGCGCAGACGTGCTTGCTTTCATTTCCTGGGCTGTTGGTGGGTCCCGTCTAGCTGCAGTGTCCTTGCTGCTCCTCTCTCTGCAATGCTCTCTCCCCGTTCCTCCGTCCCCCTTCCGTTCTTCTGTCCAGAATTCAGCCTGACATGGAACTCCTGACGAGATGCTTTCCCGGAGCCCACTCTCACACCAGAAGAGATTGGGGCCCCTCTTGTGTTTGGTCGTGGCGCTCTCTACTTTTCCTTCATGGCTCTTATCCCAGTTGATAATTATATATTTGTGTGATTACTTGATTAATGCCTCCCTCTGCCACTGGACTGTGGTTTCCATGATGGTAAATCTGCTTTGGGCCCCGTAGTCATTCTGGCAGTCAGCACCAGCCCGACATGTGGTAGGTAATCAATCAGTGTTCATTTAATGAGTGAGGTATTGAATATATTACAGATAGATTAGAGAATTCAAATGAGCAGAAGGAAAGAAAGAAGATTAAAAGCAGTTGTAATCTTAAAATCAAAGCGAAAACACTTTCAATTTTGTGTGTGTATACCTTTCCTTTTTTTTTTTCATTCTACCAAAGATGATTATTTTTCCCTTGATAATATTGTAAACAAGATTAAACATCCATTAAATTTATTTTAGTGTAGCATCATTTTATTTAATCCTGTATTGTTAGACCCAAATTTGATTATGTGATCTACACTCCATGGAAACCGAGGGAAAATAATAAATAATTGTGGCATGTTTTACTCATCCGGTCAACCTTTTACCTTGTCCAGAAGGAGTATAAAATGCCAAATTGGGACTGGCTGTCCAGAAACATGGAGCCATGTGGCAGATGGAACTCTAGACCACAGGGGGAGAGCCCTGGCCACGGGAAATGGCTGTGGTTGCTGGAGGGGAAAGTGGTGGGGCTGTGAAGGAGTTGCCACCTGTTCCTAGCGTCCTTGTAGGGAAAGCCACAGTGTATTATGGCAGGCAGGGTCTTTGCTGGCTCTGTGATGTGGGCGAGAAAAATGGCTGCCTTGGCATTATCTGGGAACTTCTGGGGCTGAGGGGGTGGGGCTAAGCGTGGGGAGAGAATCCCTTAATACTGTTTTGCTCCCCTCGTGCAGGGCAGAGAAGATGAGAAAGCCAGCCCCAAGCTGGGAATCCCCACCATCAACCCCTCTCTGTGACTCCTATTTAGTGCCCCCTTGTGGCTGCCCTTGGAGTTAACTCTGACTTGGGTGCCTTGGTATGGTGGTGAAGCCAGGTGAGACTTGGGTTGGAGCAGGAAGAGGTTTTAGGAATTTTTGTTAGTGATGCACCCATTTGTACGTCGTGCTGAAGGGTCCCTCCACAAGTTAGGATGGTAGAAGGCTGACTGTGTTTTCAACCACCACCACCACACCTTGAATGCTTATTATGAATAGATGTATTATACCCCATAAGGATCACAACAATCCAATGAGGTCGATTCCACCGTTATCCCCAGTTTGTAAACTAAGTAGCTGAGACTTGGAGAGTGTCACAGTCAGAATCCGAACACAGGTCTGTTTGACTCCAGACCCTACGCTGTTTTTTTAACCATTATTTTTGAAGAAGCTCAGTAGGTTCTCAAGCACGAGTCATGCTACTTTCTAGAGCATTTGTGACCCAACCGTATGAATTGAAACAAGGCGAGCTCTGTCCTCCCTTTTGGGGAAAGTTAATATTTCACATGCTCTCGAGAATTTAGGAGCTTGGTAAAAACTTACTATTAAACAGGGATTTTCTTTAATTCCTTTTGTTTAAAGATTTTCATGTGAAACACTCTATGTACTGTGCCTCCCTCTGAGACGTCAGTGGTGCCAGAGACCGTTAGGGAGTTTGTGTAAATAGAGAGCAGGCCAAATGCTGCCCACACAAGTAGTGAGGCTCGAGGCCGAGCGTGTGGAATGGTTTCCCGGTTGGCCTAGGGCTTCGCGGAGTGTCCTGAGGCCTCATCCTGGGCTGCAGATCCGTGGACAGACAATGCCAGTGAGGGTTAAGTTGGCTTTTTTCTGTAGGTGTCGTAGACTCCAGCCAGGAGACGAAGGCCAGCGTGAAGAAGTATCTTTAACCATTCGTGTTAAAACAGATAAATTTGCCAAGGAAATAAAACCCGTGAGTCTTGAAAGAGCAATCTTAACTAATGTTAATGTACATCTTGATAATTTTTTTTTTTTTTAACTGACACTCCTTACAAAAGACAGAAATATCTAGAGAGTAAGTAACAGGACAAAAATGCTTTGAAACATCTTGGAAATGATGGTTCAGCGCACAGGGTCAAAGGGTGGAACTGGTTCTCTTCAAGCCTTTTTTTTTTTTTTTAATGCCTCATTTTTATTTTACTTTGTTTTGGGAAGGACTGCATTCTATTGACATACTGAGAAAAAAAAATTACTTTTTGTTTTTCTAAAACTAATAGGAGCTTAGGCATTATGATTAAGGACCAAAAAGAGCCAACTCTGATGAATGCCCCCTTTCTTAAGCTGCAAAATTTAATAGCTGCCACAGAGAGTTTTTTCTTTTAATCAGCAAAAAATTTATTTTGTCCTTGACATTTTATGCCAAAAATCAGCCTAGAGAGTGTGTTTTATAGCCTGAGCTGAATTGCCCTACAGGTAGTTTTCCTGTGAGTAGTGTTCATTGAATTGGCTTTTTTGCATCAGATAGCCAACCAGTATCAATTTACCAGATCACCTTTTCAGTGTTTCTGAAGGATAAAAGAAACTGAAGCAGCGACAACAGAGCATTATGGGTAAGCACCTAGGTTCTTATGGGAACCAGATATAGGTACCACTGGCCCCATTGCTTCCTAACTCTGTGACCTTGAGTAAATCACCCTCCTAGAGCCTGTTTCTTCTTGCAGTTGGGGACAATGACCGTGCCAATGTCATCACATTGCTGTGATGGTTAATGCACCTAAAGCAAGTTGAGCGGCCTTTAGCACTAAAAGTTGGTGATGCACAACCCTATATATAATTTAGCACTTTGCCTCAGAGAAAGGCCTTCTTATGATTTGATGGGAGAGGGAGTGAGCAGAAAATAAGATGTTTCGATCGTCCAGGAAAACAACCCGGTATAAGTTTAGCATGGGTCAAATAAATGCAGCTTAAGATACTGAAAGCAGATTTTGTTTCTTGAATGTTTTGCTTCTTAAATAGAAATGCAATTATTTTATTAAAAGTGATCGGATATACATATGAAAGCTCTTGCCTTTCTTTCAGCTATTTCTAAAATGAGCTGGTGCAGTCCACAAGCCCTGCAACTGTTCGATGCGAGGGACCAGGATAGGCATAAGGGAGAGCTCATAGAACTGTGACTTGCAATCCCTGCACTGGTGGGAGTTTTAGTGAAACTTGGGGGGAATTAAAAAGAAAAATCGACTAACCTAACAACACCTCACTGCCAAGTATGTGGGGAAGGAAAGACCCCAGGCTACAACATGGATGATAGGAAATAGGATGGATTTGAGCTGATATGGAAAGGATGGGAAGCAGAAGAAGTGGAAAGGTCTCTCACAGGAATGGGTTAAGGGCAGGAGCAAAGTTAATCTAGTGGGAAAGAAGCAAGGCACAAGGAAGGAGACATGGTTGGCAAGTGCAGGCTCATTACCTTTGGAAGCTACCTTTGAACCAGAAGTATCTGAGTAGATGGACCACACCTGTCCATCAAGCCATCCTCCACCACCATGATCCATTACCTCAGGGCCTCTTATCTGTATATCAAGAGTAAGACGAGAGGCAGATACAGATAGGAGGAAGTACTTTGCTTTTCACTGCTATGCCAAACATAGTTTACATACCAACACTGATAATCTGTCAGCCCACCTCTCCAGGACACTTAATCATTTTCCTGGAATCCACTGGAATAATTTTTCTGTGCATTACAAAGTAGGCATCAGAGGGTCTGTTTTTAAAGATAAGTTTATATTTCTTCAAGTGGCATTCCCACAAAGATCTAAGGTGGCCCATGTTACACGTTCCTTCTCAAAGTCAAAGTAGCCAGTTTTGAAAGTCGCTACCTTCAGGACCTGTTAATAATGATGTTCGAGACTTCTTGAGCACTTACTATGTGCCAGGCACTGTTCTAAGACTTCCACGTATACTGACTAATTCACTGAATTCTCTAGAATAGAGGAGCATGAAGAGAAAGGGGAGATGGAGTCACACAGGGATTAATGGGCTAAAACATTAACCCATTTGCTGTATAGATCATTAATTTTGTGCCCATTATATGCCAGGTACCATAATTAAATGCTGGTGAAATTAATGAATAGATACTTGAAGATGGAAGCAACTCAGAAATCGCATCCTAACAGCCACAATGGGTATTTTTTCAATATCCCAAATTCTGGATTGACTGTTCATTGAACACATACTGAGTTCTTGAGAGCAGTGCTTATTTGTAATTTAATGTGCCTACAGATCACCTGGGAATCATGTTAAAATGCAGATTCTGAGTTAAAAACTATGTGGTGAAAACTGAGGGTCTGTATTTCTCACTAGCTCCCAAGGGGTGATGATGCTTTTCATGCAAGTGACTTCATTAAAGAGCAAGATTTTAGAGAGCTGAGTAAATGGCAGAGGAAACACAAGAAAAATAAAGGCAGGGATATATGGTCACTTTGCCACCAGAGGAGACAGCAGGCCTGGATTTGGCCCTAGACTCCAGCAAGGCACTTAGCATGATTATTACTTGTCATTGTCATTACCATGGGCACCTGCAGAAATGTAAGAGATTGGACCGTCCAGGCATACTGGCTCAGTTACAACTCCTAACACTCATTGAAGTTAAAGGAGCAAAGCAAGCTCTTTTTTCAGGAACTTGCCTGATAGGGTGTGGCTGAGAAGGAGGTAGACTAGAAGCCAGGAAACCTGCATTCTCGTCAGACCTCATTTATAGACTCACTGTGTGACCCTAGTTAAATCACTTAGCCTTTCTGTGTCTTGGTTTCCACAGCTGTAAAGCAGACCGGAAACAGCTGCCCTGCCCCTGCTGGATTAATAGATGAGATAAGGTGTGTAAAAAATCAACGCTCATGGAAAAACCAAAGGAATGTTACAAATATGCTTTTTTATAATTAAAGATTATAGGGTCTTTAGCAGTAGGCAGGAACGAGAAGGTGTCTTATGAGTTCCTGCTTTGGTTTATATCTCTCTGGGGGATTTTTATGACTCTCAGCTTAGTCTGATTCATGGCACATACAGAACCCTATGGAAGTTAACTTTGTGCTGTTCAAGAACTGGCCATCTCAGCCGCTACTTGACTTGTGGAAACCTTCAGACTCTAACTACTTGTCCTTCCTTACACCGAATTGGGGAGTGTTTGAAGCAGAGGGAAGGTAACATTTATGAGTTATTTTTGCTTAGTCTTTACAACACTCCTGGAGGAAGGTATTACTGTAGTTTTACAGATGAGACACCTAAAGCCCAGACAAGCTCATTTGCCTGGGGTTTCATTTTGTTCCTCTTAGTAAAAGAGAAGCCTTTTCAACTTTATAGCTCTAAAGATGTGATTGCTTCATGTTCACAAGGCTGTAAAGTTAGCAAGCTCTGGTGTCTTCACGATTCGTCCCATGCATGTAGACACCATGAGTTTAGAATGAAGCCAGGAATTTTGTGGTTGATGCCTATCTCTTGGTTGCAGCATTGGAGAACTATTGCAGAATGCTCTGAATTTAAGATCCACAGATTTTCACAAGGACTTCCACAGCTCACCTCTCCTCGGGATACAGGAGGGCTGTAACTGAAGACAGTAGCTTATTCTTTTTAGTATCGGAGGAGGAGGATGATAATGCTGAGTTTTTATAGAGTCCTTTTCATGGACCCTGTAGGACGAAGCTTCTTCCACAGGTCGTTCACGTAAATCCTCATAGAGCCCTGTGACATCGGTGGTTTTGTTGTCCACGTTTCAGAGAAGAAGAAGCCGGAAGCTCAAAGAGTTAAGAAACTTTATAAGGCCCAGCACCTCTCAGGTAGGTCATCCTGGGCTGTGGGTCTTTCAGGTCCTCACACTCAACGCTCATTTCCGCCTGCCACCATAGCCGATGGGTGAACCATCATCATTGACTCTCCGGGTTTAGAAATTGGCAGTGGCTCCTGGTGGGAAAGAGCTGCTCAAAACAACTAGCGCTGCTATTACTGCTAAAACAACGGCCAGCTTGCTCCTTTGAGGGTAGAGTCCCTTTGGTGTGGGCCCTGTCATATCCCATCACTTCACAGGGCATGTGAGCTCACAGGGCTGAAATAACTCTGGGCGAACGCTGTGCAACAGATTGCACGTGACACCTGCCCTTGGATTTCGCAGCGTCGTTCTTCAGCCCCACTGAGCTCAAAGAATGCTTTATTTACCATCAGAGGACTTAGATCCTGGAAGGGCTTTCTGCAGGCAGTATGACTTTGCAACTTCCCCTGGAATGGGATCCCAGACTCTGTGGACTCTCGAGAGGCACAGATCACTGGAGGCCCACATTTTAGCTTCTTTGGGGCTAGTTACTTAACCTCTCTTAGCCTCAGTTGGCCCATCTGTTAAGTGGGAGAGGACGATAGTACCTCCTACTCAGAGTTGTGCGGTTTAAATGAGCCCGTGGTGGCTGATCCACCGTAGGATCTAGTCAAGGAGAAACATTGTACCTTCTTTTCTTCTGGGTTATATCAAGGCTGATTTTTCTCTTTGTCTTCACTTACAATCCAGTAACACGTTCTGTCACTTTATCTCTAAATGATGCCTTAATTTTTTTTTTTTTTGTACCCAGCTATCATCTCAGTCTAAACCAGCCTTATGTCTAGCCCAGATTCCCAGCCTCCTATCTGGCCTCCCACTTGTACTCCTGTTTGACAGACCATCTGGAGTGATTTTATTAAGATACAAGCAGGATTATCCATTCCTTTTCTTAACCCCTTTCCCCTCGATGGCTTCCCATTACACTTAGAATCACTCTGTACCCCATTTCCCTGCAAGTCATTAGGTGGTATGAAGCCTGCCCACTGCCCCACATTCAACACCAGCCCCTCTCCCACTGTGCTCCAGTCATGGTGACCTGCTTTCTGTTCCATGGATGAGCCAAGCTCAGTGGCCTGAGGGCCCTTGTACTTGCTTTTGTCCCCTCTGTCAGAGGGGATCTTGTTTCTTAATATCTTTGCATAGCTGGAAATGTTTTGTCACTTAGAATACCCTCCCAAGTTCTCAATAGAAAGTCACCATCTCCCACAATTATTTTCTAACATGCCACTTTGTTTTAATTTTCTTCATGTCCTCATCACGACCTCAACTTTCTTGTTCATTTGTTTAATCATTTGTAGTTTCTCTCCCCCAACAAGAAGGTAAATTCCATGACTCTGCTCAGAGTTACACGACTAGTTCTTAGAAAACTGCCTGGTAGAGATGAGCCACTCAGCAAACATCTCCTGATTGAGTGAATAAATGTCATCTTTATTATAAATTAAAAGTAGACGGGCGCCTGGGTGGCTCAGTGGGTTAAGCCACTGCCTTCAGCTCATGTCATGATCTCAGGGTCCTGGGATCGAGTCCCGTGTCGGGCTCTCTGCTCAGCGGGGAGCCTGCTTCCTCCTCTCTCTCTCTGCCTGCCTCTCTGCCTACTTGTGATCTCTCTCTGTCAAATAAATAAATAAAATCTTAAAAAAAAAAAGTAGACATAAGCAAGCTGAAAAAAAAGAGGTAGACCATCTGGATTTATATTCAACCTGAGGTTTGGAATCTTGTGGCCATGGATAGGCTGAATGGGCACGAGTGAGTGGACGAATCAACCCATCTTCAGAGCAGGAGGGGTGTTCTAGGAGGGCATCTCCATCAGCCCCCTGCCTCCAACCACACCTGTTTATTTATTGAGTTATTCAATAAGAGCTTGCTGCGTGCTGGACTGTGGGCTGAACTCAGGGCTTACAGCAGCTGACCGTGAGAGATCTAGGCCCAGTCTTGACCGAGCTGACAGTTGGTCCAAGATGACTGGCACAGAGTACAAACCTTTTCAGAAGAAACAAGTATTTGACAAGGAGACCTGTGCAGAAGCACAAGGAGCATTTTGTAGGAGGGTCTGTTCTGGAGGATCGGGCAGGCGTCTGCAAGGGAATGAAGCTTGAACTAAACCTCAAGGTTGTCTAACTCTGCCCACACTTTCTCATGAATTTCTTAGAATGAGCCCTTGTGGAAGGTGCAGAGTTGTGTAGCGGGGGGGCGGGGGAGGTGGCAGCAAAGGGGGTGTGCTTTTTTTTTTTTTGTTTGTTTTTTCCAGAATTCTCCCACCCAGAAGACACCCTTTTCTCCCTCTGTTTATAAACCAGTCTGTAGGTAGCAGCTTTGGCTGTGTAGGGATGGTGGCCTCTTCATTGCAGGTGAGGGACACTGAGGCTTGGTGAAGTAGGGTAATTGTCCCGGTCATGCCACTAGAAAGTGATGAACGAGGCCCCACGTCTTCATGACTCCTCCCCCCCCCCCCATGCTAAAGACAACTTTAGGAATACCCGCTCCTTGGTGATCGTGAAGGATTTGTGGTTTAGGATATTCCCTCTTGTTGATTTTATTTCCTCCCCCGCTTGGCCTGTTCTGGATTTTTAGGAGTTAAAAAGTGGGCTGATGCTCCTTTCAGTCCTAACAAAGCGTCTCAATATCCATAGTCCTCTGGGATCTCCTGGCAAGTGAGAAACCAGAATGCAAGTAGGTCCTTTTTGGCCAGCCAGCCGAGTGATTTGGCACACTGGACCTGAGTGGTTTTGAACATTGAGGCCGCCTGTGAGTACCTGCATCCCCCCACCCCTGCAAGCCCCTGAAACTCTCTGTAAAATGGCCAATACAATCTTATAGAGCCGGTCGGGGAAATGCTCATGAAATTGATCTTGAAGTACTTGGCAATTGCAAGTTTCATGAGAATCCCTGGTAAGAATAATTAACTTATTTTGGAGGATGGATTTACTTAGGAAAGCTCCATCTGCAATGAGGGTGGGCCCCTCTTTCCTGTTGCTCCTGGCACGTGTTCTTCTCTAAGTAACATTTGCAGCAGTCTGGGTGGTTTGTCTGCTTAGAGCCATGCAGTAAAGTCAGTGGGAAAAGCCAACAGGCCATTGGCACTTAGAAACTGGGGTTGGCACCAGTCACGGTGAGACTCATTGCTTTTATTAGCAACGTAGTCATTTCACAGTGGGCAAGGCAGAAGTGCCTCACACGCAGGCTCACGATGGTAATGTGGTTCTCAGGCTACGAGGAGCGGATACCAACAGCATCCCACAGAAGTCCCAAATTCTAGAACAGCACACCTTTCTCTAATGCCGTGCTAAGACCTGATTTATATTCTTGCTTCTGGAGAGACTGACTGTCATTCTCTCCCAGGTCACACGGTGTGGTGTTTGAATTCTGGTTCTGCCACTTACTAGCCGTGTGGCTTTGTGGTCACAGACCCATCTCTGTTCTTGTTTGTAACACAGGGATGCGAACGGCTTCGGTGGATGTTGGCAACACGGAGTTGTTTGTGGGACTGGGCAGGTGAATACAGGTAAATCACTTAGAGCTCAGTCTGGCATGGAGTAAGTGCTCAATAGCCAGCTGGCTCTGGCTGACACTGAACTGTTGCTGGATCTCCAGACCGCATCTCCCGTTCCCTCCTCAGAGGCCTTTGGGAAACTCCTGGAGAATCTGAGTGGTGTAGCCCACTGCTCCCACAATGAGAGGAAACAATGTGCCCTCACATAGGCCCCTGTTAGAGACCGGAGCTCATAAAAGTCAGAGGGAAGGGTTTGGAAATGTAACACAGCTGGGGAGTCCCAGATGAAAAGGATACATTTTAAAAGACCCATTACAGTTTATACCAAACACACAAATAGCCAGACTGACACTTCCTGCCTGGGGGATGTGAGGTGTTGACCCTTTCCAGGCCTCCCACCTCCATCGCAAGGATCACTTCCTCTAGGAAGCCTTCCCAGTATCCTCCTAGCATTGTCAGCAGTTTTCTGTTCTTCTGTGGGGGTGGGGGTGGGGTGGGGGAGGTGTTTGCGTCCCTAAAACTTTGACTTTAACCTCATGGAGATTGTGATTGTTAGCTTGTCTGACCTGCATATTCGACTGGGAGTGTCTCGAGGGCAGAGACCCAGGCAGGCAGTCTAGGGGATATTGTGTAGTTTTTACATCTCCCTATCGCCTACTGCTTGGACTCGCAGGACCTGTTTGTTGAATGAAGAAGTAAATGTAAATGGTAAATAATGAAATGAGAGCCACCACTGATGTTGTGCTTTTGGAAAAGGAGTTCTTAGTCCTCCAATGCTCTAACGTAACTAACATTGACTGAGGGCTTCCTTTGAGATCTGTGCGCTTTTCCTTCAGTAGTAGCTCGCTTGATTCTCTGAACTGCCCCAGGAGGAAGTCTATTAGTGTTGTCATTCTATCTGTCTATCTATCTATTTATATTTATTTATTTTGAGAGCAAGAGAGAATATCAGCAGGGGGAGAGGCAGAGGGGAGAGGGAGAAGCAGACTCCCCTGCTGAGCAGGGACCCCGATGTGGAGCTTGATCCCAGGACCCCAGGATCATGATGCTAGCCAAAGGCAGATAATCAACTAACTGAACCACCCACGTGCCCCTAGTGTTGCCCTTTTATAGGTGAAGACGGAAGGCACAATGAAGTGTGAGAACTCGTGCTGGAATTCTCACCCAATCATCTGATCTAGAACCTGAACTTTTATCAGCTACATAAACTGTTTTTCGTTGTGAGACTACAGAGAGAACTTTAGAATTTAAAAAAAAAGATTTTATTTATTTATTTGATAGTGCAAGTAAGCAGAGCAGCAGGCAGAGGGAGAGAGAGAAGCAGGGCTCTCTGCTGAGCAGGGAGCCCTATGCGGGACTCAATCCCAGGACTCTGGAAACATAACCTGAGCTGAAGGCTGCCACTTAACCAACTGACCCACCCAGGTGCCCCAGAACTTTAGAATTTTCAAAGGGTCCTCCTCTTACTTTGAAGCCAGGGATTCTGGCTTGTTGGACTCTGCTACACACTGACCTAAGTTAATTTGTCCATTCAAGGGTGGTCAGGTTCTTTTTGGTTGGTTTGGGAACTGTATTTCTCCCCAGTAACCTGTGTGACAACGGAAGCAAGTCATAGGCTACATTTTTCACAAGCATAAGCATTTGTTAGCCAGCAAGCCTAAAAGCCATCATAAATCTTTTTCCTTTAGGTTCTGTGAAATTCATTCTCTCTGTCCTGGAGGCCCACCGACCGTACTTGCATAAGAAGTTTAGACTGAGACAAACATAATAATATTCTAGTGTCTGAGTTGGCCAGTCTTCTGGCTGCCTCCGGTGATAAACTCCCAGTGTTGAGGACACAGGATCTTAGAGAATTGCGGACCTAGGTGTAATTCCCTAGTCCTTTTCATGCTAGACTAGAGATACACATACAGTGCTGCAAGCCAATCAGATCTCTTAAATGTTGCTCATTTTAGCCATGGAGAGTTTTTTCTAATGGCCCTTGTTAATGTTTATTAATAACTCCTGTGCCTTATAGTTGCATCATTTATATTCTAACCCTTCCTCAGTGTGAATTCCTAATTAGGGGACTTGCGATGTTCATAACCACTCCCCCTAGAATATAGATCTTTGTTCAGGCTACATAAATGTTAATCATCCATCCCTCAGAGGTAAATTAAATTTAACTTAGCAACATGTGTTTATCTTGGGGCACCTGGGTTGAGCATCTGACTCTTGGTTTTGGCTCTCATGTCGGGCTCTGTGCTCAGTGCAGAGTCTGCTTGAGATTCTCCTTTTCCTTCTATCTCTCCCACTCATACCCTCTCTCTCTGAAATAAATAAGTCTTTACAAAAAAGAAACATGCAAATCTCACTGTCATTACTGCAGGGCCTTAAAGTAAATCACAGACAATATGATAGCTTTGCTCAGAGATTGTGTGAAATAGTGGGAGGCCTTTGAGTTCAGGCAGGATTTGAACCTGTGTCTAGATGACTCGATGGCTCTTGCTGTGGGGGAGGGGCCGTGCATGGGCATTCCCCAGCTGCCTTGGGAAAGCCTGACCATCTGCTGGGTATCCGTTCCAGCGATTTTTACCTGGAGCTTGAAGACTGAGCCTGGGTTTTGGAAGGGCAGATATGGGGGCAGAAAGAGCTGGTGGCATGGACAGTGACCGTTCTAAGCCTTTTCTGCCCACCTGCCTTAAAACTCTTTGTCTCTGCATCTTTGCTAGAACTGCCAGCAGTCCCAGAAGATGCCTTTTCCCTTTTGGGTGGCATGCCCTACTCTTGAGGTCAGGATCATGCCAGACTTAATTGACTTGTGTTGAAAGTTGTAAGAACTGATCCTCCCTTTAATTTTTCCTAAATTAAACATCGTGGAAGGATGAGATGATGGGAAATGACCAAGAGTCCTGGTAAAGAGTCATCATAGTGGTGACTCATGCTGCCTGTCAGAGCTGTGGGACCTTGACCAAGCTTCTGGGACTTTCAGACTGAGCCTCATATCCTTACATGTAAAACAGGGGCTAATGACATTGGCCTCAAAAATGGTTGTGAGGGTCACTGAGATTCTCCATGTAAGTGCCTGGTGCTAGGTAGGAGCTGAAGCAGTGTTCCATTGCATTCCCAGAAATGTGCCTTGACAGCCTAGTGTGGGTCTCAAACCCTCATTCAAATGTCTGGCACACAATAGGTGCTCAGTAAGTGTTTGTTGAATGAATGGATTGGTTGCTCTTCTCTCTTTCAGAGGTTTTCTGGCTAGATGATAGACGAGTCTAGAGGCCAATAAAAGATCCTACATTTCCATGGGCAAAAATGCTAATGGTTATTGAACACCAGCTCCCTATACGTGTAATTGCAACAATCGTGAAAAAAATTTATTATGCCTGTTTTTAATGAAGAAAGCTAGGGGTCTGAGAGGTTGAGTGAGAAAGGCAAGGTCACTGATCTAAGTGGTGGGGGTGGACTCTGTATCCAGAGCTGATTCCAGAACCTGTATTCCTAACTGCCACCATGCAGGTGAGAATGTTGAACCTGCACATCTCAGGTGAGACATACCATCTGCCTGAATTGAATAAATAGAACCCAGAACAGGTCCCATATCTTCATATTGGGATGTAGGATATGTATGGCTTCTGTATGATGAGCTGCCATAAGGAAGAAATGGAGGGAAGCAGGGTAAGGACAGATTAGACCCACTGTGCTTAGAAGTTGGGCTTTGTCTCTACTTCTGTCTCCGTTCAGCTACTACTTTGCAGGTGTGAGATTCAGTTTGGGCTGAAGGCATTGGTGAGGCACAATGTCAGGGCAAGCAAGAGGCAGTGGTGGCAAACATAAGGGGTTTAACAATAAGAACAAGGTCAAGGGCCCATGGATGACCTAGAGTGGTATGAAACCAGGTGGTTACTGTGGAGCGAGGGACTCGGGAGCTTACCAGTGAGAGCCCTACCTTGGAGCTACACCCTCCTGGTGTGAACACAGTCCTGTCACTCGCTGTATGACCTTAGACAAGGCTCAGTTTGGTCATCTATATAATGGATCATGATGTGTTTGATACCAACCTCATGGCCTACACTGTGTGTGTAGTCAAAATAGTCTTGGACGCATACAGTTATCAACACTGTATCTGGCTCTAGTAAGCATCTAAACAAATGTTAGGTGTTATCATTGACCCAAACACCACATTCTATCCAGAACTTTACTTATTTTTTGAATGGATCTTGTGGGGCGATTTTGACAGGTAAAGCTGTTTACTGAATTCTTACCCCCTGACTTAGATTTGGAAGAACGGCTGGGCAGACTCCAATTGAACACATATTTAAATTTCACAGAAAGAAAACATTTGGGTTGGCTTTGGCAGAGTGTTCTTTTTTAAAAAGTTTATTTAAAAATTTTTGGTTTTGCTCTGTCAGGGTCTTGAGTGACGGACAGCGTGTCTAATGTCTGAGACTGAGAAAATCTAGTTAGAGTCAGGCCCACGGGGTCAAATTGGCCTTTCAGTCAGCCTGCCATAGATTTTCTGAGGATTTAGACGATGTAAGGGGAGTTAACCCATCCCACGTTGTAAATTATTTTTTCAAAGGAGAACCAAGGGAGCCAAGAAACAATTTGTCATGATTTTTTTACATTTGACTCGGCAAGAACTTAGCAGTCTGCCATCCATCTCTAGCTCTGTGTGATTGGGGGCTATTTTTATAAACCAAACATTTAAGAGGAACCTGTTGGGTTTTTTTGTTGAAATGTAAAATATGATTCAGTAATCCACCCCACCCCCAACACCACCCGAGGAACAAAAACTATTGTCCTTGTTCGTTGACAGCAAGGATTAATTTTCAATCTTTGGTTAGGGAGACAGAGTGGGAGAGGTTCATGTCTATGAATGAGCTGGACCAGTCCAGGAGGTCATTAACTAGCATCAGGTGGGCTTAGACACTGCTCTGTACCTTTTGAAGTTCAGGCCCTGTTGACTACTAGTGAACGTGTATTTGTCTGCAAAGTTCAGCACAAATGCCCGTGTACCTATACTCTAGTATAGTATAGGTACTATACTTCACATTCTAGGGATAAGAATACAATGATGAGTAGCTCCCATGGTTACTGAGGGGGCCTTCAAGCTTAACAATATTGATGATGATGATGATGGAGGGAGGAAGAGGGGGAGGAGATGCTGTTCGTCGCTTCCGTGCCAGTCGTTCTTCACATCTTTTCTCGTGTAATCATCTCATAGGGCCAATGCCTGCTTGAAGCAGGTATTTTTAGCCTCATTGAATAGATGCGGTAGGGAAAGTTCCCTGATAGGAAGCGACTTTCCCAAGTCTCCAAAGGGAGCAAGATCAGCTTGGGTTCGGACCTCAATCTGCCTTTGCAGACTGGTGGAAACCAGGATGCTTCACTGGACTGTGATAAAAGCAGATGTATATGGAAATCACTAGAATATAGAGTGGTGTGTGTTAAAGCAGAGGTTTCCAAGTTGCCTTGGGAACATGGGGTGAGAGAGGCCTCCCTTTGACTGGGATTGTTGGGTGTGAACCCCAAGAGGAGGTTCCACCTGAGCTGGGTCTGCGAGGGGAGTGAGCTGGGTCTGCGAGGGGAGTGAGCAGGCGTTTCCACTGGTGAGGAAGTGGGTGTGTGTGTGGCTTTGCCAATAGAAGGCACAGGTCATGGGAAGTCATGGTACGCTGGGGACATGAGGAAGTGGGTAGGTTTATTGTAGAGGATGGTACAGATGAGGCCTAGGTGTAGTGAGCTAGCAAAAATCAAGTTTCTCTAATTGAAACTCCAAATGTGGTTAAGACACTGTAATCACTGCATGGTTAGGTTACCAGGAAGGCCTCTTCTTGTTATTACATATAATGTCCGCATACTTGATTGCTGGGAAAGAAAGCCAAGACCGTATTTAATCACAAAGTACACAGTGTCAACAAAGATCCTGGTACCCTGTCTTGTCACTGTGCTGAGTAGCAGTAATTTATAGTCTGAAACAGCAGCTGGAGCCAGAGGGAGCCTTTAAAGCAGTCAGATTTGTTGGTTAACTTAGGTTAACCCAGAGGTCAAAGGCAGTCTCTGTCTAGCACATTAGATAACTTTGGAAACGCTTGACATGTTGCAGGTAACATTACAGGAACATCCACACTTGTGATAAAAGGAGTTATTTATGAGGTAGATGAGGTTTCAAATGTAAAAGGAAAAAATGTCCTGTAAATTATGAAGGCTTTGGTAATAAACCCCAGTTGGATGTTGCTGGGGTT
The DNA here is from genome assembly GCF_964662115.1 of Mustela nivalis. NCBI lineage: Eukaryota > Metazoa > Chordata > Mammalia > Carnivora > Mustelidae > Mustela > Mustela nivalis. The sequence goes on from NC_139029.1 coordinate 50,304,615, forward strand.
CCTTCGAGGGTGGAAGGGAGATTAGCCAGGAATAAAATGGGAAAGTCCATTGAAGCACTAACTGGAATTCCAGTGGCATTACCTGCTGATTGAAAGTGACAGCCCAAAGAAATGTAAGTGACCGTTGTGGAGAGAGGATTAATGCCTTCAGCCTTCCGATTGGAGGCCTTTTGTGTCATGAGTTGCTATGGAAAACTCTAACCGGTGTTTTCCAGCTGATTTAGTATTGTTTAGAAATAAGTGAAAAAAATCAATTGGTTCCAAAGGCATTATCACAAAGCATTTATAATCTATTAGTTTCCTGCCTTGGCTTATCAAAGCTAAGAAAGAAAGATGGTGCTCTGAAGTGAAAAAAGAGAAACCTCAAATTCAGCTGCTTTCTGGATTTTTTTTTTTCCAGCAGAGCAATCGTTGTTGTATTCAACAATAAAGTACATGCTTTTTGGGGGGGGGGCGGGTAATGATTATTTTTTAAAAACACACTTCCCTCAAATGCTAGAAGGTTTACATTCTCTGGGAGACATGATTAAGTCAAGAACCACTTTTTGAGGTACACCTTTATAGTTGCTGGAAATGTGGAAATTAATTAGGAAGAAAGAAATTGTATTTGGCACTATTTAGACTTTCCCCCCTTTTCTTCTTGCTTTCCTTGTCAGCTAGTGTGCATTCAGGTCACCTGCAAGGGGGGGTATATTGACCTGAAAACTGGCCTTGGAATAACATATCCTGCCAAGGTCACTTCCAGCTGGAGATCTGGGGCAAGTGCCTTAACCCATCTGAACCTCAGGGCCTGACCAGCCCCTGCTTTAGCTCTTCACTAGTTGTTACCAGGATCACATGAAGTTCTGTGTATTAAGAATTCTCTTGAGGGGTGCCTGGGTGGCTCAGTGGGTTAGGCCGCTGCCTTCGGCTCAGGTCGTGATCTCAGGGTCCTGGGATCGAGTCCCGCATCGGGCTCTCTGCTCGGCAGGGAGCCTGCTTCTCTCTCTCTCTCTTTCTGCCTGCCTCTCTATCTACTTGTGATTTCTCTCTGTCAAAAAAAAAAAAAAAAAAAGATATTTAAGAATTCTCTTGAGTATTTGTAGGGTACCTCTTTGTACCTATTTGTGCAGATGTACAGTAATGAAAGTAAACTCTCCAAGGGCAGGGGCTGTTTCTGACTTAGGCCCCTCTATATTGCCATTACCAAGCACAGGGCCATTTGTTGAATAAATAAGGCAAACAGCCATTAGACAACTTTATATCATCAGTGGCCCAGTTTTTATTGCCTGCCTAGGCTATTTCCTACATGTATATGAACGTTTTGGTTGACGTGAACCTTTCCTATATGAACCTTTTGGTTGATAGTTTTTAGTGCTAGGAGCCAATGATGATATAGTTTCTCAATTTGGATATGCCTGATAATTGGCCAAAGAAATGGCCAATTAGAAAGATGTTATAATTTTCTGCTTCCTTCGGTGGGGGGGCGGTCATGTCTCATTCATTTTTCTGTCTCTTAGCAACTGGCAGTATTATGTTTTGCATTTGTCACTGAACAAGAGATATTAACTAGATGGAATTTTCCATGGCCCTGGGCCATCTCTTTGCTGCTGTCTTAGACCTGTTTCCACTTCCTGATCTGGATTGGGATTTGAAGCTAGTGCAGACCTTTGACAGGACTTTGGCTGTGGGCTTGTCCTTCTTGGGCTACCCTGCTTGCTGCCAATACTGTTCTAAGTAGAACCTTCCACATTCCACAATGTGTTTATTACATAATCTCTAATTGCTCACTTGAGAACCCACTGTTCTAACTTCTGCAGATGTCATCAAAGATCATATATATATATATATATATATATATATATATATATGAATGATATGGCTGAATCCTTATTCACATGTGGTAACCACTTCTCATTTTCTAATGCAAGCTGCCTCAGATAACCATCTTGGACATGGCCAGCTCAGAGAAGTGAATAATCTTGATCCTCAACATTTGCAGAACAGTTGTAAATCGAAATGCCAAGATGCTCTTGGAAAGGGGCTTACTGTAATAAGCCCATAGGCAAGAAATATGACAGAAGAGGAAATTTGTATTTTGTTGGCAAGTTTTTAATGTTCATATGGGACCGATGATAAAGGAGCAACTTGCTAGGTCTGTGAGTTTTGACTAGTTGCTTCTTCTAGTATTTTGGTAGTTCCTATTACCTTAGAGCCCGTTTAGACAGGCTTAGGGTTGACCAGATGATCAGAGGGCTCAGGCCTGGTCTACTGAAATGTTCTGCCTAATACTAACCACCGACAGCTTCTCATCTCCCCTCCCAAATCTTAACTCCGTCTTATCCTCCCAGGCTCAAATGGGATTTTACCTCCTCAGAGAAGTCTTCCATGATATTCCTTAGGGCGTACACCTGGACTGGTGCTTGCAGAATCCCCTGCACTTGGACTTGGTGACTTTTCTCTAGCACCCTGTACTGTTTATGGGTTTTTACTCAAGGTTTCTTTAGGCTGAGCACAATGACATGCTCTCCACTATATTCCAGTGCCTTGCCAGGTGCCTAGCACTGAGCTGCTCTGTGAATGCTGATTAAATCATTGTTTCATGAAATCTCAACTTAGTCCATCATTTTAATCATACCTTTTTACAAAGCCAGGTTTTTACATTTTTGTTTGTTGTTTATTTCTGTTTTATTTTTAAATTTCAGAGTTTTAGTAAGAAACAAATTTAAGCTCTAACTTCATTTCCTAGAATACCCCGGGTCATTGAAGAAAAAAAGCATCAGGTGAATTTTCAGGATGCTTGATTATCCCTTAAAGAATTGAGAAGTGGTTCCCTTTCCATTTTATTTTCATTGTGTCTGGCATTATTTCCCTAACTTTGCTGCACATTAGAATCATTTGAGGATCCAGTTGGTTAAGTGTCCAACTCTTGATCTCAGCTCAGGTCTTGATCTCAGGGACGTGAGTTTAAGCCCTGTATTGGGCTCCACCTAGTTAAGGAAAAAACAAAACAAAACAAAACACCCAATGCCCAGCTCAGCTTCAGACCAGTTAAATGAGATATTTGGGGGCAGGAACATCACCAATTTTTAAGGATCCTAGTGATCCAAATGTGTGATAAAATTAAGCAATACTGGTAAATGGATTTTTGTTTTTGTTATTTATGAAAATTGTGTATGAAGTATATAACAATAAGGAGTGAAAACTTATTTTTCCCTGAAATGCAGAGAAATGAAGTTCCAAGAAATATCAGGAAATCAGAATATCAGGAAAGTTATTACTCACAAAAACACTATAGGTTAAAAGTAAAAGACACAAATGGGAGGCAAATCTTTATGGAATGGGCTTCTTTGGTGTATTTCAGAGCTTTTGCCTTAGAGTCAAGTGGTCCCAGGTTTGGATTCTGTAGCTCACCGGCTCTGTGATCTTAAACAAGGATCATTATACCTTTCTGAGCTGCAAGTGAGAAAATAGGGATGGAAATACGTAATATAGACGAGTGTTATAATGATTAGAAATAATGTCCTTCGGGAATTTAGTACTAAACATTGCCTCCATTTCTCTTACCCTTCTCTGTATGTTTTGAGTTCATGGATTTGGCTCTCTTTCCCTAGGCCTTTCACCCAGCAAGAGGCCTGCAGCAAGTGTCCCTGAGGTTTAGAGAGATTCACGTTCCCAAGTGCATTCTGAACTAACAAGGACAATTCAGTGGATGTTTGCACTTTTTTTTATTGTGAAGGGTGGAAAGACAAATGGGAAGAAAAGTTAGGAGCTGGACTTGTGTGTTTACAGGTAGGGGTGTGTTAAAGTCTCTGTTCTGATATGCCCACCTTCAGGATGAATCAGATGACAGGTTTCTGTCTCTACAGTGATTCATGAGCTGCACAAGGAAGGCAGATTTTCATTCTTTCAGTCATCCTTTCAATGATTATATGCCAGGCTAAGAATCGAAGTGTTGGTTATATCATTCCATATTACAAAGAACCAGAGGCCTTCAGGGAAAAAGAAAGAAAGAAAGAGAAAAAAAGAAAGGAAGGAAGGAAAGAAAAGGAAAGGGGGAAAAAAAAAAAAAAGATTGATTCCATTGCTGGAGCTGAAAAGGTACAAATTAAGCCAGGAATGTTTTGTTTTGTGCCAGAAAGTAAGCAAACGTGATTGATGTCAAGAAGATACAAGAACCAGCTTGAAGGCGCTCCTGCCAACCAACAATCTGGTAATGGAATAAATAAGGATAGTAATGGATAGCTATCCATTGAATAAAATAGGAATCCATGAATCCATCCTGTAATAGATGGATGGATGGATAGATAGATAATGTGAGGAAAGGGAAAGATTCCTCCTTACAGCGTAATGCCAGCTGATAAACGTGGAGGAAGTGATAGATTTGGAAGGTCGCCATTTTGCAACCCTACAATTGTTTGGGCAAGAATCATCAATGGATGTTAAATCTGGAGTGGGAGATTCGATAGGGAACAGGATATTTGTAGGGTCTTAAAATATATCCCTACACATATTGCTTATTGGTTACTAGTGGGCAAAAGGTAACTTTACTATAGAGAAAGTAGATACCATCTTGGCCAGATGATCAGGCCGATAGAGCCAATGAGAAACAGACAGACATCACGAGGCATCCAGATGTCCAGATCCAGGAATATGATACACTGAGCAGGGCACAGCTTTGCTGATGTCGTATTCTGGCCAAGAGCGCATAACCTGAATCTAATCACGAGGAAACAGCAGATAAACTCAAGCAACAAATATTCTGTAAAATAAATGGCCTGTTTTCTTCGCAGGCCAATATCATGAAAGACAAAGGCTGAGGAATTGTCGAAGTTAGGCACATCTGAGGAGATGTGACCATTAAGTGCATTAAGTGATCCTGGGCTGGATTTTGTACTGGAGGGGGAAAAAATGCCTTGATGGACATTATTGAAACAACTGACAAATGGGAATATGGCCACTGGATTAGATGAAAATATATATCAATATTATTATTATTAAATTTCCTGAATTTGGTCATTTACTTTGAAATATTTTTATTCTTTTTTTCTAAGTTGAGATATATTCAGTGTATACTGTTACATATATTTAAGGTATATGCAGTCTTGATTTGATACATTTATATATTGCAATAAGATTACCATGGTAGCATTAGCTAACACCTCTATCACTTCATACAGTTGTTTATGTGGTGAGAACATTGAAGATCTAGTTTCTTAGCAGCTTGAAAGTATATAATATGTTATTTTTGAATATAATCACTATGCCATGCATTAGATCTCCAGAACTTACTATGTTCCAGCTGCAGGAATATTCTTATTCTTAAAAAAAATACATACTGGAGCCTGAGGGGGTGAAGGGACATGATCAATAACAATGCTCTTCCAACAGTTCAGAAAAAAAGCAAGTAACACGGAACAAGGTAGCAGCGATGGTGAAATGTTAAAGATTGACAGACCAGGTGGAAAAGGGTACATGGGAGTCATTTAGACTATTCTTTAAACTGTAAATTTGAAATAATTTCAAATTGAAAGTTTTAAAAAGGATCATGATACAGTAAATAAGTGGAACCCCGCAATCTGCTGTGGCTTAGCTATGTTAGTTCGGACAAGTCCTTGAGATTCTCTAATCCTCAGTTTCCTTGCCTTTCAAATGGGGATAACATAATACCCATCCTTTCTGCTTTGGAGGGTGTGTGTGTGACAGTCTTTATAATTGCAAAGAGCTGTAGACATATTTTAATCTAAACACTTTCTCACTTTTTGGGCTTTGTATTGATCTTGAGGCTTTGGCGTCTTCTGCTTTATTTACCTGTCACTTATGTTTATGAAATCCTTCCTCCCTCATGAAACTAGGACATAAGGTTCATGCTACTAACATCGCTATTAACAACAACAGTTGTGGGGCACCTGGGTGGCTCAGTGGGTTAAAGCCTCTGCCTTCCGCTCAGGTCATGATCTCAGGGTCCTGGAATTGAGCCCTGTGTCGGGCTCTCTCTCGGCAGGGAGCCTGCTTCCTCCCTCTGTCTCTGCCTGCCTCTCTGCCTACTTGTGATCTCTGTCTGCCAAATAAATAAATAAAATCTTTTTTTTTTTTTTTTTAATCCCAGGACTCTGGGATCATGACCTGAGCCGAAGGCAGAGGCTTTAACCCACTGAGCCACCCAGGTGCCCCAATAAATAAAATCTTAAACAGCAGCAACAACAACAGCACTTGCACAGCACTCCAGTTTATATAGTGCTTTCTGTGTGCCTGGCCCCATTCCTTTTGCTTTACTTATTACCTCATTTAACCCTTACCTAAATCCCATTAGGTAGGTAAGTTTCCTCCATTTTACAGAGAAGGAAACTGAGACAAGAAGAGGGAACAGAGCTAGGATTCAAACCTAGGCAGTCTACTCTCAGTTAATGCTCTCAACTAGACCCTCCTCCTCTTCCTTCTCCTTCTAATTCCTCTTCTTCCTCTTTTTTTTTTTTAAATTTTTATTTATTTATTTGACAGACAGAGATCACAAATAGACAAGAGAGGCAGGCAGAGAGGAAGGGAAGCAGTCTCCCTGCTGAGCAGAGAGCCCGACTTGGGGCTCCATCCCAGGACCCTGGGATCATTGACCTGAGCTGAAGGCAGAGGCTTTAACCCACCGAGCCACCCAGGCGTCTCATCTTCTTCCTTTTTTTTAAAAAGCGGGCTCCATGCTGGAGCCCAGTATGGGTCTTGAACTCACAACCCAGAGATGGAGACCTGAGCCAAGATCAAGAGTGGGATGTTTAACTGACTGAGCCACACAGCTCCTCCTCAGCTAGACCCTTCTATGGCTTCTGAAATCTGTGTCTCCTATGCCCAACACCCTTCCTGGCACAGCCTGCTACAGACCTGATAAATGTCTGTAGACTAAAGGGTGGGGAACTGAGTGTTTTAGAAAGCATTCTGGAAATAGGTGGGTTGATTTAGAATCTTTACTAGCTACACTTGGCTTCTCTGAGCCTCATTTCCTGTGTTTGATGTGGACAAGAAATGGTCAGAATTCTCTTCCTTTTCCTCTCCTTTATATTTTTCTCCTTATCCTCCTTTTTGAACATTTCACCACTGTGGATAGTGCTTTTAACCAGGCAGTCTTTCTCTGTTGGTTCTTTTGTGATTTTTACATACCATTTTTACGGTAATCATGATGCCTTATTACAATTATTTGCTTTCTGTCTCCATCTAGATTAATTTTCTTGAGGGCAAGAGCCATGCCATTTTAATCTTTGTATCATTATTGCCCAGCAACGCATAGCCCAGGAGCAGGGCCCATAGCACACTTTTGTGAAATTTAGGAAGCGGCCCTTCCTTTGGCCAGGTGTAGCTCTGCACACACTGGTCAGCCGTCACCACCTCTGTACTCAGAAAGGCATGCTTGTTTTGGAGCACCGCAGTCCTTTGCGAGGAGGCACAGCTTGGCAAACGGAACTGTATTCTACGTCCTATTCTTCCCCATAGCCGGACCCTGTATATGGTGCACAAGGTAAGTGACTGGATGAAATGGCTGTGCCAATAGGCTACTCAGGACCTGTCTGTGGAATGAAGGAGTGAATGGATGGGTGAGCAGGTGACACGTCTTTTCCTGGATTCCTTTCTGCGCTCAGCTGTGGCTCAGCCAGAGAGTGATCCCGTGCTTGCTTTATCTATAACCCCAGAGACTTACCATTATCTTCTTGGTCAGATTTTTCACCCTTAATGATGCTATCAGAAGATGCATCCCTTAACTGAATTTCTCAGTCGTAACTGTGAGGATAGCTGTTCCTCTGTGACTGGCCTTGAGTAGAAGTCACTCGAAGCACAAACCTGGGGCAGGGCAACAGTCCTGAATTCCCATTGCCCCTCCTAGGCCAGAGCAGATGGTCTCTGTGTGGATGTGGCTCAGGGCAGAACCCTGGGCTCTGCAGCCTTGGTCTTTAAGAGGTGTACGGAGGGGGCGCCTGGATGGCTCAGTCAGTTGAGTAACATTTGATCTCTGCTTAGGTCATGATCCAGGGTCATGGGATAGAGCCTGATGTCGGGCTCTGTGCTCAGCAGGGAGTCTGCTGGAAGATCCTCTCCCTCTGCCCCTCCACAGATGCATGCTTGCTTTCTCTCTCTCTCTCTCTTTCAAAAAACAAACAAAAAGAAGAAAACTTAAAAAAAAAAAAAAAAGGTGTGCAGAGAAACTGGTCTCTGCCAACTCTCCCCAGTGTGGCCTCCAAGTCCCTCTGAAGCCACTCTCCTTAGCCGCAGGAAGGGGAACAAGTTCATCTGGGTAATTGCTGTTATTGGCTGGGCAGGTGGCCCGAGAGCACTCTGGCTGTGCTGGCGGGAGTCAGAGCATCATGGTTAATTGGCTTCAGGCTGGTCAGTCCCACTTGCAGAGAGAACCTTGATTTTGTCATTTGATGACAGGTAGAGCAATTTTTACTTTTCACTTATGATTTATGATTATTGTGTTTCAGTTAAAATACATATATTTTTAAAGTAGGTTCCCTGCCCAGTGTGGAGCCCAGCTTGGAGCTTGAGCTTGCGACCCTGAGATCAAAATCAAAGCTTGAGCTTTGTCAGAAGTTGGATGCTTAACAGACTGAGCCACCCAGGTGCCCCGGAAATAGTTTTTTTAAGATTGCAAAGTGATCATTTGTTACAGAAAAGCTATAGACAAGCAAAAAGAAAAAAAAGAATATCTATACTCTCAGTGAGTCATAACCACAGTAAATACCCGAGTTTACTCTTCACTCTTGGTCTCTCATAAACACACCTACACACACACTCACACACACACACACACGCACGCACACACTCCATACACTCATCTCCTTTTATTCATTGCGTTTTGGAACAGTTTGGAAACTTCGAGATTATGTTGATTGGCAAAAATAATCAAGTAATCGACAAAGGTCAAATGTTATTAGTATGTTGGGAATGAAGGTAAGATTATACCTTAAATTCCATAGATACATGATTCCAGGCTATCATTCCTGAAATAAACTTGCTGGAATGTCTTCCTTTTATGCCAAACGTATACTACTCAAAGAGCCTACTTCCCAGGAGATTGACTAAACCGTGCACATTGTGTTCCATCTTTATGATGAAATACAGATTTCCCATTAAAAAGAAAATCTCTTCCTTTCAGAAGGTTGAAAAAGATGATACTTACAGAAAAGGGAGGGAGGGGGAAAAAAAAAAAACCCAGCTGGTTAAATTTAGGGCGCTGAAAGTGATCCAATTGGCAGATAATCCCTGGCCACAGGCCCACAACATTTTCATTTGATTGTGCATTGGATACATTTTCATTCATTTTAAGCCCTTGCCTTTCAGTATTTTGTTCCTTGGAGACAGGCAAACTAGTATCAATAGCTTTCTCGGCCTCTATCAAATGGCTTGATTTACTTAAGTGGTCTATTTCGTTATTCCAGTAAGAAGGGACTTGCCTTTGTTGACGCATTTCTGAGAACGATTATGCAAAGAAATTCTGCGATTCTAACCGTCTTTGTCTGTCCTCTCATTGGTGGCCCTGTTTTAAACTGAAAACTGCTGGATAAAATGGTGAGTGTGGCACACCGGGAAGTGGACACGCTGGCCCCACGGGCAGGAGATCTGGCTTCTCACCCAGCTCTGACACCGATCCATGGACACACAGTTTAGCCTTGGCTAAAATCTCCTAACTGCCTTGGATCTTACTCCTTGTCTGAAAAGTAGGGGTAATTGTCTCTTCTCTGTTTTTCCCTCAGGGGTGTTCTGAGGGTAGAATGACCTCATCCAGAGGCGCTCAACCTCGGCTGCACGTTAGAATTACCTGGGGAGGTTGTAAAAAATACCCTTTGCTAGGCCCCATCCAGCCCGATTAGGTCAGAATCCATGGGTGTGGGACCTGGGCATTGATAGTTTTTAATTTCCCAGGACAGTCTGCTTTGGAATCAGGGTTGGAAAAACCACTGAAAATCAAGGAGATAATACCTCACATTAGGATGATGCTCTGCACCTTTTTCTTTCTTCCTTTCCCTCCCTCCATCTCTCCCCCCTCTTTCTCCCTTCCTTCCTTCCTTTCCTCTCTTTCTTCTCTTTGTTTCACCCTCCCTCCCTTCCTCTTCCCCCTTTCCCCTCTCCTGCTTCCTTCCTTCCTTATTTATTTGAGAGAGAGCACAAGTGGGGGAGGGGCAGAAGGGGAGGGGCAAGCGGCGTCCCCACTGAGCAGGGAGCCTGCCACAAGGCTCCATCCCAGCACCCTGAGCTCATGCCCTGAGCCAAAGTCCGGCGTCTAACCAACTGTAGCCATCCAGGAGCCCCTCCTCTACTCCTTCCAAATGGTGTCCCATGGAAACCTATGGGGCCCATAAGACAGTGGATTTCAAACGTTTTTGACTGTAACGTAAAAAAATCCCTTACCTCCCAGTGCACACACTCAATTACACATAAATACACTCAGATTCATGACAATACAGCGCTCCCGGAACAATGCTTTTCCCTTTCTGTGTACGATTCCCTCTACGATTTTCTCTTCCTGTTCCATCGCGGTTTAGATGACTCTGCTTCCTTTTTTCTGTTTATGCGAGTGGAGAGCTGATTTAATGATCTGCTAATGAGTGCTCACTTGTAGTCTGAAAAACTCCGATGAAGCGTGGCATATTGCTGGGAAGCAGGCTTACCCGGTCTTTGATGTTTATTCCCTCGAGTCCCGGGCTGAGACTCCTGGTGCTCAGAGCCTCCTGCATCCGCCCTCTCCCTCCCACCTACTCCTCTACCTGCCGCACCAAACCTTCCCACCAACGGCTGTCCTCCTGCAAAATGTATTTGGCCCTGAGTTGGGTGATTTGAAGCCTCGCTTTCTCTTCCATCCTGTAACCCCTGAAATGGTGGATCTTCTACCTTGCACATTTTACTTCGCATAGAATTTGTAAATCAAACTCAACCTACATTATCAATTGAATTATAGACACTTCACTTGAAGGGCTTCCTTCACCTGAACGCAAGAGATTACAGTCGATGGGTCCCTGTTGCTGCAGTGTGCTGGTGCAGATGCTAAGTCCGGGCTCTTTATTTTGGAAAACTGGGGAGGCCCCTAGATCACATGTGGTGGACAAGACTCTGTCCCTCCTGCTCTGCCCAGATCCTCTTCTTCGCGAGCTTTCTGCTCCTGCTCTGTGTTCCGGGCTCTTCTATGTAGGTTTGTTTCAGCTACAGAAAAGGCTCAACTTCTCTCTTTTCATTCATTAAAAGTTTGGCCAGCCCAGCCGGGTATCCTCTGTCATATCCTTAGCCCTGACCTTGATGTTGCTTCTGTTGGTTGGTTTGTGACGGTGGGCTGGTGCTCGAAGCTCATAGTTCTCTCCCAGGACATCCTCTCTAATATGCAGCCTAATCAAATGCCCACCGCTTCCTTCTCTCTGCTGTATTTCCATGGGGAACATTAACTACTTCCAAATTTTTATACTATTTAAAAGTAGTGTAAGTATTTTTTTTTTAAGATTTTATTTATTTGACAGAGATCACAAGTAGGCAGAGAGGCAGGCAGAGAGAGAGGAAGGGAAGCAGGCTCCCTGCTGAGCAGAGAGTTTGATGTGGGGCTTGATCCCAGGACCCTGGGACCATGACCTGAGCCGAAGGCGGAGGGTTTAACCCACTGAGCCACCCAGGCCCTCCAGTATAAGTATTTCTAAAATGTTCTCCCAGTTTTTCCCCCAATGTCTGTTACCCCCACCGCCCCGTCTGCTTAATTTGTGCTATCTTGCCTCTCCCTTTGTTTGACAATGGCACAAAAACAAATGCATTCAGATTTCCATTTCTAGGAATCGAACAGATTGACGTGCTATTCTCAGTTCTAAATCAGTGTTTGAAGAGAGATTTTATCATTTACACTGTAAGAGAATGTTATCTAACAGGCTCGGAGCCGGGAGGTGACTCCTGGCTCTCCAGTGTAGGAGGTGGGACTTGACCCCGGGTCTTTAGCATGGCATCGGGGTTCTGAGTGCGTGGAACAGGCAATTCTTGCTTCCTCGGGGCATTTTTTTGACCCAAGACTTGAAAGACTGATAGAAAGGGTGTCCCAGCCCTAGGCACAGTGTATACCCTGATAGGCCTGAGTCCCCGGTGGTAGGTAGGCTTTACCAGACCTGTCACCCTTCTGAAACCTTACTTTGGAGCGGGCTTCCCTGCGGCTACTGTAATCGACCAACATACCAAAATTTTCCTGGCAGTGGGGGCTGAGTGAGGCTGGGAAAGGACTCATGTGAAAAAATAGATCCACCTCACCCCACCCGCGCTCTGCAGGGGATGCGGGCAGGCCTCTCTCAGACAGCTAGTCTCGGCTGTCTCGGTTCCACGGTGATAGGCGTCCTGAGTAAATACTCTGATAGACTAAACACACGTTGCCCGCGTTGGCCCAGGGAGCAGCCGTCCCAGGAGTGTTCCCAGTGCAGTCCTCTGCGTGTGGCAGCCCGACTTGTTAATCATCCCACTGGCAGGCGGGCCAGGCTGGAGATACTTAGCCTGGGACTTGTGCATTACCCTGTATGCTAATGGGAACATTCTTAGAACCGTAATTTCCGTTCCGACCTCCGTCGACTGTCCTTATAGAGATCGCAGACATAAAACAATTCCTGAAATGTCAGGACGGAATTGCATCTAATGGGGGGGGTACCTCTGCCAAGGAAAACATACTTCATTTTTAAAGCATTCCCATCCAAACAGGGAAATTTGGAAACTGCTCTTGGATCTGCACTGGGGCCTGAGCACTTTCATAAGCTGTAATGTTGTACCCACTAACTCCATTGCATGCCGCCACCATGGGCCGGAGAGCAGTCTATGAAGGAGGTGGGGGCAGGAGGCAGATGTCCTAGCCAAGACCTATACGAACTGGTGGCCTCTAGAAAACCTTCCCAGGGTTCCAAACAAGAAGATTTTTAATGGGAACCGATACTATATACCATAATGTCCTACCTGTATCTGTTACAATGCAGAGCGTGGTCTCCAGTTGGGTCTTAAACCCTTGGCCTTCCTGATACCTGACACTAATGGCTAAGAAGCATGTCCTAGAGCCTTTAGCGTTTTCTGTTTGGAGATATCCTTTCTGTCTCCCAAAATTGTGCTTGTGAGCAGATACCACTTAGAATAATAATAATAACACATTGATTATACTTGCTATCATTATAAATGTCTATAATATGCCAGGAATAAGTATTTCACCTACATTGTCTCACATAACCCTCTCTGACTTAACTTTCTGTCACATGACATCATAAGTTGCTGTTGCATCCTTTTTGCAGAGAAGACTGAAGCATAGGATGGTTGCATAGTGTGCCCAAGGTCACACAGTAGAAAATGGCTGGCGTGGAATTTGAAGATCACACTCTAGAACTGTGCAAGGTGATCCCACTGGGATAACAAAAAAAAAAAAAACAAAAAAAAAAGGAAATAATAGAACTTACATTTTTACTCACTTTTTATCATAAGCATGCATTTTTTTTTTTTTTGAAGATTTTATTTATTTATTTATTTATTTAGGAAAGAGATAGAAGAAGAGTGTGAGCAGGGGGAAGGGTACAGGGAGAGTGAGAGAGACTCTCAAGCAGACTCCCTGCTGAACCCGGAGCTTGATTGTTGCACTTGATCCCACAACTCCGAGATCATGACTTGAGCCAAAATCAAGAGTCGGACGCCCAACTGATTGAGTCACCTTTATGCATTTCTATTTGATGACTCTATTTTATAATATACACTTTGATAGTACAGAACCAGATAAAAGTAAATTCTGAATACGTATATATATATATATAATGAAGGATTGTGGTCAGATATTTTTTACTTATGGGTCAACTTTGGAGATCATTTCATTTGAGGACTAAGTGTACTTGAAAGAAGAGTCTCTTTTCCTGAGAAGTAGCTGATGTTGATAATATCATGGAAAATCTGATATTTCCAGAGAGTTTAAGCTTCTTGAAGGCAGCTATTTTTGTCTGACTGGCTTATTACCCTATTGCCAGGGCCAGACCTAATGCATGGTAGGCACTCAATATAAAAGGTGGTAATGAGTGGCACCTGCGTGGCTCAATGGGTTAAGCCTCTGCCTTTGGCTCAGGTCATGATCTCAGGGTCCTGGGATTGAGTCCTGCGTCGGACTCTCTGCTTGGCAGGGAACCTGCTTCCTCCTGTCTCTCTGTCTACTTGTGATTTCTCTCTGTCAAATAAATAAGTAAAATCTTTTAAAAAAAAGGTGGTAATGAAATTTGGAAACATAAGTGAACATCGCTAATGAATACGTTACTGCTATCACATTATAACACATGCTATGTTCAGTGACATTGCACGGTGTGCTTAATGAATTATCCTTCACTGAGAATTCAGGGCTGGACATGCTGTGCAAAAAACTACAGTGAGTGTGGTGTGATTTCATCAAACCGTGCATAAGCACTGACCTTTTCCATACAGGGCTGAGGGCTTTCACCGAGAAAGGTGCTGTGACAAGTTAGGAGAAGGCAGAGGGGAAAGCCAAAAATAAATAAAGGAATCACATCCAAATTCAGTTTCCTGAAGTGATTTCAGTGATTGCCTAACTGCTCTTAACCTGCTCGCTGATGAACTTAAAGGGGGTTTTGCCCAAGTTGAGGCAATAGGAGAAGGTCCCTGTAAGGAGGTAAGATCTGAGCCTGGCTTTGGTTAGGTGGAGAGGAGAAGAGTCACATCTGAACAGTGTCTTGTGTACAAATTGGAACTTGCTTTATTCTGTGGGGTAGCCTGGTTTTATGCTCATTTTGTAAATGAAGAAATGGGGGCTTGGAGTGGTGAAGCTGCTTGCCCGAGCTCACAAAGCCAGTTTTCTGGTTATGGTGCCACACTCCACCCTGGGCGACACAGCATTCTTAGGATGTGTCTGATATCTTTTCTGTGTCTGAAATCGATTTCTTCTAGGTCCTACAAGCTTAGTGGTTCTCTCCTTCAGCATCCTGTTTGGTTCTCTCAAAAGAGGAAAGCTTGCATATCATTTGTAGAAGTGCTTCTATTTCTGAAAGGGAATAATTTGGGAACTTGAAGACTTCGGTAATCTTCTCTTCCTTGAATGCCCTAGTCGAGCTGGTGCTGTGACTTGCACAGATCAAGGAAAATTGGGTGTGTGTGTATGCGTGCATATGTGTTTGAGGGGTGGGAGTGGATGCTTTTTTTTTCATTATGCAGCATTGGTAAACCTACTCAGTTTTCCTGAGTTGGTCCAGTTGTTTTGACTTTTTTCTTGTAAATATCTTGACGATCCCTTTCTCTTAGAACCCTCATAGCAGTTTCCAAATTTGGCTGCGCATCTGAACCATCTCGGGCTTGTTCAACACACAGAATGCCCTGCAAACCTCTGCAGATTCTGATTCAACAGATCTAGGGCAAGGTCCCCAAATACAAGGTGGTAACAAATATCACAGGTAGACTTGAGGGCAGCCATATTTGAGAACCTGTGGGCTACCCTTCACTTAAAAAAGGAAATAAAGACAGCTGTCTCACAGAGGTTCAGCTAGCCTGAAACCACATTGAAGGAAGCAGAAAATGACACTGAAATGTCATCAATGCTGTGAACTTAGTTGAGAGAGATCATGGGAAAGGATGATGAAAATACAACCACAGATTTTCATAAAACAAACGGTAAACCTCATTAAACTCACTAGAAAATCCCAGTATCCACAAATACAGTATGTGAAGTAAAGCCTTTGATCCTTTCTGAGTAAGAAGTTTTTCTGGATATTCTGTTGAACTTTTTGAGTTATTGCAATAAATGGAACCCAGTGAGAGCCACAGGTAACTTGTTGTCTTTGTTCATTAGCAGCAAAATGGCCATGTCCCCCTTCTCAGAGATCACAAGAGGTCGTGGAAAAGAGGAGAGTTAACCACCAGCTTTCTTTGCCCCTGATCTCACCACTTGGGTTTTCAGAGAAGGGGGGAAATGGTTCTTGGGGTCATTTTATTATGCAGTAAATCTTTTCAGACCATGGTTACATGCAAACATTGTTCCAGTCTCCATGTATGGTTGAACTAGGCAGAGTCTCTCATTAGTTGATATTCTTGTGGTAAAAATGGACAGTAAACAAGTAGATGAAATGTTAGTAAAGATCATATCCTTGCATGATAAGGGACATAAAGAAAACAGAGTGATGGAGGGGAACTCAGGAGAATTCTTCTCTGAAGGGAGGAACACTTTGAATGGAGACCTGGTTGTCAAGGGAAGTGCCATCTGAAGAGCTAAGAGAGAGTGGTCCAGGCAAGGGGAACGTGTAGTGGAGGATTTCCCAGGAAGCTCTTGAAGGTGATGCTCTTGGCTCTGACTTATGTGGCCCCTCCAAGTCCTTGAGAAGGGCCTCATTTATTTTGTGTTTTTGATTTCTCTTAAAGGCACACCCCGCCCACCTACCCACCTACCCCTGGTTTTCTAAGGTTCAGACCCCATAAAACCTAGACCTACTCCTGGGAATGTGGGGTACAAGGGTGCTGAAGTAGGGATGAACTTAGAAAACCTAAAGGAAAACATAAAACTGGTGTGGAGAAATCTTTGCTTAAGATAAAGTGTGGTGCTAGAGTCATTCATTCATCCATTGGTTCACTCATTCATTCATCCATCCAACGTTAATTCATTGAGTAATAGACACTGCTAAATAGTAAACAAATTAAATCCTTATCCTCCTGGAGCTTCTGTTCTAATGGATACAGGAAATAAAAAGAAATACATATATAATATGCCAGATAACAATGGTGAAAAGTAGCAGGCTAAGAGCCACACAGAGTGTGTGGTGGGGAGGGAGGAAGCAGAGTTTAATTTTTTAAGGGATGGGCAAGGAAGGCCTCTCTTGTAGTTCCCATTTGGAATAAAATCTATTTTTTTAATAAAGAATACAAATATTTTTATTAACATTTGCTATTTGAATTCAATCTATTTTTTATTTTATTCTTTTTAAAATTATATTTTATGTCACTTTTTTTTTCAATTTATTTATTTTCAGAAAAACAGTATTCATTATTTTTTCACCACACCCAGTGCTCCATGCAATCCGTGCCCTCTATAATAACCACCACCTGGTACCCCAACCTCCCACCTCCCCCGCCACTTTTAAAAATTTATTTATTTTTTATTATTGTGTTCAGTTAACCAGCAAATCTAAAGGAAGAAAGAGAACAGGCCATATGAGGGAAGAATATTCCAGGCAATGGAATAGCCAATAGAAAGACCCCAAAGCAGACACATGCCAGTTCTTTGTGAGGGAGGCCCTAGACATAGAAGAAAGCAGGGCTAGGTTATGGAGGACCTAGGGAAGGCACTTGGATTTCATTCAAAGAGCAGTGGGCAGCCTTTGGAGTACCAGTTCTCTAGAAGTCCAAGGAGGGAGAGAACATGGAGTATCAGAGGCCTCAGATTTGACTTCAAGTTCGGCTTAGAAGGATCCAGTTGGATAAGCTAATAAAGAGAAGCATAAAGAAGAGTCCAAGCAGGAACCACATCTGGAGACTGGGTGAGGAGCTGTGAAAGGTGCCTGTTTTTGGGCCAGATGACAGGTGAGCTGGAGCTGGAGTTCTATGTGGGAAAGATGGGGGATGAGGTCACAAAGGCAAGATTTACCTGAATCATGGTGAGCCTTGAAGCCAGGCCAGGGAGTTTGGTATTTATAATGTGGATTCCCAGATGCCACAAGTAGAAGAGTGATGACTCCCAACATTTCTGTCTAGGAACATTTTGGGGATAGCTTTCTGGTTAGAGATAGAAGTGGTGGGGTGGGGTAGACAATTTGTCTTAGAGCCAGCAAGCAAAAGTTTTTACCTAATTGGTATGTTTACTTGAGGGTGGCTTTTGGAGAGGGTTGGGGGTAAAGATTTGAGATCTTACCCTAAAGCTACATTGCATAGTAACTGCACTGTTTTTACTTGGATGACATCTTTATTTGGGGTTCCTAAGAGGTAGGGGGCAATGGAAATTATGGGTGCTTAACCCTTGGCTCTATCTTGGGAGAATGAAAATTACATAATGGAAGCGTGATTTAGGAATGTTGCTGAGAGTGAGTTTGGGAGGGGCACTCATTCATTCACTCTCCAGGGGGCCAAGCGGCAGAATAGAAATTGGGCATTCCTGAGTTCACACTCAATTTCTACCGCTTACTAGCCCCGTGACCTTGGACAGGTTTTGTTTAATTTCCTAGAACCTCAGGTTTTTTTACCTGTAAAATTTGATATCTACGTTAGTGGTTACTATGATCCGAGATAATGTGTATACACTACCCAACCTAGGGCTTGCCACTACCAGGTGCAAAATAAATGGTAGCTCCTATGGGGACACTGGAAGCAGCATAGGTTTGCTACTACGAGGGCTTTCAGTAACATGAGGGTGGGGACTGCAAGCTGAGGATAGTTTTGAGAGACTTCAAAAACCTCCTTAACTATAAGTTACTATATAACCACCTTAACTATAACGAAGGAGAGGCTGTATTCAAAGATAACATGAAGGTTTTTTTTTTTAAAATTTTTAAATTAATATATAATGTATTATTTGCCCCAGGGGTACAGGTCTGTGAATTGTCAGGCTTACACACTTCACAGCACTCACCATATCACATACCCACCCCAATGTACCTAACCCAGCCCCTCTCCCCAACTACCCTCCCCCCAGCAACCCTCAGTCTGTTTTGTAAGATTAAGAGTCTCTTATGGTTTATCTCTGTCCCTATCCCATCTTGTTCCATTGTTTCCTTCCCTACACCCCCAAGCCCCCCACTTTGTCTTTCAAATTCTTCATATCAGGGAGATCATATGATAATTGTCTTTCTCTGATTGACTTACTTCACTCAGCATAATACCCTCTTGTTCCATCCATGTTGTTGCAAATGGCAAGATTTCATTTCTTTTGATGGCTGCATAGTATTCCATTGTGTGTGTGTGTGTGTGTGTGTGTGTGTGTGTGTGTGTGTGTAAAGAAGGTGTGGTATATATGCCACATCTTCTTTATCCATTCTTCTGTTGATGAACATTTAGGTTCTTGCCATAGTTTGGCTATTGTGGACATTGCTGCTATAAACATTTGGGTGCACGTGCCCCCTTCGGATCACTTCATTTGTATCTTTAGGGTAAATACCCAGTAGTGCAATTGCTGGGTCATACGGTAGCTCTATTTTCAACTTTTTGAGGAAACTCCATGCTGTTTTCCAGAGTGGTTGTACCAGCTTGCATTCCCACCAACAGTGTAGGACGGTTCCTTTCTCCACATCCTTGCCAGCATCTGTCATTTCCTGACTTGTTAATTTGAGCCATTCTGGCTGGTGTGAGGTGGTATCTCATTGTGGTTTTGAAATATATTTCCCTGATGCTGAGTGATGTGGAGCTCTTTTTCATGTGTCTGTTGGCCATCTGGGTGTCTTCTTTGCAGAAATGTCTGTTCATTTCTCTGCCCATTTCTTGATTGGATTATTTGTTCTTTGGGTGTTGAGTTGGATAAGTTCTTTATAGATTTTGGATACTAGCCCTTTATCTGATATGTCGTTTGCAAATATCTTCTCCCATTCTGTCAGTTGTCCTTTGGTTTTGTAGACTGTTTCTTTGCTGTGCAAAAGCTTTTGATCTTGATTAAGTCCCAGTAGTTCATTTTTGCCCTTGCTTCCCTTGCCTTTGGTGATGTTTCTAGGAAGAAGTTGCTGTGGCTCAGGTCAAGAGGTTGGTGCCTGTGTTCTCCTCAAGGATCTGGATGGATTCCTTTCTCACGTTGAGGTCTTTCATCCATTTTGAGTCTAATTTTGTGTGTGGTGTAAGGAAATGGTCCAATTTTATTTTTCTGCATGTGGCTGTCCAATTTTCCCATCACCATTTGTTGAAGAGACTACCTTTTTTCCATTCCTGCTTTGTCAAAGATTAGTTGACCATAGAGTTGAGCATCTCTATTCTGTCCCATTGATCTATGTGTCTGTTTTTATGCCAATACCATATTGTCTTAATGATGACAGCTTTGTAATAGAGCTTGAAGTCTGGAATTGTGATGCCACCAACTTTGGCTTTCTTTTTCAGCATTCCTCTGACTATTCAAGGTCTTTTCTGGTTCCATATAAATTTTTTGTCCCAATTCTTTGGAAAAAAATGGATGGTATTTTGGTAAGGATTGCACTAAACATGTAGATTGCTTTAGGTAGCTTTGATATTTTCATAATATTCTTCCAATCCATGAACATGGAACATTTTTCCATTTCTTTGTGTCTTCCTCAATTTCTTTCATGAGTACTTTATAGTTTTCTGAGTACAGATTCATTGCCTCTTTGGTTAGGTTTATTCCTAAGTATCATATGGTTTTGGGTGTAAATTCTAAATGGGATTTCTCCTTAACTTCTCTTTCTTGTTTTTGTATAGAAATGCAACTGATTTCTGTGCATTGATTGTATATCCTCACAATTTACTCAATTCCTATTCAAGTTCTAGCAGATTTGGAGTGGAATCTTTTGGGTTTTCCACATGTAGTATCATATCCTCTGCAAAGAGTGAGAGTTTGACTTTTTCTTTGCTGATTCGGATGCCTTTAATTTCTTTTTGTTGTCTGATTGCTGAGGCTAGGACTTCTAGTACTATATTGAATAGCAGTGGTGATAGTGGACATCCCTGCCATGTTCCTGACCTTAGTGGAAAAGCTCTCAGTTTTTCTCCATTGAGAATGATATTCACTGTGGGTTTTTCATAGATGGCTTTGATGATGTTGATGTTTGTACCCTCTGTGTGTACACTTTGAAGAGTTTTGATCAAGAAAGGATGCTGTACTTTGTCAAATGCTTTTTCAGCATCTATTGAGAGTATCATATGGTTCTTGTTCTTTCTTTTATTAGTGTATTGCATCACATTGAGTGATTTGTGGATGTTGAACAACCTTGCAGCCCTGGAATAAATCCCACTTGCGTATGGTGAATAATCCTTTTAATGTACTGTTGAATCCTATTGTCTAGTATTATACATATAAATATAAGGGTAAACACGATGAAGGGATGGAATACAACTGTAAAGATTAAAATTTAAAAATATTCTAAAAAAGGAATTGATAACATAAGTTGATTGGAAAAAAGAAGTGGAAAAAATTTGCTCAGGCTCAAGACTAGAAAAACGCCCTGTGCTAGATTTAGGGTATATTTTGGTCTATTAGAAGAAATTGTATCCCAAAAATAGTTTAGAAGAAAAAACCCTATATGTATATATAAAAAAAAAAGTTAGACACAATGAAGGATAAAATATGGCTGTAATAATGAAGGTTTAAAAAGATTTTCTTAGAAAGGTATTGTCATGATAAATTAGTTAAAAAACTTTAAAAGAGGAAAGAGGAAAAGTTAAAAAAAATTAGAATAAAAAAATAAAATTAAAAAAATTTAATTAATTTTGCAAGACTAAGGATCATGGGGAGAAAGCCATGAATTCCAGGCTTTGCTTTCCCCTCCTCTGGAATTCTGCTGTTCTCCTTGATCATTGAGCTTGCTCTTGGCTAGATGTACTTGCTGATCTTCTGCGGGAGGGGCCCGTTGCAGTGATTCTCAAATGTCTTTGCCCGAGGCGGAATTGCGCTGCCCTTGCCAGGGGCCTGGCTATGTAATCTGCTCGTTTTGCTCTTGGGAGCTTTTGTTCCCTAAAGGCTTTCTGTAGAGCTCTGGAGGATGGGAATGAAAATGGCGGCCTCTCGATCTCCGGCCCGGAGGAGCTGAGAGCTTGGGGCCCCACTCCTCAGTGCACCCGCGGAGAAAAGCACTCAATCACTTCCGTCTTCTGGTCTCCGGCTGTACTCCACGCTCACCTAGCCTGTGACCGAGCGTCTCTGAATCTGGTGCACAGCCCCATTTGGAGTTTCCAAACCCAGCAGATTCTTGTCGCGCTGTTCTTCCGGCAGAGGAAGGTGGGTCTCCCTGGATCTGCCACTTGTGGGGTCCCTGCTCAAAGAGCAGTGGTCTGACTGTCCCACATATCACAGTTTAAGGTAACCCTGAGCTGAGAGCTCACTCCTAGGCTCCATCTCTGTAGTCGGCTTCCCCACTCTGATACCTGTGAGCTCTGCTACACTCAGGATCCTCCAGTCCTTCTGTGGCCCTGCAGGACCTGAGACCACACCATTCCTGCGAGGGGTCCAGCCCCTGCTTAGCCTCTGGAGCGATGTCCCTTAGTGGAGCACACTTCTAAAAGTTCCAATTTTGTGCTCTGGTGCTCCACAGCTTGCTGGGAGCCGGCCCCTCCCAGCATGGTCTATCTTCCTGTCACTTGGGATTCACTTCTCCACATGTCCTACCTTTCAGAAAGTGGTCAGTTTTCTGTTTCTAGAATTGCTGCTCTTCTTCTCTTCGATCTCCCATTGGGTTTGTAGGTGTTCGGAATGGTTTGATGACTATCTAGCTGAACTCCTGTCATGTGATGTCGTCTTGGTCTGCTACTCCTCCGCCATCTTTGGCTCTTGTCTAAACATGAAGATTTTCAGCACTATTTGTGCATCCCTCCTCCCCTCAGAGAGAAAGAGTGAGAGATAACTGGGAAGAAAGTAGACTGGGAAGAAGTCACAGAGTAGGTTGAATCTGAGGTGGAGCTAAGAGGAAATATGTCTCCAATTGTGGGGAGACACAGTAAATCTCAGGAGTGAGATCAGAGCTAAGCAAATGGGTTTAGTAAAGTCATCACCGTGACAGAGTACTAGTCGGGGTAGAAATTTGGTTGCTAAAACGAGGACCCCAAACAACAGTGGCTTCAGCATAAGCCACCCAGGGCTTTTCAGTCTCTTCCTGTTGTTCCATCTTTACTGATTCGTCGTCCTCATCAGATGGGCCAAGATGGCTTATGAGTGTGCCTACTTTCCATCCAAAGGAAAGGGGTCATGGAGGTGGAGGGAGGGCATACCCACTTCTCACATTCTGTTGGCCGACTTGGTCATATGGTCTCACCTAGCTGCAAGGGAGGCCAAGAAACAGTCTTTGGTTTGTGCAAAGCCAGATGCCTAGGCACAGTTCTATTTTGGAAGAGGTGCTGGGGCAGGTGGCCATTTCTGCCACAGATACCATTAAATAAAGACTACAGGATGGGTGAGGTCATGGGGCAAAAGGTGAGATGGTAGTAATGAGTTGGGCTTTTTAGTCAGACTGCCTGTTAGGGCAATGGAGGTATCTAAAAAGCTAACAGAAGATGTGGCAAATTAGACCAGTAGGCTGAGCAGGCTGGTGTTGTTTGAGGGATGGAGCAGTGGACAGCTTTGTCAGATCCACAGAGTCTGAGGGAATTGAATTGGTGATTGGTAGCTCACTGGGGAACATTCTTGGTTGTGGGAGGTGGAAATGGACAACGGCTGAACTGCAGTGGTAAAGCCTGGACAAGTGGAGGCTGTGGATGTGAGTCCCCCTGGAGAGGTTTGGCAATCAGAAGGACCTCGGAAGATGCTGGAACCCCAGGGGGCAGCCAGGTTAAGTGAAATTAAGTTCACATGTCTGAAGGGGTTTACACATATTAATTTTACTTTTTTTTTTTTTAATTGGGAAGAGGCTTTTAAAGAAGAAAAATCCTCTTAACCAAAAGGAACTTATCCTTTTAGGGAGTTTGCTAATGTAGACATAAATTTTTTTCTTTGGCAGTTTTTTTTTTTTTCTCTCCCATCTCCTTCAGATAATCTTATCTCAAATTTGAATCAGAAAACTTATTTATAGCTTTTCTGAAGAGAATTATTTCAATGGGGCCAGATTCTTTGCCCTTTGGGCTTATTTTCTTTTTAAAAACAGATAAGTTATCCCTCCTTTTTCTTGGGAGAGACAGTTAAAGTATTAATTTAAAAACAATGATTGTGAGCTGAAAGGAGGCGTAAATCAAAGTAGGAGAGATAAATTCAGCTGGCTTCCTGTTTTTGTGTTTCTATTTTTTCTGCTGGAGGGAAACTAAAAATGCCAAAATTCCATCTTTCCCTCAGGACCAGAAAGGAACCAAGCACCTCTTATATCCTTAACAAACCTGGAGTAAATGGGAAATAGTGTGTCCTTCTCACGCTCCTTCCTTCACTCTCTATTTCCCCTTTCCCTCCTCCATATCTGATTTAGATGAGCATCCTTGGCATTCCAGGCTCCAAGATAACCAGGCACAGGTGCTTTCAAGAGCTGTAGTAATTGCGATTACTTTTTCCTGAGTGCCTACTGTGTGCACTACATTGTATTGTTGGGCTCACAGACTTCCTTGATGCAGCCTCACTTCTGGCTGTCATCCCAAATTCAACAATGAGGAAACTGTGACTCACGGGCCTCTCAGCTAGAGAGGCAGGGGATCCTCGGTTTGAGGGCCATCTGGATCGGAGGCTCATGTGCCTCACCCGTAATTATCTCTACAAAGATTTAGTCGTTGAGTACTTGTTTGGGAAGGGAAGGGAGAAGGACAAGAAGGCTGATCCTCCTGAGCTTGATTGCTATCAGTGTCAGAAAAAAGGTCATTCCAATAGAGGTCAGGGGAGTCACTAAGCAACATAGCACAGCTCTTGGGAGGCTGAAGAGGAAAGCGGGTGTAACCAGGGGACTCCCCAAAACAAATATTCCCAGATTTTACATAGAGTTCCCGGATCTAACTCACAACATTGTTGAGGAGTAGGTGAGTTAATACAGGTCAAGTGCTGAACGTGGTACCCAAGACATTAGTAAGCATCAGCTATTATCAGGTGTGCCCAAGGCAGTGGCCCAAATTCCACCCTTGTCCCTTGGCTTCTCTAACTCAGTGTGTCTGAGGGGTCCTGTATCACCATCGTATATTTATTTCATGAATTGCTCATAAACATCCTGATACCTTGTGGAAAAATCTTGTGGAATCAATTGTTGAGGAATTTATTTTTAAAACTCATTTTCAAACATTTTAAAAGAGAAGCTTGTGGTAAAAGAATTCAAACCTGGCTGAAGAGTATAAAGTATGCCCACCCTTGCCCTGATTCCTGGTGCCATTTACCATTTTCTTGGCTGTCCTTCCATCTAAAACTTTGAAACATGCATACACACATGTACTGGAGTTGAGAACATTACCTTTGAGATGTGCTAAGAACAGGTAATGTCTTTTTTATTAACTAACTAGTCTTCCTCCGCACTGCCTGCTTCCTAGTTACAGTGGGACAGTGGAGGTGGGAAATGGATTTGGATCCAAGCTTGCGCCTCCAGCCTCATGGGATCCTCTGCTTTGGGTTTGGCTGGGCCAGTCTTGGGCCTGTGTCTATGGAATAAGTCTGTGACTGATAAACTTGGAGGCTATGCTCTCAAGGGAAATGTCACCCAGATTATATATCATGACATGTATGGTCAGCCGTCTTCTGTCACCACTGGCTCCTGCTACATCTTTTCGAGAGTCAAGGATGCCCTTGAAGTGCCCTCCTGTAACTGGAAAACACCAGTGTGATGTGCTGATGCAGTTCCATTCAGTACAGGGCCTCCGGCCATGGAGGTCCTCTCTGCCTTCCAGGAGTTCCTGACAGGAGCATAGTACATGCTCCGAATGGCTTTTGCTTTCCCCTTAACAAGCATAACTCTGCCTCTTTGCCTTTCTGTAATTTCAGCCCACAGTGTGGGATGAGGCTCCATGATGCCAGGAAGCATCTCTCACATGTTCCCTAGAGGGAGGAGGGGATGCCCCTTATATCCGACTCTCTTCCTGTTCAGCTCCTCCTGCCTCCTAAGGTCATACCCGTGGGATGGCTGCTAGGGAGGAAATGAAAGCACGTTGGTTGCATGTCTTTAAAACAGCCCATCCACTGCACGACTCAGTGTCTGTCTGTCTGTCTAGCCATTTATGCATTCATTTAACTTTTCCCTATGAAGTGTTTTGCTGTTTGCTTTTGCACTGATCAGTATCCCTTGATAATCTTTCTATTGCAGCAGTTAGAAGAGGACCTCACCCCTTCAAACAGCTGTTTAGAGTTTTGTTGTATGGCTCTATCAAATTTTATTTACTCATTTTCTTATTGACTGGCATAGATTATTTATGGTTATGCAAGTATGTCTGAAAAACACTTCATGGTCTATGCTCATATTTTCTTCCTTTTTCTTTTGCAAATTCCTTTTTTTGTCACCTCGTACACAAACAACAGTGTGTCAGTTAAGAGTTTCTTATTCCTGGTGAATCCTCCAGCTGCTGCCCATTCTTCCTTTACGCTTATAATCCTTTGCTTGACAATTTTGACAACAGAAATACAGGATTGTGGTTTCAGGGGAAGGAGTAGCAGCAATGGCATATGAGTGTGCAAATCCCCAGGTGCGTATTTTTTTCCTTAAGTGCATATTCTGAGTCATGAGTAAGAGAAGCACATTTTCAGACAGGATTGGCATTTCTTTTTCTTTGCCTGGAGGAAAAGAAGGAAAGTAAAACTATATGGCTAGATGGTTGGATAATCTTGAATATATAGTCGCTTTCACAATTTGAAGTTTTTATTTTCTCACGTAAAAGAGGTCTAGAAGTAGGTGACAAGTCCAAGGCTCACATGGTGGCCCCATAAGATCATGGCTCCTCCTATCTTTCTGTTCTTTCTACATATATGCTACCTTCATAACATGTAGTTCCATCTTCAGGATCACAAGATGGCTGCTGGGGCTTTATCCATCACATTGCATTCCAGGCAGGGAAAAGTGAAAGAGTAAAGGACAAAATGCAGCCTGTGCCTGCTGTCTTCCTTCTTAGGAGCTTGCATGACATCCCACATAACACTTATCTTTTTATCTCATTAGCCAGAACTTGGTCACATGGCCACACCTAGCTGCACTGGGCTTCTGATAGTACCAGATGAGGGAAGAGTTGATACTGGGTAGGCAGCTAGCAGTTTCCATCTTGTGTGGTTTGATCCATTGTTTGAATTTCTCATTTCAGCAAGTGCTGACATATATGGAATAGTAGGTTCTTAGAGCAGAGATGTGAAGTAGCTTAAGTTTGTATCTCTTTGATCTCACCCATCATCTAGGTTTCTGCCTCCTTTGTTTTAGGGATCTTGTCATAAACTGTTGTTCCTGGATGATCAGGGAAGTTTAGT
Source organism: Mustela nivalis (assembly GCF_964662115.1). Taxonomy (NCBI): domain Eukaryota; kingdom Metazoa; phylum Chordata; class Mammalia; order Carnivora; family Mustelidae; genus Mustela; species Mustela nivalis. The sequence continues at coordinate 50,331,577 of NC_139029.1, forward strand.
ATAACACTTGGCCATAATTTAGAAGTAGATGATGTGTTTAAAGTTTCTTTCCCCCATACTTTTTTAAAACTTCCAAGTTCTGTGTGTCATCTTTGCTGGACACAGGTGGGTAGTGGGTTTGCTAACTGAATCAATATGAACTAAGGAGCTAAGAATTCACAGTTTACCATTCCAACACCAACTTCCATTGTTTTCCTCATTCTTCCAAATTCTTACCCTGCAACCATGCTGAATTCTCTTCCCTGGGTTCATTGAATCCATTAGTAAATTCATACCAGCCCAAGCTGGCCCTTCTGTCTGGGGTGTCTTCATTTCTTAACCCCTTCTCCAGCCCCACTGTTAGCATACTTTGCTCACTTTAAATGACCCCATTCAAGCATCATTCTCGCAAGAAGACTTTTCCAAAAAGTTTTGAAAGATTTTATTTATTTGAAGGAAAAAGGCTACATGAGCTGGGGGATGGGAGGAGAGGGAGAAACAGACTCCCTGCTGAGCAGGAAGCTCAGTGCAGGGCTCAATCCCAGGACCCCAGGATGACGACCTGAGCCGAAGGCAGATGCCTAACCAACTGAGCCACCCAGGTGCCCCTCAAGAAACCTTTTCTAATTCCTTAGCATTAGTATCCTTCCCACTGAGCTCACGGTGTCTCCAGGTCACTGCTGTCACAGTTTATCAGACTGTCATCACAATTAATGTACGAGTCTGTCTTCCCCCAGTAGACCCTGAGCTTCTTGAGGGCAGGAAAGTGAGTTAACCACTCAACCTCTTAGTAGAAAAGAATCCTCATTACTGTTTATGGGATGAATGAATAAATGAGTGAATGAATGAATGATACTGTTCAGTACTTTGATCCAGAGGAAGAGTAAGTAAGAATTTCCCTGATGGAAATTGTTTTTGGTGATGGAAGACCTACACAGAGCCCTATCATGATGAAGATGTCTTCCTACTTCATCAAAGCATATAGAATGCCTGAAATTGCTGTTATTCTAAACCTTCAAATAACAGCTCTGTGGTTAAGATCGTCAAAGGAGAAAGTCTGAGTTTGTGCAGCTGAAGGGATTCATGAGACCCCATGAAGAAAATGCTAGGCTTTCTCTCATGGTTTATTTTTAAATAGGAACAGGTCTGTGGCACTAATCCCATTTGAATTCTGGGGCTCTGTTTAGCAGAAAGATGAGCCAGAGACCTCAAGTTACATTTGTTGTTAAAGTTTGACCAGATACTTGGTGTAAGTGTGTGTCATGCATGACTTTGCTTAAGTAATTAACATTCTTGTCAAGGCTCCTTAAAAGGGTCCTGTGTTGTAGAGCCCCTCAAAAGACTGGTTGAAACCTTTGAACTCCCAGCCTCTCCATTTATTGCCAATGACTGATATGCTTAAGTTTCATTTTTCTAAAAAAATACAAAAGGGATTAGATCTTGAAGGAGAAATGTTTATTCTTAGGAGAATCAAGCTTGGAAAAAGGGGGGCAATTTCAAATGAAGATGTTAAGTATAGACATGGTATTAGAGAATGTGGATTTGGAAAAAGTTTAAAGATCATTTTTAAGTTAGGAAAAGAAGAATTAACGTGCCTATGAGCATAGTTTTCAGGTATCTTCCGAACTACGAGGAGGCTGAGTAGTTTGATGCCCCAGAGGACTGAACTGGCATTTAATGATCTCCTTTTCTTTCTTGTCTCTCCTCCTACTTCCTCTCTTTTCCCTTCTTTCCTCCTTCCTCCACCCTTCCTTCCTTTTCTTTATTCCTTCTCCCCTTTCAACTCCTATTAGATGCTATTAAGACTGTAAGGTCTGTCAGGGCAGGGGAGGGATCTAACTTAACTTTTTCGCTCTCTCGAATGAATGGAGAAAGGGATGGATGTTTGCAAGCCCCAAGCCCCGGGGACTACCAAGACAAAAGATGCAATCTGGAAGGGAAACACTAACTTCCCTGCAACACGGGGACATCTGCATGGAGATGCATGTGTGGGGGCTGCTAAGGGAGCAGAAAGAAGGGGGCAGCATCACTCCTAGGTACAGAAAGAAGGAGATGGGGGGGCAGAGAGCCTCTCTAGAGTGGGTGATGATTTCACTCGTGTCCATCAGGTAAGGGCGTGGAGGGAGTGCCTCAGGTGGAACCAAGCATGAGCAAAGGTCTGGAGGTGAGAGCGTCATTGCATAGGCTGTGATTCCACATTGTCTCTGTGCTACGTCTGAGGAAGGGCAGGGCAGTGGTGGTGGGAGGTGATGCTAGGAGACGTCAGTGGGGGCCACAGTACATGCCTGGTGAAAGATGCAGGTTCTGTCTGGACGTAATGGGATGCATGGTGGATCTTAAGCAAGAAGTTTTAAGGGTGCCTTTTGAGGAGAAGAAGAAAATGTGGAAGCTGCTATTAGATTAGATAAGATCGTCCAGTAAAACCAGATAAAGGCCCAAACTTGGATATGGTAGAGGATAAAGAGAGGAGATAGATTTGGGGAAGTGTTAGGACTTAATGCCTGATGACTTGGTTGACGAGGTAGGGTATGATGATTTGTGTACTAGACAGTGCGTTTCTCACTAACAGATGCCATGTGTTATTTTTATACCCTTAATGCCTACCTAGATCAGTATCTCGTACCTAGTAAAGTTTTAATTTTAATGATGTTTATTTAATGAGTACTTTAATTAATTCATTAATTATAGTATCCCACGCACTGCATGTGTGAAAGGGTGCTAGTTACCTCCCAGTATTCATTTCTCTTTTAGTAAAAGAACTGTGATTTGTAGCTATGTACATTGCCTTCCAGCTAAACAAACAAACAAACAAACAAAAAAACCCCCTATGTTTTCCAGTCGCCTTTACGCCTAGGTGTGGTCATGTGACTGAGTCCTAGTTAATGAGATCCAAATACAAATGCTGTTTGGAACTCAAAAAAGCCTTCTGGAAGACAGGGATGCACCCTTGGCTTCTCCCCTTCCACTCTCTCTTTCTTCCTTGCCGTTGTCTGGAATGCAGATTTGTTGTGTAGGGCACCAGCCTCCATCTTTCTGAGGATGGTGAAGCAGTGAGACAGGTGGAAGCTGGGTCCCTTCTCTAAAGACAGACATAGTAGTCTGAATTTGATTTCTTCATTCTACTCGTTCCTCATTAAATATTTATGAAAGACCTATTTTATGTCTAGTACTGTACTAGGAGCAAGGGAATAAAAAATAAATAAATCGCACTCCCTGTCCCCAAAGGAACCTACAGCTGATCTCCAGCGTTTTGAAAGAAGGATTTCCTTTCCTTCCTACTCCTGAGGTGAGTGCAGATCAACTTGTGAATTTCATCAGTTTGTGTGAAATGAACTGGGCTATTCAAAAAAGCCCCTACCCTTGGCAGCCGAGCCCTTTGGTTGCTTTCAGTGTGTGTTGGTGCATCCTAACTTCTTGGTTTGAGTTTCAACCCTTGGCTGTATGGGCTGCAGGTATGACCTAAAGCTTTGGCAACTTTTAAAAGGAAATATGAGTTTCTCAGTGGGGCATGAAGAGACTCACAGCTGAAAACCTAGGGTTAAGGGTTCACTTAGGTGTTAACTTTGCATTCCAATGTCCTCATGGCCTTTTGCCCCAGCAGGTACAAGAAAATAGAAGATTACCTAGTATAAATTGCTGCTGTTTCATGAGTCCTTCTTAATTCTTTGTGCCCTTTACCTACCATCAGTTATTTTACTCTAACAACCTTCATGAAGAAGTATCATCATCTGTACTTTACAAATGAAGAAATTGAAGTTTGGAGAAGTTAAGAAATCCCAAGTCTTCATGACTCCAAGGATTCCAACTGCAATCTCCTGCCTCCTTAGGTGACTTTAGATGTATATACTTAGAATATGTCCCTGGTGAGACTAGACAGGAAGGGCTAGACCACCTGACTTCCTAGTGACCGTGACTAGTCATGGCTGGCTATTATCACAAGTAGTGTTGTCCCTGGAGACTTCAGTAACGGTGTTCTTACATTTAACATTTTCCCAGACATTACATTTGTTTAGGAAAACACCCAACTTGTTAAACCTCTCTGAGCAGACCGATCATAATTTGTAGTTATTTTCTTTAAAAGATGGAAAACGACCCTGGGTTTCTGGAAGCAATGCGAGGATTCTGCTGCTCCCAGAGACTTGTGGAGTCACACGTCATAGCCTCTGAGAATCAGAAGTGTTCAGAGAGATTGTTTTATGCTGTAGTGCTTTTATTGCTTCATTCAGTAAATTCAGAAAAACAAAAACAAAAAACAAAGAAAAATACCATAAACCAAGTGGCTTATAAACAACCGAATTTTATCCCTCACACTTTTGAAAACTGGAAGTCCAAGACCAAGGTGCTAGGAGGTTCAGTGTCTGGGGAGGGCCTGCTTCCGGATTCATAGATGACTATCTCTCTGCTGTAACTTCACATGACAGTAGGGGTTGGAGGCTCTGTGGGGCCTTCTTTATAGGGGCACTAATCCCAATTATGAGGGCTGTACCCTCATGACCTAATCACTCCCGCAGGCCCTACCTGCTAACGCCATCGCGCTGGATATTGTGTTTTAACATAGGAATTCGGGGGGAACACAACTGCTCAGTACATAGGGCCCAGAGTTCCACTTCTTGTGTCTAGGGACTCAGTTTGTCTTAGATTGTACGCATATTAAAGATGATAGTTCCTTTTTGGAGACTTTCAGGTTTCAAATTCGTTAACAAAATAAGAAATTAAGCTTGAGGAACTCCTAAAGTAAATATGGGAGGCAGTGGTTCTAAAAATGAATATCCCAGGGGCTTCCAAGTCTGACAGACACGGATGTGAATTCCATTTCCCCTGCTAGCTGGTTGTGTGGCCTCCGGCAACTCACTAGACCTCTCGCCTCAGCTGATTCCTCTTAAAAGTGGGGATGTGACTATTCGAGATAGTACCCTCAGAGGATTGCCACAGGGACTGAATCCTGCACTGGGTCCAGCTTGAGCGCAGTGCCTGGCACGGGGTAAACGTCGAGTGCCTGTCACCCACAATTCTTTTGCATTCTGATCGTCATGCTCTGTCATGTAACGTCTTGGATGTAGTCAAAACCGGTTAGCTCTTTTGCACGTTGCCAAACAAGTAGGCGAAAAATGCTGAGCAAGTGGGGACGCTGCTTTGTTGGTTCAGTTACCTAGGACTGTCAGAGACAGCTGGAATCTCCCACATTGAGCGTCAGCTGTGCATGTCAAGATATGCCTCCCGGGTCTCTCCCGCGTGTGGTGCCCTCACGGCCGGCAGGACACACCTGAGCTCAGCGTGTTGACAGAGTCACAACCGTGGCTTTTCACGAGAACAGTCTGTCCTACCCTGGAGTCTCTGAGTTTTGCACAGGAATAAACAAAGGCCTCAGTATGTGAAACTTCCTGCTGGGTAATTTGGGAAGGTGGTATGATCTACCTGAGGACTGCAAAAACTTACCTCATCTGAGGTGAGTTTTGAGTCCCAAGGAAGCTACTAAGGGAGGATTGCCCTGATCTTATCCCCTCAACTCACACTCTGTTCTGGGGGTGAGTCTCTTCTCCAAGCAGTCCTAATTTAGAGCCGCCTTTTTTTTTTTTTTTTTCCTATTTTGTAATTAGTGAATTTTCCTCCTTTGTTTGCTTCTGAAAACCTCCTGACTGGGAAAGAAAATAGTATGAGTTCAGGTCAGTCAAATTTTAGTTTCCATTTTCAACTGAGGGAATTGGCACTGCATATTGTGAAACTAATTTTCTTAACTGGAGAATGGACCAAGCATTGAGCCAGTTGGTCTGCAAGGTTCTTCCCTTCAGATCAATTTCCTGTGCCAGATGATACCACCTTGATAGCAAGCCTTCATGTCTTGTTTTTCAAAGACCTTTATTTGTCCCACTTATATGGTTTCATTCTTTGATTAGGTGCTGCCTAATCCGACTGGCTTCTCTAAGCTCTGTGAAGTTTAGTTATTTGGCCCCATCAAGTGTGGGATTTTCTCAAATTAGTTCCTAAGAGGACTCGCTTTGATTTAGTAGAAGCTCAATCTAAACGAATTACTGTAAGTGAAAGGGGTAGAGTGGTACTCCACTCATAGTAACCGCTCAGTAAATGTGAGCAATTATGGTTGTTTTTATTAGTCTGTTATTTTATGAAACCTGGTGGATAGAATTAGTTATGTCCTGTATCCAGTTTGGGTAAGAAGTGCAAGAAGTTTTCATTCCTTCCTAAGAAATAACATTATCAGAACCCAAGTTGAGAAAAAACAACTTTTTCATAAGATGGAATGTGACAGATACTGCCCTTCAGTGAGTGGATACATTGGGTGTTTGGGTGGCTCAGTCCTTAAGCATCTGCCTTCGGCTTAGGTCATAATCCCGGGGTCTTGGGATGGAGTCCCACATCAGGCTCCCTGCTCAGTGGGGAGCCTGCTTCTCCCTCTCTTACTCCCCCTGCTTGTGTTCTCTCTCTTGCTCTCTCTCTGTGTGTGTATGTGTGAAATTAAAAAAAAAAAAATCTTAAAAAAAAAAAAATGAACTTGCAGAGGAGAATGGATACAATTCCTTTAACAGCTCCTCCTGTCATTCTGCCCATGCCATCCCCTGCCACTGTCATCAGCCCTGTTGTGTTTACCTCTGGATTTCCAAAACTTAACACAGTGTCTGGCATGTGCAAGGTGGTGAATAAGCAGTGACCTGACGTGACCTGCCCTCATCGTAATGCTGCCATTTGCTATTTGTGTAGCTTTATCTGAAGTGGGAGATGAAGTCAGTCTCTCTCTCAGGACTTCAGCTTTCTCATTCATGCAGTGGGAGGGGGTTTGCACTAGAGGATGTCCTGAGTCCCTCCTGCCTCAGGCACGTCATGATCCCCTGTGGCCTTCAGTTCCCGTGGCTGGTGGTGTGCTCTAACAGATTATGAGGAAACATTCATGTGAAGATGAGGGATAGTTCTACACGTTTTGTTTTGTTTTTTTTTTAAATGTAAGTTTTTTGTTTGTTTGTTTTTTAATCCTGGAAAGTGAATTAGGCAGAAATCTGTTTGGGAAGTTTGGGAAGTTCCTCGGACAACTGATGCATAAATTCCTCATTGCATAGAAATTGGTAGGATTATACGTAAGCATTATGTGGACATATGTATATGTGTATATATCTGTGTATACTTTTGCGTCTGCTTGTGATTTACAGGTAGATGGTAAGAATTTTTTTTCTGTCGGATTAAAGAAAGTTAAATAGTAATGAAGTTGTATTTGGCCTAGTAATTCACTTTTAGCCATCGTGTGTCCGAGTCTGCGGGAATTTGCTCAACCCAGAGCTTGGTGATGCAGACCCAGGAAGTCATAAAATGATTGAGTAATTGCCCATTAAGTGTTTTGGGATGAGGAATATGAAACAGGCTCATCCTTGGAATCCTGGAGTACAGAGCAGTGAGAGAACCTTCCATAGCACTTTACTCCAAATCCTGGATTCTTCTCTCAGTTTGCAAGAGGGTGGGAAATCCTGTTTGGAGTCATCCAGACTACTGTGGCTGTGCCGCTTTCTGGTTGTGTGACTTTAGACAATTTACTCAGTCCCTCAAGAAAGAGTCACGGAGTTGCTGCTTTGTGCTAGGCTCTGTGCCATGTGCTGGGAATAAAATCAAGATGAAGGATAAAACAAGATGAAGGATCTGCCCTCACAAAGTTTAATGCCCTCGGGGTGGGGGGAGATACGGACTCCTGATTTCACTTTGTAGGCAACCCCTGTTTTTACCTTTCCACCAAGTTCTGCGGTTCCTCATGGATTGGTCTCAGGGACTACCTCCTGAATGATGACTTCCCATCTGTATGTCCAGCCTGAGTGGCTTTTCTGAGCTACAGACTCATGGAACCTATCGTTAGTTGCCCTTGGGAGTCTAAGGACCGTCCAACCTCCGCTTATCCCCAACTGGATTTGGTGTCATCTCCCTACCTCCCCACCCAAACTGTGTTTCCCATCTCCACGAATAGCCCTGCTGTCCATCCCATGTCCAAACCAGAAATCAATCTCTATGCTTCCATTTTCTTGTCTGCCATCCACATCTAATGGCCTACCAACAGACTCCCTCTCCTGTGGAGATAGTGTTCATTTTGGTCCCCTTTTCTTTACCCTAATTTCTGCTTCTTTTTTCAGGTTCATTTCTTTACAGTCCAGACAATTGATGTAACCCCGATGACATCATTCCTCTGCATAGCATCCCCTTTGGCTCCCCAGTGCCCTCAGATTAGGATCTAGTCTCTTCAGCATGTTTTTGCTGACTTTTCCAGTCTCATTTTCTACTCCTTTCTTCCTTAAATCGTAAAGCTTCAGCCACTCCTTCCCTCATATATCTGGACCACTCCATTTCATTCTGTAGATCTTGGGTCAGTTATTATTTTTTATAGAAATTCTTGCTCAAATTCCCAAGTCTGGGTTGGGTACCTCTCCTTCTTATTCGCATAGCCCCCCATCCATCACTGTTAGGACCCTGCTTGGGCCATCTCTCTCACCAGAAGACCGTGGGCTCTATGGGGGCACGGACATCACACTTTGTGTTTCTAGAATCTAGTCCAATGAGAAGTAATCAATCACTTATTAATAGGTAATAAAACTTAACAAATAGTGATTAAAAATAATTCTTTATTTCTCTGGACCATATTAATCTGGGCATAAGGACAAGGTTAGAATAATAATAACAGAAGAGTTGTTTTGTTTTCTTGGTCCTTCCTTGGCCCAGACCTTCGATGGGCTCTTTATTCCTTTAGAAGATCTCTGGGCTCTCTGGCAAGCTGACCTCGGGTGGTCCACTCTCACAGGCCCTGCCTGGATGTGACTGAACCCTAAGATCAGCCATACTTAAAACTGGAATAAAACCAACCACACATGGAGCTGCTATGTAAGATTCTGATGAGAAGGAGGGGAAAGCTGAAATGATACCCAGCTTCATTGAAAGCTCCTTATATGCCAAACACCATTTTAATCACTTTACATGAATGCTTTTGATCCTCCCAATGACTCTAGGAGGTGAGTCTCATCTGCCATGTACAGCTTAGAAGATTGAGATCCAGAGAAGTTAAGTGACCTACCTTAGGGCACAGAGCAGAAGGTGGAGGAGCCAAGTCCGGTGGGCCAACTGCAGGGCTCACAGTATTAGCCAGCATACTTACTACTCCCTGGGCTGAGTGCTAAAGTTCTGACTTATGTTTCTCTGGTTCTCACGAGCAGAAGCTGGGTCTGTGGGCAAGAAGGTATTCACTGTCTTCCTCTCCCTCAAATCCTATCCCTGGTTGCCCTTGGACCTAGCCAATCCAGATGGGGTCAGCCCCTCTCTCAAAGCCCTCTGTGGTACCATCCCTACCTCCTGCATAGATGTGCATATGCTTTGTGGGAAGTAGAATAGACTTGCAATTGAGACTACCTGGGCTCAAACCAGCCACTTATTAGATACATGACGTTGGGCAAATTATTTACCCTCCCTATTTGTTGCTCTCCTCATCTATAAAATGAAGATACTGGGGCACCTGGGTGGCTCAGTGGGTTAAAGCCTCTGCCTTTGGCTCAGGTCATGTTATCAGGGTCCTGGGATCGAGCCCCGCATCGGAGACCGAGCAGGGGGGACCCTGCTTCTCCTTCTTTCTCTGCCTGCCTCTCTGCCTCCTTGTGATCTCTCTCTCTCTGTCAAATAAATAAATAAAGTTTTTAAAAAAATAAAATGAAGATACTAATAATATTAGGACTCCATAGGCTGTTGTAAGGATTACAGGAATTAATGTTATGTTACATGTTTAAAACAAGGCTTGGTACATCATGAGCCCTAAGTGTGTGCCTTTAGTGTTTTCGTAATTTAAAATGATCTTGTTCCTATTTATTCGAACTGTTCTTAGGATGCTTTGAGTATTAAGCACCAGGGTAACTCTACTACTGTTCGAGATGTAGAAATCTACCAGTTCTTTCATTTCATTATGGGCTTTAAATATACATATTTTTTCCAGAAAGATAAAAATAAATCATCTGCAAAACTCCACATGAAAGGATTTCATAAATCTTATGAAAGCTGGGCCAAGTTTAAAGATCCATGCCTAGATTGATTTAAAGCCCTTTATTATGGACATTCTAATGGGATTGCTTTTGCTTATAGAGGGAGGCTCTGAAATGGTCTGGCTACCAGTGTGTGTGTTGGCGGGGGGGGGGGGGGGCATCACTGAAAGCATGGTCTTTTATCTACCTGATGGATGTGAGTAAAAGGAATTAGCTTAGGTTTTAAGGGGGCCTGAAAATGATAAAGCCCTTGTCTTGCTCACAACAGTCATAGACAGTATATTGTATGTCTTCAGGTTCTGGGTTTTTAGCCTGATGTTCATGGTCTGCACTCCCTGTCTTAATCAAACCCTCCTTGCTACTTGATACCCTTCCATGCTTACCCTTTCTTCTGCCTAGAAGTTTCTCATTTATCTCCCAGTAAGACCAGAGCCTCTGTGGATCTCAGTTAAAGCCCATTTTCTTCCCGAAGCTTTTTCTGAGCCCTTTGGCCTGCTGTATTCTCTTCCTCCTTTGCACTCTGCCCACTTCTCTATGCATATTTTCACTTACTAATTTTGTTGTGCTTCTAGGGAATTTCCCACTAGCCTGGGCTCTCAAATACATTCTCTCATTTAACTCTTAAAACAATCTTGTGAGGTATTATCAGCCTTACTTTCCTGATGAGGAAGTCCAGGCTCAGAAATGTTAAATGATTTGCCTAAAAACACAAAGCTAAGTCAGACTCCAATGCTGGTATACTTCTTCCTGCCCCAGATTCCTCCTTGAAGTCCTAGGCATGTCTTGCTCAATTTTGTAACCCCCTGAAATATATAGCACAGCTTCAGGCTTAATAAATGTCTTTATTCATTCAGCTCATATTTATTGAACCTATGATGTGTTACTTAGTTCTTGGGCCCTGGCCTGATAGAAACATAGATGTTTGTGGGAAGAAAGGAGATGATGTGGTTAATGGCATTGGTATTTTACTTGGTGAAATGCATTTCATGGGATTCACAAACTCAGATGCCAATAGGACGGGCAGGTGGTTGAGTTGAGAAGGTTGGATGTAATCCATGATGGAATGGTGTGGATTCATGCTAATCGGACATCGGTAGTGTGTCTAATGGAAGGTGACCACTCCTTAGTTCCAACCAGTTGTTGCCCCATTAGAATGTGGGCCTAGCATTCCGAGATGTTCAGTTGTTACAGGAAAACTGGAAATTCGGACTTACTTGTAAAATTTCCGTATTTTCAATGTTAGCAACTAATTTAAATTTTAAAAAGGACTAAAGATGGGGTGCCTGGGTGGCTCAGTGGGTTAAGCCTCTGCCTTCGGCTCAGGTCATGATCTCTGGGTCCTGGGATTGAGCCCCGCATCGGGCTCTCTGCTCAGCTTCCCTCTCTGTCTCTGCCTGTCTCTCTGCCTGCTTGTGATCTCTCTCTCTCTCTGTCAAATATATAAATAAAATCTTAAAAAAATAAAAAATAAAAAATGAATAAAAAGGGCTAAAGGGCTAAACGACACGTGGTGAGTGGTTACCACTCCCTGCCTTGAAAGGCTACATATGGAGCTTTCCATGAAGCTCCCAGGGCCTGTGCTTCTGAGGCAGGAGCTGGTGTTCGGGAAGAATCAGGTCCTTCCTCTTCCTCTTCATCCTCAGTAGCCTGGTTGCATGTCTGCCTCACCTGCAGGCATGCCTGGGTTTGCCTCAGCCACTCCACCTCCTTGCCCCTTGCCCTCTTGGCCTGTTGAGGGGGTGATGACTGTCCTGTCTCTTCTGAAGAGATCACTGACACTGGATCTTGCTCTCTAATTTAGCTCCTTGGCTTCATTGTGATGAATGAGGTTGAGCAGATGACAAGCAGGGATCACTGGGCAGAAGATCAAAAGCTCCCCTTGAGCTGCCCGGAGCATATTTATGACTCTGCTGCCTTGGAAGGTTCCACCCATGAGAATGTGGTGCCTGTGGAGAGTGAACTTCTCCCGCCTGGGTACTTCTACTCAGTCCCAGTGGGAGAAGAGAGATTTGTACAGGGACTACCGAAGAAATCAAGGACAACCTGTTTGGAATTTTCTGTGGCTGGCACTTCCTAAAATAGGGTCCAAACTAAGGGACCCGTGGAGTCACTTCCACTCTATGACTCGGTAACTATACGGTAATATTGATACTTGTAGAAAGTATGAATGGAGGTCGTTATGCTCAGGGACTCCTGCTTCAGCAAATCATATAGTCCCCAATATTGTGGTACAGGGTTTCTTAAGAGGATTTGAGGAGCATCAGCAACTCCAGACATGCCGGACGTTTGTTAAAAGTGTTAATTCCTGGACTTCATCCCAGATCTAGGAATGAGGTCTGGGAATTTGCATTTAACAAGTATCTCGAGAGTCTCATGTGTGCAAAGATTAGGAAGGTTTGACTAATGATAACAATGATAATGATGAAAACAGAGCCCTAAGTGGTTTAAGAGCTATACATTTATTCCTTACAGCAGGCCTGTGAGGTACTGGTTTCTCAAAGCGTGACATAGATATTACTGTTCACAGCTGAAATTTCGGATGATGCATAAAGGTTTTTTTTTTAAATTTTCAAAAGTTTTATGTTTAACTTGTATATAAAACACATGTATAAAATTAACACTCTAACTCATAATTTCATGGCTATTATATCGTAAGTGAAGACTAAATTTATTTCAGTAAGAATAATGAATCAATTTAAAGGGAAATAGTAAATAATTAATAGCTCCAGTAACAAAAACTATGAAGGTAGGATGTGAATAATTGAAATTTATGAAGTACTGAGATGAGTAAACAAGCTCTGAATCGAGCCAGAGGACTTGGATTCAGATCTAGGATTAAATCCTTATTAGCTGTGTGCCCTTGAATTGATTCCTTTCCCTTTCTGAGCCTTAGCTTCATTCTCAGCAAAATGGAAATATTAAAACCAACTTTACTGGTCTATGCTGAAGAATATATGTGAAAACATGAAGTAAAAGAGCACATTATATAGGTGGTCAGAAAATATTATTAAATATTACTTGAATTAGCCTGAAATAATATTTGAACATGAGTCTTTATTGTAGACATTACTTGAATCTTCCTAAGAATGTGTTAGAAAGAGAAACTCTTATCTTTTCATGTCTTTTTTTTTTTTTTTTTTTAAGCCATGACTTTACCACACTTACTAAATAGTTTAAGGGGAGAGGACTGAACTGGGAGTCTGAAGACGGGTCCCAGTTCCAGTTTTGCCTCTGGCTAACTATGTGACATCGAACACAACATTTTGCCTCATCATACCTCAGTTTTATCATCTATAAAGTAGGTTTGCACTGAAAGGCTTCCAAGGTTTTTCCCAGCTCCAACATTCTATTTGCATCAGAATTATTTCTTTATTATCTGAAATAAATAGAGGACAGTTAGCATAGATTTAATACCGTTTTAACCCAGTAGATTTGCCAGAGCCGCCTGACTTCCTGGTTTCATTTTCTCGTGTTCTTTTGGAAGTGCTAAGGAATAGTAAAACCAAATGGCTGGCAGAAGGAAAAGGAAAAAAGAGGACACTGGAATAAGGAATCTGGGTTCTCCACAAGTTAGAAATAGCTCCCAAATGAATAAAAGTTGATTATGTGTTTACAGTACTATCGTTTAACAATACTGCATGTCTTGTCAGTGGAATCATGCTAGCATTGGACTAGAGAGTGATTCATAAATTGTGTCTCTGTATTTCTTTCTGCCTTAGAAATAGCAGTGAAATCTGGGCTCTTAAAGCAGAAGACCTTTAGTTTTTAAAAAATGAATTAGTAACTATGATGGCATAATTAGCTGCCTGGGTGAATTCCTGAAATGAAGTTTTCTTGGGTCAACTTTCTTTTTCTTTTTTTCTTTCTTTTTTTTTTTTTTTTTTTTTCGGTTGGGGGTGGGGTATCTACCAGTTAAGCAGTTATGCAGAGCTCTTTCTATTTCATGCCCGGAAGTATCAAACAGAAACATCATGGGATGCTGAGATTGCTGAACACACACGAAGCGGTGCCACAGTGTCCTCGCCCTGTGCCAAAGCAAATTTCTGAGCATTATGTAATTTCTCCCTGGCTTTGAGATCCCACGATCCTGTCTGAGGTTGATGCTGTATAATCTGCTGGGGCAGTATTCCATCAGGCATTTTCTTAGTGGGTGAGATCTTGTCAGTGTTGGGGACCTGTGAATGGGAAGCCCAGAGGTTTCCATCATTTCAGCCCACATCCAGTGTCTTGCTGTGTTCCCAAGTTCACACTGAGGATTGCTAAAACAGATAGCATTTAATTGGCTGAAACATAAATCATGACTTGCAAGGGGACATTCATTCATTTGGAAAGTATTTTTGATCATCCACTGGGCTAGTAGTGCTGTGGAATTTTAAAAAAATGTATTTTATATGGTTTCAAAAACAAGTATATGGTAGAGCTTTTGCCCTGGGGAAATTAACAGTCTGTTGGAGAGCCTAGGCATGCATTCACAAGTTAAATAGCAACAAATATGAAAACGAGGTGCCCGTGCTATGCTCCAGTGGTCGAGGCAAGGTAAGGTCATGGAGTGCGAGTACTGCTTGGGTGCACTTGTCTAGTTCTCTCACGTTGCCAGTGAGGACACTGAAGCACAGAGAATTTAAAAAGATGGACCTGAGGAAACGCCAGGCAACGATGGAATAGGGGCTTGAATGCAGACATCCTCATGCCCTCTGACTCTGTTTTCTGCTCCTCTGAGATGGCTGACGCATATAATCAATGATTCTGGAAAAGTTGTAGATGCTCAGGAAGGGATAAATGGCCCACTTTAAAAATCAAGATTCCAGTATTACCTCAGGAAACTCATAGAAGCGAACAGACACAATTTTTTTTAATGATTATTTTTGTTTTTTTAAATCCCAATGTAATTAACCTACAGTGTTATATTCATTACAGGTATACAATATAGTGATTCAATACATTGCTCAGTGCCCATCACGGTAAGTGTACTCTTAATCCCCTTGGATGGTTTCAATCATCCCCTCCACCCATCTTCCCTCTGGGAACCATCTATTTGCTCTCTCTGGGAGGCACGATTTGACTTGATAAATACAATATACACAACTCTCCAGTCTAGGGGCAACACGACGCCATTAACTAGATAATACATTATTGCCAAACTATGGTACTGTAGAACCATCATCAATTTTCGCCAGGAGGGAGAAATTTCTAGCATGAGAAGAATCTAGATCTCTGGCTTCTCTATGTTTTCTTTTTCCCTCTTCCTTTTGGCAGCCATTTGGTTTTCTTCATTAGCACCTTCAAAGGGGTATAAGAAGATGAAGCTAGTACATTGGCTGGCATTCCGCGGCTCTGGAAAATTGCCTGCCTTCGCTGAATTGCCTCATCAGTAAAGTGGAAATGATCATTAGTGTTGACCTTATAGAATTGTTCTAAGAATGAAATGAATTCATATAGCTTAGAACAGTGCCAAACACATGGCAAATGTGATGGCATTCTTCGCTGTCTTCAACGCCATCATTATCTGTGTAGTTTGAGCTTGCTTGTCCCTGCCTCTGACACAAACTCCACTCAGGCTGCACAGGGAGGGAGAGGGAGAGGAAGATGGAATGTAAGACATGCTTCACAGAGAGAGTCAATGCTGGCTTCTTGAAAGTACCACTGTAATGACCTGTTAAAAGGGCAAAGCTTTTTCATTTCGTGTTAAGGGAGAAGAATACCTTGAAAAAGGGAAAAGGGCTGGGGTGCCTGGGTGGCCCAGTTGGTTAAGTGTCCGGCTATTGGTTTCAGTTCAGGTCATGATCTCAGGGTCTTGAGATCAAGTCCCATGGGGGGCCCTATGCTTAGTGAGGAGTCTGCTTGAGATTCTCTCTCTCCCTCTGTACCCCCCCCCCGCAACTCCCCCCCAATAAATAAATAAATAAATAAATAAATAAATCTTTTAAAAAAGGAGAAGGAGAAAGGCCTATGTGGTGATTTTATGAAGTCTGGAGATTTGTGTTAAGATGGATCTTTGAATCCAAAGACTTGATTGGCGTGCATAAAGATCAAGCTATAATAGTTTAGAATGAGTTAACACTACCATGTATGAGAAAGATGAAGAGGAAGCAGCCATGCCATGCTCTCTATGGAAAAGTCGATCAGTTTGATGTTTCTTAAATGGATTTTCAGGAAGTTATCTGCAATCTTGATCTTTCTGGTTGAGATTTTCCTGGAATGGTGAAGTCATATGGATAAAGATAGTGAAATAGTGATGTCATATGAATGTGGACAGCAAGGCATGTGGAATAGATAATTTTGGTATCAACAATAATTACACATTTCTTAGGCACCAAATATGTGTCAGATTATTTACACACTTTTTGCTGAAAGTTCAGTATGGGCAAGCATCACATTGATTTTGTAGATTTTTCTGTGTTGAGTTCCCACATATAGGGACTGGCGCATGGGAAACAATCTGTAAATAATTGCAAAATGTTCTAATTTTTATAACATTGTTCTTTATAACACTCTACAGTTTTCATTCTATGACCCTAAAATTTCACCTTTAGGTATATAAGCCAAGGATGTTCTCATATAGTTCCATAAGGAACATATACAGGAGTGTTCATCCCAACATTTTTGGTGGTAGTTGGGGATTGGAGACAATCTGGATACCCATCTGTGTAAGGGTTCTCCAGAGAAACAGAACCAGTAGGATACATGTATTGTCTCTCTCTCTTTCTCTCTCTCTCTCTCTCTCTCTCTCTATATATATATATATATATATATGTATATATAAAGGAATTGGCTCATTTAATTATGGAGGCTGACCAGTCCAAAATCTGCAGAGTGGGCTGGCGGGCTGGAGACCAGGGAAGAGCCAATGCTACACAATGCTACAGTTCAATGTGGAAGGCTCTCTGCTGGCAGAAGTCCTTCTTACTTGGGGAAAGTCACCCTTTTGTTCCATTCAGGCCTTCAACTGTTTGGATGAGGCCCACCCACATTATGGAAGGCAATCTTTACTCAAAGTCCACCAATTTAAATGTTAATTTCATTTAAGAACACGCTCACAGAAACATCTGGATACTGTAGGTCACCCAAGTCAACACAAATTTAGCAATCACACCATTCCTGCAAGATTAGATAGGTAAAGTTTAATGGATATAGACCTTGGGGTACTGTATCAGTACATGTCCCAATGGAAAGAGCTGGCCTGTTCAAGAGAGTTTCAACTGAAAAGAATTTATCAAAGATACTGCTTACAGTGGTGGATCAAGTTAAGGGATAAACAGGGACAGTAAGTAAGTAACCCAGGGGCCATCAAGTAGGGAAAATCCTTATCACCCCTCCGCCCAAAGGATAAGGGGAGAGAATGCTGTAGTTGAAGCCTAGTGAGACCAGAGCCATGGAGGGGAGGTGATCCAGCAGAAGCTGGCCATAACCTTAAAGGAATAGACCTACTGCTTCATTCTCAGTAAGGCATGGAGAAAGAGAGAGAGCATGTGGAGAGCCTATAGGGTGGTAGCCTATCCACCTGACCTCTCTTTCTTCCTGCCCTTAGTCTTCTCTTGGTGCCTCCCATTGGTCAGACACAACCAGAAAGAAGCCAGGAGGCCTGGGCTCTGGCAGACATATCTGTAAAGACCAGTCCGGGGGACACAGATCTAGGCCAAGAATGACAGTATGGCCCTGAAAGAGCTGAGGGCCAATGGCCAGATAGACAGTAGGCAGCAGTTAGAAGTCATGAGGTAGAGAAACTTTTAATGAGGTGGATGAATCTGAAAGGATAATGCATGGCCAAAAAAAGGTAAGAAACGGAAAGAGATGTAAAACACAATTCCAGTTACAAAAATTAAAATACATATGCATCAAACTATAATGCACGTCTGCCAGAGTATTTGGGAGCAAAAGCACACACATCACACACTGTGGGATGGCTGCCTGTGGTAGAGGAGAGGAATGAGGATTTAAAGGGATTTACCAGGGCACCTGGGTGGCTCAGTGGGTTAAGCCTCTGCCTTCAGCTCAGGTCATGATCTCAGGGTCCTGGGGTGGAGCCCCACATCAGGCTCTTTGCTCAGCGGGGAGCCTGCTTCCCTTTCTCTCTCTGCCTGCCTCTCTGTCTACTTGAGATCTTTGTCAAATAAATAAATAAAAATCTTTGAAAAAAAAATAAAATAAAGGGATTTACCAGAAACCTAAATAAGAAAGTGGTCTTTCATGGACCAGGGTAGCTAAATGTGCTATGAACGAGGGGAGGGATTATCTCAACCTTCTGTGTTAACGGTCCACCTTTTTCACAAAAACTGAAAATGTAGTTGGTATTAATTTCTCTGTGATAAGGATAAGGCAGCTAAGACCTGAGAGGTTGGAGGAGTCAGCCTGAGTAGTGGGAGATCCCTTGAGGGAATGAGAGGCCAGAACCACCCTTGGTCCTGACGCTCACGCCATATGGTGATGTGAGACCGTGTCCCCCCCCCCCCCCCCGCCCCTGCTGTTCATTTTTGTGCTGCTGCCTGAAAACCCATGAGGAACTTACGGAGTTTGAGGCTTACCTGAGAAAAGTACCACCCTTGGCCCTAACCCCTATCCTTAGCCAAAGCTCCTTTAAATGGCATCATTTTGGGGGAGGAGGGGATGGTCAGGTTGGGCCTAAGGAGACACACACCTCAGCTGTTATCTGCAAGGTCGATTTCAATCTCTTGCCCTTTTCCATCTGTCAACAGGCCGCTCGCTTGGTTTATGCTAAGCTTAGAAAATGAGGTTTGGGTTTAGCCTGAGGGTAGATGGCCCCTGCCACCTGACCGTGGAAGAAAAGTCTGTGGGGATGGTCTTATCCGCTCTGGGGCTCTGTGTAAGACGGCCAAGGAGCGCTTGCCCCTCAAGGGACACTTGTGTCCAGGGCCATAGTGTTGTCAGCCCACAAATATGATCCTCTCCCTCTCCCCCTCCCGAGAGTTCTCCATGCTAGGTTTCCAGGACAGGGCAGTTCTAGGAATGGCCCCACGAATGCTATAGTGATCATACTAGCAGATTATGAGAGGAGAGCAGACAATGCTTTCGATTCTGGGAATCATTAGAAGGCTGATCGACACGCTTGTGTGGCTCCCTCCTGCCGCCGCGCCACAGCAACCCGAATCAGCTTAGAGTGATTCGTAGCAACGACAGTAGTGAGAGGAATCAGAAAATCATCATTTGTTCATTTATTCTACAGGAGGCACAGTGCTCAAGGTTGTTTCTCATTCCATCCTCCTGACAATGTCACATTTTTCTGGTGGGGAGACCGGAGTCAAACAGGTAAAGCAGCTTGCTGAGCCCGGAACGGAGCCGGGAGATGACGACTCCAGTCCCAGAGCACCCGCAGCCTCTGTTCCTTCTTCACAGAGGTTCTGCCCCGGCTCCAGGGGTCTAGTGTGTGCCGGGGCTGGGACGGGGCGACGTGGGGCTTCAGGCTCCGAGAAGGTTGAAGCTTCAGAGGCGGAGTGAAGTGGAACCTTTCTGAAGTCCGGACTGAGGCTTGTCTCCAAGGCAGGATTTCTGTTGGGGGTTATTCTCTCATCTCCTTCCCTGGGGAGAGGTCCTGTCCTACCTTTGGGAAGGCCCTCGAAGGAGAAGGAAGTTCGTGCCATTACCAAGTCAGGACACAGATTTGCCCCTCTGGGCTGACAGGCCTAAGCGAACGTAAATGTGGCTCATTTTCTCCAGTTTGTTTTGGTTCTGTGCTCTTGCTGCCTCCCCTTTGGTTTCCTCGTCTAACCGTGTTCTGTTCTGGAAGCAAAAGATACTAAAAATAAAAATTAAAACTAATCCTAATAATAATTGGGGACAGGCGCTGTCCTCGTTGCATTAGGATCTGATCTGATCCTCTGCGTAACCTCGTACGTTATTATCCCAATGGGCAGATGACGAAACCAAAGCTTGAAAAGGTTAAGAAACTCATTGAGGAGCAGGGAACAGAATCCTATTTTGTCTTCCTTCAAAGCCCAGGATGCTTTCTGCTTGACCACATTGCCTATAAAGTGGGGATGGTAATAATAGTTGCCTTGCTTGCTTTGCAAGCCTGCGGTGAGAATCAAATGAGGCAGTAATTGGGAAAGCGCTTTGAAAATTGCAAAGCACTGTGTAAATATATGGTATTATTCTAATGTATCACTGGCCTACAAAAACACTGCTCCAACATTTCATTTAGGAGAAGACACACCAGACCATTATTCAATAAGATAACACCACATGTGATCCTTTTATCATTCAAAGAATGTTTACGAACTACGAAACCAAAGCCATTAGGAAGGTTTTGTTTTCTGGGTAGGCTCAGTAAACTTGGAGCCAGCTCAAGCTGTCTTTAAAGAGCCAGGAAGTTAAACTGAAGAGATTGCATTAAGCATCAGAGAATTGGATGTCCTTTCACAGAGTTTAAAATATATGCTTTTGATAAATTAGAATGTTTTCTAGGACTTGCTTTCAAGGAGTTGAATGGCCGTCTTGGGACTAAAGGGAGCTACAGTAGTAATACGAAGTAATAATGATGGTAATTACAACTGGGGGAGTAGCGGGAAGTGCTTTAACTATCTAACCAGACTTCCTGGTTAACTAGATACACTACCCAGTCGAATCATTTAATCTCTGCTGTAGTGTTCTGAGTGGTAAAAGTAGGAATAATGAAAGTACCTATCTTGTAAGGCTGTTGTGATGATTCAATAAGTAATTGAAACCGTGCCTGGCGCATAGTAAGCCCTCAGTGAAAGTTACCTCATGCTATTATTGTGATTTATTGGGCACACAAAACATGAACAATGCAAGAGGAGAAAATTCAGCTGCAACAACAAAGAATGTCCAGTATGCCAAGTAGTACGCTCCCCACTTTATAAATATTATCTCTTTAATCATCCTAACAACCATCACAAAGATTTTACCAACCCTCATCTCACAGATATGGAAGCTGGGTCCCCAGCGTAACAGTCTGAATTGCTCTCTAAGAGTTCTTATTTTATTTATTTAATTATTTGACACAGAGAGAGAGAGAGGAAGATCACAAGTAGGCAGAGAGGCAGGCAGAGAGGGGAAGCAGGCTCCCTGCTGAGCAGAGAGCCTGATGCGGGACTCAATTCCAGAACCCTGAGATCATGACCTGAGCCGAAGGCAGAGACTTAATCCACTGAGCCACCCAGGTGCCCGAGTTCTTATTTTTTACTAACTCCCCAAACTACCAAAGCCCGGTGGCTGGTGGCAGGCCATCTGGCCCTGGATCTGGTTGATCCTGAGGATGGGAGAGATATTGCCCAGTGTCCTAAGCGCTGCCCACACAGCTGAGTGGTGGGCAACCAGGGGAAGGAAGACCCCTGTAGAAACAATGGCCAAAAAAGTTGAAGTTGGATTTTCCACACCCTTTCAGGGCTCTAGGCTAATCTGTGATTATGCTCCCAAATCAGGGCTATTCTTGAAGCCGCTCTGAACCAGATTTTAAGTTTTAAAAATATTCATCATGGCGGGAGTCCGGGGCTGACACCCCAGGGTTTCCAACTGGGTTGGTACAGGATGACATCACATCAAATCACAGCTTTAAAACTTCCCTTAGCTCCCCATTGTCGAAAAGGAAAGAATTCCTGTTCTTTGTTATCATGGTAACATGGAGTAAGTTTGGTCTGCAGGGTCCAAGAGACCCAGGTCTGAATCTGGGCTCTGTCATCAAGGAGCTGTGTGAATTTTGGC
Source organism: Mustela nivalis (assembly GCF_964662115.1). Classification (NCBI taxonomy): domain Eukaryota; kingdom Metazoa; phylum Chordata; class Mammalia; order Carnivora; family Mustelidae; genus Mustela; species Mustela nivalis. Next base: position 50,353,236 of record NC_139029.1, read on the forward strand.
GAGATTAATTTTCATGCGATAAACAGTTTCTTCTCTATAATGCTTCCTTGCCAGGTGATTGTAAAGATCAAAGAGATACAAAAGGAGGCAAAGTACCCCATCCCAAGCGGCTCACTAAACTACAGTTTAGTGATTATGTTCTCTTAGCAAGCCTCATATAATTCTTTCTAAACAAGCCTCGGTCTATTCTTTAATAAACTCTCTATGTGCTGTATAGCTCTGGAGGACCAGGTTGAAACATGCCATTGCCAAATTTGCTACAGAAATTAGATCATTTATATGGAATTGCCTAGCCTAATGCCTGGGACAAAATGGGCTCTAAGTAAGGTGGAATGAATGAGAGTGGCCAAAAGTTAGGAGATCAGGTATTGAGAATGTTGTCTCCCAAGGGGTCCCCCAATTGCCCTGGGAACCTCAAGCTCAGGGAAGCCAAAAGGTGGGGGAGAGGCGGAAGGGATCTGATTAATGAGAGATCATTTGGGGGCCTGTATACTGCTGCCACTCTCGGTTAAGTATTTGCCTCCTCCACCATCCCCAATCCAGACCACAGCCAATCCCATTTAAAGCTTGTTGTTTGTCACTGTCGAATGAGCGCCATATGGAATAGGAGGAAATTAAGTGCATAGTGATTGCTTGTGGCTCAGAGAGAGACTTGTCCCTGGCTAATTCCACCTTAGGTATTAGTCCTGTAAATGTCATTAGGGTCTCAGAGCTGGCCGCTCCTGCTGACTTCATGGTGACTTTGTTTTTATCAAATACAAGCTCCCCAAAGAGTTCCTGTGCAGAGAACCATTTAAGAACTCAGGCAGCCTTCAGAAGTTAGGATGCATGGGAATGCAGCCTCTCCTGGAATTGTATTCAGGATCCTGACTTAATGTGTCTTTCACTACTGATGTTTCTTTTGGTCCTTTTCCATGTATGGGATAGCTGGAAATAGACAGATACACAAGATGACGTCTCTTTGGTTTCTGTAGGAACACATTTTATATCTGGCATTGTCTGCTCATTAACTGTTCCACCTAAGTGAATTTTCCAACTAATCATAGCATTCTCTATTAAATGCCAAATGGTTTGCTGTTTAATGGAAATCTTCCTTAATGGGTTGCCACACACCTCTGTCTTGCTAAAAATGGCTACCTTTTCACTTCATCGCTGTGAGTTACTGGGTAGTGCTGCCTTAGAGTGTATACCCAGGGGCTGGTGAAGTCTGTACTGATTGCCCCAAGCTGTTAAACTTTTTTTTTTTTTTTTTTAAGATTTTATTTATTTATTTGACAGACAGAGATCACAAGTAGGCAGAGAGGCAGGCAGAGAGAGAGGAAGGGAAGTAGGCTCCCTACTGAGCAGAGAGCCCGATGCAGGGCTCGGGCGATCCTAGGATCCTGGGATCATGACCTGAGCTGAAGGCAGAGGCTTTAACCCACTGAGCCACCCAGGCGCCCCAAGCTGTTAAGCTTTTTGAGTCCTTGGGCCTCCTTTCTTTCTCCTTAGAGTTCTTTCTAGTTTATCTGCCTACATCTCCTTTCCTGCTCTCAATTTGTTGTGTTTAGTCAACTCTCGACTGGGGAATCTGATAACTAAGCTGGTGAAGAGTACATATAAATAGCTTCTGAGTGAAGGTCTTTTGAACATTTCTAAGGAGTAAACCTTCAGTGCATAAATTTAGGTTGGTTCACCAAAACAGAAAGAGTTCTTACTTGAACAATATTTTTGTCAGATATTTATTTACCTAGTCTGCCAAATTTGAGTCACGGGAACCCAGTCCAAGTGTTGACTGGGACCTCCAAGTTACTAGTACCTAAAGTACTTCCTTTAAGTGGGATTTATGAGACCTTCAGAAGATTCATTAATCATTTTTTGTTTACTGCCAGGCCCTGAGCTAAGCTTTACCAGTCAAGACAGATGTAGTCCCTTCCCTTGGGATTCTTGGAACCTAGGTGAAGAGAAAGTATAGAAATAGATAAACTTGAAAATGGTATGACTGGGTGTATGCAGCTCAGAGTATACAGTATCCATACAGCTTGGAGATGGGAATGGGGTCTGCTTAGAAGGATGAAAGACAAGAGGAAAAATTTGCTCCCTCTTTTATTTCATTTATTGTGTTTCTGTCTATCTCCCATTCTTACAGTCCACAAACGTTTATTCAGCACCAACTATATTCCTTGCACTGAGATTACAGTAGTGGATAAAACAGACATGATCCCTTTTCTACTTTGAATATTGGAGGATGAATGGGGAGGTGGAGCAGAGGGATGAAATGGGCAGCCCAGTAAAGAGAGTCAGGGAGAGAAAAGGCGGGGTGTGTTTGGTGGACTGGCGAGCTGTACTTTAGCATAGCTGGAGTGATGGGAGACAAGAAGATCAAGGACTTTGCATGCTTTGCTGAGGGCTTTGAACTTATGTCCTGTGGACAGATGCCCACTGAAGGTTTCTAACCAGGAGGTTCTTAATAAAAGTGTGGCCATATGGCATTATATTATGACATGGAAGATGGACAACAGCACAGAACCAAACCTGTACCATCTAATAAATTATACATAATTTTACCTTTAGGCTTTAATTCTGGGTTTTCAGTTCAATGACCCAGAATTGATCAACAGCATTTTTTTCTGTCCTTTATGCTGTTCTGCAAATCTAAGCAATCAAAACTTGTAAGAGGTAAGAGAGACTGCCGGACTCTGGGAATGGGCTAAGAGATGAGTCAGCTGTGATTGTGCTATGGAATGATTCCCGTGGAATTTATTAATGACTGAATTACATCCCATGTTGTCCTGGTTCTTAACCCAAATCATGAGGATTAAATGAGATAATGAGTGTGAAATTCTTATGCCTGACCCATAAACACTAAACACTAAATACACAGCAGTTGTTTTTAGCCATGCTTATTCCATTTTGTCATGCTGCCTGCCAGTTTAACACGCTTTGCCCCCCACCCATTTTTTTAAGGTGTGTGGGCTCTTGGCTTATCTGCATTATTCTGTTAGCTCCTTCAACATCGGGGACTGGGAATGTTAATTAATCTTTGTATTATTCTGACTTATAATTTAGATTATTTAACGTGTCATATCCTGATCAGTAATGCAGACACACACACATGCTTTCAGAGAGCACCAGAAATTCAGGTTAAATTTATCATTGCGTTTCAACTGGAGCAAAGTTTAAGGTTAGTGTTCCTGGAGGCTTTAACGAGAACAACATTCTCTTTGCATTATCAATGTTTTTCAGTCCTCCCTTGGCTCAAGCAACTACCTCTGGCTTTAGTTAGCTATTTACATTCCTCTATTTTTATATAAATTGTGCTATATTAGCATATATTTCACACTGTGACCTAGTGTTTCACAGACCCTTTAAGCTGGGCTATTTGTACATTAGTCAACGTCAACGGAAGTAAAATTGCAAATTGAGTACAGACTATAGCCCTGCTACATTGCCCACTCTGTCATGCTGAAATGGATCCCTTGTTCTAAGAAGATTTGCTATGAAATACAGTCTATTTACATTAAGAAGACCTCTGTATATTTAAGGCATAATTGTTTCAGGGCCTTCATTAATTCCTGAACTGCAAGACCTGGGTTTTCTTTTCTTGTATCTTTTCTCTAACAATGGTAGTCAGAGGTTCTCCCCCAAAAATAATAATAACAAATTCGTCCTCATTAAAATGGAGCTGGAAATGGTTTTCTGGTAATAGGCTTTACAAACAATGAGAGAATCTGATTGTAAATCAACTCCAGGACCCAGCTGTCTCCAGGCCCAGGCAAGGAAGCTCCAGGATAAAAGGTAGTCTGAATTTTTGTGGAAAAATAAAACAATTTTTTACTTCTGTAAATGATGACGTGCTTATCTTGTCATAGAATTTTAGAGTTGGAAGGGATCTCAGAGTTTCTTTAATCCAGCCCCTTCCTGGAATAATGCTTACTCAGCGTCTCTGACATGTGGACAGCTAGTCTCTGTTTGAATACTTCCAGCCATGGACAGCTCACTCCTTTTTTAAAAAAAAAATAGTGTGGTTAAATAATTCATAATATAAAAGTAACCATTTTAACCATCTCTATGTATATAGTTCAGTGGTATTAAGTTTAGTCATGCTGTTTTGTAGCCATCACCATTGTCCATCTCTAGAACTTTTTCATCTTTCTAAACTGAAACTGTACCCATCAGACAATAATGCCCCATTCTGTCCTCCCCCTCGTCCTCTGGCAACTATAGCCTGACTTTCTGTTTCCATCAATTTGACTACTCTAAGTACCTCATATAATTGCAATCGTACCATATCTGTCCTTTTGTGTCTGGTTTATTTTACTTAACATAGAGTCCTAAATGTTCATCCTCATAGCATGTGTCAGAATTTCCCATCTCTTTAAGGCTTAATGCTATTTCATTGTATGTATAGACCACATTCTGTTTATTCATCTGAAAATGGACATTCGGGTTTTTTCCGTCTATTGACTGTAATGCTGCGATGAACATGTGTGTACAAATATATCTTTAGGTCCTCGCTTTCAGTTCTTTTGGGCATATATCCAGAAATAGAATTGCTGGATCATATGGTAATTCTATGTTTTAAGTTTTTGAGGTATTGCCATACCATTTACCACAGTGGTGGCACCATTTTAGAATTCTGCTAGTAATGAACGAGGGTTCCATTTTCTCTGCCTCCTCACCAGCACTTGGTCTTTTCTGTGTGTGTGGCTTTTTTTTTTTTTTAACACTTTTTTAAACAACATGATATAATTGTAAGAGCATGAACCTTGGCTTTGAAACCTGGCTCAATCATACTGACTGTATGAGTTTGGACAAATTCTTTAGTCTCTTTGAGCCTCAGTTGATTTTTTGGTAAAATATAAATGAGCTGATGATGAACCTTACATAGTTATGAGGATAAAATGGATTTTTTCTGTAAAAGATACTTAGTTTAGTGTCTGAAAATAGCAGACTATTACTGAATATTTCTGGGATTTTTTTTGTATTATTATTATTACTATTATTTTATGGTCATCGATCAGTCCATTCTATTTTGGGGCGGCTCTCATTGTTAGATTATCTTCTTAATTTCCAATGAAAACCTATTTTGATGTAACTTCTCTAACTTGTGGAACAGTTGTTTACAATTCATCTGTGATTTTTTTTTTTTAAGATTTACTTATTTGAGAGAGAGTATGTGCATGTGCACAAGTGTGGTTGGGGGGCAGAGGGTGAGGGAGAAAGAGTCTTAATCAGACTGGGAGCTGAGCACGGAGGCCCACATGGGGCTCTATCTCAGCACTCTGAGAACACAATGTGAGTGAAACCAAGAGACTGCCACTTAACTGAATATGCCATCCAGGAGGACCCTGATTCTGGTCTTTACAGTTCCCCAGAATAAATCTTATCTTTCTTCCACATATCACCCCTCTGATATCTGAAAACACCTATCAGTTATTCACTTGTCTTCCCTTGCTTTGACCAAACATTCTGGGGTTTCTTTGTTGTTTCTTGAGGATGTGGTGTTTAGATCTTGTGTCACGTGTCTCAAAAGATTCTGGACCGCAGTTTGTCTTAGATAAGAGAGTGACTGGGAATTTCGTCATCTCTCCCATCCTTTTGGATTTGCTCCCTAACAGTGATGTCCATTAGGAAGAACGTATGTGTAGATATTAGTGAATCACTTCAACAGACTAAGCTGCCCCTCATTTCTTTTCAGTGTTTCTTCCTCATTGCTCAGAATGCTTCATGTCTATAGTGCTTGCTTTTTCTTCAGTTTCAGATCAGTCTTGAATCATTTCACATCATCTCCATTTGTTTTTTCTTTCCTAGCTCTCTGCTCCTTAAAAGGAAGCAGGTAGTCCCTGCTCCCGTATACCTTCTTCGTGGTCCCACCAGCAAACAGAGGACACAAAGAGCTGTATTTTTGAATAAAAGTGAGTGGCACTCTTGAATATGGAGCTGTGTATTCCGACAAAGTCACAGGATCCTTTGAGGGCACTGGCTGGAAAGAGGTCTTTTCCATTGTTGAAGTGAACACCTGAAGACTTGCCCAGGAAGAGAAGGATGGGGTGGGAGGCTTTTTTGGCTGAAACTCCAAGGAGCACTTTGAACTTGGGTCATCAGACATGAAAGTCTAGGGAGGGCTTGCTTCACCCCACCCCACCCTGTCCTGTAATTCATTGACTCTTCAATGCCAAGCTAAATTGCCAGTTTCCAAATTTGCCCTTAGGAGGCTGAATGGAGTGCCTTGGAAGTAGTGGTGCTGTTTTTGAAGTGACCTGAGAAGTTGAAAGCATTCTGCGTATTTCTGATTTGCATGCCTAACTCATCTAAGTGTCTTTTCTTTATGAACTCTTTAACATCCATGAAGACTTTTTTGTTCCATCATGAACCTTTTTTACCCTGAAAAACCAAATCCCAAACCTCTTTTCCATAGAAGGGAAGTTGTATTTTTGTCAAGGGCAAAATATTTGAATGGCACTCTTTTCCAGCAACTCAACTGTGTGTGTTTGAAAACCTAGTTCCTCATGTATCATGTCATATGTTTACATTTTAAAAAAAGGTAAAAGCCAGATTCTCTTCCTGTCTTTAAAAACAAAAAAAGTGATGGGGAAAGGGAAATAACTCACTTTCTTGGCATTTTAATAGAGTACCCAGAATCCTCCTGACATAAAGCACTATTATAGTTGAAAGGCATGTTAAAACTCTGTGTAAGCTAAAAACCCTATCTTTAGGAAAGGACTAGTAGATTCACTTACAATTGATATACATGAGCTTTATGGCATAGGTTCTGTGACTTCTACTTTACCCACTCAGAACATTGAAAAATATTTATCTATAGTTCACAGACATTTTTCAAATATTTGGAGTTGCCAGATTGCTGACATACAGCTAAATGAGGTCTTGCCTTGCAAGATCAAGGCAATGTGGTCATTTCTTAGTTTGCCTGTTTGCCATTTAGAATGATGCCATGCATGCCTTGTGATGAGCACCGAGCACGGGCATTTGTCACCAGTGGTATAGAAAACCAGCCCATCACCAGTGAATGAATGGCAGGGAGAGAAAGACTGTGGTCACCATTGTCTCCCAGGTCTAAGCTGGGCTCTTGTTGGTTTATCTGTGCAACAGATTTCACTTTTGTTACACCGTGATTTAGTTGCTATGTACATTGAGATCTGCCACCTGGGGAAGTTTGCAGACATCAGGAATTAATGCTTTCAAGTTTCTTTAAGGTAAAAAAAAAGGAAGACCTAGGAGTGTCTACACAGATAAGAACACCCTAAGAGGGGATTATCAGTAGATGTTAACCTCTAAGCATTTTAGGTTAGCATTGAGTCTACCATCACCAACCTCATTGTCATGAAATGTGATGACCCTACTCTCTGCTGTATCAGCTTCTTTGCTTGACTAACTCTACCTCTTACATTTCACATCTTAGTGTGGAGAACATGATAGGACAATAGGAAAGGAGCATGTGATGTCTGTCCACTGTGATGAAAATTCACAGACCTTATATTTTAACACTGACTTTTGGGGAGAATTTCTTCTTTTAGTGTATTTTTTTGTTTTGTTTTGTGATCTTAAAACAAAAACAAAAACTTCATAACCCTTGTAGATGTCAGAATCCAAACTATAAGTGATACCTAAAAAGCCCAGGGAATGGAGCAAATATCTCTGTATTGGTTAATTATGTCATGTGGATTTTTTGCTCAGAGTATTTGTGGGTAAGGAGGTGGAATATATACACACATCCTAGTAAAAGGATTTCGTTGATGATGATTTAAATAGAGGTTACTGTAGAGTAGGGGACAGGACCATGGGCTCAAGTCTTCATTGGCCTCTTTTTAGCAATGACTTCTGGTATGTCACTCTTTAATCCTTAGTTTTGTCTCATTGAAAATGGGGATAATAACCCTTCATAAATGTTTGGGAAAATATGTGTAAATATGTTTTGCAAGCTATCACTGATAGAGGAAGTGTGACTCATATGTTTGTCCCATTAGTGTTCCATTTGCTGAAGTCCTCCTCCCCCCCTGCCTCCTTCTCATTCCCATATTTGTAAACCATTAGGGCAGGTCCTGCCTCTCTGACCTGTGTCCTCTTCTAACTGCCAGTCGGCAAATGTTAGGTACCTAATAAGTGCCTGGCCCTGGAGGATGTAAAGATGAGTACTCAAAAGAAGCAAAAATGAATGTGCAGTGGTATATAATGAACCTTTTGTAGTTTACCAAATTTGCTCAGCTCCCTGGTACAAAAGAGCCTTTTGTCTGCCTAGCTGATGTCTACTTGTCCTTGAAGACTCAAGAGTCAACATCCCTTGGCAGCCTTTGATGATCAGTTCTATTACTCTCCCATCCACTCTGATGGCTTTCTTTCTCTGGGGTACTATAATGTGCTGGGCATACCTTGAGAGAAACACTCATCAAACAAAAGAATAATCATCGAGTACTCTTTTTTTTTTAACTTTCCCATTTTGCACGTGCTGTAAAAATTTATAAGTACAAAAGAATATATAGTTAAAAGTAAGTCTGCTTGTCCCCAGCTGCAGCCCCCAGTTCCCCTCCTCAGGTGTTGACATTTCCCAACTTTTGTATATCCTTTTATAGCTATTTTATAGAAATACATATCTGAATAAGAACATATATTTGTACATGGAAGAATATGTATATATACACAACATATGAATGCACACATATATAATATGCAACATAATGTATACTCACAAATACAAGAACACACAAGCATTTTTTTCCCTTTTTATACAAGTGCTATTTTTTCTGTATATGGTCAGTACTTTGGTTTTTTTTTTTTTAAATAAATTAAGGTTATATTTTGGTGATCAGTACATACAAAGCTTCTTTATTCTTTTTAACAGCTGCATCATTTTCCACTGTAAATTTTGGATAGGCTGTAATTTATTTAATCAGTCCCCTAATGCTGGACAAGTAGGTTATTTCTTATCTTTTTCGCTTATAAACAATACTACATTGAAAATATTATATAAATATCATTTCCTACAGGTTAGAGGACATCTGTAAAATATATTCCCAGAAGTAGAATTTCTGTTCACAAGGCATTTGCATTTAAAATTTCATCAGTTGCCAAGTTGTACCAACTTACACTCCTACCAATATAAGGGTGCCTATTGCCTTGTGTCCCTCTCAATATAGTGAGTTATTAAACTCTTTAAAAATTTCTAATCTGATTGGGAGGAAATGACATCTCATTGACATTTTAATTTACATTTCTTATATTGCCAATGAGTTTAGTACGTTTTCACGCATTTAAGAAAAACACATATATTTCCTTATCTGTAATTCATCCATTCATTCTTGCTTACCTCTTAGAATATTAAAGATATTTTTTTCTTGTTGAGGCGCCTAGGTCCCTCAGTGGGTTAAAGCCTCTGCCTTCGGCTTAGGTCATGGTCTCAGGGTCCTGGGATCGAGCCCCACATTGGGCTCTCTGCTCAGCAAGGAGCCTGCTTCCTCCTCTCTCTCTGCCTGCCTCTCTGCCTACTGTGATCTCTGTCTGTCAAATAAATAAATAAGCTCTTTTTTTTAAAAAAAAAAGTTATTTTTTCTTGCTTATTTGTAGAACTTTTGTTTCCTATGTTATGGCAGCTAGCCCGTTGCCTTTCAAGTTGCAATGATTTCTTTTTCTTCCCTGTTTCTCATTTGTTTTTCTTTTTTTTTCTCACAATTTTTTAAAAATTTATTTTCAGCATAACAGTATTCATTGTTTTTGCACCACACCCAGTGCTCCATGCAACCCGTGCCCTCTCTAATACACACCACCTGGTACCCCGACCTCCCACCCCCCGCCGCTTCAAACCCCTCAGATTGTTTTTCAGAGTCCATAGTCTCTCATGGTTTTCTGATACTACTCTTGCCTTTTGCCTTATAGAATATTTTTAATGCCATCAAATTTATCATCTTTCTTTTTATGGCTTTTAAATTTCATGTCAAACTTTGAAAAGCCCTCTTCCCTCCAAGATTGCTGTATCAGTTTTTTCCCAGGTGCTGAGGATAGGCTGACTGTGTGGGGACCTCAAGGCAGTAGGTCGGGGTAAGTGAGGGCAGGAGAGCAGGCCGGTGAGGAAGGCCTTCTAGTGGGTGATGTCACAGCTTAGGACCTCGGCCATGAACTCTAGGGAGAGGAAGCCTGACAGGACCTATCAGGCTGCTCTTCTCTCCCAAATGGTTCCACCGGCTGCAACAAATTTTCCCAGATACCTTGGTCATCCCTCGCTGGCAATGGATGGCTGCATTCCACACGGGGAAGGTTTACATCTTCTCTGAGCAAAGCAGCCATTAAGAACATTCTCTTATCAGCCAGAGATCAAGTAGTCCATCTCGGCAGGCGACACACATGAGTGAGCAAGCTGCCCCATCCATCATGGGCACGGTAGCATCGGTCGTTCCTGTTCACTGCAGCTGACTGGAAAGGCCTCCCGAAATGCTGCTGTTGGACAGCTCTGGGAGGAGAAAAAGCCATCCTTTTCACATCAGAGGGGCTCTTTGGCAAACCCAAAGCAGGGTCTTGCACTGCTGTGAGAAGTTCCCAGGCCTGTAGCCACAAATACCAGGTAGAACTACATTTCAGATGCAGATATCAGTCCCTGGGAACTGGCTCAAACTGTTTTCATCGGGTTTGGAAACCAAAACAACCTTGGCAGATGGATGGTGGAAGAGAACAGTCACAAAAATTAACTGCATGCAAAATTATTTTTCTTTCTGATTAGAGAAATGAATAAAAAGTATGTTGTACAAGAGAATGACCAAACCGCCAACTTTGAGTAGCAGTGGCTATTAGTTAAGCTCTGGGTTGGTGGATGTGGGAGTATCATTCCTTCCAGACCATTGTTTGAAAGAGGTTCCGTCAACAAAACAAAGAGGCAACCCATGGAATGGGAGAAGGTATTCGCGAATGACAGTACAAAGCGCTGATATCCAAGATCTATAAAGAACTCCTCAAACTCAACACACACAAAACAGATAATCATGTCAAAACAATGGGTAGAAGATATGAACAGACACTTCTCCAAAGAAGACATACAAAATGTTCATCATCATTAGCCATCAGGGAGAGTCAAATCAAAACTACATTGAGATATCACCTTACACCAGTTAGATTGGCCAAAATTAACAAGACAGTAAACAACAAGTGTTGGAGAGAATGTGAAGAAAGGGGAACCATCTTATACTGTTGGTGGGAATGCAAGTTGGTGTAGCCACTTTGGAAAACAGTGTGGAGATTCTTTAAGAAATTAAAAATAGAGGTTCCCTATGACCCTACGATTGCACTATTGAGTATTTACCCCAATGATACATGTAGTGAAAAGAGCGGCTATCGTATCTCAATGTTCATAGCAGCAATGGCCACAGTTGCCAAACCAAGATGCCCTTCAGTGGACGAATGGATAAGGAAGATGTGTTCCATGTATACAATGGAGTATTATGCCTCCATCAGAAAAGATGAATAGGGGCGCCTGGGTGGCTCAGTGGGTTAAGCCACTGCCTTCGGCTCAGGTCATGATCTCAGGGTCCTGGGATCGAGTCTTGCATCGGGCTCTCTGCTCAGCGGGGAGCCTGCTTCCTCCTCTCTCTGCCTGCCTCTCTGCCTACTTGTGATTTCTCTCTGTCAAATAAATAAATAAAATCTTTAAAAAAAAAAAAAAAAAAAGAAAAGATGAATACCCAATTTTTGTATCAACATGGATGGGACTGGAGGTGATTATGCTGAGTCAAATAAGTCAAGCAGAGAGAGTCAATTATCATATGGTTTCGCTTATTTGTGGAGCATAAGGAATAACACGGAGGACATGGGGAGATGGAGAGGAGAAGCGAGTTGGGGGAAATTGGAGGGGGAGATAAACCATGAGAGACTGTGGACTCTGAGAAACAAACTGAGGGTTTTAGAGGGGAGGGGGCTGGGGGGATAGGTGAGCCTGATGGTGGGTATTAAGGAGGGTTATGTATTGCATGGAGCACTGGGTGTAGTACATAAACAATGAATTCTGGAACACCAAAAAGAAAAGATTAAAAAAAAAAAAAAGAGGCACCGTACTTTTGTATCTCTTAAATCTGATCAGATGAGCCACCGACACACAGCCCTGTCAGATGAGGGCAGCTTCCTCCCAGGGCAGTTCACAGGCACCAAAGGAAGCTCCTCCCCCACTTGTCTCTTATTTCTGAATGCACAAGAATATTTGAAATTTGGTTAGTTTATTTAGTGGAGAAACTGTGGGCTTTGGAAAGACGGGATCCAAATCCTGGCTTTTTCACTCTTTGGCTTTAGGCTGGTTCCTGACTTCACTGAGCCTCAGTGTTCTTATCTTTAAATGGGTATCTATTTCCCACACATCGTCCTATCTAATCACCCCAAAACTTTTGTAGACAAGTGTTTATCTCCTGAGTCAGTATATTGGCTGTGTGATTCTTTTATCCAGACTAGACCAAGGTCTCAGCACATTCTGTTAGCCAAAGCAAGTCACAAGGGCCAGACCAGATTCCGGCTGGGGAAGGAAACCCCATCTCTTCATGGGAAGAGCTACAAAAAGGTGTGGATAACAGGGAGGAGTGACCTGTGGCCATTCTGCTTCCTACCATGCTACCTTACACTAATAAATGTAATAATACATGGAGAGAGTCCTTATGTCAGCTCTGTATTCAGAAAAGATTTGTTAGTGCCTACTGTGTGTACAGAGTAACAGTTGAAGCTCTGTGTAATGCAGACATAAGTAAGACTTCATCTGTAGCCACAGGAAACATATAATTTTAGCAGAGAAGCATGCTGAAAGCAATTGTAGGTTACCTTACAAACTATTAAGTGTCTTAAGGGAGGAGTAGATAAAACCCTATGAGACCTCAAAAGAGGGAGAAATTGAACTAAGAGGCTCTGGGAAGGGATTCTGTTCCCAACATAGGCTCTGCATAGTGTTTCCCTCTATTTAGTTTTAATTATTGATCTCTTTAGGCTATCAACAATGACATGGAACAGGAAACCTGGTCCAGATGGGCAAAAGCATTTTAAACTGCAGCAATTTGAGACAAATTAAATATTTGAAAATTGCCAGCCATCTAGATCCTACACGCCCAGGCTAATACAGCTGGAGCAAAACCATCTCACTATCTTGTAGGATAATAGTAATCCTCCTAAATGTACCTCTCTGATTAAAATAATTTCCACCAATCCAAGAGGTCTTCAATCCTATTAACTTAAATACTTGGTTTCCAGGGCCAACCAGAAGGTAGAAATTATACTTTCAATAGATTTTTTTTTTTCCTGAAAGTAATTCTCTTTAAAAATTTTACTCCTCACTCTTTGGAACTTTGAGATGTTTGAGTTAATGGTGTGGGAGGGAATTAGAGAAAAAATAAAGCTTAGAATTGAGGAAGCATCTTCACCAGCCGTGTAACAGAGGGGCTGTGTGGAGCCGGGCTGGGTGAGCGAAGGCTGCGGCTACCTTCTCCTGGCAGCTGATGACGTGCCGGGGGACCTTAGGCAAGTTCTCTGGCTGAGTCTGGGTTTCTTCAACTCCAACTGGGGTATGATTATCTCGGGCCTTGATCCTTCCCATGTGGAGTCATGAGCTCATGTCTGTTCTGTGTACAGACTTTCTTGAAAGGAAGAGTGCTACCTAGATGCAAGGTATTTGTGTCACTATAAGGTGCCTGGAATCTTAATAGCTTTTTCAACTGCTTCCAAAGTGGGCTTCTCTTTGCAAATGCTTTAAGTGGCCAAGAATCAAAGCTGAAAAGGGTTTTGTTTCTTTCTCCTTCTATGTCTAGGATAGGATGACTGCATATGTTTAGGGTGTGTCCAAACGTTGGGAAGAGAGTTCCACAAACTGAATTCCCACCCATTGAGATCCTATGTCTGTAGATACTGCTCGAGACAATACTGCTTCGTTCTTCACAGGATGATTTTTCTCCTAAAAGTCTAATTGGCTGAATCATTGGTTAGCCAATTAAGAAAACCTTCAAGTTAAAGAAGTGCTTGGCTTTGAAAGTCATTCAAGAGGTACCAATTTTGTCTTCATTAGTATTGAAGGAACTGTCTCAATATTGAGGTTGCTGACCACCTTGGAGTTTTATAGCAAATATGAGATAAGCTTTGGTTTGCCAATTCCCTTTCCTCTTGATTCTTAAATTATATTAAATTTATTGTTCAGTTAAAGCTTTCTGTCTTTTTCGTTTTTTGGCAGGCATATCATTATTTCATTATTTGAGTTTTCCTAAACTGGTGGTTTATAGAAGACTAATGCTGGGTGGTTATGTAAGAATCATTTAGGGAGATTTGATAGTTTAAAGATAGAGGTCCCAGATTCTGGATTTCTTTAATGTGCTCCCCAGTTGGTTTTGGGAATCAGTGCATTAAATGCCCTTCAAGATATATCTATGGCCAGCTAAAAAAAAGTTATTGGACAGTGATAGCACTTACTTTACCTTTTGCTGGGCATTGAACTCATTTCCAGATATTTTCCTAAGTAATTATCATCACAGCCCTGTGAGGTCATTACCCTTATGTTCATTTTATGAACGAGGACCTGAAGTTTAAAGGTGTGAAGTAATTTGCCCAAGGTCATAAGCTAGTATGTGACACAGCTGGGATTTGAACATATCTGACTCTTAGTCAACATAGCACCTTTCTGTGCTATTCAGGATCATGTAGAAGCCAGGTAGGTTACAAAGGAAGCATAAGACCATAATCCTTGCCCTCAAGAAATTAACTGTCTATTCAGAATGCAGGAAGACCACTTACTCACTGGTGGCCAAGGACACATGGACCATAGAATTTAGTGCAAATTATAAAGTAGAAAATTAGAGTAATTCCAGGTATTTTTCTGTCTTTTCAACAACAACAAAAAAGAATATTACTGAATGAGCAAATTTATTTTGTTTTCCTATTTACTTGCATGGCTGTATTGCTGCCATTTAAACAGAGAAGTATCCTATTTCAGGTTCAAACATTAGAAAGTTTTTTTTTTAATGTCAGCATTACATTATTTCAAGGAGCTGAAATTTGTGCATCAAACTTTCAGTTTTGTGTATTTTATTTCCTCATTGGCCTGGCTGGAGCAGAAGTCATTTAACCTGTACATAATAGCGTGTTAAATGGATGGTCATTTTCTCTTTCTAGGACCAAATGTAAATTAGAAAGCTAAAAGGAACTGAAAATTTGGAACCTCTTAGATTAGACTAACCCTCTATTTCCGGCAGGTATTTACATTGCTAAGAAGATAAAAGCACAAAGGACCCAGTCCCAGTTGAAGTTTGACTATAGGGCTAAAGTCAAATCATTAAACTTGGGGGAAGCCTTCCCTGCTTCTAGTAGAGGCTTCTTTTAATAGTCAAGTTCTGTAGCCAAAGGAAATTCAGTGGTTATAGCAGGTGGGACATACCCAGTGTAAAGTTCTCAGCTCCTTATTCACTTTGCAGAAAAGAAGTCCAGTTTTATTCAAAGGGGGGAAATCAGATTATCCAGGTTCTTTATGTCCATCTAAACATCTGGCTCTCCATAAACCATGTAAGGTTTATCACCAAGGTTTTTGGTGATCCCCAAGCAGGATGCTTCAAGACTGTTCTTTTCATTTACCCCCTACCCCCACTTCTACTGCACATACACAAAACTTATCATGCCATATCTTAATTCTTTGTTTACTTCTCTATGTTCCTACCACACAGTGAGTTCCATGAAATAAGAAACAATCTTAATTTTGCTCATTACATCCTTAGCACATAGCTAGGACTTAGCTCCTCTGAAACGGGGTAGGTGCTCAATAAATATTTTCTGAATGAATGACTGGGTGATTCAATGAACAAACAAATATAATCACATCAAGGAGTTTTTAAAGACATCCTTTGTGGCATTTTGTTTTTACAAAGTTTCTGGCATTACAGATTACCCAGCACAACTTAACTTTATTCTCATTGTGTATGGAACCTAACCAAGATTTCATTTGTTCTTCAAGAGTCAGGAGTCCTGGAATTGCAGCTAGGAAAGCATCTTTCTTGGGCCTCTTGTTTCTTCTGAGTGACAGATGTCTTTAGATAGTTTGGCTATTGTGGACGTTGCTGCTATAAACATTGGGGTGCATGTACCCACTTCGGATCACTATGTTTGTATCTTTAGGGTAAATACCCAGTAGTGCAATTGCTGGGTCATAGGGTAGCTCTATTTTCAACTTTTTGAGGAACCTCCATACTGTTTTCCAGAGTGGCTGCAGCAGCTTGCATTCCCATCAACAGTGTAGGAGGGTTTCCCTTTCTCTGCATCCTTGCCAGCATTTGTCGTTTCTTGACTTGTTAATTTGAGCTATTCTGATTGGTGTGAGGTGGTATCTCATTGTGGTTTTGATTTGTATTTCCCTGATGCCGAGTGATACGGAGCACTTTTTCATGTATCTGTTGACCATTTGGACGTCTTCTTTGCAGAAATGTCTGTTCATGTCTTCTGCCCATTTCTTGATTGGATTATTTGTTCTTTGGGTGTTGAGTTGGATAAGTTCTTTATAGATTTTGGATACTAGCCCTTTATCTGATATATCATTTGCAAATATCTTCTCCCATTCTGTTAGTTGTCTTTTGGTTTTGTAGACTGTTTCTTTGCTGTGCAAAAGCTTTTGATCTCGATGAAGTCCCAATACTTCATTTTTGCCATTGCTGTGGCTGAGGTCAAAGAGGTTACTGCCTGTATTCTCCTCAAGGATTTTGATGGATTCCTGTCTCACATTGAGGTCTTTCATCCAGTTGATGCTATTTTTCTGTGTGGTGTAAGGAAATGGTCCAGTTTCATTCTTCTGCATGTGGCTGTCCAATTTTCCCAACACCATTTGTTGACGAGACTGTTTTTTTCCATAGGACATTCTTTCCTGCTTTGTCAAAGATTAGCTGACCATCGAGTTGAGGGTCCATTTCTGGCCTCTCTATTGTCTTCCATTTTTCTGTGTGCCTGTTTTGTGCCAGTATGACACTGTCTTAATGATTATAGCTTTGTAGTAGAGCTTGAAGTCTGAAATTGTGATGCTGCCAATTTTGGTTTTCTTTTTCAACATTTCTCTGGCTATTCGGGGTCTTTTCTGGTTCCATATAAATATTAAGATTATTTGTTCCATTTTGTTGAAAAAAATTAATGGTATTTTGATAGGGATTTCATTAAACATGTAGATTACATTAGTGGCATAGACATTTTCACAATATTTGTTCTTCCAATCCATGAGCATGGAACATTTTTCCATTTCTTTGTGTCTTCCTCAATTTCTTTCATGAGTACTTTATAGTACTGAATCTGAGTACAGATTCTTAACCTCCTTGGTTAGTTTTATTCCTAGGTATCTTATGGTTTGGGGTGCAATTATAAATGGAATTGACTCCTTAATTTCTTTTTCTTCTGTCTTGTTGTTGGTGTATAGAAATGCAACGGATTTCTGTGCATTGCTTGTATCTTGACACTTTACTGAATTCCTGTATGAATTCTGGCAGTTTTGGAGTGGAGTCTTTGGGGTTTTCCACATAAAGTATCATGTCATCTGCAAAGAGTGATAGTTTGACTTCTTCTTTGCTGATTTGGATGCCTTTAATTTCTTTTTGTTGTCTGATTGCTGAGGCTAGGACTTCTAGTACTATGTTGAGTAGCAGTGGTGATAATGGACATCCCTGCCATGTCCCTGACCTTAGAAGAAAAGCTCTGTTTTTCTCCATTGAGAATGATATTCGCTGTGGCTTTTTCATAGATGGCTTTGATGATATTGAGGTCTGTACCCTTTATGTGTACACTTTGAAGAGTTTTGACCAAGAAATGATGTTGTCCTTTGTCAAATGCTTTTTCAGCATCTATTGAGAGTATCATGTGGTTCTTGTTTTTTCTTTTATTAATGTATTGTATCACATTGAGTGATTTGCAGATGTAGAACCAAACTTGGAGTCCTGGAATAAATCCCACTTGGTCTTGGTGAATAATCCTTTTAATATACTGTTGGATCCTATTGGCTAGTATTTTGGTGAGATTTTTGCATTTGTGTTCTTCAAGGATATTGGTCTGTAATTCTCTTTTTCAATGGGGTCTTTGTCTGGTTTTGGGATCAAGGTAATGCTGGCCTCATAAAATGAGTTTGGAAGTTTTCCTTCCATTTCTATTTTTTGGAACAATTTCAGGAGAATAGGTATTAATTCTTCTTTAAATGTCTCGTAGAATTCCCCTGGGAAGCCGTCTGGCCCTGGGCTCTTGTTTGTTGGGAGATTTTTGATGACTGCTTCAATCTCCCTACTGGTTATGGGTCTGTTCAGGTTTTCTATTTCTTCCTGGTTCAGTTTTGGTAGCTTATACATGTCTAGGAATGCATCCATTTCTTACAGATTGTCAAATTTGCTGGTGTACTGTTGCTCATCATATGTTCTTATAATTGTTTGTATTTCTTTGGTGTTGGTTGTAATCTCTCCTCTTGCATTCATGATTTTATTTATTTGGGTCCTTTTTCTTTTCTTTTTGATAAGTCTGGCCAGGGGTTTATTAATCTTTTTAATTCTTTCAAAGAAACAACTCCTAGTTTCATTGATTTGTTCTACTGTTCTTTTGGTGTCTATTTAATTGATTTCTGCTCTGATCTTTATTATTTCTGTTCTCCTACTGGGTTTAGGCTTTCTTTGCTGTTCTTTCTCCAGCTCTTTTAGGTGTAGAGTTAGGTAGTGTACTTGAGACCTTTCTTGATTCTTGAGAAAAGCTTGTATCGCTATATACTTTCCTTTTAGGACTGTTTTTGCTGTGTCCCACAGATTTTAAACAGTTTTGTTTTCATTATCATTTGTTTCCATGAATTTTTTCAATTCTTCTTTCATTTCCTTGTTGACCCATTCATTCTTTAGTAGGATGCTCTTTAGCCACCATGTATTTGGGTTCTTTCCAACTTTCTTTCCTCTTGTGATTGAGTTCTAGTTTCAGAGCATTGTGGTCTGAAAAAATGCGGGGAATGATCTCAATCTTTTGGTACCTGATAAAAGTACCTGATTGAGACCTGATTTGTTGAGTCCTTATTTGTGACCAAGGACGTGATCTCTTCTGGAGAATGTTCCATGTGCACTAGAGAAGAATGTGTATTCTGTTGCTTTAGGATGGAATGTTCTAAATATATCTGTGATGTCCATCTCGTCCAGTGTGTCATTTAAAGCCTTTATTTCCTTGTTGATTTTTTGCTTAGGTGATCTGTCCATTTCAGTGAGGTGGGGGTGTTAAAGTCCCCTACTGTTATTGTATTATGGTCAATATGTTTCTTTTATTTTGTTATTAATTGGTTATATATTTGGCAGTTCCCATGTTAAGGGCATAGATATTTAAAATTATTAGATCTTCTTGTTGGACAGACCCTTTGAGTATGATATAGTGTCCTTCCTCATCTCTTGTGGTCTTTGGCTTAAAATCTAATTTATCTGATATAAGGATTGTCACCCTAGCTTTCTTTTGATGTCCATTAGCATGGTAAATTGTTTTCTAACCCCTCACTTTAAATCTGGAGGTGTTTTTGGGTCTACAATGAGGTTCTTGCAGACAGTATATTAATGGGTCTTGTTTTCTTAATCCATTCTGATACCCTGTGTCTTTTGATTGGGGCATTTAGCCCATTTACATTCAGGGTAGCTATTGAAAGATATGAATTGAAAGAATGATATGAATATGAAAGATATGGTAGTGCCATTGTATTGCCTATAAGGTGACTGTTACTGTATATTTTCTCTGTTTCTTTCTGGTCTCTTACTTTAAGGCTTTCTCTTTGCTTAGAGGTCCCTTTCAATATTTCCTGTAGGGCTGGTTTGGTGTTTTGGTTCTTTTAGTTTTTGTTTATCCTGGAAACTTTTTATTACTCCTTCTATTTTCAGTGACAGCTTAGTTGGATACAGTATTCTTGGCTGCATGTTTTTCTTGTTTAGTGCTTTGAGTATACCATGCCAGTCCTTACTGGCCTGTTAGATCTCTGTGGATAGATCTGCTGCCAATCTAATATTTCTACCATTGTATTTTACAGACCTCTTGTCCCTAGCTGCTTTCAGGATTGTCTCTTTGTCACTGATACTTGTAAGTTTTACTATTAGATGATGTGTGTGTACCTATTTTTATTGATTTGGGGGAGGTTCTCTCTGCCTCCTGGATTTTGATGCTTGTTCCCTTTGCCAAATTAGGAAAATTCACTGCTATAATTTGCTCCTGTTTACCTCTCTTTCTTTCTTCTTTTTCTGGGATCCCAATTATTCTAATATTGTTTTGTTTATGGTATCAGTTATCTCTTGAATTCTTCCCTCGTGGTCCAGTAGTTGTTTTTCTCTCTTTTGTTCAGCTTTTTTATTCTCCATCATTTGGTGTTCTATATCACTAATTCTCTCTTCTACCTCATTTGTCCTAGCAGCAAGAGCCTCCATTTTTTTTATTGCCCTGCATTAATAGCTTTTTTATTTCAACTTGGTTAGATTTTAGTTTTTTTTCTCTCCAGAAGGGTATGTTATTTCTCCAGAAAGGGATTTTCTAATATCTTCCATGCTTTCTTCAAGCCCATCTAGCACCTTGATAATTATCATTCTGAACTCTATTTCTGACATATTATTAATGTCTGTATTGATTAGGTCCCTAGCTGTTGGTACTGCCTCTTGTTCTTTTGTTTTGTGGTGAGTTTTTTTCCCTTGTCATTTTATCCAGATAAGAATAGATGAATGAGAGAACAAAATTCTAAAAGGGTATCAATGATCCCAAATCAGAAGAGACCTGAAACTGGGGAGAGAAGAAAGGGAGGAAAAAAGAAAAAATGTGTGTGTGTGTGTGTGTGTGTGTGTGTGTCTGTGTGTATTCATATATATGCTCTGTTCTATTCAGCAGTCTAATATACATTAGACTAATGTACATTATTACCTTCATAATGTATGTGTAGACAAAAGTACATTAGTAATGTATGTACAGGTAGATTAATATATATCAGTCTTATATATATATTAGACTGGTGAATAGAACAGAGCCACACACTTGATTTTGTGTATATTTTGGTCTGTTAGAAGAAACTACCTCCCAAAATTTTAAATAAAGAAAAAAATATATGTGGATAAACACGATGAAGGGATGAAATAGGATTGTAAAGATGAAAATTTAAAAAATTATAAAAAAGGAATTGATAAGGTAAGAAGTTGGTTGAAAAAAGAAAAAAAAAGAGAGAGTGTGATCAGGCTGAAGACTAGAACAAAGCCATGCACTAGATTTAGGGTATATTTGATCTATTAGAAGAAATTGTATCCCAACATTTTAAAGAAAAAACCCTATGTATATACAAAAAATAAGGTTAAATACAATGAAGGGATAAAATATGGCTATAACAATGAAGGTTTAAAAAGATTTTTAAAAGGGTATTGGTAAGATAAAATAGTTTAAAAATGTTAATATAGGAAAGAGGAAAAATTTTTAAAAATAGAATAAGAAAAAAATAAAATTAAAAAAATTTAACTTTGTAAGACTATAGGATCATGGGGAAAAAGCCATGAATTCTGTGTGTTGCTTTCCCCTAGCTCTGGAGTTTCACAGTTCTTGGTCTTGGCTGGATGTTCTTGCTCATCTTCTGGGGGAGGGGCCTATGGCAGTGATTCTCAAATGTCTTTGCCTGAGGTGGAATTGCACTGCCTCTGCCAGGGGCCGGGGTAAGCAATCTGCTCAGTTTCACTCTTCGTTGCTTTTGTTCCATGAAGGCTCTCTGTAGATATCTGGAGGACGGGAATGAAAATGGTTGCCTCCCAATCTCTGGGGCTGTGTAGGAGCCAAGAGCTTGGGGCCCTACTCCTCAGTACACCCTCAGAGAAAAGTAGTCAGTTCCTCCCATCTCCCTGGTCTCTGCTGCACTCTGTGCTCACCCAGCCTGTGCCTGAGCATTTCTGTCTCTGGCACATGGCCCCGTTTGGAGTGTCCAAATGCAACAGATTCCTGCAGTGTGCTCCCACACAGCTCCTCCTAGAGAAGGAAGGAAGGGGTCTCTCCAGATCTGCCACCTGTGGGGTCCCTGCTCAAAGAGAGGTGTCCTGACTGTGACTTGGATCACAGTTTAAGGTAACCCCGAGCTGAGAGCTCACTCCTCATCTCATCTCTATAGCTGGCTTCCCTGCTCTGATACCTGGGAGCTATGCCACACTCAGGCATCCCTGGTCTTTTTGTGTCCCCATGTTTCCTGAGACCACACTGTCCCTGCAAGGGCTCCACCCAGCTGCTTAGCCTCTGGAGTGAGGTCCCTCAGTGGAGCAAAATTCTAAACCTTCTGATTTTGTGCTGCACTACTCTACTACTTGCCAGGAGGTAGCCCCTCCCCCTGAGGTCTGTCTTGCCTTATGTTGCCTTGGATTCAATTCTACACATGTCCTGCCTTCTGGAAAGTGGTCAATTTTCTGTTCCTAGAATTGCTACTCTTCTTTTCTCCTATCTTCTGTTGAGTTTGTAGGTGTTCAGAATGGTTTGATAACTACCTAGCTGGGACCTGATAATATTTAGTTCTCCTACTCTTCTGCCATTTTGCTCTTCCCTCCCACTGTTTTACTTCTAATCACACATTTATTTTTAAGAATCAAGGCTCATTTAACATTTTCAACATATTTTCCAGATTATTCGTTTATTATTGCTTCTTGCATATGACTCCTTCCTTCTAGATTCAGCTTCCTTCTTACTGAAATATGGAATTTAGCACCAAAGGCTATGAGTAGATTTATAACAGTTTTATTTGTAATAGCCAAAAAAGGAAACAACCAATCACTGAAGGTCAGGGGTTAAACAAATTGCGGTATATCCATATATGGAATACTAACCAGCAATGAGAAATGAGAAAGAATAAACCATTGATACATGCAGCAAATTGGGTGGGTCCCAAGGGCATTATAGGGGTCTATTTATATATCATTCTCAAAACAACAAAATTATAGAGATAGAGAACAGGTTAGTGTGTGTCAAGTGTTAGGAATGGTTGGGAGGACGATGATGGGTGCGACTATAAAGGGATAGCATGAGAGAGATCTTGATGGTCATGACAAGATAAAGATCTTGATTACAGAGGTGTTTATATAAATCTACATGTGATGAAACGACATAGAACTTGACATATGCACAGTAACAATGTCAAATTCCTCATTTTGATGCTGTACCATGATTATATAAGCTGTAATCATGGAGAGAAACTGGGTGAAGGATACACTGGAATTCTCTGGTCTTTACATACCCTTTTCATTTCTTGAAGAGATGTGCCTTCTCCCTTTCCCAATTCTTAGATTCTAGGCATCCAGCAGCTTCATTGGAGGAAATGTTGTTCAGCTCCTTTCCACAGATGGGGATGTTCTCCTAGGCTCTAGTAAAGACTTTAAGCCAAAACCTAGATCTCTCTCTGGCCACATTTTTGGTTTTCAAGTGAGCATTGAAACTGAGCCTCCAGCTCAGAGGGTCTATATTTATAAGGCACCTTCTACATCAGCTTCTACTTACTGTTTTCTTCCTTTGGGGCACCTGAGAATTTCTTTCCTTTAAGTCTCAGCTATGCATTATTTATTGTTTTTTAATATTTTATTCAGTATTGTTGGTGTTTTTAGCCTGCTTGGGGTAAGCTGGGAGGAATGACTCATGGTATGGGGAGATTATTTCTATCAGTTTCTATTGTTGCTCTGCCATGCAGTTTATGGTTGTGTTTCTATATTCTCCCAGTGGACTGTGAGTTCTTGAAAAATGTCAGGGACCAGGACAAGATTTTCCCTCCTAGTTCTTACACATAGGAAGTGCTTATACACATGTGTGTTGAATGAATGAATGAGGGAGGGAGTGAATGGGTACGCGACTCTCTAGAGTTCCATGGAAGAGAGCCTAAGTGTGGTATTTTTTAAGTAAGATAGTTCCCAAGATTATTTTTATTGACTTTAAAGGATGTGTGTCATTGTGGTGCTTTGTGTAACATAATTCCTTTAAATACAAGTGCATGTGATCTGTAATATTAATTTAGAAGACTTAAAGAAGCAAATAATGTGTTCAAAGAAAAACAAGGCATTTAAGGATAATTCAAGAAGTTATTTCCCCCCCTCCCTTTGTGTTCCTCACTGTCCTTTTAGGATTTTAGAATTAAGAAACTGGGCATTGATACCTGGGAAGGAGGTATAATGTTTCAGATACCCATTGTCAAATTGTGTTCTACAGAGCTTAGAATTCACAGGGATCTTCTGGGGCTGAAGGGGGACCTAAGCCAGAGAGAAGTGGCTACACCTTTCAGCATCCCCCTGCCCCCTGATTGGGTCACAGTTGGAGACACTCTGGTTTTGCTGTCAGACTGCCCTGCCCAGATTGATCAGAAATCCTACCCCTTTCCCAACAAGCTGAGTAGATAAGTGCCCTTATATGTCTACCTCCGGTTCTTCAGTCTAAGAATGGAGATAGTCATGGTACCTATGAACTTGTTGACAAGATCTCTGAGACCCTCACACATTAAGAAAGCCTGGACTTTTTTTTTTTTTTTTAACAATTCCCTTTCTACAAAAATATGAATAATACCACAAATTTTGATATACTTAAAATTTTTCTTCAACAAATTAATGGCTTTACCACCTGCATTATAATTATGCTATTTGCAAAGTTATTACAGGTTTTATTAAAAAAATATGATTTCATAGTGTCATGTAGGTAATGTGGTTAGGGATGAAGCAGGGGGTTTAAGGTGGCAGAATTGTGCTCTCTTTTTGGTCTTTGACTGTCCTGATAACTTTGTTCAAAGATTACATCAGAAATCCAAATTTGAGATCACTGAGGATTATGAGGTCATAGTGGATACTGAGCCTAGTAATTAATTCTCCAGTCCTGACTATCTCACATGGGGTGAGAAAGGCTCTAAGTTTGCTCTCTCCAGAGTGGAGGGGCCCCTCTTTCAGGACCCCAGAGCTGGGACAGTGCCCTGGCTGACTGACCTCTTGTACTGTTAGGGAACGTGCCCTGCCCGGTTGTTACTTTCCCAAACAGGTGCTCTCCGTGAAGGAAACTTACAAGTAATGGTAACTTATGGCTATGGTCTTCTCCTCCACTCAGGCACTGGAGACAGGAAGGAACCATGGCTGAGAGCCATCACCAAATAATATCTAGAATGACATGGCATAGCTGGGAACTTGAAGCCATCAGCATGCCCACCTTCTTCCCACCCTCCCCTGGGCCTCAGTGACCATGAGCAGAGAGGAAAGTGTACCCATTTTGGGTGACTGACCCTAGCTGTTTGAAAATGCCTTCGTGCGTCTCTGAACTCAGCTTCTAAGGATACATAGCACGTCTTAGGGGCACAGACAGAAGATAATGGAACACAGAGAGAAGGGAGCATGCATTTATTTCTAAGTCATTTCTAAGGCCTGGGTTTATTTAGAACTTCTGTGATTTTCACCAATTCACTTGACCTCTGTGGCCCTAATTTTCTTCATCTGTAAAGTGAGCCTGTACCATAGGAGAGGCTTAATTTTGTTTGTCTGTTTTGTTTAAAGCATCAGAGACTTTTCTACAATATCTGATAGTTAAAACAGAGATATGGAAAGTTGTTCCTGTTGAAGAAGGGTCTAGAGCCCTGTCCTCTTGTCCTCTCTCCCTCTAAAGCCTCTGATGTTGCTCTATAAAATTACCCCCCCCAAAATCCAGTGGGCATAAAAAATATCTAAGGCATACCCGAGTATAACATTCTGGGACTCAGGGGCTCTGGTCAAGAAGGACACTGGGGTAGCCATTTATTCCCTCATACTTGGCCCTGTGACCATGGGGCTGGCCACGAGTCTCCTGAGTATGCTGGTCTATGTCTGTGTAAGCTCACGTGTCCTTGTTTCAGGATACAGGATGTGGCATGGCTGAGTGCTTCTTGCAAGAGCTTCTACATCCTGTGAACGTGGGGTCTCTACCTGCCAACTGCTGAGATGAACCAGTAATCCTTTCAGAGAGCACAGGCTTTTATCAATGAGGAGGATTCAAGGCTTGGTTTTTTTTTTTTTTTTTCCTTTCCTCCAAATAACACTCCCACTGTTCAGGCTTAAATACCAAAACCTTATGGTTTGCAGAATCAGTGCCAAGAAGTCAATCATCAGTGAAACTGCAAAGATAATAGCTCCTATTGATCAAATCAGGAGAAGAATGGTTTGCCCTCCTGCAGAGGTCAGGGAAGATAAGGGCTGGAGTTTTATAAAATACGCTTGATTTGCCTAAATTGGGTAAAAATGCATAAAAGCACTTATGTTCTTAAGAGAACTGGTGACCAATTCGGGGAAAGCCTCACAAAAATGAAAAGATTGGCTTAGATTAGTAGAGCATGAGAAATACAGAGTCTTTCCTAAAAGCATGGAGAATGTGTTATTTCAAACCTAGACAGTGACATAACCGCTGACTGGAGGATGTCTGCTTAGAGGGTGGCTATTATCTGCTTTACTAAACCAGGAGGAAGGCACAGAAGATCGTGGAGGTCCACTCTGTGCTGGACAGTGTACAGGTCCACTTTGGACCATAATCTAATGTAATCCTTACCACAATCCTGTGAGGTGGCTTTTATTGTCCCGATTTTATAGATGAGAAAATAGAGGCCAAAAGTTTTTAAGTAACTTGCTCATGATCATGAAATTAGTATTTTAATCTAGGTGTGTGCTTCCATTAAATAGTCTACTATCTCCTAATTGGCCCATATTAGTTTGTTCTTACCACAATAATTTTATACAAAGAGATGTTGCTAGCAGTTATTAAATGTACTTGGAAATATCTTATCCTTTGGCCATGATGAGGATGTAGGAAAGAAGCTGAATTCATTAGTGGAAATCCTACGTGGACAAAGCTGGTGGTTGTGCCTCTCTAAAGCTGCTACTGACTGTGAACTCCATGGAGTGCAAGTTGAGAAGTACTGAATTTTTCTCACATAAAGGTCAGCCTTCCTTTTGGGGGAGGGGAAGCCTATTAACATCATTTTTTGTGAGGGGGTATTACTATTACTACACTTTGCACAGAAAATAATCGGCCTTTCTTTTTAAAAATGTGGCCTTGGAAGATAATATTTTTTAGGGAGGTTATTCATATTTTAAAATATTTTATCTGTTTTTATGATCATTTTATCTGAAAAGCTGAACATGTGGTTATCTAAAGGAATAAATCTTGCGACCGAGAACAAAATTCCTCAGAATCATCACAATCACTTAATAAGCTTGTGAATTGAAATTATCGTTGCCTTAGTCCAAGAGCAGAGTAGTCATTAGTGTCCAGAGACACATGGGGAACAATTTTGCCATTAGCAGTGCCAAGAATCTATTCATTTGTCATCGGTCCCAAATTATATTCAATCAGCAATTCAAACTCAGGTTAGAAAAACCAAGTGACATCGGGCTAACTTTCTATAAAATTAATACTGTAAAATGAAACCTGTATTTCTGGCAGTGTAACTGTGAGCAGCAGTAAGATGAAGCTATGAAAATGTTGAATGTAAATACTGTCAAGGTCGATCTTAATCCCACCACTTCCCCACCTTTTGCTTCCTTGCCTGAAACGCTGCCTTGGCTGCCATGCTTCTATTCCCCAGCTCCCTGAAGTCTGGGTACTGGAGTGCTTGATGAGCTCTTTTATATGGTGAACCGCAGTCATCCATAATACAGCAAACAAGGGGCCATTATTCAAAGAGCCAAAGTGGGTGGCGGCAGGATTGGGGTGAGGGTAGAGCTGTGGTTGGGGTCATTCATGGAGGGCCCCCAAGTGTAGGCAGTTAGATCTTCCTCGTGGAATCACCTGCACGAATTATTCATTCGCAGGACAAATGGTTCATCGCGGGCAGAAGCACTGTGGTTTGGGGTGAAGCATTTTTCCTATCTGGGATACGTTTTTCTTTTTTCTTTCATATTTTGGAATCTTATGTGCTTTCAGGTTCCTGCCATACTGCCCATCTGGTTTCAGGTCCCCTTAAAAGAAGCTCTGCTGTTTTTAACTCAGGACATAGGAAGGGACTGGAGCAGTTTGGGTTGGGGTTCTTCTACTTTCTTTCCCAGGTGCCGCTTAGACAGGGAAAGAGGCAAACCCTAGGAGTTCTGCACAAACCAAACAACCCCTTTGTCTCTGTTGTGTGTGACAGGTTGATCAGAGACTCAGTAGACAAACTAAAAGTGGGCCTTTGCAAGGTCTCAGTGGGTAAACATCCTGTTCTTGGCAAAGTTCACTGACTATGGTGTGTGGCTTCTATGGCCAAGTGGCAGCCAAGCCCCATCAGTAAATAAGGAAATGGTAGAAAATGTGCTTATCTAGGTAAAAAGGTGAAGCCGAGAGAGAGGCAAGATGAAAAACAAATCAGGTTTCACAGAGTTGAGTACCAGGTAGCATGAGCTATGAGGAGGTGTGTGGGCAGTAACAGACCTGGATCTGAATCCCAGTTCTTCCACTCACTAAAAAGTTCACCTTGCATTTCAGAACCATTTTTAGTGGCTGCCTAGAGCACTCTGTCAAAAAGACCCTAAGGCAAGTCCCAGGTTTCATAGGGAAAAGGAGCCATACTTGATGGCTGCACTCGAGGTCTGCACTCGAATGAAGGAAAGGGAATTGACAGCATGGGTGCCATCTCTCTCTCTCTCTCTCCTTCTTTTTAAAGAGATTTTATTTGTTTATTTTGAGAGAGAGAGAGTACGCACAAGCTGGGTGAGGAGTAGAAGGAGAGGGAGAGGGATAACAGACTCCCCGCTGAGCGAGGACTCCCAGGACCTGGAGATCATGACATGAACTAAAGTCAGACACTTAACTGACGGAGCCGTCCCGGTACCCTGGGGTGCCATGTATCCAATGTCACAGGCTCTGAGTTCTCTGAGATATTGCTCAGTACTATAGTTCTGT
Source organism: Mustela nivalis (assembly GCF_964662115.1). Lineage (NCBI taxonomy): Eukaryota > Metazoa > Chordata > Mammalia > Carnivora > Mustelidae > Mustela > Mustela nivalis. Next base: position 50,382,051 of record NC_139029.1, read on the forward strand.
AATACAGTGTGTGTGTGTGTGTGTGTGTGTGTAGCCTAAGAGAAGGTTAGTGAAACCTTAATAAAATGTGCTAGTAGGACAGTGTTGTCACTTAAAATTTCAAAAACAATAAAAATATAATTTGTATATTTCAGTCTATTACTAAAGAATTTTTATATCTCCATAGTATATTGTACCCTGTAGATTGTTGATCTTCATGTTTGCTTTAATTAATGGTGGTTTTGAAAATTGCCTTTTAAATTGAGTTGCCTTGGTTGACTCTCGTCTTCAAATACTTAGGTTTCGTTTGTCTTGACTATAAGCTTCCACATAGAGACAGATTTCTCTACTAATAAAAAATCCCATCAATTCACAAATACAACAAATAAAATCAGCAATGTAGCTCTCATTTTCCATGGAAAGACTACTGAATAGTCTAGGAGTAGTCTTCTAACGAGAAAAAGAAAAGTTGATGTTTGACAATGTTCGGTCATTTCTGCAGGCTTGAATTTTTTTGTTCATGAAATATTTGTATTTTAATTTTCAAGTCCATGTTTCAAAGAAAACAGGCTTGCACGCTGGTCTACCGATTCTTCCCCTGGATAGCCTCTGTAAATCAGGCGCCTTCCCCGGGCATTCCTGCTTAATAAGCTCTGGGATTGCACTGGTCTCTCTCCCAGGGCAGGGCATTTGGAAGTCTCCCATAATGCTTCTAACAGCCCATAAGTTACTTATATATTTACACTCACCCTGTCTTTCTCCCCTCCCTTCTTTTTCTTTCCAGAAACAGAGTTGTCAGTCACTGCTGAGTTAGTCCCTACCTCATCGTGGAACATTTCAAGTGAACTCGACAAAGGTACACAATGGGGATGCATAGGACGGGGGGGGGGGGGGGGGGGGGCGGGGAGGCGTGAAACTCCATTTTTAATCCTGGCATGGCCTTCTTTGAAATCAACTGCTTTTTAGATCCTTAGAAAGTGGCGGGGGCCAAAATAAATCCCTTACTTACTTTGTGATTATTTAACATTTAATTACTTGGAATTCTATTATTTCTGGGGAGGGGTTTTTTTCCCCCCCTCTTTCCTTTCCCTTCTTCCTCTAAAACGTTCCATATGGTAAAAACGCTTCAAGATGTGAAATAGGGTTGTTTCTGACCTTCCTGACACCGCATCTAGTGGATCTTATATAGGGGATTTGATTCTGCCTGGGCCAGGATTGATCAGAGCTGTTTGCTGGGTGACCTTTTCCAGCGAGTATTTGATGTGCTTGCAGAGTTCAGGGCAGAGTGTTTGGAATGTTTGTAATTGCCTGTGCGTACAGATGGCGGCTTCCTGCGCGCACGTGGGGAACAGGTTCCTGCTGTGAAGTTGTTGTAGTATTAATTAAGCTCCGCCATAGGCTAAGCACTGGCTCCTCCATAGAGATCCCGTGTCCTGGAATGGTAAATCGAGACCGTCAAAGCCCCTGCAGGCCGGCTCATCCCACCCTCCCGGGCTTGTTTCCATTTCCTCCCCTTTATGTCTCTTTATGCATCTCCAGCAACATTTCTATTTCTTTTTATTTACCCTGTGCTTTTCTTTCCCTAGCTTTTGCCTAAGCTGTTCTTTCCAACTGAATCGCCCCTTTTTTCTTTGCCACTAACCATTCTCTCCCTTCTGCATGCCACAAATTACTTACTCTTCAAGACCGAGAACAAATTCTCTATTAGCCAAAGTCTTATCTAATCCCTCCGCAGGAAGTGACCTTTCCTTCTTTGCAACTTCCATAGCCCTTTCCTCTGCTTCTCTTCGCATTTTCTGTGTTACATCATGGTGATTTATATAACTGTCTATCTCATTCTGAAGCTTGGAAGTTCCTTGTTAAGTAGGATTTCTGTTTTGTCCTTGGTCTTTGTCTTTGTCTCCATCACCAAGTCTAGGACAGACTCTTGTTCATAGGAAATCCTCCATCAGTATGTGTGGAATAATGAATCACAATGTATCTCAGGACATATACATGGATGGGCACATCTGTATCTATATGTGCAAATACATTCAACAAACTTACTGAGCTTCTGCTTTAGTTCAGGTATGATTCTAGGTTCTGGGATTATAGTGACAAAAGTTAAAAGTCACTGTGTCAGACGACTTCGATAATCAGCTCTCTTTGTCAGCCTGTGTGTTCCCTGGGAGTTGTATTTTCTCCCTGAAGCGAGAGCAGCTTATAAAACAGTAATAGGCAAGGTTATGTTGGTGGTTATACTTTGTTAGGCATTTTAGGGTGGTGGGATGATGTGAGATATCTTTTCACCTTAAATGAGAAGGCATTTAGAATAATTTTCTCTTGTCAATTTTATTTTGGACATTCTTTTTCTAATTTAGGATGAAAACAGGGGACTGTATGTTATCCTCTCCATGTCCAGCACCAGGCACCATGCCTAGGAGGCAGTGGATTTTCAACAAATACTTATTATTATTTTTTTTTAATGTGAAAGAAGACGTAAAGCCCGCTAAATGTCCACTCAGTGCCCATTCTGTGACAAGCACTTTGCTAGGTGCTTTCAAGAATGTGAACATAATTGGCAAGCTCCTTATGACACCAGCAGTAAAAATGATATCATTGTACACACATGTTTTGATCAGGTTCCGGTTATGGCTATAAAAGGACATCAGCTACATGCAGTCATGGGGCGAGGCTGCCAAGCTTTAAACTTCTACCAGACCAGCACGGTAATTAGCAGTGGGTGCCCTTCAAGAAAAAAGTAGTGTCGATAGCTATGAACCTACTTGCTAAAAAGCTGGCCTAAGACAGGCCCCCCGCTTTTTGTTTGTTCAATTTGGCCTTCCAGAGGGCATGGATGGCTTTCCAGAGATTCTTGGTGTTATATTTCTCTAGAAGAAAATTAGTATATGGCCTTTCATTCCCATTAGAATGAGAAAGAAAGCTGATTAATTCTTTTATTCATTGATCAGATCTTTTTTGCTTCCTTCTCTGGTCTGGGCACCGTCTGAAAAATTAGTATTGAAAGATGAATGAGACAAAGGTCTCCGTCCTCCCTGAACACAGAGCCAGGTGGGAAAGACTGATATCTAAATGTTTAATCAAAGCCTTCTGGTCATTTTGATAGATTGGGCTGTCAAGGGACATTCCCCCCTAATTACACAGAGATACTGGTGGAAGGATGCAATGAAAAAAATTCACTGACAGGCTGATGATACCCAAAAAGGAGAAATCTCCAGGTGCCAGAAGAGAAAGCTTCATGGGGTCGGTAGAGCAATGATCAGCAAGAAGGAATTAAATAAAAGGTTTTATAAAAATATGGGAAATGTGTATGGTTCTCTGGGGCTAGAGTTTCAATATCCCATGGAGATGACAACTGAAGCCATAAGAAACAAGTTCATTGCTTAGACTGTCAGTGAGGGATGACTGAACCGAGCAAGAAAGGCCAGTTCTACTGAGGGTGTGGTGTGGAAGTCTATGAACTACCCTGGGTTGTTGGGATCACCCAGGGGAAATACAGACCCCAACCTGTGTTACATGGGGCTTGGGGGTTGGAGTTCTTCTCATGTCATACGCAAGCTACAAACTGAGAAGCGAATGTAAAAACTTGGTCTGGAATTGATTAAACTCTGAGACCCTGACTGGGGACAACCTAAAACCAGCTCACAAAATGTCTCGACATCCCAGTGCCTATGGTGCTCCCACCAAAAATGAAATTTTTAAAAAATCATAACCACTAAATAACAACAGCAGATTCCTACTGAGGTTAAGTGCACTTTTAAGAAGTATAGAACGTGTAAGAGAGGAATAAACGAAACCCAGCATTAGCAAGAGTTGGTAGACAAAACACAGAGGAGGAGCTCAGGCCTTTGAAACTAAAGACGATAGATCGATTTGAGAAAGAAAATATGTTTAAAATGTTTCATGGGAAGAATAAATAAATAAAATGTCTCATGGTGAAGAGGAAATGGAAACCTTAGGGCAAGTGATAAAAAAAGAAGATTTTAAAAGAACCAAGTAGAAATTCTAGAACTGAAAAATAGAGCTATTGAAATTAAAAGCTCATCAAACGGGTCAAACAGTAGATGCATTCAGCTGAAGACAGAAATGATGAAATGAAGGTAGGTTTGAGATAACATGGTGGTTAAGAGAATGAACTCTGGGGCCCTGGTGACTAAGTTTGAATCCTGTATCTACTGCCTACGTTCTGTGTGACTTTGGGCAAGCCACTCAACCGATCTGTGCTTTGGTCCCCTCTCTTGTAAGATGAGATAACAAAAGTAATTACCTCATCTGGTTGTTGGGAAAATTGACCTGGCTCCCAAATCTGATAAACTAATTGGAGAATAAGAAGTAACAGCTGTTTTTGGTTAATATGATTATTACTTTGGGGTTTATTGTAAAAAATAAAAAAAAAAGTCATAGGTACTTTGGCAGGCATGTAGGGAAAGCATATTTTCGAGATTTTAGATCCTGTTCAATCAGCCGGTGTCCGCAGCTTTTCCATCCTGGCCTTCCACACCTGTGTGTTCACCCACACCAGCACCACACTCAGCTTGATAAGCAAGGTTCTCCATGGTCTTACCCCCACACTGACTCCTCTCACCTCATCCCTTCCCCCATACTTTATACTCCTTATGTTTCAACAACCTGCCTCTAATTCCCTAAATGTATCGCTCTGTTTCTAGTCTCCATACTTTTGTTCATGTAGTTTCTTCTGACTGGATTGCCTTTAACCTCATTCTCCTCCTGGCTAATTCCTTCTTTACTTAAGACCACCTCAAGCATTCCCTCAGTGATTCTAACGGGTACAGTGCTGAATACGACAGGCAGCGTTCCTGCTTTGCTGGACCTTGCATTCTGGAGAGAGACAATGAATGAGTCCTTTTATCAGTCCCATTGACCATGCCATTAACAGTGCCCCTAGACGCTTCATATGTGGGGTACACATCACCCCATGTCTATCCTGATTAGGATCCTTACCATGCTGTATTGAAATTATCTGTTTCGTGCCTGCCTGTTTGAAAGCCAGGGACTCTGTCGTCTATAAGCATGCTCTTATTGCCCAACAGTGTCTGGCATGTAATAGGAAACATGGCGCTACATTGTTTGAGTTCCTATGCTGGTTCTCAGCTGCTGCAAGTGAATACCTACTATGTGCGAGACACTGGCTAAGCACATTGCATGCATCATTTGTATTCATAGCACCTTGTATGGGAGAACAGACCGGCTACTGAGGCTCATCAGGCTTGAAGGAGTTGACGGAAGGGCACCAGTAGAGAGTAGCAGTGCCAGGATCACACCAAGGCCTCCAGGCCAAGTCTAGGGATCCACATCTAACATGGAAGCTGATTACATGTGTGTTCCTAGACCAACCTCCTAGGAGCGACTTCGTTACAAGCAGGAGCAGTAGAATAAGCCCTGCCGTTGGTGTTCTGTGATGCCTTTCTCTTCACCCAGCTGCTCCGTTCCACCCATCAACCCCACCCTGGTTCCCCAGCCTCACTCAGGTCCTGCTTTTTCTGTTAAATGAGTCCAGTCAGTGGCATTAAACAGTTACCTGTTTATCCTTCCAACAGGAAATGAAATTGAAAAGAGACAAGGCCACCCGGGAAGGGCCGGGAAGAGCCGTTGAAAGCTACTATTGATGGAGCATGGGGGTAATTTCTGAAACAAATGCTTCAGAACCAAGTACCTTCTAAAATAAATGGATCTACAGGGGCCCAACCTCAGCTTCCCCATTGGGGTTTGGGGATGGGGTGTGATGAGGGCCTCTTTCCCCTTCTTCCATTTTCAGTCACATGAGGTCTCAGAGGTTCTCTGTAGAAAGCCAAATGTTTCTTTTGGAGAAAGGACTGGAAATTGCACCCGCAGGTAGCAGAAAGGGAGGGCTCCTCCTACTTAAAAAAATACTGAGGCTTGCTTCCAACTTCAAATAATTCCCTGTGCTGACAGACTAGATTTGGGGGTATTTTTATCCTGCCTCGCTTTTTTAAATGGAGACCTGGTTTTCTCTACTTGCTTAGAGTTTTACACATAGTAGGGAAGTGTATGGTGTGGTTCTTATGAGCATGAGCTCTGGAGTTACTATGACTCTGACCTTCCTTTTCTCACCTCTGGCATGGGAGCATTTGAATCTATCACCTAAGACTTTTCCTGGCCAAAAAACACATCTATGAGTGTTGTGGAAAGGGCATCTGATTGCATGGTCACAACAGACAGTTACATGCTGGCCTCAGTCCCTTAGCCCACCTTTTCCCTGAAAGCTTGACTGTTAAGAACTGTGACAGGGTCTCTGGTTCAGGAATGGTTGCTTCTTCTTGTCCCCTTTTCTCTGTCACTGGATTTGTCCTTGGCACTAAAGGTGTCTGTTTAAATGATACTGACTGGCCTGTAGCTTGGAGCTTAGTTTACACTTAGCCCACATGGGGTAGCTGGATCCTTTTCTTGTGCTCCTGGTTGTACGGATTTGGAGCAGTGGCAGTAGGGGAAGGAGCTACATAAGGAAGAGCTGAAGAGCAGTCTTCCTGGGACTGGGGTCATTGAGAGCTTATCCATTCAGTGTCCCATGTAGCTGGATGGAGGAATCCTTGGTGGAATTCCTGGGGTAGCCCTGTGATGTTTAAGACCGCCTCAACTCAGTAGGTGTTGACCTTCCTCTGCCCTTTGAGGTCCTTCTAGCTGGACTTAGAATCAAATTTACCCAAGACAGAATAACAGGAGAAAATCAAATTTCATAGGCATATTTATGGGGAATCCACACGACATGAGATTCCAAAAACAATGAAGCATTATGAAGCTTATCTAAGGAGAGAGGTAGGGCCTGAGAATACAAAGGGGGAGGAAGGCTCTTGTGTAAGACCAAGAAAGGAGACAAGGTTGCCCTATTATGCAGATAAGCTTCTTAGGTAAACGGAGTTTCTGTTTGTAGCTCTCTTCCAGTTGCAGGCTCTCCTTTCCAATGTTGAGTTTAGGCAGTTGAGAAGCAGGGAAAGAGCTTTTCCTGTTTCTGCTGGGTTTTGATCACCTTTAACTCAAAATAACACTCATGCTAAAGTGACTCATCCTGGGGCAGCTTGCCCTTGGCCCCTACAGCCTCAAGCAACATCTTCCTCATACTGGTTGTAGCATTTTCTTCCAAGGACAGATGCCATCTTGCCACTGTCAACAATAGAAGCTCTTGGAGCCTCAGTAGCCTCATGGAAAATGGGAGAAGTGACATTAACTCCACAGGGTCTCTGTAAGAGTTAAAGTATGAAGCCCCAGTGTAGTGTCCAGTACAGATGGGTACTTGATTTTGGTAGTTCTTATGCTTCCCATTCTTCCTTCTTATTCTCAAGGGGAGGGAAGTATGATTTGAGAAAGAGCACTTGACAAGAAATGTAGAGTCTAGTCCTAACTCAATTCCACCACCAGGTCCATGATTTGTCAGTTAGTTTCTGGGCCTCAGTGTTCTCATCTGTAAAGAGGGAGGAGGTATCAGTCCTTGGTCTGGCTGCCTTCCTCATTATGAGACTCCAGTGTTGGATGGTCTAGTGCAGTAGCCACTAGCCTCCTGTGGCTAGGGAACACTTGCAACATGGCCAGTCCAAAATGAGATGTAGCGTAACTGTAAAATACTTCTGGATGTCAAAATCCTGATATAATAAAAGAACTTAAAATAGCTCATTGATAATTTTCATATTGACTGCCTGTTGAAATGATCGTTTTCATGTTTTGAATTAAGTGAAATATATCATAAAATTGATTTTACCTAATCCTTTTTAATGTCGCTACTAGCCAACTTAAAATTATACATGATGCTTGCGTGTGTCGTTTCTGTTATATTTCTTTTCAAAGGTGCTACTCTAATGGAACAACAGCTAGAATCTGAGGGAAATCTCCTAACCAATGTTTCCTCCTCGGACCATGAGGCGATGTTCTCATGCCCATTCTGGCTTGAAAATTCCAAGACCTACTCTGTATGAAAAGAAATTTTTCTAAAACTAATTCTAAAACTAATGCTTTAAAGTATCTAAGTGTAAGGGATTATCATTACCGATTATAATCTGATCATTAGCTCTCACAAAAGGCGATATTTTGACTAATAAGGTTTTTGTAGAGCAAAACTTCACAGGTTAGAAATCTGAAGCACAGTGAACGCCTGGGTGCCTCAGTTGGTTAAAAATCTGCCTCTTGGCTCAGGTCATGATCTCAGGGTCCTGGAACTGAGTCCCGCATCAGGCTCGGGGGGGTGGGGGGGGGAGTCTGTTTCTCCCACTCTCTCTGCTCCTTCCTCCTGCTTATTCTTTCTCTCCTGCTCTCCCTCTCTCAAATAGATAGATAAAATCTTTAAAAAAAGATAAAAAGAGATCTGAGGCACAAGGGGTTATAATTTAATAACAGTGACATAAAGGACAGCGGCAGAATCACAGAGCCATGCAGGAATCACAGCTTTGGAGATATAGTTGCGCACATTCAAACAGGGTCCTGTGATCCAACATTGCCCCTCTCTCTCAAAGCCTGCCTTGCACTGGGCTCCTGGGCTGGCCCTGCACCGCATACACTCACTTCCTTGAGGTTCCTCCAGCAAGCCAAGCTCTTGTCTTGTCCAGGGGCATTTGATTGGCCATTCTTTCTACCCCGAATCCTCTTTCCCTCTTCAGATATTGGCGCAGTTGTCAACCATGCAAATTAAGTTTTTCCTGACCATCCAAAGTTAGTCTCCACTGTTAGCTTCCTTTTCCTTTACAACAATTAAAAAAAAAAAAAAATCTAGTCTCAGGGCACCTGGGTGGCTCAGTTGGTTGAGCATCTGCCCTTGGCTCAGGTCAAGACCTCGGGGTCCTGGGATGGAGCCCCCAACTAGCTCCTTGCTCAGTGGGGAGCCTACTTCTTTTTCTCCCTCTGCTGCTCCTCCTGCTTGTGCTTTTCTCTCTTGTCGAATAAATATCTAAAAAATCTTAACCCACTAGCCACCTCTAAAAAATCTTAAAACAAACAAACAAACAAAAAACTACCCTACCCTCATCCTGGAAGCAGTGAGAGTACTTTGATAGGAAAGCAGGGGAGTTCTGCCAGCCCAACTGTGTCTCCTTTAGCCTTTGCTAATTGACAAGTCCCCGGTACGTTGGCCTAGAACCCAGCCTGGAAGCATGTGACATGGACATCAGTTCCCCTTCAACCGAGCTGTGCTCTCTAGAACTCTTGTTAATCCTCTTTACTCGGTAAGCCAAGGCAGTTTAGGGAAGGAAACTCCAAGAGGAGGCCTATGGAATTCTGTTATAAAGTACAGGAAGATGCCCCTGGATGGTTCAATCTTGCCTCTTCAAAACCCGCTCAAAAGAGAGGGGCTTGCCAGTGGGCCCCCCCATAGGAACAGAGGGCCAACCTCACCACTCAGTGGTCTTCCCAGCTCCAGCTTTTGACACCAGTCCCTCCCATCAGCCCTCCCATCTCCTCCTCCATGGGCTGTTGTCAGTAGGGCATCCAGCTTAAAGGGACGAGGCCCTAGGGTGTTCCACAAAAGGCCAGCTTGGCTGTGTGAGGAGCACAGGGTTCGCCGCTCCCAGCAACCACCGCCCAGGCGAGACTGAGGAGCAATCAGACAAGCTTGGAAATGTTTATGCTCCTGTTTTTACCATTTAGAATCAGGATAGAGATTTATTTACCTCCTCTCTTGGGTCTCAGATTCCTTACTCCCTTGGAACCATTTTCAGTAGTTGCTGGCTAAGACCAGGCACCATCTTGGAGGCATAAATAATCAGGAGGCAGCAGAGAGTTTCTCGATTTGCTCAGGCCATCCTTTTCCATTCCTGCATGTCTTTTAGTTTGGATTTAAAACTCCCTTCTGTGGGAGCCTTCTGTTCACCCACTTTGGAAATGGCTTTGGAGTTTGACTTCAGGGTGCTTCTAGAACTTTGTGGTCTGAGGTCCTGTTCCTAGAGATCATAGTAGGTCTTTCTGGTCCTGGGCCTGTGGCTTTGGTCAAGCTTTGTCAAGCTTTGCTCAAAGACTCACAGGGACTTTTGGACTTAGAGGTCCTTTAGCTAAGGACAGGAGAAGAGAGATCCTACAAAGTGCTTTGCCATCCGGCTCCTGCCTCAGCTCCCACTGATCTGGCCCCTCTTTTCCTGCTTGCTGTGCTCTAGAACCAAACTGCTCATTGCCTCCCACCTTATTCCAGGCCTCTGTGTAAACTTGGGTGTTTGCTATGATGTGAGGACCCTTCTCAACCTTTTGTTATCCTTACAGACCCAGTTCAGACCTCACCTCTTCCAAGAACACTTTCCTGACGTCATAGGTAACCATGCCTTACTCTATGGGGGAAGTGGGGAAGTGGATGAGCCTCCCCACATTCCTAGGGGATGCTTATTTTCATGTATGTATTTCCTCTCCTTCCACTACCTCTTCCCCATGCAAGACATATTCATGAAGCATCTTCTTCATGTTAAGCGAACCCCTCCTGGATCTTCCATTCTAGCAGGAAGGCCAAAGAGGAGGAGCATTGTGAAGAGTAAGAGCAGCAGAACAGCTTGCTAGGATCATGAATTATGTCTTATTTATGTATCCGGGTAGCTCCGACTCTAATATAGGCATTTTTAAATACATAAAAAATATATAAATATATTTTTATATATTTAAATATATTAAAAATATATACAAAGGGGCGCCTGGGTGGCTCAGTGGGTTAAAGCCTCTGCCTTCAGCTCAGGTCATGATCCTGGGGTCCTGGGATCAAGCCCCGCATCAGGCTCTCTGCTCAACGGGGAGCCTGCTTCCTCCTCTCTCTGCCTGCCTCTCTGCCTACTTGTAATCTCTGTCTGTCAAATAAATAAATAAAATCTTTAAAATATATATATATATGTATATATATACATATATATATATGCAAAAATTAAACAAGTGAACCCTGTGTTGGACTCCTCGCTGAGTGTAGAAACTGCTTAAGATTCTCTCTCCCTCTGCCTCACCCTTTGTAAGCACACATGCTCTCTCAAAAAAATCAATCAATCAATCAATCAATTTTTTTTTTTAAATAAAATGCCTTAGATTTATTCCTGAGTGCCCGTAATGGACAAAGCCTCTACTCGGGGCTGAATATGCAGTAATGAACAAGACAGAAACAGTCTACAGTTTAGTGGAAGAGAGAGACTTTCAACAATGAATCTCACATATACTAAAAATCATTTAATTTTAGCAGGGATAGGCGATTTAAAGGAGAGGTATGAATATATACCTGTATGAAGACAGCCTGTACCCTGCAACAAAGAATTCTCACATCCTTCCTGGCTAGGCCCTACTAATTGCCACCTGAGGTAGGGTCAGCCCTTCATTTTCTTGGCCGGTCTCCTGGGAACTTCCATGCCTACAACTCTGTTTTTTAACCCTCCTGAGATCATAGGAGAAGTTAGTCTCCAAACAGGGCAAGTCCCTTACTGGGATACGGACCCACAACAGGAGCAAGGCGGTGAGACCTCCCATGGGCAGTGAGCTCTGCAACCCATTACAGACATCATTATGAGGCAGTGGAGTGTGGGGAAACTGTTTTTAGACAAGGTTGGAAAATTTTGCATTCCTGTGCCAGGCAAGATTTCCTGTAGGGCCATGAGAAGCTCACTAATCATCTCTTTAGTTCCAAGCAATATTACTTCAGGGCAGTTCCTGTCAAGGCCCCATGCTTAAATATCTCTTTGCCTGGGTTTATTCCATCAAATGCTTCATTTGCTTTGAAAAAAAGCCCTGAGACTCAGCTGGCCCAGCAGCTTAGGAAGTTCAACTCACCACATGCCTCCGAGGGCTCCTAGCTCTGCCCCCGTTACTGCACTGAAGATGAACTTATTTTCTGACCTTCTTCTGCATATGATTCCGTTTTACGTGAGCCCTAAGTCGGACTTGACCAACATCAGCCACTGGAATATGCTTTTGCCGAATTCAAGATGCCTTGTAAAAATGTTCTGTTGGTCGTTACCTATCTTCTGAACTCAGAAAGCTGTGTTTTCTCAGGGCTCTTGCCCAGATCTCATTTCAGTTCTTTTCTCCGACATTTATGCTCACTCATTCACTCAACAAATATTTATTGAGTGCCAACTGTGTGCTGGGCACTACACTAAAGATACAGTGGCAAAAACACAGAATTCCTCTCTTACAAACTTCACGTTATAGTATAGTTAGCAAATCTCTGTGTGGAAAGTACTATTACAACTATTAACAGCCTGAATGCCTGTTTTATCCCAGGGGCTGTACTAGATACTTTAATCACAACATCAGCCCATTTAATGTGCTATAAAAACCCTGTGAAATAGGTCCTATCGTGTCTACTTTATAGCTGGGAGAACAAGCTTATAGAGGCGAAGTGACTCAGCTAGTAAATGGCAGAGCCAGGATTCAAATCCAGGTTTTTATGACTACAAAGTCCATACTCTCAGTGATTACCTAGTTCTAAAATAATAATCTATGTGTATAGGGAGGAAAGGAAGAACAGGATTGTAAGCTTTTTAGCGTATCTTTTTTCGACTGTTTTTTCTGGAAGAGGATATTCTTAATCACCCTTAAGTGATTTTTTAAAATTTGCATTTTCCCGCCAATCTCTCCATTTTCTTCAATAAATACCCTATATTCTTATAGTCAGGTAAAATAAAAATACATTAAGGAAATAAGAAAACCCATGTATTACCCGCAAAGGATTGAAAACAGTTACTCAAACAATTTCACGGACACACATGTTCCTAGAAGCACGTTGTATGATAGCCAGGAGGCAGTAACAGCCCAAATGTCCTTTAGAATTGGTAGACGCATTGTGATATGTGATATGTACATACAATGGAATGTTATTCAGCCATAAAAAAGAACATGCTGCAATGTGGATAAACTTCAAAAATGTTCTACTGAGTGAAGGAAGCCAGATACAAAAAGTCCCATCTAAAAGATAGTTATAATAGTTACATGTACAGAGAGACAGAGAGTAGAGTTTGTCAGGGACTGGTGTGAAGGGGAATAGGCAGCAACTGCTTAATGGTAATGGGGTTTCCTTTTAGGATGACAGACTTGTTTTGGGGCTGGATAGAAGTGGTGTTTACATAATACTGTGAATGTCCTCAAAGCCACTGAATTATTTCTTCACTTGAAAGTAGCTCATTTCATGTTATATGAATTTTGCCTAAATGAAACAAAAATAAGAAAACCCCAAATCCATAAAATAGACACACCAAGAAGCTTCTCTGATGCTCTTCTTGGTACCACTAGCCCTCGGAGGACTACACAGGTGGGTATGGCCAGTTCTGTGCTGAAAATGTTTACTTAGTGCCACTGCCCCTAACCTGAGGCAGAGCCTTGTGGGCCCACAAGGTCACTAACTGGTAAGGGGAACTTGACTGGTCACTAGACCCCTCTGAACTTGTCATGCAGGAGTAGTGGTGTCTGCAGAGAGCAGTGCCACATCCTGATCTCATAAGGGGATGCCCCCTGAGCTGTAGACTCAATCTGCATATGCTTTTCTAGTCTTTGTCTTTACATCAACAACTGCTAGGTGATCAGAAATCCTCTCCAACTCCTGACCAGGCATGTGCATCCCAAGAACTAGGAAAACAGGTGGTGGAATCTTAATGGTGTGTGTTTTTAGAGACCTTGACTTTTTTGTTGCAGTTAATATTGTTGTTTTTTATTTCTGGATGTTTTGGTCTTGTTTCTTTACTTTAAAATCCAGTTTGTTCAGGTAGATGGGAATGTTTGGGCCGGGGAACTGGGAGGAGGAAGACAGGAGTTCCGAGGAAGCCTTCCTGCTGGTGACGGGCATCTCTGTGCTAAAGATTCCCAGTGGCAACCAGCCGATCACGACAATCCCATCAAACTTTGGGCCGGGATCCCAGGTAAATCCTGGGCAGACCTTGAGGTGCTGGCCTTGAAGTGAGTGCCATTTAGTGCTGATGACACAGGGGTCCTGTATGGAGTCAGGGTCATCTGCTGTCACCCATCCCTCCCGTGCTGCACAAACCCGCTACTTATCTTGCTAAGAGAGAGATTTGGGAAAGACTTGGGAAACTCTTGAAAAACCACTTAAGAATCCAGCTAAACAGTTTTGGCTCCTTTTCCCCAGGGTCAGTTGAAGTGGCCTCATCAACTCTTGTTTCAGGAAAACTAAAGTCTTCAGGAGACTTCAGTCAGGAAGTTGGGTTCAGCAGCTCAGCTCTTTTGAGCTGTGGTGGGCCTGGAGGGTCTTCTGTAACTTTTATTGATATTTTCCTCAAAACTTTTTCTTCTTTAAAAAATATCTAGTTTTGGGGGCCCTGGGTGGCTGAGTTTGTTAAACGTCTGACTTTTGGTTTTGACTCAGGTCATGATTTCTGGGTCGTGAGATGGAGCCCGTGTTAGGCATGGAACCTGCTTGGGATTCTCTCTCCTCTCCCTCTCCCTCTGCCCCTCCCTGCCCCGCAACCACACACACCCCCCTTCACTCCGGGGTAATGCTCACCTCACACTCTCTCTAAAAAAATAAAATAAAATAAAATAAAAATCTAGATTTAAGGGGTGCCTGGGTGGCTCAGTGTGTTAAAGCCTCTGCCTTTGGCTCAGGTCATGATCCCAGAGTCCTGGGATGGAGCCACGCATGGGGCTCTCTGCTCAGCGGGGAGCCTGCTTCCCCGCTCCCCCCTCCCCCCACCGCCTACCTCTCTGTCTACTTGTGATCTCTCTCTGTCAAATAAATAAATAAAATCTTAAAAAAAATAAAAAATCTAAATTTAAAAGGACTTTTAGAAGCTCAATGTATTTGTTGTAGAAAACCTAGAAAAAGCAATGAAACCAAAATTATATAGTCCCTGCTAACATGTATTCTTTCTGTCTTTTCTTTTTCTTTTTTTTTTTTAAATTTCTTTTCCCCGTAACAGTATTCATTGTTTTTGCACCACACCCAGTGCTCCATGCAATACTTCCCCTCCTTAATACCTACCACCTGGCTCCCTCAACCTCCCACCCCCTCCCCTTCAAAACCCTCAGGTCTATCTTTTCTTATGCACAGGTGTTTATATTTATATTTACCAAAATGGAGCCATATCAGGGCAATCCCTGTTCTTCAATGGCATTTGTCTTTTTGCAACATCACCAGCCTCTCTGTCACCAGCCCTGTGTCATTAAATATTTTTAATGACATCATTTTTATTTGCCTTATTAAATATGTTCCATTATAGGGGAATTTCTTAATTTATTTAACCTATCCCCTGTAGTTGAAAAAGTTAGAATTATTCCAGGTTTTGTTGTTATAAATAATACTGTGATGAAAATTGCTTTAAAGGGCCCAGGACAGGCAGTACCTGGCTTCCTGGTGTTATCATAAACCTGTCTGCATATTTACAGTCCCTAGCAATAGGGCAGGAGAGTGCAACATTCTGTTTCCCTTCAACAACAGATATTGTCATTTTCTTTTTTTTTTTTTTTTTTAAAGATTTTATTTATTTGTTAGATAGAGGGAGAGAGAGCGAGCACAGGCAGACAGAAGCAGAGGGAGAAGCAGGCTCCCTGCCGAGCAAGGAGCCTGATGTGGGACTCGATCCCAGGATGCTGGGATCATGACCTGAGCCGAAGGCAGCTGCTTAACCAACTGAGCCACCCAGGCGTCCCGATATTGTCATTTTCTTAGGCATTTTCTGTTTTATTTGTTTATTAAAGATTTTATTTATTTATTTATTTGAGAGAGAGAGAGAACACAAATATGGGCAGAGGGAGGCAGACCCTGGGATCATGATCTGGACCGAAGTCAGACGTTTAATCAACTGAGCCGTCCAGGTGCTTCAGTCATTGTCTGTTTTAAAAGCAACAATAAGGCAGAGGATCATGGGGGAAGAAAGAAAAAAATGAAACAGAATGAAACCAGAGAGGGAGACAAACCATAAGAGACTCTTAACCTCAGGACTAACACATTGAGGGTTGCTGGAGTGAAGAGGGGCTGGGAAGGATGGTGGTGGCTGGGTGATGGACATTGGAGAGGGTATGTGCTATGGTGAGTGCTGTGAATTGTGTAAGATTGATGATTCACAGACCCGTACCCCTGAAGCAAATAGCACATTATATGTTAATAAAAAATTAAAAAATAAAAACAACAATGGCATGCTGTTGTTGTTTTAGCTTTCATGTCTTTGATAACTAAGACTGAATTTTATTGCCCTTAATAGCCATTACTTTTTCTCTGATGAGTATTTCTTCTTTTCTTCCTCTATTCTACTACAACTTATATTTATATTTTCTTACTGATTTGAAATCCGCATTTTAAAAAGTCAGTTTAACATCCAACTTTGCTTATGATGTGTGTTTTTATAACATAGCAAACTTTTATTTTTATGAAATCAAATTAGTCAATCTTTTTCTTATGATTTTTTACCCTGGTCTCATGCTTAGAAAAGGATTCCCTTCACCAAGATGATGGAATCCCTTTTAGTTCCTTGAAGATATTATAAGTAAACACTTCTTTTCCAAAGTCTGGGTCAAGTTAAGCAATATTTCTAGCCCTAGAGAAGGCAGGAAATTAATCTATTGCCAGAGTCAACTGTTTTTCCACAACCTAGACTCAGAGATACCTCCAAGCTGAATGACCCCTAGAGATTATATAATCCAGCCTTCCAGCTGATATGTGACTCTCTTCTTCCAAAAGTCTCGTAAGTCCTCTGTCTGTATTAACCTTCTACATTAATGCTTTCTGATTAGAAAGCTTCTACATTAATACTTTCTTTAGCAACATCACACAAGGCTAACCTGTTCTTCTCTTTGAGAAGTCTTAATGTTTGGATGTTCTTTCTCATGCTAAGCCAACTGGTCTTCATTCTCCCTCTCTCTGCCATGTCTACTACTCCTTCTTGGAAAGTCTCTTCTTTGGACTTTGCAGTCATATTGGCCTGGGTTTCTCTTCTAGCACTTAGGAACTATTATACTGTTGAGTAAGTTACTTAACCTACTTGGGCCCTGGTTTTATCATGTATAAGATGGGGATTCAGAAATTCCTATTATTATACATGCTAACTCTGAGACAGACAGAGATAAATGAGAGATTAAAAGAACGTGAGCTCTGTCTTGCTTAGCAGCTGTGTGTGGTCATTTCAAACTTGATTATGACTTAAGGTTTTTTGGTTTTGGTCTGTTAGTTCAAAGCTTCAAAGGTGTGTATGCAGTATTTGAAGCAGTGACTTATAGCCTCATTTGTGATTAGCAAAGAAAGCCAAACTACAGCTAGATATTTATAAGTACATTGAAAAGAAGCAAGAGTCAAAATCAATGTCATAATATAATATTCCTAATAATCTGTTATGAAACTTGTTATACAGATGTATTCTCATTTGTTCCAGTGTTGCTTTGAACTTTAGAACAAAATGACAAATGACCCTGTGAGGTCTTTTCTGTTCTTAGGTGGAGGGCCTGGTGTGTGGACACCTAGACCTCAGGAGTTTACTCTGAGGATTGGGGGAGTTCATGTATGACTGTGGTAGTGTGTTAGCATTATGATATTATTGCCCATGTAATTCTTTGCTTTGAGCAGTTGCCATTCATTATTTCTCCTCCTAATTTGTTTTCCATGTTCCTGCCCCATAAACGGTGGCTTTCTGGAGTGAGCACACTGCACGCTGGGGGGACCTGGACCATATAGGATGCAGCAGGACCATCTCTGCCTTTGTTTTGCACTTTTTTCCCCCACAACCAAAATTCTCAGCTTCTGGGTAGCATCATCTTAATGTTGACTTACAATGAACTTCTAGTTAACTAAACCTCCTGAGAGTTTCTTACAATTTAAGCCATATACCTGTATCTCTCTTTTCTCATATTTTTGTAATTAATATTTTATGTCCCACTATTCACTATACATTATTCCTATTATATTTCAACATGTTTGGTTTATCATGAAAATAATATGCTGTCATTTAACATACTCATGATCTCCTGACACTGTGTCCACATTAATTTGGTCCTCATCTAAGACATTGATGGGACTCTTGGCTGGAAAGCATGTAGATACAACTCCTTTCCTGATGATTCCTTGTCTTGTTGCCAGTGTGGAAAACTGCCTTTCATTCGCGTGTATATAGTTCAAGAAATGTTTTTGAGAGTCCACAGGCCTATGTTAGCATCTTTCTGTTTCTGTGAACTTTTCCAATTTAGTATTTGTATTTTGTCCCTATTTTGTCATTTTACAAGCATTTGTTGAGATCTGTATTAGGCACTGTCATAGGTGCTGGGGGGCAGAAGCAAATAATCTGGGTCTGTCTTCGAGCTGTTCGCAGCCCAATGGGAAAATAGACTAAGAGAAGTAGGTGAACAAATAGGAGTGGGGGAGTTGTGCATAAGGCTTTATGGAGGTGGTGACATTAGAGCTGGGTATTATAGATACACAGGAATTTGCAAAGCAGGAAGCAGATCAAGGATCCATCTGGCCATGCTTCAAATTCCATCTCTTAGACCACAAGAATGCCAAAATTGCATGCTCACTTTCTCTCATAGTTCCTGCTGTTCTTCTGCAAACAATATTTCTTTTTTGAGAATTAGATTTCTATTATTGGCATCCTAAGAGAGGCAGTTGCCATCCAGGAATGTTAAGAATAGAGAATACGCTACCATCTTTCAGCTTGTGGACATTTCTAAAAAACAAATTGATCGTTGAATATCCTGTATCACTCTTATGGTTTACCTTAGTACCAGTTTTGTGATCAGCAATAATTACAATAATATAATAATAATTCTGAACATTTATAGAGTACCTTCCATATGCCAGACACCACGAATGGTGCCTTATGTAAATTATCTCTTTCTGTCATTAACAAAGAAGAGGTTTGAGCTCAGAGAGTTTGAGTAACTAGCCTAACATCACACAACAAATAAAGCAGCAAAACTGATTTTGAACATTGGTCTCTCTGTCTCCAACACCTGGCCATTTATTTTCCTCATTCTGGCCAGTTGATCAATATACCCACTCATTCCCCTCTCCAGTCTTTACTCATTGATATTCCTCAGTAGTTGCCCTTTGTATTAGTCTGCTAAGATTGCTGTCACAAATACCACAGACGCATGGCTAAAACAGCAAATTTGCTTCCTCACAGTTCTGGAGGTTGGAAAGTTCAAGATCAAGGCCTGGTGGGGAACTGTTGTTGGTGAAGATTCTCCTTCTGGCTTGCAGGTGGCTGCCTTCTCATTGTGTCATTACATGGTGAGGGGGGTTGGGGGAAAAGGAGAGAGAGATCTTTCTCTTCTTATAAGGCCACCAATCCTATCAGATGAAGGCCTCACCCTTATGATCCCTTTAGCTTTAATTATGTTCTGAAAGTTCTATCTCCAAATACAGCCACATTGGGAGTTTGGGCTTCACCACTAAATTTTGGGAAGACATATTTCAGTCTATAACACCCTTCTTAAAAGATTTCATACCTTTTCATTTCTCCACACTTTTGTCTAAGCTGTTCCCCCAGCATAAGCTTCCTGCCTTTCAAAATCCTTCCAGCTCTTGATTACCCAACTCAAATGTCACTTCCCATGAAGCCTTCTCCAGTTTCCAATCATATTTAGTTGCCCCTTCTTATCTATAATAATACTTTGTATTTTGATTTAGCTGCTATTGCACCCACACTGCATTTTAGGCTCCTTGAAAGCAGACACCCTGCCTAACGTGCTCCCAACTGGTCTAGACCTCATTTTGTTGGTACTCTGTAAAGGTATGTCTTCAGTGATTCATTAGTTCTAAGGAATGGTGGAGGGAATTGGGTGAGTTTAGAAAAGAAGACTGTAGGAAGCTCTGTTGAAAGTGATACCTTACAGAGAGAAAAAATAGTTCCATGTTTCCTGAGAGGTTTAAATTGAGACTGCCAATTAAGTTTCAAAGAAGCAGTTTTCATTCCAATGTAGGCAAGACCTTTTTAATTAAAAAGGCAGTGAATAACACTCATTGATAACCAAGAGCTAAACTGTTGCTCTAAACACATTATTTCTACTTCCACCTGTTCTTATAAAACAGTTCCATCTGTTACAGATGAGAAAATCAAAGTTCCAAAAGGCTAAATACCTAGTGTGAATTCATGTGCTTCATTGATCTTCTCTGCCCATTCCTTCATGAAGAGGCACTCTTCCTCTCCCTAAAGGTATTGAAGCAGGGTTCATGATTATTTTCCAGGAATTCTAGATCAGGCATACTCTGAGGGTCTTGGTATAGTTAATATTTCTGTTTTCTTCCATCTCTCAAATCCTGTGACTCAGAAATTCTCTTTCCCTGACATTGGTTTAATTGTCATATAGGGAATTGACCTATAAAACCTGTCTTCTGCCTTTTTTTGGAAAGACATATTATAAAACTCTTATTAAGATTATTACAAATTACCATTACAGTATTAAGTGTGTTATTGGTCCCATTACTTTATATTTATGAAGCTGTTTGGAGAACACAGCTTTGGAAGTACTTACTTACCAATAAAATTGACTTGATCCTAGCCAAGAGGAGCTGCATTTTCAAATAAGAACTCTTCTAGTTGAGGAAAAAATAATATGCACAAGTTGTCACCTGACTCTGGAAGTCAGATGGATGAGGTACTTAGCCTTGCTATCCTGATTGCATTCCATACTGAAGGTGGGTCCCTGGAGACTAAGCCCTCCCAGGATCAGCTTTTGGGGCAGACAGCCAATGTTCTGAAGCAGCTGCCATTTTTCTTGGGTGATTCATGTGTGAAAGTGTCTCCTCTGTAGGAATCTGGGTCATCTTGTTCTTCTTCCCAGAGCCAGGCTCTTATCAGACCAGAAGCGTCTGCTCATACAACTATATCCAAGTTGGAGAGTTTATGAATGATAATGATAGCTGCTCATTCCAAATGCATGACTCTTCTGGTCTATAACATCTTCTATTTGGCTGGACTGCTTTTTGTATTCAACACAATTGGGCCTTTGCATTCTGGAGCTGGTGTACATGTTGGTGTAACTTTAGAGGCTCTTTAAAACTGATCATTAATTCTCTTTTCTCCATTCAGATGGCTCAGGATTTCTCTTCCCTGTTATGAAGTCATAGCCTTGAATTTGAACAAAACCTTTGTTCCTGTGTATGCATGTGTTTCATTTTTATTTTTATTTTTTAAAGATTTTATTTATTTGACAGGGAGAGAGAGATCACAAGTGGGCAGAAAAGCAGGCAGAGAGAGAGAGGGGAGGGAGCAGGCTCCCTGCGGCGCAGAGAGCTCATCGTGGGGCTCCATCCCAGGACTCTGGGATCCTGACCTAAGCTGAAGGCAGAGGCTTTAGCCCACTGAGCCACCCAGGTGCCCCCGCATGTGTTTAAAATAACATTTCGGCATGTGCTATGAAACTCTGCAGCACTCCGTTCCCACCACAACCACCACCACCACCACCACCCTCAACCCCTGGTCAGAGGAGAGGTGACAACACTGAACGAACTTCCATGAATAGCCCAAAACAGCTCAGTTTTGTTGTTGTTTTGAGATTTTCTTCACACCTGCTTTGTTTTCCTAGGAAAAATATCACAGATATCATCCTCTCCTTCCGTTTTTATTCTACAAAATACGTAGTCCCTGGATGGAGGTGGAAGGAGGGAGGGAATGACGCATCTGAGTATCTTACAAGGTAGAAATGCCATTAAAACATTTGAACATGAAGTTGACACTACTTTGGGATCATTTAATCCCGTCAGCCTCCAGACATCCTGTCAGTTTAACAGACATGACTCAGAGAGGAGAATGAGTCACTTAATATCAAACAGGACTTTGTGGTAGAGGTGAGACCAGACCCCATTCCCCTGTTGTCATTGCATGGCCTTAAAATATCACAGCTTCCAAGAAGTCTTCCAAAATTGCAATGGAGACCAGACGGCATAATCCACCCCATCAGGGCTTAGGATGCGACCAGGGTGGTGTACTTTTTGTTCTTAATCACAGTCCTGTTGCAGACCTCAAGGATCTGGAACTCACGAAATGAAATCCTCAACTAACTACCATTGTTTCCTACACTCACCTTTCAAAGGCAAAATGGGAAAGGATGATAAGACAATAAATAAGAGATTTATTTGAAGAAGCAATATCCTATATGATTCTGCATATGTACCTTGAATAGTGAAATTGGTAGAGACTGAAAGGAGAAATGGCGGTTGTCAGGAGCTGGGGAGAAGACAGGCTGGGGAGCTGTTGTTCAACGGGGACTGAGTCTTAGTTTGGGAATATGAAAGAAGTTCTGTGGGTGGATGGGGTGACGATTGCACATAATGTGTGTGTACTTAATGCCACTGAACTGTATGCTTAAAGATAGTTAAAATGATAAATTTTGTGTTGTGTATATTTTAACACACACACACACACATACACAGCTGTTCTTGATGTGATCTTGAATCTCCATTCCCTTGTGTTTGTATCCTCAGAATGCAAACACGTTATTTATGTGTTTTTATTATTATACTAATGTTATATTAGTATAATATATTATATCCTAGTATATATATTAGTATGTACTAAGGGGTACTAATAACCAATAAAAGGCAATCTTTTATTTGCTCACATTTTTCGTTTTCAAAGTAATGTCACACCCATGATTGTGTTTAGTAGTCATCAACACTATCATGAGAAAGGTGTGACAGCAGCCCTTCCTTATTTTACAAATGAGTAAACTGAGGCCCAGAGTTCACAGCTGACAGAACAAAGAGTTGGTACTAAGACCCAGGGCCTCTGATTTGTGTTCCTAGAACCTCGCACCATCCAATGTAAGAAGTTTTGAATTGATACTGAACATATTATACTTAATTATCCTAGAAAGTAGAGTCCTACATTTTAGAAAGATTTTCAAAGACTTTGAACACTAAAGTAGTTTGAAGGAGGTTCTTAAAATGCAAATCAAGCAAACTTCAGATGACGGGTGATCTAAACGTTCTGCTTGACCGAGGTTTTACTATCAGTCATAACCCTGACAAACACTTCTGTAGGACTTGACTCTGTGCCACGTGCTGTTCTAAGAGGCTTAACCATAGTAACTCACTTAAAAAAGTGGATGATGTATAATTCAGAACAGAATTTCTCAAGACGAGCTTGTGCTCAACACCCTCTCAAGCCCTTTTATCCTTTACCTGCTGTAATCCACGCACCAGTCTGAGGGAGCAGGTATCAATGGAGCTTAGAGATGTTAAATGACTTGCCAGAGGACGCTGGATAACCAGTGACACAGTCGGGACTCAAAGCCAGGTCCTCCCACCTCTTTCCCACTCAAACAGATGGGGCAGGATGGGCCTTTCTAATCACCGCCATCTCTAAATATTAATTATGTCATTCCGGCAGCTGGGGTGGTGTCCAAGTATGGACGCTGATTGGCTCATAGTTTGCTTCTTCGGGGACTTCTAAGTTTCACCCTGAAATTCTGGCTGGAAATTTGATTCAGTTGCTGAAAGCGGAAGAAATACGGCTTTTATGTTCATGCGCAATTTGCTTTTTCATTTTCTTTTATTATCCTGAGACTTACTGTAAATCACACTTTCCCATCAGTCCTGGGGGTTCTGATTATGTTCGTGAGGTCCAGCTAAGAGCAAGGGCAGTAAATTACTGCCACTTTGTTTGAAAATTTTTTTAGCCACAGTACATTAGCTGCTTTTGTTTGCTTTTCCACTGGTAGTGTGCACATTTTTATTTCAGAATTGGTGTTTCTTGAATGTCTCATTTGTGAATAATGTAGCTTGCAAAATGGAATGATTGGAGAAAGGTATGCAAGAGAGTATCCTTTGGCATCTGTAAGATTTTAAAGCATATATAGCTAAAATGAGTTCTGTTTCTCTCTTACACACACACACACACACACACACACACTCTCTCTCTCTCTCTGCATTTTCCTGTTCGCTTCATTCTTTTCTCCACTTCCCAAAGATCAATTGCACATGGTAATGACCAATGCAACAACTAATATCAGGTAACTACTAAGAAATGCCTTCTTCCAGGGTTCTCTAAGTATTTTTGTTTATTTGAAAGATCAGAGGATAAGGGGACATGTTTTTTTGCAAGTTTCTATTCCAAATTTCCTGACATTTTTAGTAAAAAAAAAAAGAAGAAGAAGAAGAAAAGAAAGAAAGAAAAGAAGAGAATACATTTTAAAAGGCAAAAATAGGGCTAATAAGAACCAGACCCCAAAGTGATTATCAAAATGTCAAAACGAACTACTTTTTCTTTATTCAATACCATTAATCTTGAGGCACTTACCTTTCAGTGAAATCTCCCTAATGGCCTGACTTGATTCTCTTGCTGGGCCATCCACAAATAGAGTGGCTTCTAAAGTGATACCCAAATCCTCAGTGGCTTTCAGTCATTAGTGTGGGAGCTCAGTGGAGACATTTGTTTAGGTTTTTAAAATCCTATCTTTTGATACGGTAGCAAGAAAGGGGGCTTTCTGTCATGCTCTGGCAGCCTAGAGTTAGGTTTCTCTATCAGCATTGTCATAATGTTCACAGGACCATCCTAAAGATGCTAGAAGCTAGGACCTGGTTAAGTGTGAAAATTAACTCTTTTTTCTGAAATTGGTCAGAGTTTCTAGAGTGGCTTTGGAAAGGATTTTAGTGGGCATGAAGGATGGAGCTTAAGTTAGAAAATTTCCATTCTTATCACTAATCCATGCAATAGTCATTTCATTTTCTTGGACTTTATAGCAAACACCTTTACAAGGACCTCCTGTTGTCTGATAACTGCTCCCATGACCCATGGTGATAGGCCTTCAACAGCTATGTTTATGTTATGTAACTGTGCCCCTCTCTGGGGAGTTGATCATACCAGGGGAAGGACACTTGACCCAGGTTGGGCCAATCAGAGTAATTTCCTGGGAACTGGGAATTGGGACTCAGAGACAGCCAATGCTGGTAATGCCATGAGATTAACTTGAGGCAGATAACATGAAATGATTGTCCTCTGCTGTGTGTGTAGAAATTCCAAGAACACTGGTTTGCAAAGAGAGATTTAAACAGATTCATCAAAAGGACCAAAGATAGATAGTGGAGGGAGATACCTGATCTGGTTCCCAGAAGCTTTCCAGTGTTGGTTTCTATTCCTCCTGAGGCCTGGCTGGACCCCTTGCCAGAGTGTCACAGAAACCCCTTGAATCCTAGGTTGAATTCCTCATCCACCTCATCTGGTCCTCCTCACCCTCCTACAGAGCTTGACTTAGCTCCTGTTACATTCAGTCCGAGTTTCAACAAAGACAGGTTGACCCTCTCTCCAGTGTGTACTTGTTTGATTAAAGAGATGAACAAGTAAACAAATAAATGAATGTTCATACTTACTCTTTGGTGCCCTAGAAGGTTTGAGCTGGGAACAAACCTCAGAGATATCTTAGTCATGTCTTCTCTTCCGAGAGATGAGGAAATTGAAGACTGTAGATGAGAAGTGATTTACTGAGGTTCACACACAGCCAAGACTTGATCCCTGGCCTTCTGGTTCTCAGGGCAGCCAATGTTCTCTGCCAGATTGTCTCCCTGCTGCCATCCATCCATCCGTCCATCCACCACCCACCCATCTGTCCCTCCAACTAATAAATAAATAGTGAGCAAGCTCCTAATACATGAAAGGTCCTGGAATATATGTTTTCTGTGTTCAGCAAACTGACTGTGTGGTTGGATTAAAGTTCTTTACGCATAGTTTCTTTCTTTCTTTTTTTTTTTTTAAAGATTTTATTTGTTTATTTGACAGACAGAGATTACAAGTAGATAGAGAGGCAGGCAGAGAGAGAGAGAGAGAGGGAAGCAGGCTCCCTGCTGAGCAGAGAGCCCGATGCAGGACTCGATCCCAGGACCCTGGGATCACGACCTGAGCCAAAGGCAGCGGCCCAACCCACTGAGCCACCCAGGCGCCCCTACGCATATTTTCACTTCATTCATTCATTTCCAATCTGAAAGGGCTGCTTCCTACCTTTGCCAGCCCCACCTCAGAGCAAGTGCATTTAGAACTCTCCCAGAGTGTATTCCCATCACATATTCTCTGTGCCTCTCTTGCAGTCTTTTCCTAATATCGATGATGATCTGTGTTCATATCCTATTTCCTTTGGCAGCCCTTTGAAAGCAGGGACTGTGTGTGAATTAGTACCTTCACTTCCTAGTACAGAACCTGTCACAAGGCATGTCATCAATAAATGTCTGCTGTTCTGGAGAATTTATTTCATCTTATCATCTCAGATGGGGACTGTGTATCAGTTATCTATCACTAGATAACAAACCACTCCATACTTCATGGCTTCAAGCAACAATCATTTATTATTGTTGCTTATGGTTCTGGGAATTGACTGGGCTCAGCCAGATGGTTCTTGTTCCAGATCTCTCATATGGCTGCAGTCAGATGGTGGCTAGAGCGGAGGTTATCTTGAAGGCTTTCTCATTCACATATCTGGTAGACATCTGTGCTGAAAGTATGCAAACAGCTGGAACAGCTGGAGCTCTATGGGAATCTCCCCCCCCACCCTTGCCACATGGTGATCTCGGTATAACTGGACTCATTACATGGTGGCTGGAGGCTCCCTGAGAGACCGCCTCCCAGAGAAACTACCAGAAACTATCAGAACCTACATAGACTTGCCTAGCCTGGCCTAGCACTCACTTCACATATGGTACTTCTGCAACTTTCTTTTCCTCAAAAGAGTCGCAGAGGCCCTGCCAAGTGTAAGGAAAGGGGGCAGAAACGCCATCGTTTGATGAGAAGAGTGTTTGAGAATTTACAGATGTTTCTGCATCTCTGCTTTATACTTCTTCATATAAGGAGGATATGGAAGGAAATGAATATTTTATCTCTGGCCCCACCGAGCTTGCATTTGAGTTGGGAGCCATGGTTTCAGGTAACTGCTAGTTGCCCCACTGACAGCTACATCTTTTCTAATGCCGTTACCTCTCCTGGCCACAATCAGTCATAGAGTCTGATAGCCATGTACTTATGGCCAAGGAGTTAGTATGGGCAAGCAGGTAGAGACAGGGTCTCATTTTATCATAAAATTCTTGTGTGCTGGGTTTTATGGTGGGCCCTCTGGAGGAATAGACAGATGAGTCACATTCGGGGCCCTGCCAAGAAAGAGGGAGAGACTTTTCTAAAAGTGTAATGTAAGGAAATATTACAAAAGGGAAAAATTACTTAAGCATAACGGTATACACAGAAGCATTATTTTTAAGAGTGAAGAAATAGGAAGGAAAAATAAAATTTCCCCAATTTGGGGAATCCTTTCATTGTGATCTCTGATGGAAATCAGAGATCTGTGGCTGCTTTTCCTTAGACTTCTGAGGTCACACCTTCTTGGGGAAGAAGAAATAGGAATTTAAAATCAGAATTCCTCTGACTCCTCCTCTCCATCACACTCTTTACCAGCTCTCCCCTCTCTGGCCTGCTGGATCATCTCACACTTCCTGAAGCCCAGGTCTGGGCACATGGTTCTTGGCTTAGTATTGTGTAAAAACTGCCCATTGCTGGCCAGGTAAGGTATGAAATCCTTCGTTATTCTCTGAGGTCTTTCTTCATTGTTGGTCCAGACTTTCTGGCCTTCTTGCCTACTACTTGTTCATCCATAACCTTCCCAGAAGGTAAATGGGGCCAATTTAGTCTGTGTTGCTCCTCTAGACACCCGTGCCTTGGAGCTTTTCCTCAAGCCATTCCTGTACCCACAGAATGCCATCTCCTCTATTTTCACTTTCTGGAAGCAGACATACACCCTTCACCACCACCACCATAAGCCAAGCTGAGGAGTTACCAAGGGGAGGGGCTGGGAGCTTCCCATGAGCACATTCTCCTAAAATGATGTCTTTTATTTGATTTTTTTTTTAAGATTTTATTTATTTATTTGTCAGAGAGAGAGAGAGAGAGATCAGGAAAGCGAGCACAAGCAGGGAGAACAGCAGACAGAGGCAGAGGTAGGCAAGGAGCCTGAAGCAGGGCTCGATCCCAAGTCCCTGGAATCATGAACTGAGCCAAAGGGAAACACTTAACCGACTGAGCCATCCAGGTGTCCCATGATGTCTTTTAAATAAATGTTAATGGTATTATGTTAACATGATGGTTATTAAGGCCGTGATGAAAAGATGCTTCAGGGCTTTCTAGGCGGCTGGATATGTGTGCTGCTGTTATTCACTGTTACAGTGATTAGGGGATGCGTGGACATTTATTGGGCAGAGGCCTAGCACGTTACGTGCCTTGCCACGTGCCAGGGCCCTCCTGTAGGAGAAAGAAGACTCCTGTTTCCTTTGGTCACGCCCCACCAAGGAACACAGTGAAGAGAGGAAGCTGGAGAGGCCACCCTGTATAGGCAGAGACATATGGGTCCTATTGGGATGGTCCTCAAGGGTGGCACCTTGGGCATCCCATGCTCCCCAATAGCTGCCGAGCCCCTGCACTCTGCCCTCACTCCCCCCGGCTCTCCCAGGTTCGCTCTGCATGGTTTGAGAACCCAGCTCTCAATCTCTGCTCTCCACTAAGGCCCTGCTCAAGAATGGCCCCGTTGCTGTCAAGCCTTCCCTGATATCTATGGCTGAACATGCTCACCCCTTCTTACATAGAAAATAGCGCTTTTCCCCTCGCATCTTCCTTGTCCTGGTTATTTTTATTGATTTCTTTTCCACCAATATTTTGTGAAGAGTTATAGGACACATACCTCCCCACTGACTCTACAGGGATTTAATTTAAGTATTTGGTTATCTTTCTTCCATTTCCTCCTCATTTCTTCCTCTCCCCCAGTGCCTGTGGATGCCAGCAAGAGGACAGGAAGCGTGGGGGTTCTCTGTTCCTCTGCTCTATTCTGGGTCTTGCCCACTAGGCCTGATCAAAGGACAGGGACCAGCCGGGTTCCTTCGCCACCCAGGCATGGCAGCCTTGACCTGCCCACCTTGGTCTCCATGTCTTGACCACACACCTCGCTGTACCCTCACTCTGACTTGTACTTTCAAATTAGATCCTGGCATACCTCCTCTCCTCCCTTCAAGATCTTCAGCAGCTTCTGATGGACAGTGGTCATCTCTCCTCCTCTTTAAATATCCTACCGATTGCTTCATGTCACCTCTGGCCCAGAAAGCAGGTTCAGCTCCCCTTTCCTTTTCTATCACCCTGGACATCCTCAGATTGTGGTCTAGTGTGACTGTTTCTTTACCTGTTGGATTCCATTGCCAGAATGAGAGATCTTTGAACAGGTCAATCCATTTGTTCATTTATTCATCAAACATTTTCCCCATTTATTCCTAGCAAACCTGTGCAGAGTTTAAGGTACCATCCCCGGGGAAAAAGACACGCACATATCCCCAGTGTTCCCTGCCTCGTCTGCTTCATTGACTCCTCCTTCTTGCTACTGAGAAAGTAGCACCCACTTCCGTTTTCATCTCCAGA
Source organism: Mustela nivalis (assembly GCF_964662115.1). Lineage (NCBI taxonomy): Eukaryota > Metazoa > Chordata > Mammalia > Carnivora > Mustelidae > Mustela > Mustela nivalis. Next base: position 50,411,312 of record NC_139029.1, read on the forward strand.
TTGCTTAGTAACTTTTCTGTTTTGTTGAAAAGGCAGTCAAGGGGCGACTGGGTGGCTTAGTGGGTTAAAGCCTCTGCCTTCAGCTCAGGTCATGATCCCGGGGTCCTGGGATCAAGCCCCACATCAGGCTCTCTGTTCAGCAGTGAGCCTGCTTCCCTTCCTCTTTCTCTGCCTGCCTCTCTGCCTTCGTGTGATCTCTGTCTGTCCAATAAATAAATAAAATCTTTAAAAAAAAAAAAGTTTAAAAAAAAAAAGAAAAGAAAAAACAGTCAAGCAGAGACTGTCTAATTTCTGAGGAATTTGGTTCAAAATTTGAGAACAAAATCCCGCCCCCCCCCCCATGCCTAACAGAACACTCAGGTGACAGGGTCCCCTCCAGCACTCTGTCCTTCTCACAGCAGATCTGAGTTGGGGCCAAGTCAGCAGATTCTTTCAAAATTTGAAATTCAAACCTCGCACAGTGAATGGAGAAGAAGGGAAAGAATGGTTCTTGTGCCCTTTCGTGTCCCCTGACGTTTATATTCTGGGAAAACCTGAAACTGGAATGTTGGCCTCAGCGGAGTCGCCTTGGAATGCTGACCGGCACACAAAGGGATTTGGGATCTGTTCCGTCAAGATGTGACTAGAAAACTGAGCTGGGAGAACCGTGTGGTCCCTCTAGGGACAGAAATTCCTTGGCTGGAATGGCAAATTTTTATTTGGAAAGCCACCTGGGCACCCCTCAGAGCCATCAAATGCTCGAGAATTTATTATGACTGGACTAGCCTTGCCGTCAGGCCAGGAAAGTAAAAATACACAATGACTTCATCTTTGAAGGCCCTAAATGTGGCTTGGTTCTTCCTCGACAAGGGCTCCTGAAAGGGCTGAAGGCCAACTGTGGCCTTTGCGTGATGCAGAAGCATCTAGAAGCTTCCGTAGTAAGCAGCATGCATTGTGCCGGTGCTGAGGCATCTCTCCTACTCCGGGTACTGAAATCGCAGGGATGACTTACGATGTGTGCTGTTTGCATTGGCCCCCAGCCCGAACCAAAGACTTATCTCAGGCTTGGCCTTCTAGATGCTATCTCTGGTAATTTAGAAGTTCATTATGCAAGCCCACTCATCTTGTCCTGCAACAGTTAAGGTCTGTCAGCATTTTACAAAGGCTTATAACCCACCCATCGAGGGGCAAGAATGTAGTTTTTAGGTTGCAGTATGACAGGCAGGGCCTAAGTCTGAGAGTCAAAGCTTTAGCTCTTTTGTTGTTTTCAAGTTCGAATTTTTCTAAGTTCTAGTGAAGCAAAGTAATAGCTGATGGTTTTGCTGGTGTTCTTTGGTTTGGTTTTTCAGGGCTGGGAAAAGCTGCTAGGGATGGCTGGGAATTCTTCTATCTGAAGAATTCTTAGGCCCATGAATTGATTTATCATCTTAGCATTCAGCTGAAGACAGGGATGTGATAAAATAATCTCTACCTTATAGGGCGCCTGGGTGGCTCAGTGGGTTAAACCTCTGTCTTCGGCTTACGCCATGATCTCAGGGTCTTGGGATCGAGCCCCGCATCGGGCTCTCTGCTCAGCAGGGAGTCTGCTTCCCCCCATCTCTCTGCCTTTCTCTCTGCCTACAGATCTCTCTCATTCTGCCTCAGATCTCTCTCATTCTGTCAAATAAATAAATAAAATCTTTAAAAATAACAATAATAATCTCTACCATATAGTTAGAAACAGAGAAGACCAGGTGAGTCAGAAACAAGATTGGGAAACCTTTAAGATACAGGCCCAGTTCCCAAACCAGAACCTTGTGCTCCTGTGAAGTTTAGCCAGATGGGACTGATTGTATCCAAGTCAAGTCATTGTTCCGATGGTTCAGTGTGCTTCTGCTCATCATTTTAAAGCATTCTTGTGATTTCTGAGCTTAAACAACATATACACATGACAAATATGAATAAAATGATAACCCCCAGATTATTAATAATAATAATAACCCCCACATAATAAAAATGATTGAAAATTGTGGTAAAATAAATTGGATACTTAAATAAGTCACGGAAGTCCAAAAAAATTTGAAACTAGAAAAAAAGTCATTAGAGTAACCTTGTTGGCAGTTGCCGGCGATCCCGTTAGACGCCCGACTCCTCGAGAGAAAATCAGGGTATATTGAGATCATGGCATCCTTGCTGTGAAAAGGAGGTTTCATCTGGGTGGACTCAGGTGAGCTGATTGCGGGAGAAGTTATAAAACCAGTGGAGTATAAAACAGCAGGCTGAGAGGGGACAAGTTGGGAGTGGAGGCGGGGAAAGTGTCAGGTAGAACTGGGTTTGGTCCCCACCATGCTGGGTCTGGCTGTGCTGAAACCTGTTAGTCTTTCTCTCTTCCTTAAAATTGGGTAACAAAACCCTATATTCGCCACAGGTTCTAGAAAGGATAAAATGCAATAATATGTAGAAAGTGCCTGATAGCATCAGTGCTCTACAGGTTTGTTCCTTTTTCCTTCCGCCTTTATTAATTATAGCTGCACCACAAAACGATCTAAAGGCTGGAGGCCAGCCATTCTGTTCTGTGGTGATCTTAGCTACTTAAGGGGAAAAAGTAGTTTCCCTGAGCTTTTAAGAGGCCATTTACATACAATTGGCCTACTTGTAAAAACTGACCTATTCATTAAATCCAGCCTCTAGGTACTTGTCTTAAACTCCTTTTGAGTTGCTGTGTATTTGCTGTGCTTCCTAAAGAAAGGCCTATAGGGGCAGCTGCTTTTCCCCTTAGCCCAGATTTACAGGGGTTTTTGCTCTCCGTGCACATTTGCAGACCCATTTCTGATGTACATGTGTTTGCTCCCCCAAAAGGAACTGCGTATTTGGCTATTTATTGTCTTTGGTGCTAGGGACACTCTCTCAACCCCTGTTGTTACTCAGAGGTCCTTAACCCAAGCTCAGCTTGATGCCTTGCTGCGTGAGCTCTCCAGAAAATGGGAGTGACAGGCCCAGCCCCAGCCCAGCCCAGCTCTTCCTTTCTTTTGACTGTTAACCATCACATCCCCTAATCTGTAGCAGCTTTGCTCTGCCAGGAATTATTTGCCTTCGTGGAGGTGTCTCTGCACCTTAATGTCTCTGCCTTGGTTTCTTCTGAACAATGGCGATTGTAGTGGAGAATCCTGGGAGGGTTTTAAGCAGTAAAAACTGGGCTTAGCAGGAAGCCAGGCCAGACTCAGTGGCCAGAAAGTGGGGGTTATAATTACCACAGCCACGTGTTTTCCTGTTGACCGCTGGGGAGAATCTTTTGGGGGCACACCTAAAAAATTGCTTATACTCAGACTCCACCTAGGATCAATTACATTAGAACCTCTAGGGGTGAGACCTAGGTATCCGTGTTGGTTTTGTTTGTTATTCTACAAGTGATAGTGATGTTCACGAGGGTTGAGAATCGCTGGCTCTGGGATGCCTGGGTGGCTCAGTCAGTTAAGCCGCTGCCTTTGGCTCAGGTCATGATTCCAGCGTCCTGGGATCGAGTCCCACATTTGGGCTCCTTGCTTGGCAGGGAGCCTGCTTCTCTCTCCACCTCTGCCTGTTTGTGTGCTTGCATGAGCGCGCGCTCTCTCTCTCTCTGACAAATAAATAAAAAATACCTTTAAAAAAAAAAAAGAATTGCTGGCTTTTGCTAATTAGAGCTCCCTGTAGTGAGTGCTTTCGATGTTCCCGAAATTGATTATCTCACGTGACCTCCCCACCGCAACAGCATGGGTGGGTAAGTACAATTATTGGCCCCATTGCACAGGTGAGGAAACTGAGGCCTGGAGATGTTAAGGACCAGCAGGTGAGAGGTGGGACTCGGATATGTAGCCAAGCATCCAACTCCAGGGCCATGTTCTTAATTACCACGCCACAGCCCATTCTTATGAATAGTGCCTCCAGTGGGAACTAAGCTTCACCGAGTGGGGTCATCCAGTGGTCTCGAGCTCTCTCCATACCTTCAACTTACCGACCTCCTGCTCCCCGTGTGTTCGAGACTTCCCAGCAGCCCCGCGTTTGATAACGGACTGCGGTTATTCAGAAGTCCCCTGTTATTTCCACTGATTTTTATTAAATGCAGCTTGTGGCTCCAACTCAAGAATGTGCAAGCCGACTTAGATTATGTTTTGCATTGAGTTTATTAAGATAAAAAATATTTCCCGAGATAGTGAGTCAGAAGTATTTATGGTGAAGTGTGCTGAAAGTGAATGCAGGTTGATAGCGTGAACAGAATGTTCTCTCAAAGTCAAATGCGATGACCTAACTGTGTTTGGCAGCCTTCCTTTATGTTTAGCTAAGCATTTTATTTCGTGTCGGGAGCCTCCTCCCTCTCCTGAGAAGGATCGGCCCTGTAGGAGACTAGGGTTTTGGCGTGTGCCTCTTTGATACCAAGACCCAGGCCCTGAAGCCTAATTATGACTGGCTCCCCGGCCGACTGGCTGGGTTGCCATGGCAAAGGACCATTAAACTCTTTATATCTCAGTTTCCCTCACCTGTCAAAATGAGAATATAACTCTTGGCCCCACCTCCCTCCCTGAGGAGAGTGGGAGGGCTCTTTGAAAATTAAGCAATAAATGTTGGGAAGGATTTGTGGATGTGACGTCTTGTCAAATGGGTAAGTAATAAATGGGGTGTCTCCAAAGCTCGTTTGCCCTAAATACACTCGAGTCTTCCATTTACTTAATCAACTAGCCTTTATTAAATGCCTACAAAGTTCACAATAACACATGGAGTGCTAAGGGGAATACAAAAAGGAAAAAACGAGGAAATAGAGTCTCAATGCCCAGAAAGCTCATAAACTACTTTTTCCTCGCAGCTCACTTTTTAGGTTGATTAAGCGTCAGTATGAACGATGCCTGTACTGTATTTAAAAAGCTCATTCTCGACGGTGACTTCCAGTTACGTCATACATAACTAGGAGTGATTTAGTTGTTCTCGGTACTAGTGCATATTGTCCCTTGCTGGAGGGATTCATTAAAAGGGCAAGAATATTCCGTAGTCCTGCTTAGGGCGAGTGGACCACAATCTGGATTCACTGGGAATGGTATATTGGCTAATAGTATGGTCTCCTGTGTCCAAAGGTCTGGCTCTGAGTCTGGGCTCTTCCACTTCCTGGCTGTGTGACTTTCGGCAAACACTTAACCGCTCTGTGTCTCATTTCCTTATCTCAAAAATTTGGGTAATAATAGGGTCTAAATCATGGGATTTTTCTCAGGATTAATAAGTTAATGTGTACAAGGTACTTAGGATGGTGTCTGGTACTCTGTAAATGCTCTAACAGTGTTAGCTATAAGCACCACTTTCTACGGGTCGTGGAGGAAATGGTGGCGCTAAAAGATGACTAGTATTTCATTTCCCTATATTATAAGAAATACCAAGTCCTTTTCCATTCAGAGTCCCAAAATTTGCCTGGATCAACTGTAATCAAGAGTTGCTCCTAGATCCCAGGCTGCTTATTCATAAATGGGAAACAGCCATCCAGGCCTTTCTCTGGCTTATGGTGCACAGGGCCTGAGCTAAAAACTATTTTGTTCTGAGAGCTTTACACCGGTCCAGGGCCCAGAGGGGTGGTGAAGGGCAGCTGTGGGGTGTGACAGAAAGAGCACAGAGCTTGGAGTCCAAATCCTGGCTTTGCCTTTTGTTGGCTGGGATAGTCTTTAAGTCCTCCAAACTTTGGTCTACCCAATCTGATCATACAAAAGCAATGGTGAGGTAACACTGCTGGGGCCCTAGCTTAGATGAAGATAGTCGTGGTAAATGGTATCAGCCTCTGCTACAAGTCCTTGTCATCTCCACCAGCATGCGCTTATAGTTTAAAAAAAAAAAAATGGGGTGCCTGGGTGGCTCAGTGGATTAAGCCGCTTCCTTCGGCTCAGGTCATGATCTCAGGGTCCTGGGATCGGGTCCCGCATCGAGCTCTCTGCTCAGCAGGGAGCTTGCTTCCCTCTCTCTCTCTCTCTGGCTGCCTCTCTGTCTACTTGTGATTTCTCTCTGTCAAATAAATAAATCTTTAAAAAAAAAAAAGGCCTATTGTACTTAAGAGTGTCTTTGATGAAGCAGTAAAAATGATTAAGTCTTGACCCATGAGTACATATCTTTAATATTCAGTATGGCAAAATGGGAACTACACTGGCTGCTGGAGTCTTACAGTTGTCCCAAAGAAAAGTGTATGAGTTGTGACATGCACTAGCCACTTTTTTACTTAAAAAAATGACAGAGAAGGAAAAACACCATAGGATTTCACGCATATGTGGAATTTAATGAAACAAATGAGTAAACAAAGTAAGAAAAAGCAGAATCAGACCTATAACTACAGAGAACAAACTGATGGTTACCAGGGGATGAGGTGCAAAATTGGTGGAGGGGAGGAGGGAGATACACACTTCCAGATATGGAAGGAATAAGTCACCAGAAGAAAAGGTGCAGCGGAGGGAATATAATCAGTGGTATGGAGAACTTGAAACACTGTTTTTGTTACACACCTGAAACTCATATAACAGTGTGTGTCAACTATACAAAAAAAAAAAAAGACTGATAGTCAAACTATGGTTAGTTATTTTTGAATATTCTTGGAAATCAGCAAAGTAAGTCTGGCATTTCAAATAAGCAGGAGATGGTATTAGTCAATAATAAAATTTGAGTTTCTAACCCAAAATTAAAATTTTGGAAACTTTTAGCCACCAGCATGAGCTTGACAGATTTCCAGTCTTTGTTTTTTTTTCTTTTTTCAAATATTTTATTTATTCATTTATTTGAGAGGGGAGAGAGAGAGTAACAAAAGGGAGCAGGGAGAGGGGCAGAGGGTAGAGAAGCAGGCTCCCTGCTGGACAGGGATCCCGACACGGGACTCAATCCTAGGACCCCGAGATCATGACTTGAGTTGACTCAAGTCATGCTCAAGTGACTGACTGAGCCACCCAGGCTTGATGACAACTTTCTAGTCTTCACTGGTGAGGTTAGTGATGCTATTAACAAAAATGACTTTTCTCTGTTATATAATTAAATGTGTTTACATTTGGAAGAGCTACATAACTCATTGGAACAATATTTTCTAAATGAACAATGCATGGTGTTACAAAATCATATGTGGGTAAACGATCTTAAAGTCAAGATAAACCAACTCATTTTAATACAACAGATTATGAAAAGTTTACTGATAATACTTTGAATTCACATCATGACTGACCTTTAGGAAACTACCACTTGTCAAATTTAATTTAGTATCACAGAAGGATATTCTAAATTATCTGAAAAGGCTGTTAAAATATCCCTCCCTTTTCCAGCTGTGTAAAGCCACATTTTCTTCATACACTTTAACCAGAACAACATATCTCAGCAGATTGAATGCAGAAAGAGGAAAATCCAGCTGTCTGGTCTTAAACCAAATAGATTTACAACAATTTAAAAAATGCCATCCTTTTCATTATTTATGTGTGTATATAAAATATGGTTATTTTTCACTGAAATATTTAAAAAGTAACATTACTTTTTTATTTTTCAATAAATTAGTAAACAAATGTTTTTAAATTCTCTCTTTGGGGTCCTCAGTATTTTAAAGATTTATTTATTTATTTGTTAGAGAGAGAGAGAGCACAAGCAGGGTAAGTGGCAGGCAGAGAGAGAAGCAGACTCCCTGCTGAGCAAGAGCTTGTTGTGGAACTCGATCCCAGAAACCTGGGGTCATTACCTGAGCCAAAGGCAGACATTTAACCAACTGAGCAACACAGGCATCCTGGCCTTGATCTTTTAGAGTCTTTAGGAATCTTGGAACCACAAAGTTTGAGAATTTGTGTCCTAGAATGAAAATCAGAGCATCTGATTTTTTTAAGACTATTTTTTTAGAGCAGTTTTAGGTTCACAGCAAAATTAAGAGTAAGATACAGAGATTTTCTTTATAACCCCTGCTGCCACAGGTATACAGGCTCCCCCATTATCAACATCCCACACAAGACTGGTACATCTTACAGTTGATGAAGACATCACAATCACCCAAAGTCCATAACTTACGTAAGAGGTCACTCTTGGTGTTGTACATTCTGTTGGTTTAGATGAATGGGTAATGACGTGTATCCACCATTACAGAATGCCCTTCAGTTCTCGGTATTCATCCCCTTCCTGCTTCCCTCTTCCCAACCAGCGCCAACCACTGATCTTTCTACTGTCTCCATAGTGTGACCTTTTCAAGAATGTCATAAGTTGAAATTAGACAGTATGTAGGTTTTCTCAGTTTGGCTTTTTTTCCACTTAATAATATGAATTTAAGTGTCCTTTATGGCTTTTCATGGCTTGATAGCCCATTTTCTTTTAGGGCTGAATAGTATTCCAGTGTCTAGATGTGTTACAGTTGACCCATTCATCTACTGAAAGACATCTTGGTTTCTTCAAGGCTTTGTCAGTTAGGAGTAAATCTACAAACATCTGTATGCAGGGTTTTGTGTGAACATAAGTTTTCAGCTCCTTTGGGTAAATACCAAGGAACAAGATTACTGGATCATATGGTAAGAATATGGTTAGTTTATTAAGAAACTGCCAAACTCGTCCAAAGTGGCTGTACCATTTTGCCTTCCAACCAGCAATGAATGAGACTTCCTGTTGCTCCACATTCTCCCTGGCATTCGGTGTTTTCAGTGTTCTGGATTTTGGTCATTCTTGTCAGTATATAGCAGAATCTTTTTGTTTTAATTTGTATTTGCCTGATGACATCTGATGTGGAGTATTTTTTTTTCATATACTTATTTGCCATTTTAGTACCTTTAATGAGGTATCTGTTAAGGTCTTGGCCTGTTTTTAATCAAGTTTTTATTTTCTCATTGGATTTTAAGAGTTCTTTGTATATTTTGGATGACATTCCTTTATTGGATGTTCCTTTTGCAAATACTTTCTCCCAGTTTGCCGCTTGTCTTCTCATTCTCTAGACATTGTCTTCTTGCACAGCAAAAGTTTTTTTTAACATTAAGGAAGTCCAGCTTATCGATTAACTCCTCCCATGGATTGTGTCTTCTGGGTAGTATCTAAAAAGTCATAATTGTGGGACTCCTGGCTGGCTCAGTCAGTTAAGCATCTGATTTCTGCTCAGGTCATGATCCCAGGGTCCTGGGATCAAGCCCTATGTCAGGCTCCTTGCCTAGTGGAGAGTCTGCTTGTCCCTATGCCCCTCCCTACTCGTGCTTGTGCTCTCTCTGTTTCTGTCTCTCTCTCTCTCTCTCTCTCTCTCTTTCAAATGAATAAGTGAAATCTTTAAAAAAAGTAAAAAGTCATTATCATATTCAAGATCATCTAGATTTTCTCTGTTATCTTCCAGGAGTTTTATAATTTTGCATTTTACATTTAGGTCTATGATCCATTTTGAGTTAATTTTTGTGAGAGATATAAGATTTTGCATGTGGAGGTACAGTCAGTCCAAGCACCATTTGTTGAAAAGGCTCTCTTTGGTCCTTTGTATTGCCTTTGCTTTTTTGTCAAATGTCAGTTGACAATATTTATGTGGGTCTATTTCTGGGCTCTCATTTCTGTTTCATGGATCTCTTTGTCTGTCTTTTCACCAATACAACACTGTCTTGATTACGGAAGTATCAATCCTCCAACTCTGATCTTCTCCTTCAGTATTATGTTGGCTATTCTGGATCTTCTACCTCTCTGTGTAAACATTAGAACCAGCTTGTCAGTCTCCAAGGAATAACTTGCTGGGATCTTGACTATAATTGCAGTGAGTCAATAATTTGATTCACTTCTACTCACAGTCTGTGGGACCTCAGACAGCTTCCTTACCCTGTCTGTGCACTAGTTTCTGAAGAAAGATGAGGATGATAAAAATAGTTCGTAACAACACCTGCCATAATAGTGAAGTACCCTTTAAGTGTCAACTGTTACCACTCTCCTTACTGTATCATCATCATTGATGTTTTCATCGTGATCATCCTTATTACTGGTACCACCCCTGGGAGACACAGTAACACAGAGCTAGAGGGTGGAGTCAGCAGAATTGGAATATTTTTCTCTCTGAAGCCAGATTCTACCCTACCTGCCAGCATTTATGGCCTCAGGAAGACGGGAAAGTAGGAGTGGAAAGCTTCTATGGCTCAAGCACACATCGTCAGGGATATTGAATCAAGCTGCTGAAAGACAGTATGAGTAGCAAGGTATAAAGGTAGAAGCCCCATGGCTTTGTTTGGCATCAGGCCGAGTTGGAACCTGCTGTTTGCAGTGGCTACTTCCCGTGGCTACTCCATATGGAAACATAGACCACTCAGGAGGAACAGCCTGCCCAGGCCCATGTAATAGAGCCTGAATCCAGAGTGTAGGGAGGCGAGGCGACTGATGCCGGTGGCTAGCTAGTGGCCCAGCTGATGTCGGGTCCACTTTGCAGGTGTCCTCTGTACTGGGCTTCTTCCCAGAGATCCCTGGGGGGTTCCCTGAAAGGAATGACTCCTGGGTCAGAACCTGCAGTGGCCACACCAAGCTCTAGGAGTAGAGAAGACAATGGATCCCCTAGTGTGGCCCGTGAGGCTGCTACAAAAGCATCCAGCTGGTTCTGGGAAGAGAATGGATTGTAGCCAGGGGCTTGTTAACATCAAGACTGATAGTAATGATGCAGACATGCATTTTTTATTTTATTTTATTCCAGTCACAAAATGCTTTCTTTCATGATGTTTAGGCCAAATGTTGTTTTGATGCTTCTAGTCTTTGCCAAACTGAGGACCAGACCATTTGCTTGTTCTAAGAGAGCAACTACAGATGGCAAACAAATTTGAGCATTATTCTTTATCGATAGTTAAATCCAAATTCCCTGTGTTTGTGGCAGGGCTCCTTTGTTCAGTAAACACAAGGATTGGTTTACATTTCCTTTGTTCTCTCTGGACATAATATGGCTTGGGCCAGCTCCTACACTGATTTCAAGATGCCCTGTAATCCTCATTTTTGTTTTTAGGTGGGTATTACAGGGAGCTTCACGGATAAGTTAAACACTTGTGCCTGCCGTGTATCAGTTACGTGATCTCAGGCAGGTGACTTTACCCGTGGGGCGTCCTTTTCTGTAAAATCAAGACTAGACATGGTCAGGACACCCATCAGTTGGATGAATAATCATTCCCTACTTTTAGAAATAAGATATTTGGGGCATCTGCGGGGCTCAGTCGTTATGGGTCTGCCTTCAGCTCAGGTCGTAATCCCAGGGTCCTGGGATCAAGCCTAGCATCAGGCTCCTTGCTTGGTGGAGAGCCTGCTTCTCCCTCTTCCACTCCCCCTGCTTGTGCTCCCTCTCTTGCTCTCTCTCTCTGTCAAGTAAATAAATAAGTAAATCTTTAGGGGAGGGAAGGAATAAGATATTTGTGAGAAAAAGAAAAGAAAAATACAGCTAATAAAATAACAGAAACTGATGTTACTTGCTTTGTGCCAGAAGCCTATTCTAAGCACTTGCCACGTGTAAGTTCATTTCATCCTTGAAATAGCTCTATAAGGAAGACACAACTAGCATACTAATTTCATACATAACAACAGTGAGACACAGAGAGGGTACATAACTTATCCAAGGTCACACAGCTGATAAGCAGCAGAACCAGGACATGAATTCAGGCATTCTGGTACCCGAATCTGTTGAGAGTGGATTTTGTACCTTAAATCAGCCCTTACTAATTTGCTGTCAAAAATTTGAATACACCCTCCGAGGATAATTGGAAAGCTACCACCATGTTATGGAACTCTTTGGTTCTTGGCTAATTTCTAGGAACTCCTAGAAGAACAAACTGGAAGCTCTGTATGTCTGTGTTTCTGGGATCATGCAAAGTACCTGGAGTTTGAAGTCAAAGAAATAGTTTAACATGCCAGCTTTTCTGTGATGTGTTATGTGTACTTGGCCATGGAATTTGCTGGTCTTTGGCTCCAACCACCTGTCAGAGAAAATGAAAGAGAAGAAGGAAAAGGGACCGAAACTCAGCAGATAATGTTAACCCCTGAGACATGCACGCAGGAGCTGTCATCCTGGCCTCTGGGAGTGTGGCCTGGTGTTGGTTAGCTTCGGTATTGAAAGAGGATGGGGGGGCAGTCCCTGGGTGACTCAGTAGGGTGAGCATCTGACTCTTGTTTTCGGCTCAGGTCACGAACTAAGGACCATGGAATGGAGCCCCACATTGGGCTCCACATTCAGTGGGGAGTCTGCTCGAGATTCTCTCCCTCTTCCCCGCCAACCCCCCCATAAATAATTTTTTTTTTTTTTTTTAAAGAAAGAAGAAGAAGAAGGGCCTGCCAGGGGATAGGTGGGGGAATTGGGATGCCCATATAGCAGGTCAGGTGAGTTACCTGGCTTCTGGAGAAAACCAGAACACCAGACAAAGCTTAGACCCATTTGCTAGACAATCCTGACTGGAGTTAGGGGCAGATCACAGCCCTGTGGTTATGTGGGTATAGGTCCCCAGCTTGCTCTTTTTTAGGGAAGAAACTCATATTTTGTCCCCACCCCTCAGTGGGGTTCAAGCTGCCCAAGCAGTCTGGCAGAAAGGAAAGAGCTAGTTTTGGAGTCCGAGAGCTCTGGATTAGACCTCAGTTCAGCCATGCGACCTTGGACAAGTCACTGAACCTCTCTGATTCCAGGTCTCCTCGTTGTAAAGCACTGATAACAGCTCCTGCCTTGTGGGGTTATTGAGGAGTGAGTACGGAAGTAAAGTCCCTGGCATATTGTAGGATTCTAAATAGTCTATCTGTGCTCAATACCATACTGACCTGCTGGCTCACTTGGACTTTGTGCTTGGCTGAGTCTGAGAACTGAAGACTGCTAGTGTAGGAGGCTTTGGGCACAGTGGGCCCCGACCTCACAGAGAGACCACAGGCCTGGTCAGTGCATCTCTGAAATATGATTTCCTGATTGTGATAATTAATGCTTCTTTCCTACTTTGCCAGATTGTTAGAGGAGAACGCGAGACTGAGTAACCTGAAAAAGCGTTATACAAAAATTGTTATTATTATTAAAAGAATTGGAGTATCATTCATTAACATGTTGAGTGTTTCCTCCCAACACTAGTTTAAGTGCATCCCATGTGTCCCAATTTAATTTAAATCCTCTAGCAGTTTTGCCTGGTAGAGTCCTTATTATTCCTATTTTTCGGTTAAACTAGGGTACCCAGAGGTTAAGTAACTTGCCTAAGGTCACTCAGAATTCAGGCCTGACCTGGGATTCAAACCCGGTTAGCAGAGTTCCAGAACCTGCCAGTGGAGTACTAATTTCTATGCTTATATTGGCATTGCTATTTTTGTGTTTCTTTTCTATCAAGAACATAGAGTTAGCCATGCTCTGGGTAGCAGAAAGGGCTGTGAGACCATGATGGCAGCTCCATAAAGCCACCGTGGCATTAGTCTCTCTACTCTCTGGGCATACCTCAAACGTCTTAGAAACACATGTGCTCCTATCTGTGAGCAAAAACATTCATAGATTGAGTATATACGTATATAGATTAGAGAAACAAGTTCAGAGATAAAGATCAGAATATAAATGGAAAGAAGCAAGACATTAGCAAAATAATTTATAGGCTCATGATTGCATTGTGAAGGATAATTATTCATTGGGTTAAGTGGGATGAAAGTGTCATTCCGGTAACACAGTGAGTGATAGTCATACTTAATCTGTTTTCTACCACTCACATAAGATAAATGTCATTCACATGTGTGATGTACTCCTGGGGGGCTGCCCAGACTTTGACATCTCCCCCCAAATATTTTTATGGGAAATTAAGGTATGTAATGAATTATTTATTTTTGGCATTTATGAAAGCATTTTATAGGAATTTGGGTGCTTCAATTAGCCACTTAGCTCTTTCCCCAAAAAAGGTTATTTTTTTAAAAAGGTCCATTAAATGCAACAAATTTATGATGCTCTACCTATACTATGCCATATGGCAGCTTCTAGCCATGTGTGGCGATTAAAATTTAAATTTAAAAATTCAGTTCTTGGGACACCTGGGTGGCTCAGTCAGTTAAGTGGCTGTATTTGGCTCAGGTCATGATCCCAGGGTCCTAGGATTGAGTACCACCTGAGGCTTCTTGCTAGGCAGGGAACCTGCTTCTCCCTTTGCCTGCCATTCCCCCTGCTTCTACACCCCCTCCCTCTCTCTCTGACAAATAAGTACAAAAAAATCTTTTTTAAAAAATTCAGTTCTTCATTTGCTCTAGTTCTGTTACGTAACTGGTAGCTGCCCTTTAGACAATGCAGATTGTACAACATTTCTGTCATTACAGAAAGTTCTTTTGGACAATGCTCCTAGGCAAGGATATACTAAAGATACAACAATGACAAGACATTCTAGATGCCTGCCCTTATGGGCTTATAGTCCCACAGAGAGGACAACTAACGAGCCATCCCAGATGGGGGTTCAGGGAAGGACAGAAGGCAATGGGAGGAGGGTATGGCAGAGGTGATCGACATGAGAATGGGTGGTCAGGGAACAAGAAGTCAAAACTCCTCACACATGAACAACCAATTAAAACCAACAGACCAATTAAAAAAATATATATTGAATTCAATTTCTCAAATAGTAAATTACTTTTTCTGTAACTGGATTCTGCAACTTATATCAATATGAGGTTTAAAATATATTATTGAAGAATAAACTTAAATAAAATTTACTTCATTATTAAAATGTTTAAGAAATCTCTAAAGAAGCCAAATGCAAAATGTACCTTTCAATCTAATTCTATTAATATGCAATTCTAGAGCAGACAGAAATAGTCTGTGATGCTAGAAATCAGAACTGCTGGGCTCCTGGGTGGTTCAGTGAGTTAAGCCTCTGCCTTTGGCTCAGGTCATGATCTCAGGGTCCTGGAATCAAGCCCAGCATTGGGCCGTCTGCTCAGCAGGGAGCTTGCTGACCCGTCTTTCTCTGTCAAATAAATAAATAAAATCTTTAAAAAAAAAAAAGAACTGCCCTTTGCCTAGAATGGAGATGGAGGTGCAGGCAGAAGCAAGGATTGACTACAGAGGATCTTAGGATGTTCTCTGTCTTGGTAAGAGCATTGGTTACTGGAGAGATGTGTTTGTCAATACTTCTGGAACCATATAACTAAAGATGGGTACATTTTCTAAAATGTAAATTATATCTCAATTAAAAGTTGAACATATAGAATTATATATTGTAACATATTAATGGATGCTATGAGTCACATTATGGAACTCTTCAATGCCTCATTACTTTGTCTGCCGGCGACCTGGCTGGCCTCCAGAAGCCTTCTTTCATCACTGGCGGGAAGATTTTCAGCATCCTTCCTGATCTGGTTCTGTGTGGATATAAATATGTCGTTCCTACTCTTCCAGGCTTTCACGCTTGCTTTCTTATCAAAAGTGGACAAGCTGGAAGGTTCTTTGCCGGCTTGTTAAAAGAGTGGTGTCATTTGGGGGTAGAAAGATTTGAGATGAGTTTTGTAGCTGTTTCTTCTTCACAGTATTGTTTGAGTCTATCACAAAGACTGTGTATTTTTCTTAGACTTTGCAACACAAAATCTCATTCTGTCTTGGCTTGGAAAGGACGTTTCCTTATCCATGGGTTACCATACGGTCGTTTGAAAACTTTGGGTTTTCAGTGAGGATTAGTGACAAGATGTTAGCAGTAGGCTCCATGGGTGATTGTTCCACAGTCATGGGATGTCGGTAAATGTGTAATCTCGTGCCCGGTCTGTCTCCACCATGCCCCTCCTGTGCAGTCTCTCTGGGGTCCTGGGGCACACCGGAGTGGATTTGGGTCACGTGGAGGTGCCCTTAGCCGTCTGCCCCTCTCACCTGCCTCCTTTGCCCTGTGCTCGCAGATTCTTACCTGACCCTCGATGAACCGATGAATAACATCACCACGTCCCTCGGGCAGACAGCGGAACTGCACTGCAAAGTCTCTGGGAACCCACCTCCCACCATCCGCTGGTTCAAAAATGATGCACCTGTGGTGCAAGAGCCCCGGAGGATCTCCTTCCGGGCCACCAACTACGGCTCCAGGCTGCGGATTAGAAACCTCGACACCACGGACACAGGCTACTTCCAGTGTGTGGCAACGAATGGCAAGAAGGTGGTTTCTACCACTGGAGTCTTGTTCGTCAAGTTTGGTAAGCCCCCTTCTGCCTGGGAGGGCCTCCACCGGGGTGAGGAGGGAGGGAATGGGCACGTACTGAAAATATCCTGTGTGCCCAGAAACTGAGACCATTTCTAAAGCCAGTCCAGGTGCACCCATTTTACAAGTGAGTAAACCAAGGCCAGTGGTTAAGGACCATGTGCAGGGTTGCCCAGTTAGTAAATAGCAGAACAGGTCTGTCTGGTACCACAGCGCTGCTCGAAACCATCATGCCAGTGAGAGAGCAGAGGGGAAAGTCTATGGCATATATGCCCCCTCGTCTGCCCAGCTGCCAGCCAACACCTCTCCCGCCTCAGCTGGCGTGCTCCTGTGACCACTCAGCCTCCCACGGCAAATCCCCCGTGTAGTGAAGAACACCTACTATAGTGACTCATTTGTCAGCACTTGTTCTAGCGCGTTCCTGAACTGTGGGCTCTAGATAGGTTCTTACTGGTACGTTTTTTTGTAGAGGTGATTGTGGGGAACCAAAGCAAAATAATAAATCCCAGAAAAATAAATATCCCCTCGCGGTGGTTAACTTTCATCCGTGATGGTTTGACTATACCCACGCTCACCCTCCAGTGATCCAGCCTGACTGTTTCTTTTGTCTTCCTTTCATTTCTCTAGGGCCCCCTCCTACCGCAAGTCCAGGATCCTCGTAAGTACTTCTATCTCCTTATTTGTTCCTGTTTATCTGTGTCGCTTTCAAGTATTTCTCCAGAAGTTTTTAGGGCAAAGGCAATGTTGACCTCTGCTTGAGCCAAAATGCTGTTTCCAGATTTCCTTGCCTGTTGCCCTACCTTCATTCCATGTTGCTTTTTCTCTGATACGAAGATTGACAAGAGAATGGCACTGGCATTAACCTCAAGTGTGGTTGATTCTCTCACTGATTCTGAGCATGTTGGTGAAAGCAAAAATCTACTTACATTTTCTATTTTAAAATCAATCTAACATTTAGTTACAACAATGGATTTGGTCAAATCAAACAAGAAAATGATACAGGGCAGGGTTAGGCCTGGAGCCTCCAAGGATCTCTTCTGTGTTTCTGCATGCACTGCATTCCTGATGCTCTAGAATTATGGAACAGGCCAACCGTTAGGCGTTCACTTTATTGGTATTCCCTTTAAAAAACTCAGAGGCAGAAGTTCTGACTCACACAGGAGAGGAGGGAAAGCCTGCCGCTGGGACTAAGAGTTACATGGGCTTGATTCATTTTGAGTCCTTTTGTTAGTGGACTGTAAAGATCCTGTTTCTTAAACTGATGCCATTCATGATGCATTTGTCTTTTCCTCTGGCTAAGGAGTTCCTTTCCTTCACTGTTTCAGCATCCACTTGGGGCATTTTTCTTTATGTGTATTTTTACTTGGGGGATAAGAGCCATTTTTTAAAACCCTCACTCTGCAAGAAGATCTGTCCCATGTTTTGTAGACTTCGGAAATAAAATTCACTGGCTTTACCACAAGAGCATCAGAATGTCTGACCTAGACTACACCGACGGCAAAAATAATAGCCACTGCATTTGTTCTAATCCCCTCTGTGCCACTTAATTATAGTGTGGGATATTTTAATATATTTGTGTGTGCCTGGAGGGCCTGGTGGCCCACAGTCCCATTAATAAAACAGGTAATGGGTAAAAATAAACATTGGCCTTCAGCCACCCCGTTCTGCTATTTCGTCAGTCGATTAAAGGCAACTGTAAAAGAGCCTTTAAAATCACCCAAGTGCTAATTGCATTCTACTTATCTAGGTAGAAAATGTTGATTGATCTTAAAACAAGTCAGAAACATGGTCACTCCGTGTTGCATTCTTGAAGTTAATTTTTTTTTTTAACGATCTCACTATTGGCGGATATGTGGAATCCTTTTGAAGTCTTCTTTAAACAAAGATTAAAACTTGCGTTACTTGCTGTAAAAATGCTTCCCACCCCTGTGCCTTATTTGTTCCTGCTAATCTGTGTTTCAAATGGGGCAGATAATCTGTGTTCGAGGTGGATGAATTCGGTTCACTAATCTGCCTTTACTATGAAGCACCCCGGGCTGTTGATGTTCTGACTGTTTTATTTGCATCAGAGAATTCCTTTTTTATTATCAAAATTATTTTTAAGCATTTCTATATCCTTCCTTCTTGAAGTTTCATTCTTCCTTTGCTACCGTCTTTCTGATGAGCCCAGTCGGAGTTTCTCATGGTTTTTGATTTTATGCAAAGATAGTATACGGCGTTCGTGAGCTGATGTCTGGAGAGAGGATATTGATATCCTGAAAGATGCTCAGTCACAGCTGAAAGTATCCTTTGATGTCAGGCCCTTCTGTTTCATGTTAGCAATCTGATTATCCATCAGCTTAGTCAGCGAGAGCATGAAATGTATAGCCAGTCGCCATGTTTGCTGGAGGGAGCTATAGTAAAATATACTTGAAGTTGGAAATCCCATGGGACCTTTTGCAGGTCAGTCTTTGTCCTTGGGCATCGACAATGACATTTTCCCTTTCTTTTCTTTTTAAAAATATGCATTTATTTACATGAGAGAGAGAGAGCACACAGGGATAGTGGGGAGAGGGCAGAGGGAGAAGGAGACAAAATTCTCCAAGAGACTCCTTGCTAAGCACAGAGCTCCAGGCAGGGCTGCATCACGACCTTGAGATCATGACCTGAGCTGAAATCAAGAGTCAGATGCTTAACCGACTAAGCCACACAGGCATCCCAGCAGTTGGTGGGGATTTGTGTGTGTGTATTTTATTATTATTATTATTATTAGGTTCAGTTAGCTCAGTTGGTATTTTGATGCACTTTTTTTCTCTTTTCCTTAGAAACCAGTGACCTCTCCTACTTGTTCTTTTGTCAGCTGCCACCACTTAACCCTGTTCCTAAGTGTTCTTCTCTGAGACTGGGTCCCAGATAGAACGCTAGTCTCCTTTCGCTCATATCCCCCAGCAAGCAGGCAAACCTGGCCACAAGAGGACAGGTAAAACCCAACAAAGGGATAGCCAGGGTGACTATCGCGGCTTTGACGATTGCTCTGCAAGCCTTGTAACACCAGTAGGAGTGACATGTATCTGTAACGTCTCTCTGTTTACTTGCGGGTGGCACAGCGGAGCCCCCGCAAAGGAATACAGTGCAAGCCCATGACATAGCCTTAACACTGGGAAAGGTAAAATGTATTAGTATTAGGAACCTGGTGAGAGCCATGTGCCACTTAAGATCACAGAGCCACACAGCACCTGGGTGAGAATGACTTGTAGGGTCCTTGAGACAATGGCCCAGGAAGGCACAGGTAATAAGACACTTGTCACCCTTGTAGGGACTACATCAGGTTTCCACATGAAGCTTGCAGAATGGCATTTCAGGGTATAGTAGGAGCAAGTCTGAGACGTTAGTTTGGCTTCTGTTTATAGCTTCAGGCTTTATTTCTGTCATTGCTGGGTCCTGGCCCACCCCTGACAATTATAGGGCCTGGGGCACGAATACAAGTGGAAGCCCACATACCGCGCGTCTAAATATTTAAAAGTTATAAATCAAGCTAGCAAACTGCTAAATGAAATATGTTCTGTCCTCCCACATTGACAAATATACCTTCATAATGACAAAATCAAAAAATACTTAAAAGTTATGGTTTGTATATGACTAAAAGCCAAGAACTATCAAAAATGACTACTTTTAATCATTATTATGCTTCTCTGGGTGTTCTTTTCATGGCTAGATATTATGTATATATAATGATATATATATATATGATTCATAGATTGTTATATATTAGTTCCATCAAAATTTTTATTGCCCTCAGTTCAGCAAAATGACTATCTCTGTTATTTTACACATTTTTCCACAAGATTTTAGCATGTATTCTTTTCACAACAATGTCAAATTAGATAAACTTTCTTGAGTTATTGTAATTTTTACTTTTTAAAACTAATTTTAATTTGAAGAAACTGTACTCCACTGAGCCAATAACAGCTATAATTATCAATGAAATTCCTAAAGCAATAGTTCAGTTTGCTAACAATTATAGCAAATGAAGTAAGAACTTTATATATTATATTCAAACATAATAATAGGATCATGGGGGTGCCTGGGTGGCTCAGTGGATTAAAGCCTCTGCCTTCGACTCAGGTCATGATCTCAGGGTCCTGGGATCAAGTCCCACATTGGGCTCTTTGCTCAGCAGGGAGCCTACTTCCTTCTCTCTCTGCCTGCCTCTCTGCCTACTTGTGATCTCTCTCTCTCTGTCAAATAAATAAATAAATCTTTTAAAAAAATGGGGTAATGTGATAAATAATCACATTAATTCACAATGTATTATGAAATATAATAATCAACCTATATTATAATATATATTCTATATGTTATTCTATTATATATTATTATGTAATATATTATGTTTGGGGTCATGATAAGTAACCACATGATAGTATACATTATATTATAAAATATTAATGTATCATACTATTCTAAAATATGATATATAATATGATCTCATCATATAAATCAGCATCATGCTTCACACATTATCCTATACATGCACAAATTTAAGAACAATACGAGCTGCTTAATATATTAGTTTTTTACAGCTACTGTAACAAAGAATATTGAATTGACTTAAACCACAGAAAGCTACTATCTCGCAGTTCTAGAAACTAGAAATCCTAGACCAAGACGTTGACAGGGTTGGTTCTTTCTGAAGGCCGTGAAGATTGTTCTGTTCTTCTGGTGATTTGCCATAATTCATTGTCTTGTTGATACATCATCTTGATTTCTGCCATGATATTTACATCGCATTCTCCCTCCAAGTGCATGTCTCCAAATTTCCCCTTTTTATCATTATATGATGCCAGTCATAATAGGACCCACTCCAATGACCTCATTTTAATGTAATTACCTCTATAAAGACCCTACTTCCAAATCAGATTACATTTTGAGGTCCTGGGGATTAAGCCTTCAACATATGAATTTTGAGGGAACACAATTCAACTCATAACACTGAGTACTGCAGAATTATTCTCAGCCATGAGAACAAAATCTTGCAAATGTTATTCTCTTTTAAAGGCCTTATTTATTAGAGAGAGAGAGAGTGGAGGAAGGGCTGAGGGAGAAGGTGAGGGAGAAAGAGAATCCCAGACAGACTCCCCACAGAACATGGAGGCTGATATAGGTACGGCTTGATATCACAACCTATGAGATCACAACCTGAACCAAAACCAAGTTAGATGCTTAACCAACTGAGCCACCCAAGCACCCCAATCTTGCAGATATTATTTTAATTTGTAAGAACTTTCAGAATTTAAAGAAATGGAAAGAAAAACAAGAAAGTAGATGCTTGGCAGTATTGGGAATGGTAGTTTGTTGTGCAGGCACACACACTGAGGAAGAATTTGTCAAGTTGATGAGCTTTTCTCTTACTGAAGTGCTTTTGTCACTGCAGTCCTTCCTGGGCTCCAAGCAGGAGGATGTCCATCTCTTCGACTGGTGGTGACACAACAGATCATTATAATATAGAATCCCACTTGCCTTCTGTTCTAAGGACATAGGCCAAGAGACATAGACACATGATTCCTGGGGCCAGACCAGCATCAGTTATGGGAATGGATGTTCAAAGTTTTGGTGTGTCAGCATCAAGTGCCAGATCTCAAGAGGCAGAGGACCCCATGTATATATTAACTTATTTTCAGTGTATTTGTTAAATGCCGGTTTAGGACAGGACTCCCCACCCCCCCTTTTTTTTAAATAACAGTTTTCCTGGCATATTTTTCACATACCATAAAATTGACCATTTTAAAGCATAAAACTTGTTTTTAGTATATTCACAGAGTAGTATAACCCTCACTACTATCTTGTTTTAGAACATTCTCATCATCTCATCAAGAAACTTCTCTCATCCCCTGATAACCTCTGATCTACTTCATGTTTCTGAAGTTTGCCTATTCTAGATATTTCATATACAATACTGTTTGTCCCTGTGTCTCTGGCTTCTCTCACTTAGCAAAATGGTTTTGGGATTTATTCTTGTTATGGCATGCATTAGTACTTCATCCTCTTTATGCCAAGTTGAGACATAAAACTGATCATCGTGTTCCACAACATTATCCTTGACCTTCTTTTTTGAGATTTTCCTGGGGGAGTTCTTCTGGGACCTACTGCACTTACTTATGAACTTTGGGGTCAGTTTGTTAATTTCTGCCTAAAAGCCAGCTAGGGTTGTGATAAGGATTGCAATGAATCTGTAGATTAATTTGAGGAGGATGGTCATCTAAAGAACATTAAATCTTCCAATCCATGAATTCAGCATATCTTTCCATTTATTAAATTTCTTCCAGTGATATTTTATAGATTTCAACATTCAAGACTTTCTCCTTTTCTGTTAAATTTCCCTCTCTTTCTTTCTTTCTTTCTTTCTTTTTCATTTTTTCAGAGAGAGAGAGAGACTTAGGGGAAGAGCAGACGGAGATGGAAATGGAGAATCTTAAGCACGCTCCATACCCAGCACAGAGACCAACACAGGGCTTGATCTTACAACCCTGAGATATGACCTGAACCAAAGTAGGAGTCAGATGCTCAACCAACTGAACTACCCAGGAGCCCCATTAGTTAAATTTATTTCTAATATTTTATAATTTTTTATACTGTTAGAAACCAAATTCACTTTTTAAATTTCATTTTAAGATTATTCATTGCTTTTCTGCAGAGATAAAACTGATTTTTGTGTACTGATCTGGCATTCTGCATCCTTGCTGAGCTCATTTATTTGCTCTAACAGGTTTTTTTGGTGGATTTTTATAATTTTCTACTTATAAGATCATGTCACCTGACATAGAGATTGTTTTAATTTTTCCTTTTCAATCTGTATGCATTTTATTTTTTTCCTGCCTAACTATTGTGGCTAGAAATTGAACTTCACTACAATGTTAAATAGAAGTGGCAAGAATGGACATTCTGGGCTTTTTCCTTATTCTAAGAGGAAAACTTTTATGATGTTAGTAGAGGGTTTTTCTTTAATGTCTTTATCAGAGTGTGGAAGTTTTATTCTTATTTTGTTGTGTGGTTTTTTTTTTATAATGAAAGGGTGTTGGATTTTGTCAAATACTTTTTCTATGTCTATTGAGATGATCACTTTTTTTTTTTTTAAAGGAATTTGTTTATTGAGGGCAAGAGGATGCAAACAATATAAAAATCAAAAGCTTATCTGACTT
The DNA here is from genome assembly GCF_964662115.1 of Mustela nivalis. Taxonomy (NCBI): domain Eukaryota; kingdom Metazoa; phylum Chordata; class Mammalia; order Carnivora; family Mustelidae; genus Mustela; species Mustela nivalis. The sequence goes on from NC_139029.1 coordinate 50,434,545, forward strand.
TTCTTTCTCTGCTTCTCAAATGGGGGTTGGATTTTATTTGTAAATTTTCTGAGGGTCCCCAACTGCCAATGGAATCCTTTATACAGAGGGAAGCTGTGTGACAGATTCCTTAAGAGACCCTTCGGAAGAACTCTCATTGGGTAGGAGTGGTGCTCAATATTGCCTATTTCTTTCCCTTCTGCTTCATGTGTACTACAAAATAGTCATTGCATGCAATGGTGAGCCCTGCGATTAGCGAGAAGAAGCTCTGGAAGCCCACTTTGCCATCTCGGCACTGGTCGAGGTCCTTCATTATTTTGTCCACAACCAGAGGGTCTTTCTGATTTTCCAAAAATCCAGGGAACTCCTTTTCCATGAGTACTCGCAGGTCCTCCTTTGTTAAGTAGCCTTTTTCACCAGCAAACTTGTGAAATGTGAACATCATGGTTTCCATGGCATATTCCATTTGAGATGGCATTTTGGTGAGGTCTGTTGAAACCTTGGCCCGAGGCACAGCAGGGACGATTGGCTGGGTGGGACGCGCGGCCAGTGAGCCGAGATGATCACTTTTTTAAACTTTATTCTATTAATGTGATCTACTACATTGATTGATTTTTTTTTTTTTTTAAACAAGCTCACATTCCTGGAATAATTCCCCCTTGGTCATGGTCTATAATTCCTTTTTATGTGTTGCTAGATTCCATTTACTGGTAATTTGTTGAGGAATTTTGTGTCTGTGTTTACAAAAGGTATTGATCTGTACTTTTCTTGTGAGTCTTTGTCTAGTTCTGATACTGGGATAATTCAGGGCTCTTAGAATGAGTTGGGAAGTATTCCCTTGTCTTCTGTTTTTTTTTTTTTTTAAGAGTTTTTGATGGATTTGTGTTAATTCTTTAAATGTTTTTGGTAGAACTTACCAGTAAAGCCATCAGGCATGAATTTTTTTTATGGGAAGTTTCAAGATTACTAATTCAACTTCTTTGCTTGTTATAGGTCTATTCAGATTTTCTGTTTCTTCCTGAGTCAATTCCAGTAGTTTTGTCTTTCTAAGAATTTCTCTATTTCATCTTGGTTATCTAAGTTGTTGGCATAGTTCCTAGTTTCCTGTATTATTTCTCTTAATTTCTATAAAATCAGTAGTGGTATCTCTTCTTTCATTCCTGATTTCAGTAACTTATGTCTTCTTCTTCTTTTTTTCTTTTCTTTTTTTCTGGTAAGTCTACCTAGTCAGCCAAAGTTTATTCAATCAATCTTGTTGATCTTTTCAAAGAACTACCTTTTATTGAAAACTGGACGTGTGTGTGTGTGTGTGTGTGTGTGTGTGTGTGTTTAGTTGACCCACTGTTACATTAGTTTCAGGTATACAGCCTAGTGCTTAAACAAGTTTATACATTATGCTATGCTCACAAGTGTAGCTACCATTTCTCACCATACAATGCTATTGCAATATCATTGACTATATTCCTTATGCTGTGCTTTTTATTCCCATTATGTATTCATTCCATACTGAAAGCCTGTATCTCCCACTACCCTTTACCCATTTTACCTCTGCCCCTACCCCCTTTCCTTCTGGCAACAATCAGTTTGTTCTCTGATTTATAGGTCTGATTCCGCTCTTTGTTTACTCATTTTTTTGTTTGTTGTTGTTTTTATTCCACCTATGAGTGAAGTCATATGGTATTTGCCTTTCTCAATCTGACTTATTTTATTTAGCATTATACTCTGAAGGTCCATTCACATTGTCACAAATGGCATGATCTTATTAACCTTTTTATAGCTGTGTGATATTTCACATATGTCTTCCACTTCTTCCTTATCCATTTGTCTTTCAGTGGATGCTTAGGGTTGCTTCCACAAGTTGGCCCTTTTAAATAATGCTGCAATAAGTGTAGGATGCCTATGTGCTTTAGAATTAGTGTTTTCATTTTCTTTGGGTAAATACCTAGTAGTGGAATGACTGTATCATATGGTAATAATATTTTTATGTTTTTGAGGAAACTTACTCTTTTCCACAGTGGCTGGACCAATTTAAATTCCCACCAACAGCGTACAAGGGTTCCCTTTCCTCCACATCCTTGCCAACATTTGTATTTTTTTTCCTTTTTGATTTTAGAGATTTTGATAGGTGTGAGGTAATATCTCATTGTGGTTTTAACTGGCATTTCCCTGATGGTTAATGATGTTAAGCATCTTTTCATGTGTCTGTTGGTTGTCTGTATGTCTTCTTTGGAAAAATGTCCTCTGCCCACTTTTTTTTTTTAAAGATTTTATTTATTTATTTATTTGACAGAGAGAGATCACAAGCAGGCAGAGAGGCAGGCAGAGAGAGAGGAGGAATCAGGCCCCTGCTGAGCAGAGAGCCCGATGCGGTGCTCGATCTCAGGACACTGAGATCATGACCTGAGCCGAAGACAGCGGCTTAACCTACTGAGCCACCCAGGTGCCCCCTCTGCCCACGTTTTTAATTGGACTGTTTGTGGGGTTTTCTTTGGTGTTGAGTTGTATACTTTCTCATATATTTTTTATATCAACCCCTTATCAGATATGTTATTTGCACATATCTTCTGCCATTCAGTAGGTTGTCTTTTTGTTCTGTTGATCATTCCTTCACCCTGCAAGAGCTTTTTATTTTGATGTAGCCCCAACAGTTTATCTTTACTTTTGTTTCCCTTGCCTGAGGAGACATGTTAAGAAAAATGTTGCTATAACCAGTGTCAGAGAAGTTACTGCCTGTAACTTCTAGAATTTTCATGGTTTCAGGTCTCATATTTAGATCTTTAATCCATTTTGAGTTTATTTTGTGTGTATTAAAAAGTGATCCAATTTCACTCTTTTCTATGTAGCTGTTCAGATTTTCCAGCACCATTTATTGAAGAGACTGTCTTTTCCCCAGTGTATAGTCTTGCCTCCTCAGTCATAGATGAATTGACCATATAAACATAGGTTTAACTTTGGGCTTTCTATTCTGTTCTCTTGATCTGTGTGTCTATTTTTGTGCCATACCACACTGTTTGGATTATTACAACTTTGTAGGATATTTTGAAATCTGGAATTGTGATACCTCCAGCTTTGTTTTTCTTTATCAAGATTTCTTTGGCCTTTGGGGGCCTTTTCTGTGAGAATTGGACATTTAAATAATGTAATGTGACAACTCTAATCAGATCACTTCTCCTCTGATGTTGCTGTGTGCTGTTGTTGTTGCTGTTTGTTTAGTGACTTTCCTAGAATAATTCTCTATAGTCTATCTTCCCTCTCACATATGGCTACTGAAGTCTTTGCTCAGTTTACTGATCACCTAAGATAGGACAGAGATTTCCTTAACCCCCCGAGTCTCCCACTCTGGTTGTGTTTGGGGGCATGCCTTCAGCAGTCCCGTAATTTTTAACACTGCCTTTGCTTCCATTTCATGCTTACGCAGTCTCCTCCAGCCAGAGGTGAGGATTCTGGCTTCGTCGGGTTTTTCCTGGGCATGCACATAGCCACCTCACATGAACACATCCTTCTATCTTGCCAGAAATACATAGGAGATTTTAAAGCCCCCCTGTGAACCTCTTGTTCCTTAAATCTTCCCTTTGAGCTTTGGAGCTTTTTGGCCAACTTGTATTGTTACCCCAAGCAACTATGAGTTTTTTTCCAACAAATATCCTGAGGCTAGGGCTTTTCCCACTAAGAAGTTGTGAATCTAGTCAAATAAAGACAAGCCCTCTAAGTAGGACTTTCCAGAATACTGCTAGACAGGTCAAATAGTGCCAATTCTCTAGAGTTGGGAATTTTGAGGCATTCCAGTCCCTTCTATCCCCTCCAGTGACTGCTAGCCTGTTGGTTTTCACAGTTGCTGTGGTGGCGGAGCTGCTGGTTTTCAAGGTTACCACAGAACTCAGGAGGGGGAAATGAGAAGAGAGTATGTTAAAAATCCACAGAACTGTTCTTACCAAATTTTAGCCTTTTTTTATTTTCCTGGAATAAATGCTCCTCAGAGTGTTGCAAGCCTTTGACTAATTTCCAGAGTTCTGCAAATGTTGATTTTCATGATTTTTTGCTGGCGTGTTCATTGCATTAGTGGAGGAACAGATTTCTAGAGGTCCTTACTGTCATTCCGTATTTCCTTCCTCCCTCTCTTCCCTGTATAAGGATGATAGTGGGTGGGTGCTGTCTTAGAAGGCCTTTGAGGCCCAAGGGCCTTGTTCCATTTGACAGCCTACCTTTGTTGAACTTCTTCCTCAAAACAAGGCAGTATGCTGGAGTTCTTCACAAATATTACCTCTGTGTTCCAAACCAGCTCTCCAGGGAAGGTGTTTTGATCCCCATATTATCAAAGATGCTCCACAAACGCTAAATTTAATTGGATCTAGTTCACATCTGATTTCTTCAATTTTAATATTATGGGGGCTGTAAGCGGGGGGGAGTTGCTTTAGAGCTTCTCCTGGTGTATGTCTGGAGGTTTTTTTTTTAAGATTTTATTTATTTATAAATAATTTATATATATAATATAATATATAATTATAATTATGTAATTAATTATAATATTATATATTATATATTATATATAATAATTTATAATTATAAATTTATTTTATTTATTTATAAATAAAAATTATTTATAAATTAAAAAAATAAAAATTCTCTCTCAGAAAGAGAGAGAACAAGCAGGGGGAGGGGCAGGCAGAGGGAGAAGCAGGCTCCCTACTGAGCGAGAAGCCCATGTGGGGCTTGATTCTAGGACCCTGGGATCATGAACTGTGCCAAAGGCAGATTCTTAACAACTGAGCCACCCAGGCGTCCCTATCTTGCGCTTTTTGATAGGCAAACAGATCCAATCCAATGAACATTAAGCATCGATTCAGTTCAACAAATATTTATTAGTTACCTATAAAATGCCAGGCTCTCAGCCAACCTCTGCAGAAACTACAAAGACTGAACTTTGCCCTCAAACTACTTACCCAGTATCCTGGGGCCACAAAAATGGGTCTTGCATAGCATCACTTCAGTGTTCCCAACCAGCCACCCACCCTTCTCGTCTCCCTACCACATCCCCCTCTGAGCCACCATCATCCCTCTTTTGAAATTCTGTAACAGCCTCAGTACAGACTTACCTCCTTGCACCCTTGCTTCCAGAGCCTATTTCTCATCACAGAGGCCAGAGTGAGCTTTGAAACATACCTTCTGCCCCGTTAGGCCCTCTTCCCTGCCCAGGACTTTCCATTTGGAAGAGATTCCCAAATCCATGCTCCCTGCCTGCCTCTGTGACTGTCCCTTGTTCTCCTCCCACCTTGATCATTCAGCTCCTGCGCTCCTTGAATACTCCAGGCCTGAGGATTTCTGCGCTAGCAGTTCTTTCTGCCTGCAGGGCTTTGTTCTGAGGTCTTTGCAGGACTCTGTCTTGCTATTCAGTTCTCACCTGAAATGTCACCTCCCCAGAGGACCCTGAACCTACAGTAGCTCCCAGGCACTTTCTGTCATATAACTCTGTCTCATATATATCAGGGTAGTTTTTGCCACTAGAGAGGCTGTTTTTAGGCAACAGGCTTGAGCCATGGAAACATGAGCAAGGTAGAAGGGCCACAGTGACCGCAGGGCTGAATGCAAACAGGCTCTTAGGTGATCCACCTCAAAATAGCCATAGGCCCTCGCTGACCAGTGGGTTACTCACAACCTGACACAGGTACCAAGAAAGGAAAATTCCATACATTCTCATCCCTCCTCACTTCCCCCAACTACAGTCTCTAACAGCGTCTCTGGCAGACTGTCTCTCCCTTGCTGTATGTCCTTCCTGTAGCTCCCTTGCACTATATTCAGTAGACTTCTAGCTCCTCGGTTCTGCCTTGGGTGATTTATTTTACCACCCACAAGGTTGTGTGCTGTCCTCTGTTGTCTGCTGCCTTTGTCAGATTGGGGTTGTATCACAACTACCTAACACTGTCTTTTTTTTATTCATTTGTTTATGTTTTTGCAAAATAAGCTTCATGAGCTCAGGACCTCATCTCCTTCATATACCATTCTATTCCCAGTCCAAGAATGTAGCTAGCATTTACAATGTCCACAATAGCCAAACTATGGAAAGAACCTAGATGTCCCATCAACAGATGAATAGATAAAGAAGATGTGGTTTATATATATATACACACACACAATGGAATACTATGCAGCCATCAAAAGAAATGAAATCTTGCCATTTGCGACGACGTGGATGGAACTAGAGGGTATTATGCTTAGTGAAATAAGTCAATTGGAGAAAGACAACTATCATATGATCTCCCTGATATGAAGAAGTGGAGATGCAATGTAGGGGGGTTGTTGGGAGGTAGGAAAAGAAAAAAATGAAAGAAGGTGGGATTGGGAGGGAGACAAACCATAAAAGACTCAATCTCAAAAAACAGACTGAGGGTTGCTGGGGGGAGGGGGGACGGGAGAGGGGGGTGGGGATATGGACATTGGGGAGGGTATGTGCTATGGTGAGTGCTGTGAAGTGTGTAAACCTGGCAATTCACAGACCTGTACCCCTGGGGATAAAAATACATTATAGGTTTATTTTAAAAAAATAAATAAATTTAATAAAAGTTTTAAAAAGCATTTTTTAAGCTAAAAAATTAAAAAGAATGTAGCTAGCATTTAGTAACTCTTCACTAGGAATAAAGAAGAAAGAGAGAAGGAGGGAGGGAGGAGAGAAAGGGAAGGCAGGTTGAAGGAGGGAGGGGGAGGAGGCAGGGAAGAGGAAAGGGAGGGAGGGAGGGAGGAGAGAAGGAAGGAGGAAGGGAGACCATCTAATGGTGCTCTTCTCTGAGAAGGTGATGACACGATCTGTCTCTAGAATTGTCGTTAGCAGTAATGAGACAGTGAATACAGGGTAACTGACACCTGATAGAATTTAGTAGTTATTCCTTAAGTGAATGAGATAATACTTATTGACTGATAATATTTACTGTCTCACGTATCTTAGGGAAAAATCCTAGTGTAGGGCCTAATATATAAAGTTCAATGAATTTAAGTTGTATTTCTTTCAGATCCTGCAGAATCCGTTTGTAAAAGGGACATGGTAAAAAGAAAAAAAAGAAAAAGGTATCTATTTTGTAGGGTTGTTGTGAAGATTAAATGAAATAATGCGATGATGCAGGTAACGTAGTAGCTAGCACTGTGCCTGGCACATGTGAGGAGTTTAGTAATCTTGCCTGGCATCGTCATCCTCATTGTTGCAATTTCTTTTTTAATTGAAGTCTAGTTGACTCATCATTGCTATTTGAGCTAAGAGGCCATACCTTCTTTCCAGCCAGAGCCTTTCTAGACAACATTCCCTGCTGTGAACCCCAACAAGAGACCTTGAAGCCTTTACTTCCTTTTCTCTTGTTGACATTTGGCTAAAGTCCCTTTCTGCCGAAAGACAGAGTGACCAGCTTTTGATGAATTCTTTCCGTCTCTTATCTGTTTCCAAGTCTCAGCCACAGTGAAGAAGTGTAGCTGGGCTCGGGCCCAGCCCAGGAAGCGATAATGGAATTTTCAACTCAAGATAAACTCAAGGATAACTTTCAGCACAGCTACTCAGGCAGTCTACAGGCGGAGGTGCCTTGTGGAGGGGAAACCATGAAGTCACTCAGCAACTGGCCCAGGACATGGGGGGCCATTGCTCCAGTGAAATAACTGACCTCTGTCTCTTCCTCAAATGGCCTGAGACTCAGCGCTCTACAGAGAAGGGGCAGATGGAGGGAATGTGGAGAGATTAGATAAGAAGGATTTCCCAATCCCAGTAGGGGATAGATCCAAAAGCACAGAAGGTAGAGAAGCCAAACTCTCATATCCCAATCGACCCCCATCACTCAACAATTCCCACTGTATGAATGGGGTGTGGAAAGCTTCCAATTAAAACGATACTTGTGAATATTGGCAAAGCTTATCTTTGTGTGCAGGGCACGTTTAAAGAGAGAAGAGGGAAGATAAGTTCTTGCTTTCTAGGAACACACATTCTAAAAGTTTGTCCAGCAGGCCGTGAGCTTCTCAGTCAACAAGTTAGTCATGAAGGTATCTCCATACCTCACCCAGCACATAGCATGCACGTCACAGATGCTCCACAAATGGGTATTAACTTGGATATTGAGAGTCTGTGTCCTGGAATCTCTTCTCCATGTATGACAAGGTTTTATTCATTTACTCAACACATTTTTATCAAGTGCCTTCTGTGTTCCAGGCTCTGGTTCTCAGAAGCTTTTTTCAAGTCATACAAGTGAGTGCCAAGCAGCAAAGCCAATCTAAAAGTCCTCATTCTCCATCATTTACACTTTTCCTTCCTGTGTTTATAAGTTTCAATATTAGCTCCTGCTGTAAGTTACAGAGCAAGTACTTTTCAAGAAATGGAGAACATCTCTTTCTTAGCTCTGGCTGTGGGTGGACTAGAAAGCCCCAGAGGAATCAGAGGGTGGTTCATTTCTCTTAGAAAGCTCTGAGTGTACAAATGAGTAATGGACCTGGATTCACACATCACACACGTAAACCAATTGCCCTTATTTTCCCATCAGCCTCCGGGGCCTGCCAGTCAGGATCAAATTATAATGTGTATGCAAGTCAGCTGGGGGTGTTCTACAGTGCAGACTCTAAAGGCAGAGGTCTGGCTTATAGCTTGACATTCTACATCTCTTAAAACTTTCCCCGGAGGTGCTGGTGCTGCTCGTCCACATATGTTGAGAAACAAGGGTCTAAAGAAAAGGTACCTATCTGGGTTCTAGTCCTTCCTGTGTCATTTACTAGCCAGTGACCGTGGACATATGGCTTACTTTTGGGGTGTGTGGGGGCTCAGGTTTTTTCTTTGCAACCTGAAGAGCTAGAGTTCAATGTCATCTAAGAGTGCTTCTAACTCTAAGCTTTATGATTCATTGACATTCAGTTTGCTAGTACCTTTATTAAAGTAAGACCTCTTCAAGTTCTGAATTTTGTGCAATTTACCCTTGGGTTCTTTTTCTCTGCTCTAAGGTGTTAATAGTACTCTTTTATCTGATTGTGCTTACATGCTGCCCATTCAAAGCTTGACATTATACAGTTAGATCAATCAGTGAGAATAATTTTACTGAAAATTCCCATGCAGGAGCCCCCCCCCACCAATGCCTCCCCACCAGGAAATTATGAACTGGTGAGGTATTATGCCTTCCTGGGTAGAGGGGAAGTAGCTATCTGCGGGCAGAGTACCTCTGAGGCTAAGCAACGGGATGACAGCAGGAGGCATTGTGATGTGATGGTGGAGACAGCCCTCTGATGGCTTCCATGGATGTTTTGAAAGCACTGATCAGATGGCTTTGATGTCTGACTGGCAGACCCTGAAGGCTCATGGGAAAATAAGGACACTGGTGTGCATGTATGACTTGTGGCGACAGACTCACTACGGATTTGTATACTCAGAGTTTTCTAAGAGAAACAACCAACTCTTAAACACAGTAAGTCACATGTTATGAGTCATCGTGAGAATGTTGAAAGGTGGGTGATGCTGCTCAGAAGGTCAGCAACAGATAGAAGCCTCAGCCATGCCTAGACTGGAAGGACAAAGAGAAGAGGTGGTTTTACTGGAGCCCAAGGGTAGGGTCATCTCTGGAGGTTGGGATGAAGGCAAGCCCACATGCGACGCTGTTCCTGCTGATCACCCTAGGCAGAAAGAAGGTGAGGGGATATAACTTGGCTTCTCCCTTCCTCTCTGCTTTCAAAACACCAGCCAGCCCCTTCCATTAGGGGAACTCTGCAAGAAGCTACTTGACACAGGAAACTTGAGAATTGAGCCTCCAGAAGTCACCTGTCTTGGGGATCCTGAGCAGAGCAGGGGGGAGGCAAGGAATGAATCTGATTGCAAACAGGCCCAGCACCAGTGTCAGTACCCCACGTTGATTTCCATGCCCCTGGAAAGCTAGGGTGTTGGGAGGCTAGGAGGAAAGCACGAGTGAAAAACAGTATATTCAGCATTGCTATTCTTGCCTACTCTGTGGGGAGGACCATCAGTGGACAATTTGGGTTGTAGAATTAGGAGCTAGCACAGAGGTCAGGACTGAAGGGGTACACACAATGGTCACTTTGCCTAAGTGGGCAAAGCTTTGAAGAGGGTGAAATTCCCAAGAGATGTTATAAAAAGGGACAAGAGTAAGATCTCTTACATTCGTGTGACTGTAATTTTCAGAACTTGTTTTGCATGTTTTTTTATCTTACAGCATCCCATTGTTTTGTCAAGGTAGCTTGGTGTTTTACTTTCCTCTCTAGAAAAATGAGAAAATTGATAAATGATCATCCCCGTGCTCCTTCTTGTCATTACTAGTTCTTTTTAATTGTGTAGAGGCATGCTCTGTTTCTAGACCTCAATATTTATGAACTCCTAGGTGCTAAAAACAAGGACAGAAAACTTGTACAAATTTGCTCCTTGGGACTCTAAGAATCTGTTAAGTGGTAAACACTAAGTATTGTTCTGTGCCAGATAACTTTATAAAACCCTGCACTCAGATAAACTCATTGAATCCTTTGAGCTATGCACTATTAATTTCCCATTGTACACATTAAGTTAGGTTGCTATCTTGGTTTGGGCTGAGGTACCAAAGTACCATAGCCTGGGTGGCTTATCCACAAGAGAAATCTATTTCTTTCTGTTCTGGAGGCTGGAAGATTGTATCTGGGTGCCGACATGGTTGTGTTCTTATGAGAGCCCTTTTCCAGGCTGTAGACGATCTTCTTGCTGCATGCTTACGTGGCCAAATAAGGGAGCTCTCTGGGTCCCTTTGGTAAGGGCATTAATCCCATTTCTGAATGGGATTTCATTTCATGGCCTAAGTACTTCTCAGATGCCCCACCTCCTAATACTATCATGCTGAGGGTTAGTTTTCCACATAAAATGGGGGAGAGTGGCTGGGGGCTGGGATGCCATAAATTATGGTGCCACAAATATTCAGTCAATGCACTCACTTGAGGAAACTCAGCAAAGGATGAAGCCTCCATCTGAGCCCAGGCAGGTGGACTCCAGGGCTTAGGCTTTAGACAGTCTGATTTATTGCCTCCTCTCTTGGGGAGGCAATCAGTTGATGAACCCTTACATGAACAACACATGAGTTACATTGTCTGATGGCCAAAAGAACTCACAGCACTCATACAGGTTATCCTCATGGAGGAGTTTTATTATAGACAAGGGATATAGTACAGCAACAGCCAGAGACGGGTATGCAGTGCCAGGATCCAGACATCTCAGGTGCCAGCTCCCCCGACCCCAACTCCCCACCGCACCTGGGTTGCACAGGATATCCTTTGTCTGCAGGTCTTGAGCTCTACTGGCATGCATCTGAGGCACCTGGGTACCAAGAAGGCCGGTCAGGTCATCACCTCACTATGAGGTCGCATAGTGAGCTGGTTACATAGGCACATTCCACCTGTGAGACAAGATGCCACTGAAACCATGTGCATTATAAATCATATTATTATTACTAAATGGTAATCAACTGATACATCCTGACCTAACTCGTGAACTCATGGAACATCATTTATCTTTAGTAAATACATTCCACAGTGATTGCCAATGGTTGGTGGCTCTGCAGATTAGTCTGGGCTCAATTTAGGTCACCTGAGTTTAGCCCATGTTATTCAACCCTCTTGCCTTTGCTTAGTGTTTAAGTAAAGAACCCGCTCCTAGAACTTTGACAATGAGGTAACCCAAGGGCAGATGCTTGTCATTGGGATGGAAAGTGTTCTATAGATAATGGAAAAGCTCTCATGTATTATCACTACAATCATCTGCTACTTAGCAGATGACCTAATATTTTTGTAGCTGACTTCTAATGCCTGTACCCTCTACTAATTATTCTAAGACTAGGCTGGGTAGATGTTCTATTTGCTCACTTGAAACCCTAACTTCCTCCGAAGGCCATTAGAATATAATATGAAGAGTACTGTGATATTTATCTGTGTCTGTAGAACAGTGTTGTCCATTTGAAACAATGCAAGTCATGTAAGTAATTTTAAACTTACTGGTAGCCACATTAAAAAAAAAAAGTTAAAAGAAACAAGTAAAATTAATTTTAATGCATATATTTTTAATCAACTACACCCAAAATGTTACAATTTCCATGTGAAATCAGTATAAAGTCTAAAAGGTATTGGGATACATTTTTTTTTTTGAAGTCTTCAAAATCTGATAGGTCTGTTACATTTATAGCACATGTTAGTTTGGATAATAAATTTTCATTCAAAATACTTGATCTGTACTTATGCTTTATAAAATGAACAATTAAAAACAGATTCTCATTCCCAAATTGCTCCAAATGTACTCAAAGTTTTCTAGTAACCAAATCAAATACCAAAACATTATTTTCTTTTAATATTCACATCCACATTCCAAAACTGATTCATCTTTTCCAGAAGAATTGATTTGACTTTGTGCAATAAACATCAATTTTTAAACTGTGTTTAGGGGTGCCTGGGTGGCTCGGTTGTTAAGTGTCTGCCTTTGGCTCAGGTCATGATCTCAGGGTCCTGGGATCGAGCCCCACATCAAGCTCCCTGCTCTGTGGGGTCCCTGCTTCTCCCTCTCCTGCTCCTGCTGCTTATTGTCCCCTCTCTCACTGTTTCTCTGTCAAATAAATAAATAAAATCTTAAAAAAGAAAAAAATAAATTAAAAAAACTGTGTCTGGGCGCCTGGGTGGCTCAGTGGGTTAGGCCGCTGCCTTCGGCTCAGGTCATGATCTCAGGGTCCTGGGGTCGAGTCCCGCATCGGGCTCTCTGCTCAGCAGGGAGCCTGCTTCCCCTCTCTCTCTCTGTCTGCCTGCCTCTCTGCCTACTTGTGATTTCTCTCTGTCAAATAAATAAATAAAATATTAAAAAAAAAAAAAACTGTGTCTACCCACACTATGTAAATTTACTAAATCTTACATCAACTTAATATTCATATTGAGTTCAGAGGTCTATTACATAAATTGAAAATCCCCACTAAATTTATCAATACCAACAAAGCCTTCTTCAAAATTTTCCAGTGGGTTTTGCAAATTACAACGCTATGCCAGTTAAAATTAAAATTTCCTGCACACCAATTCATCTTAAGTGTATAAAAGCTGACTGTTAGTTTGTATTATGAAAAGCCTCAGTTACAACATGCATTCTCATACCTGTCTAGTTAGGTTACAATAAGCTTTTCCTTTCTTCAGAGCTGCAAGTTTAGCTTGTTTATATCCAGTGTGGTATCAGTGAGAAAATATAAATCATATTGCCATTTTTTTGTCTTTGATTATTGAGAATTTGGCAAGCATCCTTTCAGTTTCAAAGAAAATCTTGAATTGGAGTTAACAGCAAAGTAAATCTTTGTAAAACCCTTCCACAATTCAATCAACAAGTACTGGCAAAGAACATGAAATCGTTAAATTCATTGCCCTTGATTCCTTTCAACATTTCTATAAACTGGCAGTGATTCCATTTGCATGCATATACAAAACAGTTTTGACAACGGTATCCATGACACTTTTCAGAGAGTCTGCTTCAGAAAGCTAAGTACAGATATTTTCAGTATGTATCATACAGTAGAGAAAGCCAATGAGGAAACCATCATTCTCATTTTAAGATTCCACTAAGTCTAGATTTTTACCTAACAGCTAGTCATAGTACCATTATGATAGAAACTAATTTTTTTTTTATATCTGACTGAAATTCTTTGACAGATTTAAAAAAAAAAAAACCTACTTCAGGAGTTCAACATTTTTTTAAAGATGTTTATTTATTTATTTATTTGAGAGAGAGCACTGGGGTGGAAGGCGCAGAGGGAGAGGGAGAAGCAGGGAGCCTGATGTAGGGCTTAATCCCACCCAGGACCCTGAGATCATGATTTGAGCCAAAGGCAGTTGCTTAACCAACTGAGCCACCTAGGCGTCCCAAGGAGTTCAGTTTTATAGGCTGCAAAATTGACATTTTTTTCTGAATTTGGAAGTCTTAAGGTAAACATACCTAAGATATTAATTGGCCAGTTTCTCTTTTATCTCTTGACTCATCTAAATCAATAGAAAAGTACCTGCAGGTTTTCAAATTATAAATCAATTGATCTTTGATTTTATTAGAAAGGTTTTACATTCTATAGGCTCTCCATTGCTAAAACAATAATTTCTTTTCCCATCTCTTCCTCTAAAAGTGGCTTTATACTTGGTCAAAGTTACAAGCTCAGATTCTGTTAAAATTGTGTATAAAAAAACCAGTTTGGGGACGCCTGGGTGGCTCAGTTGGTTAAGCAGCTGCCTTCGGCTCAGGTCATGATCCCAGCGTCCTGGGATCGAGTCCCACATCGGGCTCTTTGCTCCTCAGGAAGCCTGCTTCTCCCTCTGACTCTGCCTTCCCCTCTGTCTGCCTATGCTCGCTCTCGCTCACTCTCTCTCTGACAAATAAATAAATAAAATCTTAAAAAAAAAAAAAAAAAGAAAACTATTAAAAAAAAAAAACCAGTTTGTTAGGACATTTAGTTCTGATTTTAGGTGGATAATTCAGTCTTTTTCGACTATTGAAAGGAACCCTTTAAAAAAAAAAGGTATTTATTTATTTATTTATTTATTTGACAGAGAGAAAGAGAGAGAGAGATCACAAGTAGGTAGAGAGGCAGGCAGAGAGAGGGGAGGAGGCGGGCTCCCTGCTGAACAGAGAGGCCGATGTGAGCCTCGACCCCAGAACCCTGACTGAGATCATGACCTGAGCTGAAGGCAGAGGCTTAACCCACTGAGCCACCCAGCGGCCTGAAAGGGATGCTTTTTAAAATCAAAGTCACTACGTGTTATTGCAGAAAATGCCTCCCCATGTTGTCTATTTTATTATCTTTATTTTTTTTTAATACAACAAACAACTTCTTTGGCTCTGCTCAATTGACCTTCATCGTGAACTTTGCAGCTTCTTTTTCCAGCCTCTACTTCCCATTACTGTCTGGGTAATCTCCACTCAGTTCTACATCATAGCATGTTTTTATTTGAAACTTAAAATTTTTCCATATTTATTTTTTGAACTAGAAAAATGAATTAGCTGCATTATAATGAAAATAATAGTATTTCAATTTAATTACCAGCTATGATTTACATAGGTTTTGCCATAACTTATGCTGTCTGCATAAAGCATTCAAATTAGCACATTATAATGTTACATGACATACAGAAAAAAAAATTATCACTTGAACTGAATCAGTCTGTTTACAGCTTGTAGGTTCATAATGTATTAGTATGTGATTTTGGCAACAATGCACTCACTTAATACATGCATTGTGGTAAAGAAAAAAATCTTACGTGATGCAGCCATTAAAGTAAAATAAAGTCCTACCAAAATAATAATGTTGTGTTTAACAGAAAACGATTTCACGCTGCTTCAATTTTTAATTTAAATTTAAATTCATTAAGACTAAATAAAAATGAAATGGCATTTTCTCAAATTACACTGACCACATTTCAACTTGTTCAGTAGTCACACCTGTTTCGCAGCTACCATATAGGACAGTGCCACTCCACAATCTAGCTAGATCACAAAGCAGTGGTGACAATCAGTGTGTCTTGTTCACTCTTTGTCCGCAGTGTATAGCAGCGCACAGTAGGAATTGAATAACAATATGTTCCACTGAAATGAAATCATGGGCTTAGCACAGTGATTGGCACTTCGTAGGTGTTTGTTGCAGAACTGATTGAATGAATGATGTGCCATCTGCTCATTCATTCATCAGTGACCTGGTCCTCAGCCACGGCCCCTCAATGAGCCCATTCTACCCTGGTGACCACGTTCCCTAGCAAAAGGCAGTGTCTGTCCATACTATGGCTTCAATCTAAGCAGTCCCAAAACCTCTATTTCCCTAGGGTTATTGAGGCGATTTCATTGAATTCACGGAAAAAAAATCAAGAAGTCAGGCTTTCTAACCCAAGAAAAGCATTCTGTGGTGAAGGCACAGGGAGATGCGGTGTTTGGGGGCAGAAGGAGAAGCATTCTGTTAAACTGGGGAAATGGATGAGGTCCTAGCTTTGGGACTGGAAGGAGGGGGGAGGCCTCTTCCAGCAAACTGCACCACCCCGATCCCCATCTCCTCCTTCCCCACTTCTGTTTCAGAAGGACTTTCCTTGGGGAAAACACTACAGAACTCAGATTTCTCCGGAATATGTTTTTTGAATCATTTTTAGTTTAGGGCTAAAAATAGAAATTCAAAAAACGGGAGCGGCAGTTGGATGGGATTTCAAAGCTGCATTCAGCAGGCTACGTTTCCTCTTGGATTAAAAATATATATGTTTGTGTGTGATTGTTTGGGGGAATTGTCCTGATTAAAGCGAATGGGTAAACTGCAAAGAGAAACACCACCAACTTGCAAAGTGAAATGTTTTTCTTTTAGATTAGGGTTAATTTTGCAACAGTCCTCCAGGCCCATAGGGAGGTCCTGCAGAGACTCAGGATGGTGGGAGGAGGCAGCCCTGGTCCTATGTCTGCTACCAGGCTCAGTGGAGGGACCAGGAGGCCAGAGCTTTGAGAGGTTGTCTGCCTTGGCCTCCAAATGGCTAGGGGTACCTGCCTGTTCTGGGAGATCTTCCTTGCATTTTGTCAATGCTATAACTGTGGTAAAATACACATAAAATCTACCATTTCAAGAGTTTTTAAAGTCTACGGTTAAGTGGCACTTAGTACATTCCCAGTGTTGTGCAACCATCACCACAATCTAGTTGCAGAACCTTTCATCTTTCCAAAAGGAAACTGTGTGCCCAGGAGGCACTCGCTCCTCATCTCTCTCTGCCCCCTACCCCTGGCAACCACTAATCCAATTTCTGTCTCCATGGATTTGCCTCTTCTGGACACTTGATAGAAATGGAATCATGTAGTATGTAGCTTTTCGTGTCTGGTTTCTTTCATTTTGCATAACATTTTCAGGGTTCATCTGTGTTATAGTATGTATCTTTCTTGTGTTGCGATGACCTTGAGTCAGTTATGGTGTAGTAACAAGAAGCTTGGCATAGGAGCTGTGCAGACCTGGGTTTGAATCCTGGCCCTGCCTTTGAGCTTCAGTTTCTCGAGCTACGCAATGAGGATATCCTGAGATGTCTACCCTAGGAGTCCTTAGGAAAGTTCATTTGCTAACACTGAACTATTTACTTGCTAATTCAATAAAGATGAATTGAGCTATCACTATGTACGAGGCCAAGGCTTCAGGGATATATTGATGAACAACACCGGGCAAGTTTTTGGTCCTCATGGAACTCAGTTCTAGTGTGAGAAGTAGGCAATAAACACAGAACAGAAATAAAAAGGAAGGAGATTGGGTGAACTGTAATTGTTTGGGTGAAGGAACAGAACTGCTTTAACAGTTGGGGAGCAAAGGTTTCCTCCTGAGAAGCTGACATTTGAGCCAACATCTGGGCAATGGAATGAGCCAGTCTTGTTAAGAACTGGGGAAGATTGTTTTACGTAAAAGAATAGCAAAAACAAAAACCCTGAAGAAGTAAAGGCTTTGACACTATCATGGAATGGGAAGGAGGCCAATGTGACTGAAAATGGGTGAGTGGCAGTGGGGGTGTGAGGTGACGTTGGAGAGGTAAGCAGGAGCCAAATCCTGCAGCGCCTTGTGGACATTCATTCCTTGTGGACTTCATTCCAAGAGTGATGAGAGCCATGGCAGGGTTTTCGCTGAAGGAGTGACAAGCTCTAACATACAGTCAGAAGAGCACTCTGGCAGCTGTGAGGAGAATAGAGCAGGCATAGGAGGCTGGAGGACTAGCGGAAGGAAGCTGTTGCACTAGTCCAGACATAGAAAGTAGGTGGTTTGTAGTTAGAATCACTAAAATTAACCAGTCAGGAAACAACAGATGTTGGCGAGGAGGCGGAGAAAGGGGAACCCTCCTACAGTGTTGGTGGGAATGCAAGCTGGTACAACCACTCTGGAAAACAGCATGGAGGTTCCTCAAAATGTTGAAAATAGAGCTACCTTATGACCCAGCAAAAATTGCACTACTGGGTATTTACCCCAAAGATACAGATGTAGTGATCCAAATGGGCACCTGCACCCCAATGTTTATAGCAGCAATGTCCACAATAACTAAACTATGGAAAGAGACCAAATGTCCACCAACAGATGAGTAGATAAAGAGGATGTAGTGTATACGTATACAATAGAATGCTATGCAGCCATCAAAAAACCTGAAATCTTGCCATTTGCAATGACGTGGATGGAACTAGAGGGTAGTATGCCAAGCAAAACAAGTCAATCAAAGAAAAACAATTATCATATGATCTCACTGGTGTGAGGAATTTGAGAAACAAAACAGAGGATCATAGGGGAAGGGAGGGAAAATGAAACAAGATAAAACCAGAGAGGGAGACAAAGCATAAGTCTCCATCTCAGGAAACAAACTGAGGGTTGCTAGAGTGAAGGAGGGGGTGTGAGGGATGGGGTAATTGGGTTATGGACATTGGGGAGGGTATGTGCTATGGTGAGTGCTGTGAATTGTGTAAGACTAATGATTCACAGACCTGTATCCCTAAAACAAATAATACATATTCATTTAAAAAAAAAAAAAAAGGAGGGAAAGTAAGTGGTTTGGTGACTTGGGCTAGGGTAGGGTTAGGAGGATTATAAAGAAGTGAGAAGTTCTGAGATGCCTGGAGAGGAGGTAAGTGTGAAGATTATGTTAATTAACTAAAAGTAAACAGAAGAAAGGAAATCAAATGAGAAAATGTACACAAAATGCCTGGAAGACATGCCTGTGTAGGACAGAGCTACACACCCCCAAGCGCACACTCACAAACCTTTGAGGCTCATTGAGGAAGCAGAGTACTGATTCCCCCTTCATCTAGGCTTCTCCATCGCCAGGGTTGAGTGGGATCTATAGAGGGAGAGACGTGGATATGACTCTGATTCTCATAGGATAAGGAGAATAGAAGTCTCTCACTTTCTGGTCAACTAGAACGCTTGGCCTCTTAGAGCTGCCTTGACCTCCAGCAGGGGAGGGAGAAGTAGAGTTCAGTGGGCTGCAGTAATTGGCCATGTTCAAAGAGAAGAGGAGCCAGCCAATGAGAAAGTGTTCTCTCCTTTTTATTATTATTATTATTATTTTTAAAGATTTTACTTATTTATTTGACAGACAGAGATCACAAGTAGGCAGAGAGGCAGGCAGAGAGAAAGAGGAAGCTGGCTCCCTGCTGAGCAGAGAGCCGATGCGGGGCTTGATCCCAAGACCTGGGATCATGACCTGAGCCGAAGACAGAGGCTTTAACCCACTGAGCCACCCAGGCGCCCCACCTTTTTATTATTTTTTAAAGGTTTCATTTATTTATTTTAGAGTGGGGAGGCAGAGGGAGAGAGAACCTGAAGCAGACTTCACACTGAGCACGGAGCCTGGGGGGGACTCAATCCCAAGAACCGAGATCATGACCTAAACCGAAACCAACAGTTAAGACAGTTAAACGCTATTCCCTCCTCTCTTAGCTGGCAGAGCCTACCCGGAAGGAATTTCCTTTCCGCTCTCCTAACACATTTTTGCTTCCCTATTTCACACACTGTTTTGGTCTGTGGTTTCACAATCTGAATAGAACCACCCACCTTCGAGTCCCCTCCCCCTCATGCCAAGAGGACACTTCCTTACTCTCCAGACATTCAGTGGGTGAGTCCCAGAACACACTATTGCTGTGACTGCCTTAGAGTAGAGAAACTTCTGGGGTTGGAAGAACCAGTAAGTGAGTTTTCTCTTCTGTGAAAATGTGGGTAATAATAGCATCCACTCAAAAGGACTGTGAAGATTACGTGCGATAATGTGTGTAATTCACTTAGCACAGTGCCTAGCACATAACAGGCCCTCGATGGAAGTTTGCTAGTGTTCATCTTATTAGGGGTCGGCTTTCTATGGCTTCTTCTTTCAGAGCCGGTGTATATAAATGGCCTTCAGAGACTCCTTTTGGAGCCCTGGATTAAGAGGGGAATGTGGGCCGATGTCCAAGAAAGAAGGGCTCTGGTGCAAGAACCTGGTAAGCCCTCCCAGTTCTCACTGCCACTCGGGACTGGAAAATGGAATTAATAAAGGGCCTTAGGGTTACCGCCAGTTCCTTTACAGCCCGATTTCCTGTGTACTGGGTACTAGATGAGACATAAGGGATGGCAAATGCAAATGGAAAGTGGGATGTTGTTCGCTGGGGCCAATATAAATATGTTTGTGGGGGAGGACAGAACAAAGGCCTAAAGGCCTGATGTTGACAGAAACCATGTTATTGTTGAATATATGACTTCATCCTAGTAAAAATGGTAATTCCCCCAGGCCTGCCAGGGAATGGGAGAGATGTGTTCCCTCCCACCTACACATGCCAGCAATCTGGGCAGGAGGGCAGCCTGCCTTTGACCCTGACTCAGCCCCGCAGTACCCTCCTGCTGTGTCTGAGGGAGGGGCTCAGCTAGTGGTGTCCACTTTGGAGTCAGAAGTCCGGCTCCCTGCTCTGCCAGCCACCAGTTGTCCCAGATGCCTCATCTGGGAGCCTCAGCTCTCCCGAATACATGCTCCAAAAGCGACTGAAACCCTCTAGAGTCGTTGTGAGGAATACACAGGATAAATAAGCGATGTTTTAAAGAAATGCTCAGTTAAAGAGACCCTTTGGTATTTGCACTAACCTCACCTGCTTCTGCGTGCCCTCTCCCACCAACACTGGAGGTAGTGTGATTCCTGGCTCCGCCCCCGGCCCCCCCATAGCCCTACCCCCGCAGCCCCACACCCCAGCCCTACTTTGGTTAGCTTACCTCCTCTATGTAACTCTTTTATTTCATTAGGCCCTTTGCAAGGTGTTACTCAGCTAAAAGAGTGGAATGTCTGGGGGAACCTCTTAGAAAATATTGTCTACTTAGGTCCTTATTCTGGCCCAGCTGGTCAGAAGCGCCCAACAACTCCTCTGCCTGCCTCTTCCCCTCCATGTGCCCCTTTATTTTACCCATTCCCTCCATCACAGAGGGAAGTGTGGGTCTTTGATGGCACAGATGGAACCTCCACAAGCACCCAGTGGAAATTCCTAGGTGGTAGGTTGAGGCATTTTCTTCAATTTTAAGAGCCCTGGGATCCAAGAATTGGGCCTGATGAGGCTTCCCCGTTCGCCCCTCGTCACCTTCCATTTCCTTCCCCCAAAAGTTTCCACTGGAAATTCCCCAGCTTTGGTCTGAGTGCTTGGCTCTGTCATCTTGGAGACATTCAGCATACACCCCACAATTAAGACTTTGCAACTCCACGCAGTGTTTCTTAAGAGAAAGTTAGATGCAATTAGATCATTTGAAGATGGATTAGCCTGCCGTCTGCACAATATTAAGAAAAATCATGTTGGCAATTGACAGGGCCTCTTTGAAGAGCTCTAAAGGAAAGCCACTAATGAGCTCTACGCTGGGTTGCCCCCCTGTTCCTGAAGGGTTAACACAATTTGTGGGAAAGGGAAAAATCCCCTGTGGTATTAAAATGCTGTGTCCAGAGATTTGTAAGCTCTCCTTTGTAGCTCTGCCCCCAGGCCTGGCTCACTTCAGTGGAGATCAGGTTAATAAGCTGAGCTCAGTTGCTGCCTGGCAGTTGCTAATGGGGTTACAGTCTGGTGCCTGACCAGTGAAGGACAGTTATTAGTAGTAGTAGTAAGTAAGTGGTGAGGAATTTGATTCAGTAAGGTAAGGGACATCTGCTGTTCTTGCCTGTCCAGGGGCCATTCATCCTTCATTTGACAAGAGCAGCTTGCTTCTCCTTTGGGGAAAACTGCCCCTTGTCCACTCTTGGGCTGGGTGGGGCTGGCACAGTACCCACTTTGGGGTGACCCTAGGACCAACGCAGCTCCACTGGTGTATTTGAGAATCCAGTTATGGCCCAAGCCATGGGATTTGTCAACAACATGAACCTATAAACATCTATTCCCGCTACCCCCAACCCCTGTTTGTTGTTGGTTCTAGCCTTGCCAGGTAGAGATAGGTTTTCTGTCCTTTGCACCTGTGAATCCTGATTAATAGGAATATTAGAGGAACTTGTGCTGTCTTAGGCACTCTGAAGAGGTAGAAAAGAAACATGTATACAATTGCCTTGCTCTCAGGAACCAATAACCTTAGAGTATCAGGTCTTAGAGACTAACTATTTAAAGGATTAAACAACATGGTGTATAAATGGCATAGAGAGTACGTTCTGTGGGAAGTCAAGAGCGGGAGAAATTGATGTGAATGGGTGGGCTTCCTGGTGGAGGTTGGACTTAAACTGGGTCCTAAAGGATGGAGAGGATGAGGGGGAGACTGAGGAAATGCAGTGCTCTGCGGAAGCCATGGTGTTGGTGGGGGTTAGGGGGGTGGATCTCCGTTAAAAGGGAGATCCTTTGTGAAAGAGAAATGGAAAGTGGATTTTGGCATATATAGGATAGGGGCAGATAGCAAAGGACTGGGAATCCCAGAATGAAAACTTCGAGCTTCCCGGGACAGTTGGCTAGCGTGGACTTATGTTCAGGTAAGGGAAATCCACCCCAGGCTGTGCTTCCTGTTTAGGCAAGTACATGCCCCCTTGTACGTTTCACCTGTGTTGGAGCGAAACCAATACAGGGATCAGGGAGGGCCCTGGAATTGGGCTGCACTGTTTTATAGCTGACTGACAATGGTTGAGTTACTTAATCCCTCTGAATCTCAATCTTCTGCAAAATGCTGATAATAATAGCTAGGAGAGGTTCTCAAGCAGTGCCTGGCCCTCAGCACTAATAGTAGATAGTGTCTGTTGAGGGCTTTATAGTGTCCCCCAGGCACTGCGCTAAGCACCTGACATGCCTTATCTCATCAATCCTCCCGATAGCCCGAGCTCAGAAAAGTTTGCTGCATCTGATCTGGGGGTAACGTTTTCATTCCTGTGCTTAATGGAACCATAAGCCTTATCGGAGCTCAAATTCACCACCCAATGAGATCTCAGTATATTATCTGAACATTCTTAGAGGTTACACATTCTAATTTCTTCACACACACCTTAAATGTTTTGAATTTAATATAATCTAACTACAGAACATGTGGAAAATAAATTATAAGAAAAGAATGTAAACATAACTCCAGTACCTAGAACACCAAAGTGATTTCCTGATAGAGAGGTTAGCAACTACTTCTAGTCTCAGCAGTTAACCACAGTGCCATCTTGGGCAACTTGCTTTAACTTCCCTCGGCCTCCGTTTTCTCACCCATCCTTATGGGTTAGAAGTTTCCTCATGAGAGTTTTTGGTAAGAATTAAATGAGATACTTCATGCTTCGCAGAGCACCTGGTACATAACACACACTCAATAAATGTTATCAGTGCCTTCTGGTCATTTTCCCCATACTCTTTCCATATGATTGCAACTTTGTACATACAATTGCTTCCCTCTTCTTTTTCCACTTAATATTTTACCTTAGATGTTTTCCATATAGTAACAGTGTCTGTCTGTCTGCCATGACTGATGTCTGTGTAGTCCTGACAGAAATCACTATCACTTTAGCAACTTGTTCCCCCCTTTCTAAACATTTGTAAATAAGGCGGCAGCTCACAGCTTTATACGTATGGCTCTTTGTAAGGGCTTAGTCTCAATACACTGTTTCTTTGAATTCAGCTTGTGATTCTGCCCCGCAGCTTTTCAGAAAGTGACACCGAAGTTAGTGTAGACCTTTGACAAGTGGTGGGTTATGCCAGTTTCAATGGATGGCTATCAGAAGATGTGATTGTCATGAAATTTTCATCAGTGAATTCCCTCTGGTGTGATATTCTGTGCCCCGTCTTTCAGATGGTTTTATTTGGGGTCTGAGAGGAATCCCAATACCTTTTAGCTGCAAGTGATTCCCTATTCTTTCTGAATCTTGTTTCTTGGAGTAGGACGGACTTTGCACAACAATTTCGGGCTGTCTTTCTATTGCAAATGAAAGCCTCAAGCCTTTGTTTAGGTCCCAGAGTCCTTTGAAATTGGACCCTCCTGCATACACCTGGAGTCAAGGATAAGCCCAGCCCCCCAGATCTCTTGGCTGAGGGACACACAAGACACACACATCTAAGGGCAAAGGTGAGCTTTTCATTTCTTCCCCCAGGTCCTAAGATTCCTTTGGAATCTTTATGATCTCTACCTTCAGGGATCATGCAAACAGCTGGAGGAAATCCTAAAATTGTGTTTTCTCCAGATAAGCATTCAGGTCAAAGGAAAGACCTTTGCATGCCTTCCTGATGAACAGAATCTTGCCTAAGTTTAAAAAAAGTCACCAAGAACAAAAATGCCACTCAGCATTCATTCAGTACATTGAGAAATTGTTTTCAAAGGATAAACAGCAAAGCCTAGCGTCCTAGAGCCATGGTCCATCCTGTAAGTTTCAAGCCCCAAGAACTCTTGCAGTGAGTGATAGAAGTCTGTGAACTATTCATGAAATTTCAAAAGTCTTAATGGTAACTGGACATTACTATCCTCTTTCAAAAACAACGTAAAGCAATTAGAGCAACAAACTTATTTGTCTTCAATTAGATTAAGTGAAAAAAAAATTTGCATTCTCATGTTAACTGAAGGCTTTGACCGACAATATTTTAAGATAAATTTTAGCTATTTTTATGTTTTACAAAAATATTTATTGTTTTAATAACAATAAGGGAAACAATTACTCTTTTACTTAATTAGCTATTAGTCAGTTGAAATCATTTGAAAAGCTGTATGACCTTGGACAAGCTGCTTTACTTACTACTAACAAGGTCATTCGTAAGGTGCACGGTCCTGAACAAGTTAGCTTCACTCTGTTTCCTCATTTATTAAATAGAAATAATATACTTTTCTCCTACAGTTATTATAAGGAATAAGAGATACAATATGCAAAGCATGGAGGCAAAGTACATGGCACACAGTAAAGGTTCAGTGGTGTGAATATTTTTTCCCTAAAAACTGCAAATTTATATATTAGACTAAAGTATTTAAAGCATGGGCCCTTAGGGGCAAGGAGATGTAAAATTTCAAAAGGCTTCTCTGGTGGCGAAAATGTTGGAGGACAGCTCCTCGGCTCTGACTAGCATTGGTTACTTAAATAAAATAATTATTAACACTATCTTCAGAATGATACATCCACTAAATTCATCTCCATTTTGTAGTTACCAGTCAACATTCTTTTGAGTGCTTTCACACCTAACATCACATACCTTTTCTTCTTAGCTGACATTACTCCAGTTCCTAAAGGCAGGGGAGAGCTGAATGCTATGACCAGGAAGGGAGAAGCTGATAGGCAAGTCCTCTGATCATTGTCCAGGGGCCTTCTCCGTGAGTGATGGCATCAGTGGGCTTTTGTTCCACCTTCTGTGGCTGGCCCACAGTTGAACCCAGAGATGCTGGCTGTTCTGGGCAACCTTGGCCCACCAAGGACAGCTGGCACCAACCAGAGCCAGGAGTTCACTTGGCCCCCTAGATCTGGCACAGGGGTTCTCCCCACTGGGGAACCAGTGTCAGGGAACATTGACTCCCCCTTTGGCATTTGAAAGCATTCCAGATTTTGTGAAGGTAAATTGGAAGTTTGAAATGCAATATCGCTGCTGAAAAGGGCAGAGCCATCAGCATGGAACCAGTATACCCTTTGCTAATTAAAAGACATAAGAATTACTTTGTAGTCCTATAAGTGAATTGTCCTTCACTCATTCATCAGATAATTGAGTTTCTACTAAGTATTATGCTTCATGTTGGGACATATAGATGAAAAAATGGCATCCCTGTCCTTAGAATCTGGTGGACTGTTGGAGAAGTTGTCACCTGCTTAGGTATGCACAGCCTGGTGTCCTGGAGACAGTGATAGATACCTAATGAAAAGGAAATAGAGCCTGCCTGAGGGGCTAATAATCATAATAGCTATAATTTGTCAAGCATTTATCCTGTGCCATTCACTGTGCTAAGCACTTGACATTGATCATCTCATTTAATTCTTAAAACACAACTATAAAATGGATATTCCGGCAGTCTGATTATCTTCCTACCTCTCTAGGGAAGGCCATTCAAAGGACATGGCATCTGAGGGTCTTAAAAAAAAGAATAGCAAGTTGCAAACTGCACATGGTGAGTAGATCATTCCGGGTGTAGAAAACAAAATGGTCTGTTTGGAGACCTGCAGATTCCCTACTTATGATGCAAAGGGAGTAGAGGGAGAGTGTGCTGGGTGAGAATGCTGATTGCAGTGAAGTAAGAAGTAAATGAGATGAGCTTTCAAGTACCGATGACTCTTAGAGCTATGATGAAGAGGAAGGAGACTCAGTTCTGCAGAACTCTAGGTAGAAGGAAGGATGACCATAAAGATTGGCTGGCTTCTGAGATGGAAAGCCAACACATATAGGTAGGCTTGAGAAGAGGCAATGAGAGGGGAGAACTAAAAATGCAGAACAGAAAGAATGATGGATGGAGACAGGTCTTCACCCTCCCCAGATTGGAAGAAAGATAAAAAGAGACCTAAAGACATAAGTAAGTTCATAAGAATAGGTGTTGTGAGGTGGGGATGGGGGTGGGCGGGGGGGACCACACAGGAAGATGCAGAAAGAAAGTGTGTGATTTGGAGAGTTGTACCTGCCTGTTGCCTGTTCCATTTGTGAGATCAAAAACAAGTCTGAGGAGAGTGAGAGGTGACAGAGCATTTTAAGGCCTCAACGAAAGGGGTGAAGGTGTGGAATCACTGTTGAGGGCAATTGTGAGGTGCTCAGGATGCCCCTTTGAATCCTGAGGAGAGAGTGTTCAAAGGAGGGAGAGGAGAGTGAAGGTGATGGTATGTGAAAGACAGTTGAGTATACTGGGAACTGTTGATAGGAGTGGAGAAAAGAATGATGAAGAGAGGACTTGCTAGGTGATTTCAGGATCTACAGACTTCTCAACGAGGAAGTGGACTTAGTCCATGATGCATCAGGGCACTGCACCAGGTCCAGCAAGTGGTCCTTGCGGAGGCTGTTTCTAGCCCCCAAAGAAAAACGTGTACATAGTGCTACCCAACAATGGGATCATCTGCTTTGCAAAGAGTTTCCACCATCTGCCAATGATGTCATGCTGGCAATTGGGTAAGCTGAATCAGATGGCTTCTTAGATCCTTTTAATACTAAGATTTTATGGTTGGATAACATGGAGAGTATCAAAGTAAGGGGAAGCTGGTCTCAGCATTCTTGTAGGTTGTCCTGCTTTCTGAGCATGAACCTCTTGATTATAGTGTTCAGTAGGGTTTGTGCATTTCCATAACTGTAGAAACAGCTTCAGAATTTTTGTTAATTGCAGGAGGAATTTTTTGAAGATTGGCAGAAGCCATGGTGTGACTTAAGGACTATGTACATGATACTATCTAGTTAGGACACATGATGTGTCTATAAAACCTATGATCACCGTGGAGAGGCCTTTTTTCTCTTTTTATGCCCATCCCATTTCATCACAAATCACAAATCCGAAGAAGACCCTTAGCTGGAGCGACCAAGGAAGACCTTTGGTCCTTATCTACTTTGGAGTCCTTCTTTCATAAGACGTTTTATGCATCTTCCATGTCAAGTCACCTTCTTTTCATTTGCCTTCTGCCTTGGAATTGTCTGCTTTCTTCTTTGAAATCTAGTAGTCTGCCTCACTGATTCTCTACCAGGTGTGATTCTAACCTCAGAGGACATTTGACAGTGTCTGGGGACAGTTTTGATTGTCACATCTGGTTCGTGGAAGGCAGAGATGCTGGTCAGCCACTACAATGATTAAGACAGCTGCCACAGCAAAGAATTGTCCTGCTCAAAAGGTCAATAGTCCTGAGGTTGAGAAATCCCGGTCTAATTTTAAGTCTTCTAAGTCAGCTGCTATCAACACATTCTGTAAAACCCCAGATGCCTACTTTGATTGTCTAATTTGAGAGTTATTATGTGGCTGAGTGCTCTGACTATGTTAACTATACACTTCACCACCACCACCCCCTTCCTTCATGCTGTAGCAATAAGAAGGACATCTTTGACTCCCTTTGGCAGGAGAGTCACTTCTTGGTTGGGGTCCAAATAGAACCAGATCTCCCCCAAGATAAAGGCAGGGACACCATAACTTCCAGAGTCACAGCATCACATATCTCCTATCTGCAGCAGCGCTAGGCCAAGGGTACCAATGGAGGACAAGTTACAAATACAACTATGTGGGCCATTTGTTTGATTTTGAATAAGAGTTCATACCATCTTTAAAAGACTGGGTGTCAGAGCTCTACCATGAAAGTCCCCTGCAGCCTTTTCAAGCCAGGACAAAACCAAGACAGTGATACTCATGCAAATGTGACTTCAGCATAAATGCACACTGAGAAAACAGTGCTGCACTAGGTTATACCTAATCTTCTGACCTTCTGAAAGAGCCCATGCAACTCATGCTACACGTCCTTACACCACTGATTCCAAATCAGGTGGAAGTTTTCAGGGAATTAGATAACTTAGCCCTTGGTAGTTTCTAGATCTTCTGCCGCCTAATGAATCCTAAGACAGCATCCCTTCATGATCCACTATGGGTAGCCTGTCCCAGTAGAAATAACCTAAGGCTGAGACTCATTTCCCTTTTCATCCCTTACCTTTTATAGGCTGAAGTGGCCTTGGGAAAATCATTCAAACTCCTAAAACCTAGATTTTCCTTGTCTGAAATGAAGACATCTACCTTCCCATTTCTGGAAATCCATTCTGAGAAAATATTCTTCTAAAAATTTCAGACAAAACTTTTTGTACAAAGTTATTTATTTCTTCATTATTTAACATTAGACATCATTATAAAACATTAATTATGACATACCCACAAATTGAAATATTATGTACCCACAAAAAATATATATCATGAAGAGTTTTATTGACTAAGAAAATTCTTGTGTTCTAACATCAAGAGTAAGAAGCAAGATACAGTAACACATACACACCTATATCCATACAGTATTTTTTCAACTATATAAAATACCTGTAGGAAAAAAGTATGGAAGGAAACTAAACTATTACCAAAAGTTCATGCTTAGTTTATATAACATTTTAAATAAAATAATTTAACACTGGGATATACCATACATTTTTTCCCTTTTAAAGCAGAGCATATAACACTGATGTTTGTGAAACATTGATTCAGAACTCTAGACAGAACTGGCTGGAGATGAAAATTTTGGAGTCATAGGTACTTCAGTAGAAGTCAGTTAATGGATGAGATCATCTAGGACAATCCTGTAGCCTGAGAGGAGAGGAGAGTCAAGGACTGAATCCTGGGAAACCACAACACATATGTAAGTGAGGAAATTGAGCCAGGGAAGGGACTTAACTATGGCAGCAGTAGTATGAGAAGATACTCGTAGGAGTATGAGATAATTATCTCAGTGGATTAGAACAGCTGGATTGAGAAGAGAGATGAGGTGATGAAACTGAAAAGAATTTAAGAGTCACAAGTTTGAGATAAAAGATAAGGGTGTTGGAAAAGCCAAAGATACCTTGAAGATACCTAGCTTGGAAGACGGAAGGGTTTTGATATCAAAGGCGGAGATGGGATAATTTGAAAGGAAAGCATAGAGGGTGGAAGAGAAGAAAGGAAAAATTAAATTTAGCTTTGTATGGATTGTGTTTGAGATTTCCTTTTAAGAGGGAACCTCTAGCTGCAGCAGTTTGGGGATCTGCCATAGTGGACAAACCAGGATCACACTCCCCAGGCAGCTCACAATCAACCAGTGACTAAGCAAAGAAGGAGTAATAGAGCTGGACCTTTCTGTCCCATGTTGCCTCTTCTGATCAGTAGTTGTTTCTCTGAGGCTCCCCTCTGGGCTGGCCCAGATTCTCAGGGCAGCCATGTGGGCTGATGCTTCTCCTTCCCAACACTCCATCCTTCCCCCTCCTTATCTCAGACATCAGGCCTGCATCACAATCTGAAATCTCTCCCTGCCTGCTTCAATCTTGCCCCCCTTTTCACCCATAAACGCTACCCACAATAAATCTCTTGTACTTTTAACTCCCATCTTTGCATCTGCTTCCTGAGGGCTGGAACGGATACAGGTGATGGTTTCACATCCAAACGGAATTATGTGGGAGGGAAAATTGTATGTATCTTAAGGATGATCAGGATCGAGGGACACCCGAATCACAAGGGCCTCCCCAACAGCATTATCACAGGGAGGAATGGAGGACCAAAGTTTGAGCATTAAGTGATACTCAAAATGGGGTGGGAGGGCGGGTAACAGGTGAAAGAGAATTCAATATAGGAGGGAAAATATTGACAAATGGAAGGAAAACCAGGAAAGCACAAGATCAAAGAGACCACGAAAGAGGAAGAGAACTTCTTAGGAGCAGATGATAAACTGATGGGATGTTGGAGGAAACTCTGGGTAGAGCCAAGTTCTTGGATTTAGAGAGGGAAATTGTAGTTGGCCATTGAGAGATCATTTCAGAGGAATAATGGGAATAGGTGCCAAATTTACAGTAATCAAGAAGAAACACAGTGGGAAATTATTGAAGGGAGTGATGGTAGACCATGTTTGACCAGGATTAGAAGGAGGGAAATTGGGATAATGAGAAGTAAGACTGTGTGTGTGTGTGTGTGTGTGTATGTTTAGGAATATCTGGAAGAGGTCTTTGAAGATGTTAGAGAAAAAAATGACCACTGTGGGATTAAAATCCTGGTGGCAATGGGAAGAAAAAAGCTACTGAGGCCAGGTAGAGGGGTTACATTTCAACAGGAAGGGATAAGTCTCTTCTCTAGAAGTTGGAGAGAAGAAAGAGAATATGGCTGGAATGACAAAGATGAATGAGAATAATGGGTGGGAAGGAGGAATTTCATGCTCAGTGTAGCTTACAATTACGACAATGACAAGGACAACCTCTGAGATTAAGGGAATGAGTTGGGGAAACTGTGTAAAGAGAGAGAGGACAGTCAGGAATCACTAGTGTGCACACTGTGTTGTGTAATGGGGTGAAGGAGATTCTTGCCTTGAATGCATGATGTTGGATCTCCATAAAAGCACTGGTCCAAAGGACTGTGACTCTAATGGGCAAAAAGGACAGATAAGTACTAACATTTTTCTGACAGTCTGGGTTTTCCCAGCTCAGATATAACCTGAGTGTTCAGAGATAGGGACTGGCATTAGACAGTCTATTATTGTGATGATCAATACTCAGAGAAAAAGAGCTAGTGCACACCTATACATTTGCTTTGTTTGGGTGACCATGTACTTAATTTATCATAACAATGGATGATAAAGATGATAAGAAAGCCTGAGAATCACCATGCTCTATGGCAGAGCTGGTATGATCAGAGAAGAAATGTTGGTTGTTCTTGAGCAAAAGGTCCATATAACCAAAGTCTGGATTTGCACAGTGTTTAGGCTTTATAGCTCTATCCTGTCTTCTCAACTCCTAGTTATAAAGGAGAATTTTATTATTGACATTCCTACAGGTAAAAAAAAAATCCCTATTACTAAATAGGGAAGTGCCTAGCTCTCAAGTATTTTTCCTATTGAAATAATTATTTCAAGAACTGAGATTTGTAATTTCAATAACTGAGAGTAATTGTTCGGTAATAATATTTGCAAACTGATGATATCTTAGGAACATGACTGTACATTCAGGCCAGAGCAGAGCCCAGCACAGTAGCCTAAAATCACCTGAAAGGCAGAATCCACGGCAACTCTCATCGGTATTGGCCAGATGTGGCTCTAGTTGGCAATTCACAGAGGGGCCCTTCCACTGATCTGAAAAACCGCTGGGAAGCCAAGAAAGGAGCAAGGCATGTCGGTTTCTCCAACAGGACCAGTGATACTGTCTGCAAGTGTGATGCTTGTTAATTCCCCCCAGAGTCCTGCAACAAGACAAAGTGCTTTATTCTTCGGACTTGGAAGCACCCCTTGGAGACACCTCGATAAGGTCTGATGCTAGGCCAGCTTTTGCCTCATAGCGGGCCATGCAGGTGCTGCCTGTGGGTTTCCAAGCCTGTTTCATTCCAAGGCTGGCCAAGTTTGCAGGAATGTCAGTGAAGAGATTTATAATACTTTCTGATTCCACCCAGCTCCCAATCACTATATGAATAATCTTTCTCATAGCGCACTAGCAATTCTATGAGCAGTCTTAGCCAAAATCAACGGAATGAGCGAGCTCGAGGAAATAATTTTTTTTTTCCTTTTCAAAGAAATCATTTTGCTGACGTTTTACAAACCTCATAAAAATTAAGGGTTCGTTTGAGTTCAGGAGAAAGACTCATTTTATCAAAACTCATTGGCCAAAAATATTCAAATGAGCGCATGCTGGATATAAAAGTGCCCAAAAAATAGTATCAGTTATACATTCTAAACCTTCCAGACTCTCCAGAGCCCTTAAAATGCCGCGTTTTTCTGCAGGTGTTAATGGGATCCTGCAAAGAGGAAGGCGATTTCAGGTAGGGCTGTGGCAGGGTGGCTTGTGGAGTGGGTGCTGTGGAACCCGGTGAGGACTCCTGACCACAGGGCCATTCAGAGCCAACAATGGCCCTCGTTGTTATAAGCAAGTGTCAGTCACGAGAGAGCTGCCATTATGGAGTGGAGCCCCAGTTTCCATATTCCCAACATGGCCAGAGGTTTCATTCCTTGAGAATGTGTTTATTCAGCCTAGTAAAAACATTAAAAAGGGGAATAAATCTCTGCCGACCCCAAAATGCTTTTCACCACAGCTGTAAACCATAAAACATTTAGAAAGGTAAGCAGGACTAAAGATAATATGGTTTCCCCCTAGCAGCATGGACCTGGAGGTGGCCCTTGCAAAGACAGCTGCAGGGCACAGAGCTTCCCTGCAAAATCATTAAGAGAGGGACAGGTTCTATAAGGTGTTAAATTATTAGTAGTAGGGTGTTTTTTTTTTTTTAAGGGGGGGGGGACAATAATAAAAACCATGTGCTCAGCAGCCTGCTTGGCCATATAAAATAGAGAGGCCTGTGACTTTAAGTGTTGTAAAAGGGGTTAATTGTCGATTTCTGAATGTGGCAAGTTTATTGATCTTGTTAACAGCAATGGAGCATGTGCCGTTGGTTACCATGGCAGGAAAGAAAAATAGCCTTCTATCCTGTTATTTCATGGACACCCTTACTGGTCTTGGAGCCCAAGTTAAGGAACATATGGGTAAACGTAGCACCGAAACTTCTTCTTTCCCCTTGTCCAAATTTGGAGCCGTCCCGAAGGTTCTAGTTCCTTCTTACAGCTACATTTTACTTACCTTTCACACACAATGTATTATTTACCGGTGTGCCAGTTCCGCATGGTGTGTAGGGATGTTACAGCCATTTTACAGAGGAGGCCACTGAGGTTCAGAGAGGTTAGAATCCAAACCCAGGTCTTCATATTCCAAGTCCAGAGCTTTTCCACGAGTTACTCAGTCCATCCATCGGTCAACTCCGTGGGCATTTAATACCACCCACTAGGAGCCAGACACTGGTCTAGTTGCTGGAGATGGAGCAAGGACCGAAGTGACAGCATCTCCCATTGCGGGGCCTGTGTTTTAGAGGGCATTACCCTCACTTGCGAGACCCGCTCTCTCTTCTAAGCTCTTCTCATGTGCGTGGTCTACATCTGCCATCTGGCATTTTATTTTACTGTTGAATACTGTCTTGTTATTCCATGCATGTGTTTTCCCTTTGGCTCCTCTAACTGGACAAGAAACCACTTGAAGGCAAGGCTGCTTTCTGATGTTCCTCTTTTTCACTCTCCTTTGGACGCAACCCATTAGGTAAAGTGCATGGGCTTTTTCTCTGTTGCAGAAACTCCTTATTACTCAAATCTTACGATCACTGAGGGCCTGATTTAGGGCTGGACTCCAGCAGCTTCAATTACTGAACACTCTGCGCTCTATGTTATACCTACGTGGTCTCTGTAATACTGCAGCAACCCAACTAGAGCTCCCCTTTTACGGTTGAGGAAGATGTGGCTTATGAGGCCAAAAAACTTGCTCAAGTTCTCGCAGTCAGTAAGAAGCAGAGCTGGGATTCTGGCATAGTCTAACTGAAAAGCCCAATTTCTTTCCGCCAGGTACCTGGGTGGACGGAATCTTTCTTTGCCTCCCTGAAATACATAGAGAATATCAGAAGCCCCTGTTACATTATATGAAGGCTACGTAAGGTGGACTCAGCGGTCTACCAGCTGTTCTACGAGGGATTCATCCAGTCAGACCGCTGTTGCAAAGATCATTGTGTATCTTGTTCCCTGCCCCATCCTCCATTTTGTGTTCCTCTTAAAACGGCATCTTAGTTCAAGCGCTATGACAGAATGTTCCAGAGTGGGTGACTTAGACAAGAGAAATTAATTTCTCACAGTCTGGAGGCTGGAAGTCCGACATCAGGATGCCAGCATGGTCAGGTTCTTAGTAAGGGCCCTCTTCTTGATTAAGTCTCTTTGTGGCCTTTTTGGTATGGGCACACAAAGAGGGATATCTCTTGTCTCCTCCTCACTGTATAAGCCACAGATCTCTCCAGCAGGGCCCCACCCCATGACCTAATCTAACCTTGATGACCTTCCCAAAGCACTGCCTTTTAATACCACCCGACTGGGGGTTAGGATTTCAACACAGGAATTTTGGGTGGACCTAAACATGCAGTCTATAACAGCATTTTCTTTTTTTCCAATAAAGCACATTGCAGAGGAATCCCTGTGTTCTTAGAAAAGCGACAAATCAGAGAGTGGCTGAAGTCAGGAGGGCTGTGCTAGGCTCATGCCAGCTTGTGATAACTGGCTTATTAAAAACATTAGTATGAGTGCAATGCACTAGGGTCTGAACCACTACCCACAGTATATTAGTGGTTGGCATCCATTCTGAGCAAAGGCGGTGGGCCAGAGCCAGAGACTGGGTCAGCTGCTGAAAAACAGAACCCAGCTGGAGCCACGGGGGGGTCCGGGAAACTAGGTAGAGGCTGAACCATTTCAGTTTTGATGGCATAGTTTCCACTTCAAGTCATGTCATCTAATCTTCCGTTACATTCCTCCATCTACACAGACATATATTTATTATTGTCGCGTGATAAGCGGTAATGGATGTAAAGCAGTGCTCTTGAAGCTGCCTGACGTTTCCTACAAAACGTATGTGAGGAGTCAAAATTCAGAACGTAGTGGGGAGAGAGCCCTGTAGAGCATGACAGAGTTTATTAAAGTGAGGGAGGGAGGGAGGAAAGAAGGAAAGGGGAGAGAGAGGAAGTGCAGGAAGGAAGGCGGGAAGGGAGGGGGCGGGGAGGAAGGAAGCCTTTTTTCTGGAAACTTGATCCGTCAGTCTGTCAACAAGTAACTGATAATTTCTGACTGTGAAGCGATGGCTAACAAACGAGCTACATGTGTAATGAGATTTTGTTTGGTTTCTGCATGTGGGTAATGACTCGGCTGGTGAATCGAGGCTGAGAATGGCCGACTAGTAGACTGGGTCTCCTGTGAACACTTGTGATGATATAAGAGGAGGTTTCTGCTTTTGCTGGGCTTTCTGGAAGAGGGATAGGTCTCTTCCATGGCTGCATTTTTGCCAGTTGTGGCTTTGAAATAACAATTTAAAATGTGTATGCCAGACTTAAAATCCAGCCCTTTTTCATACAGGCACAAGTCAATTCCATCTCCTTAATCGAAAGAACATGCCAGCGATTACTGCTTCCCAATGATTGGGCACGAAGCAAGATAAGGAATGATCCAGAAAGAAGTGATCAACTAGTGTTAACACCTTCTCATAAAGGGACCATGGACACCTAGATTTTGTATGTCTAGAGCATCTTTTCTTCCTTTGGAGGAAATACTTGTCTCCTTCGCAACTGTAATAATTCTTATGGTGGTGCCAATCAGATTCTTCACACTTAGACCACAGAGACCTGTGTAAGGATGAGTAGTGACACAAGCCAGGCCAGTCCTAATATTTCCACAAAATTTTTCTACTATGGAGCTGACAAAAGAGCTTCCTTGTATTTCTAGATTTGTAATTGCAGTATAAATCTGGAACTGCCTATGGCCATAAAACCAAAGAGCTGAGATAGGAGAAATATAGGATTATCTGATTCTTTGGATGCAAACCTCCCTGAGCCAGCCCCACCCCTGCTTGTCCCAGGCATTGGCTAGTGAGCCGGTAAATATTCCTTTATTGCTTAAGCTAGATCAAGATGGGATTCTGTCATTTGCAACCAAGAATCCTGGGTGATATAAAGGATCAGAAGATGGGGCCAGAGAAATGTGATCCCTAGTTACCTGATAATTGGGAAAAGCCTTCAGGCAAGGTTTACATTAAACAAAATGAGGAGGATGCATATGCAAAAGATGGTACACGTTAAGACATCAAGTGCTAGCTTGAAATCTTTGTAAAGAAATACAGACTGTAGAATATAAATCTTACAGCCAAATCAGTCTCTACAATGATTTCTGCAGAAGTGAAAGAGCAGGGCTTAAAAATGGTAAATCTGCTTTGTTCTGGACCCAGGTTTTCAAGAACATGTTTCACTATGTTTTGGAATACATTTCATCATGACTTAAGACTATCACTGGTATTTTCAGATAGATTACTCCAAAAGTGATTTACATGATTGTACTAAAGATCACAGTACATTTAATCTTTGGTACACTGTTTTATTTCACAAGTTACTGGCTATCATCTTAGTTAGCCTTGATATTAGCTAAATAACCAAGCCAGTAGGTTAGTTAGGATGTGTGGGTATGAACAGCCTCTATTGAAGGTCATTGACTAGAGAATAAATAGGTTGGAATGTACATATCAAACTCATTTTTCATCTTCTTTGAAAGTGTAGACAATAACTGGGGCACATTTCTATGTCTCTACCTATACTTTTCATAAATGAGGAGAGAATATGTGAAAATCTGCCCACAGCTTATAATTTTTGAAGACAGGAAAATATTGGATATTCCCTGTGGAACAAGGGAAATGAAAAAGTCTTCTGCATATTGAGGAGAAGGTGCCTGTTGTGTTCTCAGTGTCCAGATCAATTGCTTTTATCCTAAGCTGAAGGATATCTCCAAGCTCATTCAAGGAACACCCACAGTGGGTCATGACAGGCCTTTGGGGAGAAACACGATCATGTTCATAAGTATCTATTAAAAAGCAGAAGATCTCAGAAGTCACATTTGGATGAACTTTTTAGTTGATTCATTAAAACATTAATTATGTCAGATATCCCATGAGCCCTAAGCTGCCTTTGTAGAAACTCTTTGATGCTCTGTTTAGTCAGTACATAAGTACCCCCGATTGTTGTCGAATGTACATAGAGCAACAGTTAACAATGAACAAATAAACAAGTTGGGATATGATATCATCAGAGTGTGAGGAAATGACCCAAAGGCCCAATGTTCTAGCATGAAGTGTTTTCCAAGAGGAAATCAGTTTCTACAACCCATGTGGCTGTTGTTACCGACCAGAATCTGGATTTTGTTTGCACTTGATTACACAGAGGAAGAAAGAAAAAATATGTTGTCCTGGTGAGAAGCAAGTGCTGAGATGGTTTTCCTCAGTGAAAATCGATGTGAAGTCTTACTCCCAACATAGAAGAGGGTGAGGAAGTAGGGGAAGGGATGCTGTTTAGCCCATCGATATCATTCAAGTTCCCCTCTTCTTCCCTGGTGGATGTCCACTTTCTGGTTTTACAGCTGAGAGAGTTCAGTTCTATTCAAGGGCGCTGACATTACTGCCCACACTTCTATGGACCTATTGTAATAGTAGCCATTTGTCTAAATTTGTTGAAGTGACCTTCAGAGCACCCCAAATGGTTTGATACATTTGTCACCATCCCTGTTTGAGACCCAGAGAGTTTCAGTACTTTGCCAAGGGTCCTGTAGATGGGTAGAGGCAGCTAGGATTTGAATAACAGTCTGTCATGGTCTGAAGCCAACATCTTAACTGTTAAACCCTTTGCAGTGTGCAGTCTACTCCCTCACATTCAAAGCTGTGGCTTCTGATCCATGGGTGCTTTATTTTTTTTTTTAAGTTATTAAGAATGAGCTTCCTCCATCCCCCAGCCAGTCACACTTTAGCCTAGTAGCAGAAGTGTGTGAAAGGTCTGTATACTCTAGGGTAACACAGGTTGGGCCCAGCCACAGAATAAAACCAGTGACATGTTACTTTCACATTTACATTAACACACCAGAAATAATAATACTAAGGTTATATACTGTAGATTAAGATTAGAGACTATGCCAGAGCTATAACTATAAACTCTTTAATTTATTAAAATTCATCATATTAGTGATCATGTTTTGTTGGTTGAGGTCACTACTATGGAGAAGAAAATGGCACACTTCAATGCCTTTATATCCTGGGATCCCAAAGATCATTCTCACAGCCTACTGCTTGCTAGTCTGCTTTTTCATATTCCCTTCTGGGCCAGCAGGGCCATGGAAATAGTCTCATGTGCCTCCTTCCCACACATAAAATGCCTACCTGGTCTTCTTCCCTCTGACACCCAACTACTGACCACCATGTTATTCTCTCCCCTCCTCCTCTCCCTTTCCCTGCCCTTCTCTCCCTCATTCTATTCCTAGAATATGATTTAGCATCGAGGATGCCTTTTATCCTCAAGACTGAATTTCCTGAATCTGAAATCATTCACCCCCATATCCCCGCAGCAAGTAGTGTCTCTGAACAGAGTCTACTCATTGGTGGGATGAATCAGTGGATAGATGCAGCCTTGGACCGTGTAGTTCCTTCAAGACTCATTAGAGTCACTGAATTTAATAAACAAATAATCATTTTGATATGTGTTTCTCCCCCATTCACAGTACTTATTCATACAGTTTTGAGCATGATTCTACGGAGGATGGGGTAGTTGAACGTGCTTTTAATGTTGAGATTTAATTCTCTCTCCCCTCCCTTCCATTCTTTGTCCCTGCATCCCTCCCTCTCTTCCTTCTTTCTTTCCAAATATCCTTTAGACAAGCAAGGAAACCAACCAGTTCATTGATGACTCACACGGGGTGAAGTGCTGGTGGTTTCAGAGGTCTTCTCAGAGTGACCCCGTGTTATATAGTGGCAAGAGCACTGGGCTGGATGTCAGGAGGCCTGGCTTTAGCCCTAGTCTTCCCTTTCATATTTCAGAGTTCTGGGCAAATCACTTGGCCTTTTTGTTCCTCGTTCTGTCACCTATAAATAGGAGAGTTTGGACTAGTGAGTGACGGGAGGAGTAGGAGCCCTCAAATATTCATGGAGGTGCCTCGGGGTCTGTCCCAAGAGGGCTATTGTAACAGAGAGAGGTGAGTTTGTACGGAACAAGCAGGGCTAATCCCCCCATCCCCCCTTCAACCAGAATAAGTGTTCTTGTTAAACAATCACTCTTGAGCTTCTGCTAGAAATTCTATTCCAAAAAAGGTAGAAAACCACTGGACTAGATTATCCTTAAGGTGCTTTTGGCTTATCTGCTTTCAACATATACATTATCTGTTTATGATCTTCTTCTACAGAAAGAATGGAGATTTTCTTTCTCTTGCACTTGCTGCTCTAAGAAAAATTTTCTTATTACGAGAGTCATCTCGTTTTCATCCAGCTTCTGACCTGGCTCAACACACCACAAAATGCCCAAGCTAGCCCTGTTATCCCCTTGTGAATATGTCCTATTTAAACATGTCTGTCAATGGGGGGCTTAAGAAGGACATACATGTTTTCACAGTTGCCACACAGGGCCAACTGTTTTGCTTAGGGATGACCATGTAGAACAGCTTTGGGCTGTTAGCTGAGAAGTCATAAGCCATAATCAAGGCAAAGCCTAGGCTGCTCAACCACTTTGAAAAAGACATCCTTATGGTCCTACTGATATTTCCTATGTTGCATTAGTCACGTCTTTTGAGAAGGTTCTGTTTGGTTTGTCTTCTGGACAAGTTGGAGGAGTCTCCCTCTCTCTGTTTTAGCCACAGCTCTTTGTAAGGTTTGTTTTCCCTGCTATCCCAAGATAGTGGACTTAATGGGTTGCTGAGAATGTCCAGGTTGCTTCTGGCCCTAGAGGTAGCTCGGCTCCAACAATGGAAAGCAGTTAGCAGAGCTTTGTGGTTTAGAGCAGGAAAGACGAGAGGGTATGTCATCTGGCGTTTTCAAGATGCTTTCTAATTTTTTTCAGCAGCATACTTTCCCCCCGTAAAACATATCTCATGCAAAATCGAAATTTATGAAACCGATGAAAGAAGAAGGGGAGGTAGGAGAATTTTACCCAATAGCGCTACACTTGCTGTTCTCCCTCACGCACACCCAGCAACACCTAAGCATCACGAGGAACCCTGTGAGTCCTAGAAATGATTATAAATCCACTGTATTGTCCTCCCCTGAGCCCTTCTTGTCTGTTAGTCAGGAAAGTGAGACACAGTGAGTTTTGGTGACTTGCCTAAGGCCTCCACAGCTAGTCATGTCATTATCATATTGTAGGGTTTCTGATTCTAATTGAATATCCCCCTTCCATCTTTCCATCCTTCCCACCCCTACCTCTAATCTACTGTGAACCTCACCTTTAAATAGTCGAAAAGAGCAGGACAAACAATTAAATACTAGGCAGTGTGGTTGATACCTTGATATCTGTCTTTATTCTCAGAGCAACTTTGTGAAGAGGGCAATATTAGTATTATCATTTTTTTTAAGATTTTATTTATTTATTTGACAGACAGAAATCACAAGTAGGCAGAGAAGCAGGCAGAGAGAGAGAAGGGGAAACGGGCTCCTGCTGAGCAGAGAGCCCTATGTGGGGCTCGATCCCAGGATCCTGAGACCATGACCTGAGCCCAAGGCAGAGACTTAATCCACTGAGCCACCCAGGCGCCCCTAGTATTATCATTTTATAGATGGGGAATGTGGACAAAGAGAGGTTAAGTAAAGTGTTCAGTGAAACTCAGCCAGAAGTGGCTGAACTTGGATTGAAAGCTAGTTTTATCTGATTGTAAAAGCTGTTCTTCCTGGCGATTCACAGACCTTTATCCCTGGGGATAAAAATATATTATATGTTTATAAAAAATTAAAAATTTAAAAAAAAAAGCTGTTCTTATTTTACCCCAGGAGAAACACTGCAAAATAATGTATGTCATGAATAAAGCCTTGTCTTAACATGACAAGCTCAGGTAGTAAAGTCTGACTCATATCTCCTGAGATACTTTGTAACTCTTCTTAAATAACTCCTGTAGATCACCCCTCTTCAGAGTTTCTGTGTCTATTATGAACACCTCGAAGGGTGTGTTCCCAAACCTCAACCAACAACACCCCTTCTTAAGAACAACACCCCTTCTTAAGAGACCATTCCCCGTCACTCCCCGACCTTACCCCATCTAGAAACAGGGGCCTCTAAAGCCGTGATTTTAGGTGCCTCGTTAGCGCAGTAGGTAGCGCGTCAGTCTCATAAAGCCGTGATTTTAGTGTTTGATTCATCAGGTCTTGAATGGACCAAGGTAGAAATGAGGACCAAGAGAGAATCAACATGTAAAATCAAGAGGCTTACTCACCATATAGATTGAACAATGAAAAGAGAACCAAAGATAGAAATGGAGGGACATCCTGTGATGGCATCCATCTTGGTTCTGTTTTCTGTCCTTCAGTTCAATGGGACACCCGTCTAACTACATAATACAGTCTGCCTTTCCTTTCTTAAACTTTGGTTTCTGTTACTTGCTAACAAAACAGTCCTGCTGAATATATCAAGTCCAGAGATCTGAGGATTCTTCAGGTGACTTCAGACTGCCTTCCTGTGGCAGGCATGCTTATTGTTTGTGCAAACCGTACAATGCTACCGTTATTAGAGGCCTTGGCAATGAGCTATTTTATTCCTCTTTGTTTATACAGAAACAAGGAACTCTGTAAAGTCTCTTTTCACACAGATACGCTATCCAGAGAAAGTCGATCTGCTGTGCCCCGTTGACTTTGTCTCTTAGAGTTCTCCCCACTGGACAGAAAATGTAAAATATGTATGTCCAAAATAAATAAGCTACGAATGCAAAGCTGAAATTAAGTAGAATGAAGTGCTTTATGTTTCACAAACAGATTAATTTGAGGAGCAAAATCTAAGTTATCATAGTTTCCAGATGGAAATAGCCCAAATTTTCATCAACAATAGAATAAATAAATGATGGTATTATATAGTCATAGCATATTGAATAGCAATGAAAAGTGAAATACTGCACAGCAACCAAAAGTAATGAATAACAGCTCTAGGCAACAACATGGATGAAACCCACAAACATATTGGAAGAAAGAAGCCAAGTGCAAGGGAGTACAAATTATATAATTGAGTTGCTATAAAATCCAAAAAGATGAAAAACTAACGTAAGATGATAGAAGTGAGAATAATGGTTACCTTTGGGAGGAATAACCCAACAGGGTCACAAGGGAAGTTGCTGGAGGCTGTCGTGTTCTAGATCTGTTTAGATGGTAGTTACATGGGTGTGTTTACTTCGTAAAAATTCACTAAGCTCTGCATTTATGAGTTGTACTCATTTATGTATGTATATTGTTCTTTGATTTTAAGAGCTTCTCCCCCCAAAAGTCAAAATGACTAGAAATTAGACACAGAACCTAATTCCCTTAGGTCTTGGTCTCACATTATATAAAATAAGTATTTAAAATCAACATTCTTAAAACTAGAGGGGCTCTAAGAAGGAGTTATCTAGGTTAATTGTCAGTGTTTTACACAAAGAGAAACTGGGCCAAAGAAGTGAAGTGAAATGTTGTAAATTTTACAGCTAATAATTAATTGATAGAGCCAAGATTAGTACTTAGATCTCTTAGCTACATTAAAAAAAGATATTCCAAATAAACCTCTTAAAAAATAATGGGCTAAAATCAATTCATTCTGAAGTGTACTTTTGTATTAGGAACAAAGGGTTTATAAAATAAATAAATAATGTGAACGATGCTATCAGTGTCGGCCTAGAGAAAATATGATAGCATTTGTAAAGACAAAATCCCTCTTTGACCCACTCCATGAGATAGCCACCTGGTTTGGTTTCTGAGAATTTTGGCAAAATTATATGTCACTAGAAATCTCATTCCCGGGCGAATATTTGAAATAAAGCCTGGATGAGGATGATGATGATGATGGAGGAGATGATCTCAGGGATGATAACAATGCCAATAACAACAAGGTCAACAATGATGACGGCAATACAGTTGGACAGTACAATTAGATCAATACACTTGAGTAAGGCTTTAGCTTTCTAATTTGTGAAATTAGTTCTCTAATTGCTGCTACAACAAATTTACCACAAACTCAATGGCTTAAACCAACACAGATTTGTTATCTTAACAGATTTGGAGGTCAGAAGTCCAAATTGGGTCTCACTGAGCTAAAATCAAGGTTCCTTCTATCAGCTCTAAGGGAGAATGCGTGTCTTTGCATTTTCAGCCTTTGGAGACTGCCTGCCTTCCTTGGCTCATGGCCCCTTGCATCTTCAAACCCAACAAGAGCCAGTAGAATCTTTCTCAGCACTGCATCATACACTGACTTTTCTGCCACTTCTTCCCTATTTAAAGAATGCTTGTGATTACATTGGACCCAGTTAATCCAGGATAATCTCTTTATTTCAAGGTCTGTTGATTACTGATTTTAATTATATATGCAACCTTAATTCCCCCTTTGCCATGTAACCTAACATGTACTGGGAATTGGGACATGAACACCTTTGGGGACCACTGTCCTGCCTATCACAAGTAGATTTGTATTTATGCATTTTTCAAAATAGTATTCGTGTGTATATATATAGTTTCATGTCTGAAAACAATGCTTTACCTAGAACAAAGTCATTCTGTTCTGGGTATGATCCATCTCATTTTGCCATGGGAAAAGATAAATAAATAAAAAGAGAAATGACATAGATTGTCTACATCTCTGCAGCTGGTTGAGGCAGAGTCAAGTGCTAGAAACCAGACTTCCAAACCCACTGCCTGTGTTCTCCAAACCCACTCTCGGCTTCTCTAAGCTCTGTAAA
The DNA here is from genome assembly GCF_964662115.1 of Mustela nivalis. Taxonomy (NCBI): domain Eukaryota; kingdom Metazoa; phylum Chordata; class Mammalia; order Carnivora; family Mustelidae; genus Mustela; species Mustela nivalis. The sequence goes on from NC_139029.1 coordinate 50,478,315, forward strand.
GTCCCGAGGCCGAGCTGTGGTGGGCAGTTTGAAGCGTGTGCGTTGCGGAGGACTGGCAGTAGCTGCATTACTAACTGCTCCTTGATGAATACATTTTTGCCAAGGGCCCCATTCTCCGTTAATCTACGCACAGTTGCTACTCGTCTGTAAGGCTTACCTTTTGCCTCGTTCTCTCGTACAGTTAACCCTCACCCCTGGGTCATGTGCTTGTCACAAAGCAATATTTCTCTGGTTCTAGGCAAATTTAAGCCCTTTCAGATTTGTTCCAGGTAATGGGGACGGGGAGACAGAGGGCAGTAATGAAATTAAATGACAGCCACGATGGACAGGACCCGAGGGCACGCACTGTGTGGGAACCAGACAGTTGTGGTCAGGGAGGAAGAACAGCATCATAAGCATTTGGGTTTTTAGTTGTGCTGTGCCCCTGCCCAGAGACCAGTGCCCCCTGCCAGCTCATTGCCCTCAGTCATGGTGTCCTCCCAAACAGCCTCTGAAATGGCAGAAGAAGGGGGTCTGATGGTACAAGGTGAGCAACCCAAGTGCGGCACTCTCTCAGGGTTAAATAGAAAAGGGATAGTTCTAAGCCTTCTCTTAGCCTGAGGTCTGCTCATGGAGGTTCCTCAGCCTCCTTTGCAGAAACTCACTGCTTTGTAGTACTGTTACAGAGCTAAAGCAGACCCTTTCCTACTTCAGGGTTTTGTCAGCCTGAAATAATTTTCTCCTAGTAATAAATAAGTCATCTCCCCCATAACTCTGAGAAATAAATATTAGGGCTATGAACGAAACAAACTACAGAAGAGAGTTGATGTTATAAATAAAAATAACGGAATCTTGCATGTTTTACCATTTGTCAAGCTCTTTCACGTATATTACCCACTTAATCAAGAAAAGTTTACTGGAGGGCTCCAGGGCAGTAGATACGTCAGGAAGTGAGGCTTATACCCTTCTGGAATTATACGGTGAGTCAGCTGAGGAGGGAGCGGGGAATCTTGCCTATCAGAGCATCCCTCTAGCACCAAGCTATGTTCCGTTCACAGTGCCTGTTAACAACAAACAGCTCTGAGGCAGGCAGAGTATCCTGCCTCCACCTCAAGGATGAGAAAACCGAAGGCCAGAATGGTAAGAGTCTTGCCAAAGCTCCACAAATTGCCATGTTAGATCTGCCTTAAACCCCAGTATCCTTGGTTTGTCGTCAAGCACAGTACTTGGCCCATAAGCAGCCCTCGGTAAACATTAGTAGCTTCGAAGTGCTCTGTCAACACCCCTTGCTATGGCAGTCCTTAATGTAGCGTGACAAGGATGGCAAAACTCATTTGAGCATCTGAACTAATCAGAGGCCGCTGAAGGAACATTCTGCATTCTAACTGAAAACTGTAAAAGCAAAAACAAAGTGTTTCTATTTTCCAGTTAGTTGTAAAAACAAAACAAAACAAACAAACAAACAAAAAACAGAAATAATGACAGCAGATTAGTTGTCTGGTCCAATATTCTAAAGTTTGCATATTGACAGATATTTTTTCCCCTGAAATAAATGTAATTAATACTTATTCGTAACATTTCAAGGAACACATGTTCATTTTACTAAACTATATTTGTGGGGGTTTTGTTGGAAACAAATTTAAAAATTAGAAAAAAATTTTTCTAATTTTAAAAATATTACCATGTAGATATTTAAGAATTGTATGTCAAGCTAAATTGAATTAAATTGAATCTTTTGATGTGGTGGTTTTTAAAAAATGTTTATCAATAACATCCCCAAATATTAATGCTGAAACCTTGATTTATAGGTAATTGATCTCCAATGATTTCATGTCATCTCACTTAATTTCCATAAATAAATGCTCCCAACGTTCATTCTGTATTTAAGTAAAGTTATAAAATTAAGCTGGGAAAATATCAAAACCCCTGCTAGTTACATGCCCTCAACTGATCAGACCAATATGTACATATCTGAGTCAGAACAAATCCGTTTTAAGGGTATAGTGCATACTAGTGATCAGGTGTCCAAAAGAAAACATCTAACTCTGTGGAGTCCAGAGTTAGTCCTGATTCAAAATCCAGACATTCTGGAACCTATAATCCACCCCAGGTTGGTGCCCTCTCTTGTGCCTGGACTATGGAATAGATTGCTCCAGAAGATTGCCACATCTCAGGAGACAAGTCTTTTCAGGAACACTCGACAATTAGGCCACAGTATTTAGGAAAACTAGTCACTGTATTTATTTTTACAAGCTGGATGCCCACACATGGTGAATTCTTTTAAGAAAATGAAAAGGTTTTGGAAAAAAAGAAAGGTTTAGGGTTATAGATGAAACCATGAGAGTATCTTACAGTTTTACAAATAGGAGTTCTCCTTTATTTTTACCTCCTATGATGGTTCTATAAAATACTTTACTGTTCTGAATGCATGAAGTAAACTGGGAAAGAGTTTTAACTTATGCCTAGAAGACAATAAAGACCTGAAAACTGAGATTTTAAGGGACTCTGTATTTGAGGGCATGGAGAAGGTGACAGTGCCATGGGAGAACAGGAGGTCTCTGCTCACCATGATCTGGTCTCATTGCTAAGGAATCTTCAGGAGCCTTTAGTTAGGCTGTTTTGGTAAAAGCTAAGTAATGACTAGATGTGAACATGTGAAATTGATTAAGAGAGGGAGAATTAACACAAACACTCAGTAACCCATCACATGCTCATGGCCAGGGGGAAGGATAGAGGTGGTCATGTACAAGTTCCTGACCAAGTTTGGCCCTGAGACGTTCATGTGATCCACAGATACTTACTGAGCACTTACTACAAGCCAGCTACCATTTTAGGAGATGAGGTTCTACAGTGGGAGAAAAAGGCGGAGATTCTGCTCTCTTGCGGAGCTTATATTCTTGAGGGGAAACCCAAAGACACCAGAAAGGAATGACTGCTTAAGAAGAAGAGGAAGTGGAACAAGAGCAAATGAGGTGATAGGGGAGAGGGCGGCTACCTTCCTCAGATTGGTTAGGGGAGGCCTTTCTGATACGGTAACATCTGAGTAAATGTTTACATGAAGTGAGGGAGTCTGTCGGAAAGAACTGTGTTCCAGACAAAGGAGAGAGAGTCAGTGTGAAAGCTTCCTGATGGAAGCAAGCTTGGCATGATCTAGGAAGAGCAAAGAATCTTAGCAACTGACTGAGTGCAGCTTTAAGATCGACTGTGATTATCTTATCAACGTGTTGGAATCCTCAATAGTTATTGGCTGCCATTAAGAGCTGGTGCCCATTAATAACCATAGCACCTTTGTGTTCAGTCAATGAGGGAAAGAACGCCTTGCTCTCAGGACGCACATAGTAGGTCTGGGGAGAATGGGAGACTGAAGCATGGACAGCTAACCTACTACAGGTAGCAGAATCCTGACCTCCACATTTCTCCTGTTTGTTTGAACAGCTCTACTTAGCAGCACCACAAGAAGGAGTGTGAAAAGTGTGGAATCAGATCTGTTTGTTCAGTTTTTACATTTCAGATGATTAAGCGAAATGTTAAATGGAACCAAATCTATATTCCTGTCACTGTGAGGCAGAGAAGGAAAATAAACTCCAGCTCCAGGTGTAGACAGGGAAGAGTGAGGCAAGCAAACCCTGCTCCTTCTCACCCCCTCTCCCTTCTTGTCACCAAGAGCAGTCCCTCAGAGGCCCTCAGAGGATACATGGGACATGTCTAGAGAGGGAGGTCACGGGAACCCCAGGAGCCCTAAGTGTTCAGGTACTCATTGTTGGGTGCCATAGCTGTACATTTGCTCAGCTGTCTTTTATTACACATCCACCATGAGCCAGCTTTATGCTGGTATCATAAAATGCTACGATGGGGGCAGGCACAAAGGCCTGTGGTGTCCAGAGAGGACCTCCCCAGATGTCAGACAAGGAAAGCTTCCTGAAGAAGGCAACATGTATCTCAAAGCCAGACAAGCAGGATTTAATTGACTTTGGTGTTTTTTGTTTTTTGTTTTTAAAGACAGTTTCCTCATTGTTCATTTGCTAAAATCATTCAGAGCCAAGGTCTAGAACAGGATTTCTCAATCTTGACACTGCTGACATTTGGAGCTGGATAATTCTTTGTTGTAGAGGGCTGTCTGGTGCATTGTAGGATGTTTAGCAATATCTGTGACCTCTGCTCACTGGATGCCAATAGCTCTTTAGTCCCCAGTGGCAACAAAACCCAAAAATGTCTTCAGCCATGGCCAGACATCCCTGTGGTACAAACCTGCCTCCTACTGAGAACCACTGGTCCAGAAGAGGAAGTCCCAGACCAGGCCTGATGCTACTCACAGTCTCCAAGAGTAAGAGAATGAAGCTCTTCTGACGAACAGCTGGTCTCGTTTTCCACTGAAGCTTGAACAATGGAAAACAGGCTAAATAGGCAGCAGGAAGATGTTAGGTTAGCCATATAAAAGAATTTCCTGCTTAAAAAGTTAGAGGGTAGAAAACCTCAGTGCAGCAGTTATAAAATATCTTTCACTTTTTTTTTTCTTTTAAAGATTTTACTTATTTATTTGACAGAGAGAGATACAGTGAGAGAGGGAACACAAACAGGGGGAGTGGGAGAGGGAGAAGCAGGCTTCCCGCTGAGCAGGGAGCCCGATGTGGGGCTCAATCCCAGGACTTCGGGATCATGACCTGAGCCAAAGGCAGACACTTAACAACTGAGCCACCCAGGCACCCCTGTCCTCCACTTTAGATATGTGAGTGAAACAAAGCCTCATTAACCTGCTTATTTTTTTTGAAGGTTTTGTTTTCACGTAATCTCGACACCCAACATGGGGCTCGAACTCACAGCCCCTAGATCAAGAGTCCCACACTCCGCTGACTGAGCCAGCCAGGCACCCCTTTGCTTATTAAAAAAGGGAAAGTTGGTGCTTTGTTTTCTTTGGGTAAATACTCAGCACTGGTATAATCGGATCATATGTTATGTCTATTTTTAGTTTTTTGAGGAACTTCCATATTGTTTTCCACAATGGCTGTACCAACTTACATTCCCACCAGCAGTGTACAAGAGTTCCCTTTTCTCCACATCCTTGCCAAAACTTGTTATTTCTTGTCTTTTTTATTTTAGCTATTTTAACAGGTGTGAGGTGATTCTCATTGTAGTTTCGATTGGCATTTCCCTGATGGTGAGTGATGTTGAGCATCTTTTCATGTGTCTGTTAGCCATCTGGATGTCTTCTTTGGAGAAATGTCTGTTCGTGTTTTCTGAAATAACCAGAAACCATCTGTATGTCTTCACTAGAGAAATGTCTGTCCATGTTTCTGGGATAATAATCATGGGATTATTGGGGCGAGATTGTGTTGAGTTGTGTAAGTTCTTTATATAGTTGGCTATTAACCCCTTATTGGATAATGACATTTGTCAATGTAAGAGAAATTTTGCTTATGTTTTTGTCTAGGTGTTTTATGGTTTCAGGTTTCACACTTTGGTCTTTAATTTGTTTGAGTTTGTTTTATGTGTGGTATAAGAACGTGGTCCAGTTTCATTCAAACACTAACTCAAAGACACATGTACTCTTGTGTTTATAACAGCATTATTTACAACAGCCAAGATACAGTAGCAACCCAAGTGTCCATCAGTGGATGAGTAGATAGAGAGGATGTGGTCTATTTGTATAATGTAATATTACTCAGCCGTAAAAAAGAATGAGATCTTCCATTTGCAACCACGTGAATAGACCTAACGGGTGTAATGCTATAGGTAATGAGCCAGACAGAGAAGGGTAAATACTATATGATTTCAGTCACATGTGGAATTTAATAAACAAAACAAATGGACAAAGAAAAAAGACCAAAAGACAGCTCTTAACTATAGAGAACAAACTCGTGGTTGCCAGAGGGGAAGTGGGTGGGGGCATAGGTAAAGTAGATAAAGGGGATTAAGAGGTACAAACTTCAGCTACGAAATAATTTGTGGAGATGAAAAGTACAGCTTAGGGATATAGTCAGTAAGATGGTAATAATGTTTGGTGACAGATGGTGGCAATACTTACTGTGATGAACACTGAGTAATACGTAGAATTATTGAATCATATTACACACCGAAACTAATATAACACTGGATGTTAATTATACTTCAGTTTTTAAAAAAAAAAAAAGTAACTTTTTAAAGGCAAAGTTAACCTGCATTAGGGGGCAAAATCAGAGATTGCTGGGGTTTTTAAAAATATAATTGCCATTTCAACACTTTTTAAGTGTAGCTATCAAATTAAGTCTGCTTAAAAATGATTGGCAGTCAATGCATTTTTCAAGGCTTTGATAAATGTTTAAGAATTATTTTTACTTGCTACACTAATTGAATGTAAAATGACTTTCACATGAGTGCTTTTATAAATAGTATGTTTGCATAAGTGAATCTTTGTCTTCTGGATTATTGTGTATACTGCTAATTTTTCCCGTATTACTGAAAATATGGGCTTTAGTCCTGCCAATATTTGAATTAACACAGACTCAAAATTAGTTGGATCTTACCTCACCAGAAAATTAAGTTTCAGCTATAAAGAGGGGAAGGAAGAACATGTATTGAGCACCCATTATGTGCCAGGCATTGGACTAGGACAGTGGTTCTCAAGCAGAGGTGAATTTGTCCCCCCAGAGGACACTTAACAATGTCTAGAGACATTTTTGGTTATGACAGCTGCAGGGACACTGTGGGCATCTAGCAGGTAGAGACCAGGGATCCTGCCTAACAGACCCTGCGATGCACAGCACAGCCCTCCACAGCAGAGAACGAGCCAACACAAAACATCAGTGGCGGAACTAGGCTACTTATCGATGTTATCCTGTAGACTTCCTTATGGCCTTCCTTACAAACCCCTCAGTCTTGTGAATTGCATGTTGAAGATGAAGAAGCTGAGGCTCAGCAGAGGGTGGGAACTTACTCAAGATCCTACAACTAGTAAATGCAAGAGCCAGTGTCCATTTGCACACCCTGTCCCTTGTAGCTGGTTATCTGGACTACACCCAGCTATCTTCCTGAGAGTAGTTTTCCATCTCTTCTTGTAATTATTTTTTTAATTTTATTTAAAGATTTTATTTATTTATTTGTCAGAAAGAAAGAGGGAGAAAGCACACAAGCAGGCAGAGAGGCAGGCAGAGGTGGAGAGAGAGGCAGGCTCCCTGCTGAGCAAGGAGCCCGATGCAGGGCTCGATCCCAGGATCCCGGGATCATGACCTGAGCTGAAGGCAGCGGCTTAACCTACTGAGCCACCCAGGCGTCCCAATCTTCATGTAATTATTTTTACTTAAAGCCATGTATGTTGGGATTCGCAAGGACAATGCTGATGAGTAAAGAAGGAAAATCATCAATACGAGTCCTACAAGTCTTGGCCCCACACAGATAATCAGTTCTTGGCCCATGGTACGGTCCTTTGTGACACCTGCTTTTCTTCTATTTTCTAGCTTTTTTTTTTTTTTTCCCCTGCCTCACACCTTTGTGCCTGTGCTTTGCAGTGTGTCAGTCTCTCCCTCCAGAGTCCCTGCCCTGCCACTAAGGAGGAACATGCAGGTGACAAGTCATTGCTGCCTCATGAACTTCCCTTTCCTCATCTGAATTGGGGATGATGCAGCTGTCACATGGTTGTTGAAATGCTCATGTGAGAAGATGACTAGCGCTGCCATTCATTTATTTATTTATTTGGATTTTACTTATTTTTTTGAGAAAGAGAGAGAGGTCACAAGTAGGCAGAGAGGCAGGCAGAGGGAGAGGAGGAAGCAGGCTCCCTGCTGAGCAGAGAGCCCAATATGAGGCTTGATCCCAGGACCCTGAGATCATGACCTGAGTCGAAGGCAGAGGCTTAACCCACTGAGCCACCCTGGCGCCCAGAGCTGCCGTTTATTACATGCGTGTTATATTAAGTGTTTAGTATACGTTATCTCATTTAAGTTTTAGAATAACTTTTACAAGTAGATGTTGTTCCCATTTGACCCATGAGGAAGGGGAGGCCCAGAAAAGGTAATGTCATTTGCTTGAGCACAGCTGGTCAGTAAGAAGCAGAGCCCATGTTTGAACTTGAGGTCTGGTTGAAAGGCACAGCCCCTCTCGACCACATCTGTCAAGCAGTTACACAAATGTGAAAATTATCATAAGCAGTGATAACTAGTTGAGAAACTAGTTTAGATTCAATTAGAAAGGTTAGACAGCCTTTGTGCACTCCAGAATTTATCACCGAGTGCTTCAGTTTTATCACTGAGATAATCTTTGTAACGTGCCTATTCTCTTTGACTTTTGTGTTTTCTTAATGTTAAAGCAGGGATCTAGGGGTCTTTTTTTTTCTTTTTTCAAAATCTGGTTTGGTTAATACATTTTCAGAACACACTTTAAAGTGCCAGCAAATTAAGTCCTTTGATTGATTTGTACAGACTTTTTTTTTATCGATTCACATTTTAAGTTTCTATTTTAAGCCCTCCACTTAGGGCTGATTACAATAACCCATGTTTATAAACATAATTGTACTAGGCCTCGCCTCTGAGGTATTTTCAAATGTGGTCTCACTTGCTGTATGACTAAGTAAAATAATCATTCATCAAGCAGAGGTAGGGGAGAGAAAGAGCCTATTTCTCCAGCCACCTCTGTGTTCTGAGAGAGCCAGCCATAAATATTCAGCAGGGTCAAAATTTGGCCCTGTGCTAAATAATAATCATTTTAATGGCAAGGAAATGACATGTTTAATTATATTATATAGTTATACAAATTTTTGTTTTGATTTGAGCATCATACTTTAGCCATTTGTTGTTTTTGTTTTTACTCACTTGTTAGCTCTAAGTGCTAGGTCACAAAACATGTGGTCTAGCAAAATCTCCAATAACCAGATGTGTTCGGCTTTTCGGCACACCACTTCCAGGATAGAGGTGAGGGATGTGAGCAGAAGCCAACAATGGGAATCACTATGGGGCTCCTGAGCCCTGAGCAAGACATGTTGAGTGAGCCTTTACTCCACTCTATACACACACAGACACACACACGCCCCAATACCACGTTTTAAAACAAAAAAAGTGACTGGATATTGATCACTAGTGACAGCGATCAGTAATGATAGTGAAGAATGAGGGAGCAGAGGTCCAAGGGACATCCTGTATCCTGGGGTTTATGAGTACAGGGGGAGAGGAGGAAGTGGTTTAGCAACTAGTTTCAACAAGCTTCTGTTACATGGGATCACAAGCATCCCTTGGGGGACGTGACCCCACCCTAGTCCTACTGAATCCAAATGTCTAGAAGAACTGGGGGAAGTGAGTTTTTCAAAGGGCCTCAGGGATCTGGGATCTTCCCTAGACCTGCTGAATCAGAATCTTTAGGGTTGAGCTCAGGGTAGAGACATAGGGAAGAAACTCCAGGGCTAATTCCAAAATAAAGCTCTGCTTTAGAGGAAGCTCAGGGTCACCCTCATCCCTTCTTCTCTTTGGGGGGATGGTACTCTCCTCTAGCTGCAGCCCCATGTTTCTCGAAGTCTGGTAGGCAGCCCATAGGTAGCTTGTGAGAAATGAACATCTCTGGATCCCACCCTGGACTTCTGAGTCAAATCTCCAGGAGCACTTCCTGACCCCCGGCATCGGTGGCCCACCCTCTTAGGGTATCCAAAGTGTACACTCTCTCGGGTGCATCTTCTGGACACCTCAGTTGGAGAAGCACTGTGCCCAGGATTTCCCTGAGCTTTGTCAGCACCTTGGTGGGGTGGGATGGGCAGGGAATATGTGGTCTTTTTTGGGCTTTTGACCTCCAAGGGTCTTACTCTGACCCTGCAGGCTGATAAAACGCAGACCCTATATATATATCACTCATGTACCACTCATGTCTATACTTGAAACGGGTTTCCATCTACTGCCACCAAATAATATTTCTGAGTAGCGTTTAGCATACGGGCTGCAATTTGCAAATCATTAGAGCCTTTGATCCGGGCAGTCCCCGCCCAAAGACCCGGAGGGATTTGTTCAATTTTAAGCACTAAAAGTAATCACTGTAAGCACTTGTAGGTCTGAGGCATACTGTATTTAGGAACCGATCTACCTCCTGTTGCCGGCCCAAAAGGTTGGTTCGTAATCATTACAGGCCTACATTCCAGAGGATGCCCTTTGGTAAAGAAAATCAAGCCAGCTGCAGGGAGCTCTGAGTCACGTGACTCTCCCAGCTGCAGAATGATTGTGCTGTTTAACATCTTCCCGTGTTTCTCTTTTGCCCTCAGGATAAGTACAGACACCTTTCTCTGATGCGTAAAGACACTCTTAATCTGCCCCGTCCTGCTTTGCCCCTCTAGCCTCTTCTGCCCTCCTCCCCACCCCGGACCCCTCTACAGTTCAGAACCCTGAATGACTGTTCAGTTGTCCCTCTCTCAGCAGTCTCAGTGCGGGCTGCTCTTTCCATCTGGAACATTCTCACTGCTGTTGTTCCTGTTCTGCTCTCTGTTTAGACACCACTTCGTCTGGGAAGCCTTCACATCACTCCCCCCCACCACCACCAGTTCAAGGTCACATGCCCTCTTCTGCACCCCCCAGGCTCCCCTCTTTGTCCCTTTTGCATAGGATTGTCTGACTGCTCCCTGAGGGCAAGTTTTCTTCATATATACAGTGGGCACATACAAATGAAAGTATGACTGAGCAGCTGTGATTAGAATCAGTGTGTAAATCTAAACTCCAAAGCAATGAAGGCAGCTCACTTTCCTCCTAGGCTGGTTCTAAAATCCACCTATTCTCCTCTTATCCATATTGTCCATTTTAACCAGATTTTATTACATAGATAAATGATAATGTGGGAAGAAAGAACATCAGAGGTAAATACTACTTCTTCCATTTGACATTGAGGAACGTAAGGGTCAGAGATGACAGGTAACTTTCCCAAGGTCACACAACCTAGGAGAGGTAGAGCTGGGATTTGAATAGAGGTCTCTCTGACTTTGAACCCCAAGGGCAGGCAACTAGGAAGTATCATAGCTGGGATTAGAACTCACGTCTTCTAACTCCCATGCCCATGTTTCTTCTTGCTTCCTACCTGAAAAGGATAACTAATGAGGGTTGTTTTGTTTTGAATCTCAAGGTTAGTGCTAATGCAATTCAAGCGTATCTTAATGGAAAATCATGTAGTTTTCATTGGCTACATATTTTCTTTCTCCTTGTGAGGGTTAAACTTTGGCCTTCCTCATTTCACCAGATAAGAAACAAAGACAAGGACGTTTGAACACTCTCTCACAAGCTCCTCAGAAGCACCATGTATTTTGGAAGCAGAATATAGGATAGTTCTGGAGGGGCCAAGAGTAGATAAGGGTTAAGGGAGTATGTTCAGAGCAGTGGGGTAAAGGCCTTTAACGTGAAACAGTTTTTTAAAAAATCCTCTCAGACGTAATTTCAGGAAAAAGAAGGAAGAAAGGAAAGAAAGAAGAAGAGGAAGGAAGGGAGGGGGGAGGAGAGGAGAGAGGGAGGGGGGAGGAGAGGAGGGAGGGAGGCGGGGAGGAGAGGGGGGAGGGAGGGAGAAAGAAGGAAGGGGCAGTGGTGCTGTGCCGTTTCAGAAACTTGTTCCAAATCCTCTCTCTTCTATCAGAAATCTTCTGCTGTCCTTCCCCAGCATTCCCTGGGGATTTCCTAAGCAAGAGCATTCTTATGTTTTTTACTAAACCTCTCCTATAAGGGAATGTTTTGCTTTTAAGAACCAGACTTAAGAAAGCAGATCGGTGTAAAACTACATTTGGTTGTAATTTTTGTCAGTGCTGCCCTCTGACAGGATTTGAGGATGCTTCCATTTCTGCCAGGATAATAGCTTTGTTATCTGCTGAGATCTGCAGGAGCTCGACAACACAGGAAATCTGTGTCTCAGCCCCTTGCTCCAAATTTAGCTCATGCATTACCCTAAAATTGGGTTTACACAAGGAAAATTATTTCAGGGCTAATCCAGTTGACTTGTAAGTAAATTTAGCTTCCCCGGGTTCCTACTCCCACCATCTAAACTGATTTCAAAGGCACTTTAACAGTTTTGCCACACTTCCCCAAAACACTCAGGAGCGTAGATCCCCGACAAGCTGGGCCACAGGCCTGTAGGCCATTGTGAAGTCTTAGGGAATTGTCCTCTAATCTGGTGACACTCACGGCCTCGGTACATGTCTGCAGGCCCACAACTGGACAGCACAGGGCAGGTCAGGGAACTGGGTTCTGAGAAGATAGATGTGAACTAGTCATTCCACATTTCTGTGCCTCCACTGTAAAATAACGGGGACAAATGAGGTGCCACAAAGAACAGAAAAAGCTAATTAAATTCTTGGACCCCATTAACAGAAAACCTGTGGATTAAAAAGCTGTGATTAAAAGTAACAAAATCTCCCTGTTATTTATTTCTTTATGACCACGTGTCAGATCTGGGTTCACTTTCCACAAATTATACCCTGGTCTACTATGATGGTTTTTAAGACTTGTTTCCAGTGGTTTACCCAGAGCTCCTCAATCGAAAGTCATCTTATATATATATTTCCAAAACCTGGTCATCTTTGCAGCAAAAGCCCCCAAAAATGGTATGGTTCACATGACATACCTTCCCGAGAATGCCAGCCCCAAGCCTTGGGTTCCATCAGGAAGCAGGGGATGTCCCGCATGAGTGGGAGCCTGGCAGAGGATGAAGGGCTTGATCCACAAATATGAGGTTGAGCTTTGGCCCCTCAAGTCAGAGGCCAAGAGCTTGGAAAAACAGGCCTTTCTACATGGATTGGCCCGCCTGTCACAGCTACAGTTACTGAATGCTCTTCATGTGTCATGAATTGTCCTAAGGGCTATTGTGGGTGAGGGCTATTGCATTTATGGAGTCCTCTTAATAATCATAGATAAGAAATAAAGGTATTTTCCTCAACTGAAATATAGAAATGAGCTTAGGTTGTAGAAGTCACATGGCTAATAAGGGACAGAACTGGGATGCAAATCCACACATGCTATCAGGGTTACTGTATGCTAATGCAAGGAACACTAGAAAGCTCCTACCTGGTAAGTCAGTGGTTTCTTCTCCATGGCCGATGTGATATCTGTCTTTGTTGAATGGGATGGTACTGGTTACACTTTTTCATATTTTTTCGCCCTTTCTCTACCTCTCTGAGATTTTTTCACCTACTCTGCTAATTTCTTTTCCTTTCAACCTCATATTTGTGGACACCCCACAATTTCTGTCCCTACCCTTCCAACTTATCCACTGTGTAATCTCACCTGTATACCTGGGGGAGCACATCAGTATCTATAGCTTCAACTGCTAGCTCTGTAAGGATGACTGGAATCTGCCAATCAACCTTGACTCTTCCTAAGCTTGAAGCCTGCATTACCAGCTTCCCATGGGACATTGCCCCATAGACAGCCTGCCAGCATTTCCCATTCAACCTGTCCACGTTGGCTCAGTAACTCACACTCTAGCCAGCACGTAACCATGTGGTAAATGTTTAATGGATGAATGAATGCAAAAAAAATTTTTTTTTAATTTTAAAGATTTTATTTACTTAAGAGACAGCACAAGCTGGGAGCAGACAGAGGCAGAGGGAGAGGGACAGGCAGATTCCCCATGGAGCAGGGAGCCTGGGGTGGGATTTGATCCCAGGACCCTGAGATCACAACCTGAGCCAAAGTCAGACACTTACCTGACTGAGCCACCCAGGCACCCCATGAATGCAAAATTTAATGAGACAGTGCCAAGTTGCATAGATTTTTATCTTCTAGATTGCTTCTTTCATGTTCCTGAATCCACATCATTTACCCTGCTCAGTGGTTTCATAGCCTCTTATGTTTCTCTTTGTTCTGATGCCTGTTTTCTCTCTACATTCTGTTATAGTTATTCATGTAAATATCTCTTCAAAAATATACATACTTTAAGAGCAGAGATTACATTTTTATTCCTCTGTATCCACCAGAGAGCATAACACTGTGCTTTTCACAAAGAGGCATTATTAATGTCTGTTGAAAGAATGAGTCACGTAGTAAAAGTGGACCTAATGCTTAGCAGGTTATGAAGGGCTTTGATAGAAAGCTTTTCTTTTTTTATTCCACAGCATGCTAATAAGCAGGTAGAAGGTTGGGTTATTAGCCCCATTTTACAGATGAAGAAGCTAAAGGTTAATGTGGTAGTTAATGGCCCAGAATCTCACTCCTCAGAAGTCAGTAAGCCAGTGTTACAGTTTCAAATTGGAAGACAGATTAACCCCATCAGGACTTCCTCCCCTCACCCCCTACCCAGTGTAATCAAGAAAAACAAGGGACAAAGAGGAAGAGAAATTTGGGGGCAGTGTTACACAGAAACGATTACCAGTGTGTCCAGTTTAATGTGTCAGATGTCACAACATCTCAAGTTCCATGTGTCTGTCAAGAACCCCCAGCTGAAACTCCAAAGAGTAGCTCACTTTGGAGGAAATCCAGATGCAAGTTCATCTGGGGGAGTTCCAGGTTTTAGTCTCAGATAATAAAAGCACCAAGTTAAAAAATATCCAGGGATTTTTCTCTGGGGGTCAGACAGATCTGGGTTGGAGGTGCAGCTTGAACATTTAACAACCCCCTTCCCACCTGCACCTATACTGTGAAGGTACTAACACTCTGACTTATGGGGACAAGTGCTGATTACAAGGCAGAAAGTTCAAAGTGCTTGGCGTGGGGAGGACAATCCATTCTCTTCCTCTTCCTGGGAATTCTGCCTCCATGCCTTTAACTTGCGAAGTGTGGGGTCACAGTCGGTGAACTTGGGCCCCAGATGAGTCTCACCTGTGGGGAGAAGAAAACCAAAAAGACCCAGCTGATGACTGAATCATGAGACGGTGCTGGAAGACACCGGCTTCTTACCCTTGCTGCCCATCTCAGCAACCCGAGGCCACCGGCAACTTGCAACACGACCAACATAGAGATAGCTGGGCCCGTCAAGCAGAATTCCTCGAATTCTCCTTGAATATATAGAAATCCTCAGCCAAATAGGACACTTGCCAGTCAGTGAACACCCCATCGATACTATGGTATGAAATGTTGAGACGCGGAAGAGGAGTCGTTTCTGGAGGAGTGACTGATGGGGGAGGGGCCGCGTCGCTGAGAGTACAGAGGAGCCCAGGGCAGGTGTGAAGGACAGAGCTGGCTTCCTCAGAAGGTTAGGACTGGAAGAACACCTGGCCCGTGGCCCTGCCACACCCTTAAAGACAAGGTGGGGGAGACAAGCTCAGTCTTTTCTGCTCTGCACCCAGGGCCCAGGTATTGGAAGTGCTGACAGATCAACCGACGAGTGGTGTACAGTGGCGTTAACAAACCTGGCACTTGGCCTTTTCTGATTGACACGATTCAAACAAGCGTCACCTGCCTTTCAACACCACGGAGAAGTGGTGAGTGAGGAGGGGCTCCTAGTGTTGCCCAAGTCACTTCCTGGCGGGGACCATGAACCATGTTCAACCTGTCCCACCTTCCCTTTGCTCAGGTGAGAAAGCCAGGGCTCGGGACATCACCTGACTGGCGGTAAATTTTCCATTAACTAGAATATTCAATTAACCAGAATCATTTGACTGTTAAATTGCTGTAGTCCAATTTTCGTAAAGTAAGGATAAATGAGACAAAAATAAGTTGGTTTGGATATTTTTTTTTTAAATAAAGGATAAGTGAATATGTGCAGTGTTGTATCTGGTACCTTATTCCACTTCTTATTTAACTAGGTGACGTTAACCAACTTTCTTAAATTCTTATATATATATGTCTCCTCTTACTCCTCTGTATGAGGGGCTGATTAGAACCTACCTCTTAGGGTTGTAATGATAATCAAAGGAGAGAGAGTGTGTATATTACTTTAAAAGTATACATATTTGATAAATAGTAGGTATTTTTATTAACATTGCTTTTATTATCTGCCTTTGTTCTTTCTCTCTCTCTTTTTCTGCCTGATACACATCAAGATTGTGCAGCATTGTAAACAGAGGTTGGAATCATGAGCTTAGGCATTGAGAGGACCTGGCTGTGAACTTGGGAAAATTGTTTCATTTCTCTACGCCTCAGTTTCTGGTCTATTAAATGGGAGTAATGATAATCTGCCACTTGTGATTATTGTATGGTGCAAATAAGATCATATTTCTAAAGTGCTTACCATACACATGCCAACGAATGGTCGATATCATCATGTTTATAATAAGGCTCTCAAAGTACTAGAGAGTACAAAATCATCAAGGAAAGCAGCTCCCCATTCATTCAACATTTCCTAACATTCATTCAACATTATTTCTTGAGTACTTACTCTATGCCAGACCCAGAGTTTGGCTTGAGGGGGGACACAGATTTACAATGTGCGGAAACTTGTGGACTCTCGGTCTCTAAGGAAACCAGGCCATCCCACTCCCCTGCACTTTCAAGTTAATCCCTGCTATTCTGTAGGATCCTTACATTCCAGCCAGGGGATGGCTGTGTTTCCTATCTCCTCAGATCAAAAAGTGTTTCTATGAACAGTGATGTCGAACATTACACCGGCTGTATCAAACTTGAAAGGAGGGTGCCGTGGTTTTGTGTCCCAGTTTTTTAAATGTTAGTCCTGGTGAATCTGCACATGGTAGATATAAAGAAGCTTTCAAAAGGCACAGCTTTACTACTTGGGCATTTAGATTTCCCGGCTGCATTTTTGGGAAAGCCACATAAAAGAATGCCCTTTCTTCTCTTTTCTTTTTTTTTTTTTAAATGAGTGCTGCCTCAGAAAGTATAGCTCTTTTACAAGAGCAGTGAATATGTTATTCTGAGCACTGTCCAGTTTTACTGATGTCATGATGGTCATTTTGACTAGTATATGAACCACTCTTAGATAACAAGCATTCTCTGCTTGGCAGGACTAGTGGTATGTGTGTGTATGCATGTGTGTTTAAAGTAAAAGACATTTTAAATATATAAACTCCCCTCCCTTCGGCACCAACCTGTATGAAGGAGAATACTTAGCTGGGACTCAGAAACTGGCCTCTGTCCTCTATTCTGCCATGACTTTGAGAGGAAGCTTAAGTTCCACCTCCTCCAGGAAGTTTTCCCCGACTACTCCCAGCCTCCTGTGGTGTTTTCCTCTGTTGAGTCTATCACACTAAGATTCCGTGCAATATGATTTGATGCACTGCCTCTCTTGCGGTTCCGACATTTTATATCTTATCTGTTTAGAAAGACTACATGATCCCTGAGGGTAGAGGTCAAGTATAATCTGTCTTTCAAACCCTCTGAGATACTGGACAGTACTGAAAAACAAATATGCTCCTCAGCCAACACCTGATTAACTAAAAAGACCAGTGATTGACCAGTGATGTTGAATTATATTCTGCTAAACAGTTTTTTGGTCAAGGATAGATGGGGAAGTGGGAGAACGGAGGCTCAGCTTGGAGGAAACTACGCGAAGAAAAGGACGTTAGATGTCACGTCAACAGACCTGGTCTCGGGCCCTCACCTTGCCGGCTGACAGCCAGTGATCCAGTGGAAGCCAGTCATTCCCTTCATTTTCCTCATCTTTAAAACATCTGCCTCTGAGGGTGGTTTTGAGGATCAAATGAGATAATGCGTGGAAAGAGCTTTGTAAGCAGGATCCCATCGTGTAACACTATTTTCTAATTCAACTCCAATTTGGTTTGGGTTTTTTTAAAAAAAGGGATATTTTTCTTTCCTCAAACCAATGAGGGAGGGAAGAAGTTATACAAATCACATTTTCCAAATCACTCAGGCCTGTAGGAAAAGTCAGATCTCCCCCAGCGATTGCCTTTCTGTATCCCCTGGCGTCCACAGAGCAGTCTGGTAGACTTCAGGTGGAGTTTTAGGGCTAAGTAAAACATTTTCACAGACACTGCCATACAAAACCTCAGGGATCCAGGCCTTGCAGAGACAAATCTTCCCATTTCATGGATAAGCAAAGTGATCCAGAGGTTTGTTGTTGTTGTTGTTTTTTAAAGATTTTATTTATTTATTTGACAGGCAGAGAGGCAGGCAGAGAGACAGGGAAGCAGGCTCCCTGATGAGCAGAGAGCCTGAGGCAGGACTCAATCCGAGGACCCTGAGACCATGACTTGAGCCAAAGGCAGAGGCTCCGCCCGCTGAGCCACCCAGGCGCCCCTGATCCAGAGGTTTAAAAATGCCCCGACCTCACCCTGGCAGGTTTGCCATCCCTGCCTTCCTCCCCGATATGTTCTGCAGTGCGCACGGCCTTCCCGGAGACATTCCCGATCAAGGACGTACTCCCAGTCCGCTTCCTAGTCAGGGGGATCAGTTCACTAGCGTTTCATCTCCCTAAAAATAATTTAAATATTCAAGGTAAAATCCCATCCTTGGGAATTTAATATTGTATTATAAATGCAAACGTGGTGCCCCCTGACTTTTCTATATGTTTAGCAGCATCGTCAACCATTAGAGGGATCCGATTTTCACCCTCAGTCTGGTGCTCCCCCGATCAGGGGAAAATCCGAGAAGGCTCTTTGAGGCTTGGAGAACTAGGGTTAAGTCTAGCCAGCTCCCAGTGTTGCGGTAAGAGTGAAATGGAATAATGCATAGAAAGCGTTGACTCCCCGATGTGATTCATGGATGAAAGCTGTTGGTATGTCAACTGTTCCCAGCCCTGTGAAGTCAGGTAAGATTTATGTCTGAGTAACACGTGAAGGTGCAGCATTTGGACCTGTAAATGTTGTCATGATTTGACAGTGTTAATGAAACACTTCATCGTGCGTCAGCCAGCATCACCTTGACAGGCCTTCTCGGGGTGGCGTAACCCGAGGGCTATTGTGAAAAGGACATTTCACGGAGGCTACGCCATGTAGCCCTGTTTTCCCTTCTTCTTGAAGAACCATTTCAATTAATTTTTTTCGTGCACAGTTCTGACCCCTTAGCCTCCAGGTAGAATGCCGTACGTGCATGACAGGAATTTTGACATTTATTGTGTGTACTTGATGGGAATGTGGTTCCCCTTTTACTGCTTTTCCCAGCCCACTCCCTGTTGGCAGAATTTTTCCGTGAGGCAGTGGAAGCAAAGGTGATTCATACCCCTGTAGTCATATTTTTTTTTTATCCTTATTCCTGATTCTAAACAGCTTCTTAAGAGGGATGGCTAGGGGTCTGGGGTCTTTAGTCTGAGAGTTGGACTGTATCCATGGCACGTGTGTTAAAGGTGGAACCGTGGTGTAAGGTATGGGTCATAGTTTCCTGGCTTTGGAGAAATGGATGCCTGAAACGGCCAAGAAATTCTTCAAGACCATACGGGTGGGGAAGGGCAGAGCTAGAATGTGAACCCTGCTGTACAGGACACGAAGCCCTTCCTCTTGAACACTGTAGCTCAGTTTCCAAAGACCACTTTTCTTTGACTGGGCCTTCTAGAAACAAAAACATGAAAGTTAAAGACAAAGCCTTCATGGGGTATGGTCATGTATAATGGTGGTCCAGTTGGGAAAAGGGGTATTTTTTTGAGAGACAAAGCCTTCTGGTGCTTCTCAGCTGCTCTCCAAAGAGGTAGTTGTACTCTCTGCCTACAAGTAGGGGCCACTCTCTCCTGGGTCTCTGAAGGAGTCTAATGGATGATCATGATTGCTCTTGATGAAATTCATACCCAGAGAGCAGGACTTTCTCCCCTGGAGAGGACTGTGGAAAGACTGGAACCTGGGCGGGTTGGGGGTAGTCAGTGACACGATGGAAGCAGCAGCCTTGGGGAAGAAGGAAGAGGGAAGAGGGAGGAACAGGACCAGAGTTGCTAAAGGGAGATTAAAGCAGCGCCATCCAGTAGAACCATCATGTGAGCCACACAATGTCATTTGACATTTGTAAATGTAAAATGTAAATGTCATTTTACATTTCTCATTTTAAAAAGTAGGAACAGGTGAAATTAATCTTAACAATATATTTTATTTAACCCAGCAGATCCAAAATATTATCATTCCATTGTGTAATCAATATAAAAAATATTAATGAGATACTATGCTTTCATACTTTGGGTACTAGATCTTTGAAGTCAGAGTATATTTTACGCTTACCATGCATCTCACTTTGGGCTAGCCACATTCAGGTGCTCAACAACAGGCAGGTGTGGCTAGCAATTACTGTGATGAGCCATATAGGTCTAAAAGCAATAGTGACATTGTAGCTTCCCATCCACCATCACTCACTCTCCCTCACCCCTGCTGCAGTTTTCTGTGTACACTTACACTGGACACACTGGGTATTTCCTTTATTTGTTTATAGTCTACTCTCAGTATTAATTAGGATACAGTGTAGGCTATTGTAATAGATTAATGAATACATAGAACACAGATACATGGATGGATGGATGGATGGATGGATGGATGGATGGATGGATGGGTAGATAGATAGAGATAGATATAGAAATGACTTAAACAAGATAGAAATTGATTTCTCTCTCGTCCAGAGGTTGCTGCCCAGAGCTAGAAGTGTAGCTCTGTTCCCCATGCCCATCCTGAGACCCAGACCCAGTCTATTATTTTTCTGCCAAACTCAACCCATGGCATTTATCTTGTCCTTGATGGCTTCAGCATCTTTATGACCACATTCCCATCAGGTACACACCCTTTCCTTTCTGAGAGCACAGACCTCTGTTCTTCCTCTCTTTAACCAACCAACCTTCTTTCTGTCTTTCCTTCCTTCCTTCCTTCCTTTTTCCTTCCTTTCTTCCTTTTTCCTTCCTTTCTCACTTTCTTTCTACAAGGACTTGACTCAAGAGGTGGTACGTGTCACTTACGCTCACATCTCTCTGGCTACGATGTAGGTACATAGCCACATGTAACTCTGGTCTCTGACCAGTTAACAGGGGCAGTTCTATTCAAGATGGAAGAAAAGAGCCCCTGCCACCACCACCCCCAGAATGTAAGCTTCATGGGGGCAGGAGTTGGGGGATGTTTTGTTCGCTGCAGTAGCAACTGCAGGGGCATACCTAGGGCAGGCAGTGGGATCATCCACCTGGTGGAAAGGAGTATCTTATATGACACTGTTTGAATCACAGTTCCATGATGGTAATAAAAGCAGACTAGCTTAATAGTTGTTTTCATTATCATTTTTAAATTCTCCACAGATCTTGGCTGCATCCGTCAGACAGCTCCCCTGCCCCACACAGGGTATGCCACTGAGTGCTGGTGCTTAGAATTGGGGCTGACACATAGTAAGCACTCAGTACTGCAGCATGAATGGTTAGAACTACTGCTGTATCTCTTCCTGCTATTCCCTCCTTACCAGGTAGTAGCCCTTATGATAGAGATATAGATCAGGCACTCAATTAATCCCTGTGGAATCAAGGAACCAATAAACGTCATCGAAGGTGCCTCCCTTGGCCACCCTCACCTGCACTGAGACTCCAGATGGGAGTTTTCTGTTTGATTCTTTTCTTTTCATCTGAATAGCAGAGGCTAAGACTGGAAAGACAGACAGGCTCCAATCTGTGAGCTGCCTAATGCATCAGGTTAAACAACTTGCACTGTGTCATAAAAACAGCAGGGGACGGGAAATGCAGTTTACCCAGCTGGAGCTTAGTTGAAGATGTGATTTGGTAATGTGATAATGGAGGAGAAGGAACTAATTGGCATTTTCTCTGCAAACCTGGCTTCAGCTTTCTAAGCATGGGCATTTCCTGGTCTTCTTCAGCCATTTCTGAGGACACACTCTTCATTTGCCATCTCAGTCCATGTGTTCCCTCCTGTTCACCGTTTTGCTAAGTATAGTTTTTCACTCATTCACTTTTATATTCCTCCACCCTCAATAGCCATGTACTAGATACCTTAAATATATGCACTCCTTTAAGACAGGGGCTCTGTCTTTCCCCCACGGGTAGGGTGTCTGGCACCTAGTAGGCTATCAGTAAGTAAATGTGTTTTCTCGCTGACTGCCATGTGCTAGGATACTGGAGATAGGAGGTAAAGGGGGAACTTGAAGAGCATACCTGTCTAGTAGGGGGCACAGCGTCTCCTTCAAGCATTTGAAGAACGTTCTCCTGTTCCTTCAGGTCTTCCTCCCTAGTCACCTCTCTCGCTCCTTCAACCATTCCTCTTGTGGTTGAGTTTAGTTCTCTTCCCCAACCTGGTCTCTTTGCTTTCCAGGAATGATGGTGTATGCGTATGGGTCTGGTGCCCAGAGTAGAGCCTGATGCTCTAGCTGAACTTGACCAGTATATAGGAAGACAGGACGGCTCCTCCCTCATTTCAGAATACATTCCAACTCTTGAATGCCCCAGCCTCAATCAGCCTTTCTGGAAGCTTCCTACCCTCTCTCACCAGTAGAATATGCCATCCACATGTACCCTAGGGAGCCTCACCTTCCTTGACATCTCTCCGCACATCATCTCTCTGCAGATTTACTTAAGTTTTGCCAATTTGGAAAGGAAACTAGAGATCAGTGGAATGAAACACATTATAAATGTGGTTATTAGGCTACTGCTGTTCTTTGCAAATATTCTAAGCTCAGAGCTTGGCGACTATAATCAAGGAACAAGATATCTGACACTCTTCATTACAGGGCATTGCATGCACCCTGTTGTACTGTTGCGAATTTCCTTGATTTTATTTATTTTGGTGTTCAGTGGATTGGGGCTTTGGTTTTACCATGCTAGACTTAGGAGATTCTCATGATCCTTGTAAGCTTGTAAGCTTGTCATGACATGAAGCTGACTTAGAAAAACCAAATTAGTCACTTGCTAACTATGTGATCTAGGACAAGTCGGTCAGCCTCTGAAAATCGGTTTCTTCACCTAACAAGAATAATAATAGCAACAGTAGAATGAACAGAAAAAATGTACCAAATGTGCAAGCAGTTTACATGATAACTAATACAAATGTTTTACAAACATGAACATATGAAAAAGCTGTTCAACTTCACTGAGGATAAAAATGAGATACAGTCTTAAAAAGCAGTAAGACAGGGACACCTGGGTGGCTCAGTGGGTTAAGCCTTTGCCTTCGGCTTAGGTTATGATCCCAGAGTCCTGGGATCAAGCCCCACATCGGGCTCTCTGCTCAGTGGGGAGCCTGCTTCCTCCTCTCTCCCTCTGCCTGCCTCTCTGCCTACTTGTGCTCTCTCTCTCTTTCAAATAAATAAATAAAATCTTTAAAAAAAAAAAGTGATAAGACATAGTAGTTACCTTGCAGGTACTTATTAGCAGTGAGAGCAGGGAAACAGACACTGTCCAATATGGATGGTGGAAGTAGATATCATAACAATTTTCTTAGAAGACTCTTTAAAAATTATCTAAAAACCTTGCGGCTATGCATACCTTTGGCCTAGAAAATAATTCCACTCATTCTTTTTGGCCTAGGGAAATAACCATAGATGTATATAAAGATTCATACACAGGGATATTCATCCAACTTTTTTTTTTTTTTTTGAGAGAGAGAGTGAGGGGGGAGGGGCAGAGAGGAGGGAGAGAGAGAATCTTAAGCAGACTGCACATCCAGCACAGAGCTCCACATCCAGCACAGATTGGGCTTCAATCTCATGACCCTAAGATCATGACCTGAGCCAAAATTAAGAGTCTGATGCTTAACCGACTGAGCCACCCAGGCTCTCCTCAACATTTTTTATAAATAATGAAAGGTTGGACCCAACCTAAATGTTTAATTGTAGCCACTAAAAATCATTTAGGATTTATTAGAATATTGAATGATATAGAAAATGAATATGACACCAAAGAGAAGAAATTACGTCCAGTATAATTCTACTTTGCAATAAAAGAATTTAATTGTGTGGTTCTATGTGTGCATAAAGATATATGCTATATGTTAATAGCAAGTATCTGGGGGTTCTGGATATAAGGTAATTTTAATTGTTGTCTTTGTGCTTCTATTTTTCAAAATATCCACAACAATCATTGTCTTTAAAGGGTAGATGAAGAATTGCATATTTTACAAGAGCATGATAAGAATCTAAATTTAAATTATAATTATGTGGAAGCATTATATAAATCCACTTCATTATTGTTAGATGTGAAAGTAATCTCATATTTTGCTTTTCTTTACCACTTCCTTCTGTTCCCCCTGCTTCCCTTTCCTCCCCATTCTTTTCTCTCCACCAAGTCTTTTCCTTTCTCTTCCCCTTACTGCTTTTACCCTTCTCTCTCGGCTCTGCCTGAGTCCTGCTCCTGTCCCTGGGGGCCTCACTCAGCCACCCAGAGTATGAGTCCAGCAGTTTGCTGACCCTGCTCTGAAGCTCAGTTGATCCAAACTGAGCAAGAAGTGAACAAGTTTCTTGCATTTCCTTCCAGATCTCTAGTAGCTCTGACACATATTCTGGGCCAATCAAGACTGCATGAAATGTACGTCCATCAGTTCAGAGCTGAGCTCTTGTCATATAGGACTGAATTATCAATTTCTCAATAAGGGCTGGGCATGGGAGCATGTTCTTTTCCTCTACATCCCAAATGCTGGGTTCTTCTGCCTTCCAACACTGCTCTAAAATAGCTTTGTCAAACAAAGCATGAACACTAGGAGTTTCCTGACATTTTCATAACTACGAGCATATGATTTGCAGTTCATATTGAATAACGATGTAAGAAATCTGCCAAGAAAGCTCCAAATACTATTTCCAGCACTGGTTTCTAACCAGTTACAGCTGCCTCACCACAGAATGTGAGCACAATAGACTACCAGGTTCCGTGCTACTCGTGCTCATAGGGTTTGTATTGAGTTACTGGGAGTCACCCTATGGTGGGGTGGGGGGAGTCACTCTCCTGGAAAGCATTTAAGATGAATAAAGCTGAGGGTTTAATGTTCTAATGAAAAAATTTGTCAATATTTAAATCAAACGTGTGAACACTAAGTGTTTTTACATATGCTTGCTGCAGAGGTCCACAGCAGCCTTTGGCTTTCCGGACGCGAATAAAGCAGATAGATGCACTGTTAAACTCTCTAACAATGACAAAGGAAAACATGGAGTCATTGCTTCACTCAAAGCCTGCCAGGAGATTAATTGCCCAAGAGATGTATTTTATGCGGTGTCTAAAAATTGCAGAATCTACAGGAGTGCCTTGCTTTCACTAGGAGAAAACATATGTCACCTCTCACCAGAGATGTTTATGTCTTTTCACAAACCTGTCTTTTTTCAGCCTAAAGACATTCCAACTGGAAATGACTACAAAGCCAGGAGTTGATAGGCTAGGGGTGGTTAGTAATGCTTAAAATAATACCCTAGTGGAGTCCGATGCACTTTTGTACCGCGAGGCCTGTAGAACAGCAACCTGGACACCAGGACTGCGAGGACTTTGTGTTTCTGGTTAGAGGAACTGGAGGAAGGAGGTGGGAAGTGGTGAAGCTACCTCTGACCTGCCGACTCTGAAACTAACAGATTTGGGGCTGCAGGGTTCTTGGGGAGCTAGCGAAGTGCACTAGAGAAATAGGGATGGAACCTGCCTTAGTCCACCTTTGGGATCATATTCAAACACGGGCTTGCCGAATGCTGATGGCGTTGGAGTCCCAAGCAAGTCTTTGTAGCTGTACCTGAGAAGCATAGAGTACAGTTTCATAAACACTTACTGGATGCCTGCTATGACCGTGCTGAATATCCTGGGAGGGAGATTAGGGATGTGTTCAGACTATAGAGAAAAATAGGAATGGCTGCTGTGCTTTAGGAACATTCTGCCTGGCAGAGGAACCAACATATCAATATTAATCACAGTAGCATGAAGTAGGTGTAGAATGCTAGAGAGAGCATATCTATCTGCTCAGGGACTCATCAGGGAGGTTTCTGGAAAGAACGTTAAAGATAGTAAGATTGAGCTAGGACAGTGAACCAGGTGAAGAAAGGTGGAAGTGGGTTTCTTGGAAGGAAATGGCCGGGGCATAAATGTCTGTAACAACACGATGTCCTCAGAAACTGTGAGCTGTTCTTTATCACTAGGGCCTGGAGTTTTAAGGGAGGAAGTAGCAGGTGCTGAAGAGGTGGATGGAGCGAGTCATTCAGGGCCTTATAATCCCTATTAACCTGCTAGGGCTGTCGCTGTGAACTTTCTGCAGTGGAGAGCCACTGCAGTTGTAAGCAGGAGGTGATCTGGTCTACCTACTAGGTAGCTCATCCTGTGGCAGCATGAAGGATCAGTCTTCAAGCTAAAGAGGTAGTGACACCAGTTAGGAGGCGACCACAACTGTCTTGGTGGGACACAATGAGACCTCAAACTGGAGTGACCATAAAAGATTAGAATTGGAAAGAACATACTGTATAGTTTGACTTCTGTAATCTACAAATGGAGTGAATGAGGACAAAAGAGGCTAAGTGACCTATCCAAGGTTAGATGGAAATAAAGTTTTTTGGCAGCTAAAATCAGGACCAAGGACCCTGGCCTTCTGATTTCCAGCCCAGTGACTTTTCCAGTCAGCAATGCCAAGATCAGTCCCAGCATCCTGCTTGTTAGGTAATGCCCCAGAGAAACTTGAAACATTACTTGGCCAGCATTTTTCCTGTCAGTATCTAGGAGGTGGGAGCAGTCCTTGCTGGGTAGCGAGGCCTTCAACCAAGCCAGACTGCCAAGGGGGGATCTTTTTTGTTCATCTTCTTTCTATCTGGCTTTAAATCTATCCCTTACCTTCTTTCTTCTCCAGAAAGCCTTCTCCAACTACTGCTTGAGGAATTCTCTCCCTTCTGCTGACTAAGCAGTATACCATACAAGTGAGCAACTTCCCTCAAGCTTGTTTTCACAATACTCTTAATCTAACTACCGTATCATTACTAAGCACTGGGACAATTTAGAAGACACGTGGTCCAATAAAATCAACATCAACCCTTTCCATTTAAATTCCTTCCTTGACTGTGTACCTATAACTATTTTATATAGCAGCATTATCTGTGCAGATGCTGCTTTGTGTTGTGTCTTTTCTACTAAATATATATTCTCGTATATATTTTTTATAGTATTTCTCATAATGGGAACAGCAGGAAATGTGGAGTGAGTCCGAAGGCTTTGGGCAAGAAACTTAATCCCTGAACTTTGGTTTCCTCAACTAGATAATGTGGAAAATACTACTACCTTGAGGGGTGTTCCTGGCACATGGCAGGTGTAAAAAAACCATCTATTCTCCCCTCCACCCCACCTTTTTGTTGTTGACATTGTAGTTTCTGTGTGGAGCAGTGTAGTACTTTTGCAAACATCTAGGTATGATTACAAATGATGCCCATAGCTAGAAGTCAAAGATTACTTTTAAAAATCTACCTCAAAGCTAAGAATATCATTGAACATAAAGAAAGATCTTGATATCTCATGAAGGTAGGTGGAGGAAATAAAGAAGAAGGGAGAGAATTCTTGTAACTTGAAAACTAGACTTGCTAAGTAATCCGTGGCCTTCCAGTCCTATATTCATCGAAGTGATATAGTTATTGTGTACCTGAGGATCCCAGTCTGGTTTATGGGGAGTGTCAGCTACATGGGTGACACAGATTTCCATTTTAAGTGGCCTTTGGACAGCCTCATGAAGGGTGGATGGGAAGAGCAGAAGACTAAAGGCCAACCTCCCAGTCAGGGGACTGTTCTGGTGAACAGCTGAGAGGCGGTGGGCACCTAAGCCAGGAGGGAGGAGAGGGCTCAAATTCAAGAAGGGCTTTGAAAACAAATTTCGTTTTCAAGTTAGAATGTTGCTACTGGTAAAGGTCGCCCTCTCTCCTTCCAGTCAACAGAATTCATGGGGAGGCTGACTGCCCAGATGGGGAAGTGGAAAATCTGACTATGTATTTCAGGTTGCTGCATGAACTCAGGCTCTCCCTCTTTGCTGCCACCACCCAGAAGTTAAAATTAAAGCGAGTGAGATTTAATTCACTCTTCTAACATTTTTTAAATTTTTTTCAACAACTAGTTACTTTCTAGGCACAATGGGGATGTAGCAGTGACCAACCAAATCTCCTGTCCCCATGAAGTCTGAATATAAAGAATAAAGGTATCAGTAGATATAGATACAGATAGAGAGTATATCTGATACTAAGATACTAATTAGACAGGTAAGGGTTGGGGAAAGCAATAAGCTTGAGGTCAGAGAAATGGTGAGGGTGGCAGGAGACTATGCAAGGGTGTTGTAATGACTCCATTTTCCACTTAGTGTGAGAAGCCATTGGAAGAGCTTGAGCAGAGGAAGGATATGAACCGGTTTCTGTCCTCAAAGGATTCCCTCCGCCCACCATGTTGAGAATAGATGGTGGAGGATGGTCAAGAATGTGAGTAGAAAGACTAGTTGTGAGGCTATTGGGAAAGATCATGCAGTGGTAATGGTGGCCTGAACCAGAGTTCAGCAAAGGTGGGTTTGGTATAAATTTTGAAGGAGGTGAAAACATGGGCTGATGGTCTGGATAGGGCTATGAGAAAAAGTATAGAGTCAAGGAGAGCCCAGAAGTTTTTGTTGTGAGCAATTGGAAGGAAGGAATTATTATTTATGGGGATGATGGAAGAACTCACAAATGATCTTGTTGAAAAATAAAGAGTTCAATTTTAGACATGTGAAGTTTGAATTCCTTTTAGATACCCAAGTGGATATGGAGGCTGAAGTTCACAGAGAGTATTCTCAGCTGGTGATATGTATTTGGGGAGTCCTCAGCACAGAAGTGGTCATTTAAAGCTAGGAGAGAGTGCCTGGGTGGCTCAGTTGGCTAAGTGTCCAACTCTTGATTTTGGCTCATGTCATGATATTAGGGTCATGAGATCAAGCCCTGCATGGGGCTCCCTGCTGTTGTGTGGAGCCTGCTTAAGATTCTTTCTCCCTCCTTCTCCTTCTGTCCCTCCTTCATGCTCTCTTGCTCACTCTCTTTTTATAAAAAATAAAAATTAAAAATAAAGCCAGGAAATGGGAAGATCAAGCAGGGAGTGGGAGTAGAAGGAAGAGGTCTGAGGACTGAGAGTCTGAGGACTCTCAATGACTGAAGTCTTAAACTAGCAAAGGAGACCAAGAAGGCACAGCCAGAGAAATAAGAGGAAAACCAAGTGAGAACAGTATCCTGCAAGCCAAGTGAAGGAAAAGGTTTCAAAGAGTGATGAGCTGTGTCAAATGCTGCTGCTAAATCACTAAAGATAAAGACTGGAAATTTACTATTGGATTTGGTAACATGGAGATTGTTGACCTTGACAGGAACTCTTTCAGTGGATGGAAGGGCAAAGGCCTGACTGGGTTGGGTCCAAGAGCAAGTGGAAGAACTGGGGGAAACAGGTGTAGAGAACTCCTTTGAGAGAAGTATTGCTATAAACAGGAGCAGAAAAATATGGAGGTAGTTGAACAGGGACACAATCTAAAAAGAATTTGTTTTAAAATGGGAAATAGGGGCGCCTGGGTGGCTCATTGGGTTGAAGCCTCTGCCTTTGGCTCAGATCATGACCCCAGGGTCCTGGGATCGAGCCCTGTATTGGGCTCTCTGCTCAGTGGGGAGCCTGCTTCCTCCTTTCTCTCTGCCTGCTTCTCTGCTTACTTGTGATCTCTTTCTGTCAAATAAATAAAATCTTTAAAAAAATAAATAAATAAAATGGGAGATAGGGACGCCTAGGTGACTCAGTCAGTTGACCATCCAACTTTTGATTTTGGCTTGGGTGAACTCAGGATCATTAGATTGAGCCCCACATGGGGCTCAATGCTCAAAGCAGGGGAGCCTGCTTCTCTCCTTCTCTCTCTCCCTGTTGCCCCTTCCCCTGGTCCTGTGCTATCCCTTTCTCTTTCTTAAATAAAGAAATAAATCTTTAAAAGGAAAAAATAAGGGCCACCTGGGTATTGCAATTGGTTAAGCAGCTGACTCTTAGTTTCAGCTGGGGTTGTGGTCTCAGGGTCATGGGATCAGTCTCCCACCACCCACCTTCCAGCTCCGTGCTGAATGTGGAGTCTACTTAGGTTTCTCTCTGTCCTTCCCACTCATGCTTTCTAAACAAACAAACAAACAAGCAAATAAATAAATAAATCTTTTTTAAAATTAAAAAATAAAAGGAAAAAATAAAATGGGAGATATTACAGCACATTGGTGTATTGATGGGAATGATCCGATAGAGATGGGGGGAAATGGTGATAAACAGAGAAAAAGAACAGTTGCCAGAACAATGCCCATGAGCAAGTGAGGAGGGTAAGATCCACCTGTGCAAGGCAATGGTTGGGCCCATCCCTTTTAATGGGATGGGAGGCAGTTTAGGGAGCAGACCAAGTAGAGGTAGAAGTGGCAGTTTAATCCCAATTCTCTTCCCTACATCTAGGCTCTGAGAGACTCCATACCTAGCCAAGGGCCACGTGCAGCTAGGAAGCAGCTGTTAAGATTGAACCCGGTATTTTTCTGGGTCTCCAAAGGCCTCTCTTTCCACTGCACTAACTCTGTCCATCTAACTACTTGGTGAACTCGATCAAGTCACACAGCCACTCGCTCTTGGTTCTTTCACCTTTAGAAAGGGTTGGACCAGAGGCCTGCAAGATCCCATTGCAACTGAATGACTCCATGAGATGGTAGGCCCAGGGGACAGCCACAGGCATGGCACCTGCCTGAGTTCACTGTCCTCTTTCCCACCAGCTCCGCCAGCAGTCTCACACCATTTTCTGTCACCTCTGACACAGGCACAGCTCTTTCCATTGAAACTGCTGAATGTTCTAGACTCTGTTTCTTGGGTTTATTGCAAGTCCTTATGGGAGATTATGGCTTGGGCCCCTTCAAGCTTGAACCAACCATCTTGGACCCTAATCTTCAGTCTTAGATCTCCAGTCCCACTGTTTGCCATACTATCCCTAATCACATCACTTTCTGGTTTGTTTCCAAGGTAAAAATCCAAGATTTGAGTGAAATAACAGAGAAATAATGGAATGGTGAACCTCTTTACTGGCCCAGACTCTGCAGGTTAACACCCAACCCTTGGGCTTATCCTACTCCCTCCTTCCATTAGTCCCATTTAGCCTTACTCTGCCTCTGGCTCCACTTACCTTGGCTAGCATACCATAGCTGACCCTTGAACAGTATGGATTTGAACTGGGGGCCCACTTTTAGGCGGGTTATTTTCAGTAAATACAGTACAACATTATAAATGTATTTTCTCTTATGATTTTCTTACTAATGTTTTCTCTAGCTTATTTTATTATAAGAATACAGTATATGATACCTGTAACATATAAAATAAATTAATTAACTCTTCATGTTATCAGTAAGGCTTGTGGTCAACAGTAGGCTAATAGTAGTTAAGTTTTCAGGGACTCAAAAGTTATTCACAGATTCAGCTCCCCAGCCCCTGTGTTGTTCAAGGCCAACTGCATTGAATCCATGATTTATTGAATTATTCCTCTTTTAAGCTGTCACCTCCTCCAGAAGCCTTCCCAGACTTAACTGGATGACCTCTTATTCTCAGCTCAAGGCTTCGACAAACTTGTTGGTTGAAGAGGAAGAGGAGTGTAGAGTCCTAGTGAGCAGAGATTATATTGTTGCTCTCTGAATACCAAAAATATGAGCCCCTCCCCCCAGCAACCCACCACTATTCCACATTTCTCCTTGAAGAACCCATTGAATTTCATAAATTTTTTCCAGAGACCTCTTGTCTAACAGATATTGCTGATCTAATTACTATATTCCCATTTGGTACTTCACAAATCAATCCTTATTTTAACATGAATTTCTGCTGCTACTACAGTTTTTTTTTTTTTTTTTAAACGTGTAAGATTTTAGACTTGACATGGGCCCCTCTGTATTACCGTTATTTGGATTGGGGGTTGGGAGCAGCATTGAGTTCACCATTGATTTTTATGGAGACTGGTAATCTTTCATAACTGCCATTCACAGAAGCTATGGGAAACAAAGCTGAGCGGAAACAGAAAAGCAGGAATTAGGGATTGGGCTTTACCCCACTTCTGAGTAGCAATATGAAACTAAACCCTCCTAAGAAGTCCCTAAATTCCCTTTACCACTCTTTCCACAGACCTACTCTTTTTTCAATCCATGACCAAAGGCATAAAAGGAAAGTGAAAAACAAGTCAAAGAAATCTTAGTAACATTTGTGGTAGAAAATCTGACCAGATTGGTATGTGTGAATTTCATATTCTTCCAAACTTCTTTTAGTCTCAGTGGGCAAATTTAGGGGTCTTTTGAATGCCTGATACTTGGAGAACTGCCAGAAAACATCCAAAGAGCTTCTAATGAGAACGCGGTTGTTGGGGGCAGGGGGGCTGTTGGGGGTTCCAAGTCCCACCTATGCATTCCCAGCTCCAGCCTTAAGGTGAGGGGCAAAGTAGGCCCTTCATAGAAGGAAAAGTGAAAATACCCCAGGGCTTCTTATAAGGTACAAAGCTCACCTACCACAAAAACCTCAGTAAATAAGAGAGGGCAAAATATCACCCATTCTTTTATTAGTGATCTTCACATTCTTACAAATAGGTACTAGGGCAGTCCTGTCCTTTCAGTTGTGTCTTTAAATAGGAATAAAATATATTACATGCATAATTTTCCCTCAAATCACATTTGTGAGATACAAGCCTGGGTAATTCTGTTCCTTTTCCAGAGTGAAATGCAACCCTTGTGTTTCCAAACATCATTATGAAGCAAAGCCAATACCTTCCCATTTCTGAGTTGGACACAAGTAACTATTATGTGCTGCTCTGGAAACTATGACAGAACATTTGTTTGTTTTAATGGTTCATAGCCAAGAAAAAAAAACTTCTAAAATTTAATTTTTTTAAAGATTTTACTTACTTATTCTAGAGTGAGAGAAAGGGAAAGAGAGAGTGCAGGAGGAGGAGCCCAGGCAGAGGGGCAAGCAGTCTCCACGCTGAGTGTGGAGCCCAATGTGGGGCTTGATCCCACGACCCCAAGATCACCTGAGCTGAAACCAAGAGTCAGATGTTCCAACAACTGAGCTACCCAGGTGCCCCTTAAATTTTAATTATTTAAAGCAAATAAGTGCTGTGAGAAAGAGCAAGGCATGCTTTTGCTAAGGAAATAAATGTTAACAATTGTTAGTGTCTGGGTATGGGAAATAGCTCGTGATACTTGACACAGTCACGTCAGAATTTCTTGAACTCACAGAGGTGTTCTAGTGAGCGAAGGGATGTTAAGAGTTAGGTGAGTTCTCTGCCTGATAGATTGAGGCCTTTTCTGTGAGTCATTGCCCCTCTGGGTTGACGGTCTGGATTAGCTTACTTTGAAAGCTGACCTTAAAGGTCAACTATGTTAACGCATTACCCTCTTTGATGTCCACTTATAGACAAGTCTGTAGAAGACAGTTTGTGAGATAAGTTTGGGATCACATATTTAACCCATTATCTTTTGGCCACTGCTGGCCTGAGGCAAAGTCTATTCTTGACACACCAGGACCTTCACCTTCTCTCCTTCGTTCTGACCAGCTCTTTCCATGTCTCCACCTGTATTTGTCCTGACACCCCTTCTCTGAGGGTGTGTAGTTATAGCTGATGAGAATTAAATTCTTTTCCTTCCTCTTGGTTTGCAATTAACCAAGGATGCTGCATGGCCAGAGTCTTCTCAGGAACAAGATAGAGGTATTTTCGGATAGGTAGTTAACTTCTTAGACCATATCAGATTCTAATCTGTTCTTAAAGTTTCCATGTCTCTGATCATTTATCCATATTGGAATAATTTTGCATTCTTTACTTAGATTCTTAGTTTTATTATGTGCCCCCCCTCCCTTTTAAATAAAAAACAGCAGATTTTTACCTTTAAGAAATGTGACTGGGGCACCTGGGTGGCTCAGTTGGTTGGGCGGTCTACTCTTGGTTTTGGCTCAGGTCATGATCTTAGGGTCCTAACTCCATGTGGAGTCTGCTTGTCCCTCTCCTCTGGTCCTCCCCCACTCAAATAAATAAATGAATAAAATCTTTAAAGAGAGAGAGAGAGAGATGTGATTGTACTTCCCAAGAAGATCCCTGTTTCTGAGGTGGGAAACTTTGCCCCCAGGCCCAAAGTTACTTGAGCTGGCCCTGGAGAGCACGATGTGTGTGGATCTGCTGCAGCTATGTTTTAACTGAGCAACTAATACATGGACTGATTTATAAATTTTATAAGGGATACTTCCCATCCACCTATGGCCATCATGGTCTTTGGGGTAGGCACTGGTAAGTTATTATTTCTTCTCCAGAATAGATCATTTCATTGAGACAGAAAGCAGATTGATGGTTGCCAGGAGCTGGGGAGAGGGAGAAATAGGGAGGAACTACTAAATGAATATGGGATTTTATTTTGCTATGATAAAAATGTTTTGGTGGTAGATAAAAGAAGAAAGAAATTACTTCGCAAACAAGAGACTAACCCACACTTTGCTAAATTGCTTACTGGGACACACCTAAAGATATACTATCACACCTGGAGATACTCTGAACTGTGTGAGAGTTTTCCTTCAAACCCAAATTCAGAGGTGTAAGGGTGGGCAGTTTGATGTGATTTCATCTTCATGGCTCAAAATGGAGCTCTTAAGAGGAAGTGATTGTTGGAATATCCACAAGTGGTGAATTATTTCCTTCACTGCCATCTGTATACATGAGGCCACCATGCTGTGGGCTCACAGGCCACTCTCTCTGGCATTCTCATGAATAGCCACGAGAATCAGAACTAAGAAACTTGTGGAGACTGTGTGGATTGCCTGAGCTTATAACAGGTCAGTCTGTTTGTAAGCAACTCACAAAGCCATCCCCAAAACTTCTCCCCAGATCTGAAGCTGCAAATTCCAACCTTTGACCCTCTCTCCAGGTCCATCAAGCTTGTCCCTTGGGCATATAAAAATATATTTTATAATTGAGGTGAAATTCACATAGCATGAAAAATAACCATTTTAAGGTGGGCCAATGGGTAGCAAGTAACACATCCACAATGTTGTTTAACTATGACCACTTACCTAGTATCAACATATCTTCCTCATAGCAAAATGAAACTCCATACCCATTGAGTAGTTACTCCCTATTGCTCCTTCCCCCCAGCACTCCTGGTAACCACCAATCTGCTTTCTGTCTCTCTGAGTTTATCTACTCCGGATATTTTATATAAAGAGGATCATTAAAATATGTGGTCTTTCGTGTCTGGCTGATTTCCCTTGGTGTAATGTTTTCAAGATTCTTCCATGTTGTAGCATGTTTCAGTCCTTCATTCCTCTTTTTATGGCTGGATAATATTCTGTTATGTGTACCTGCCACCTTCCATTGACCCCTTCACCTATTGATGAGCATTTGGGGGTTGTTTCTACTTTTTGTTTAATATGAATAGCACTGCTATGAATGTTTGTTTTCAAGTATTTGAGTACCTGTTTACTATTTTTGTTTGTTTAAGATTTTATAGTTAGCAAAGTAGTTTTATATCCATTCTCTTCCCACTAAGGAGAGGTGTCCATTTTAACTGGTTGTCTTATCCCAATGGGGAGCTTTTTAGGGCCTAACTCATCCATAAGTCTGTTAGGCCTGCCCATGCAGGCCTAAAATCTGAGGGAGAAGAGAGTGGCTTCCCGTGTGGAAGGTGCTTCAGACATGCTGATGGGCTGGCCTGGGACAGCCCCACATCTATGACATCTGTGTCAGGTGTTGGCCTGTCAGGCAGTGAGTCTTCTTTTTGACTTTGGAAGATCTGGAGGGGGACAGTTCTTGGCAGCCTCCTTTCCTTCATTAAGCAGATTTCCTGAGGTGTGCATTGTATGGGGGCCTTGAGGTGGGAAGCTGAATCAGACATGGTCCTTGCTTTAGAGTGGCGGCGAGATGGGCACTAAAAAGACAAATGGAATATGGGGTCAGAGGTGTGTGGGAGGGGTGTGATGTGTGATAAAGACACTGGCTTAGGGGGAGGTCAGGGATGAACTTTCGTGGAGGACTTAGCATCTGGAACTTGAAGACAAGAATGCATTCACAAGGAGAAAAAGAGGGTGGAAGCCTTTCTAAGCCTTGGGAAGAGGGGAAGCCAAGCCAGAGGAACAGCGAACTGCCTCCCCTGTTTTGAGACTAGCAAGGTCATTCGTGTCGCTAGTATGATCAGGTTTGTGTAGGCATGACTGGCAGGAGCAAGGTGGAAAAATGGGCGGGGACTGGATGATGAAGGGTCTTGGAGGCTGCAGTCAGGAAACAGAAGTGAGTGGGAAACGATAATTTTAGGTAGGAAATGACGTGATTGGGTCTGTATTTGAAAAGATCACTTTGTGACAAAGTGAATGATGAACGAGATGACAGAGATCCCCTGTACTAGTGAGTCCCACACCTTCCTTTCCCAGCCTGCCTTCTCAGTCATCCGACACAAAGCGGTGTCCAGACCTAACTGTCAAGTCAAGGAAGAGTGCCGCCTTCTTCCAGCACAGACCTCTCCGTTGACCCCATCTTTGTTGCCCTACAGCTTCCAGGAAAGATGAAAGTACCCGCAGCAGCTAGCAAAAATCAATCTACACTAAGGCTTCCTGACCAAATAGGTCATCTCTCCTGGAAGTGTTTGAATTTAGAAGTAGGCCAAGGCTCAAACAAGTAAGTGCATTGTTAGTGAAGAGAATTCCGCCACCCAGGGATAGGCCCAGAGGGAATGTTATAAGGTTTGTTATAAAGAGTAAATGAGGTCATCTGACAGCCTTCCTGACCCCCTCACCCCATAGCATCTCCAGTTGTCTACGCACAATAAGGTTCCCACCCCTCCCCCATCCTATAAGAGGGGTATTTTTTACTTTTTATTTTGAAATATTTTTATACTTAAGAAAAGTTGCAAAAATAGTTCAGAGAATTTCCATATGTCCTTCATCCCATTCCTCCTAATGTCCATGTCTTGCATAAACATAGTGTGATGATCAAAAGTAAGAAATTATTGGGGCACCTGGGTGGCTCAGCAGGTTAAGCGGCTGACTCTTGATCTTGGCTCCAATATAAACTTATTTACAGACTTTATTTGAATTTTGCCAGTTTTTCCAGTCATAGTTCAGGGTTTCTTTTTAAGTCATATATCCAAGACAACTGTTGAGTTTATTCTCTTGCATCCCTTAAATGTAGACAGCCTTTGGAGAGGTAGCCTCCCTGGAAGCTCTGAGGAGAGCTGTCGTGGACCTCTCATGGTCCAAAACTGGTACAACCCCATTTGGGCATCCATTAGGGGCATTCTCCAACTTTTCACTTTTCCTACCCCAGCCACCTATCCTTTCTCCTCTTTTCCTTCTCCCTGCTCACAAAACGAGATAGTCTCCACATGCCCTGTACTATGCAATGTGCTTTTTCCATCATCAGAGTTCTCTACTTTAGTCAACTAACCTGAGAAGTTGGCCCGGGAATTTGTAGCTGTTGATTTTCACTGTCACTGTAAAACCCCCTTGGGTTGTGACTTGTAATGGCAGCATTTCCCTTTCATTGGTCTCCAGTGGATCATGGGTAGACGCCCCTACTGCTGCCATGTTGGTCATGTCACTCTTAATTAGCCCTGTATGACCATTTCTCATAAGCTCCTTGGGGAGACCCTGGAGGTGGAAGGCTATCAGGGTTGACAACATGGTAACTAAATTATTATGAGTTAGACAGCATGAATCCCCATCACAAAGCATCCCTGCTTCTTGACATCACGGTGAGGTCGACGGCACATGTTGGTGCAAAATTCCATTTGCCCATTCACAGTGCACCCTCCTCTCGGTAGAAAGAACGCAGCCTTGAGCATGCTCACTGCAAGTGCCCTTGCAATTTTGCTGACGTGTGCTCTGCGTTTTTAAGTTTGCTCAGCAAAATTAATGATGAAAGAAGCGTGAGCTGGAGAAAAGCTTAGAGCTGATGAATGTTGGAGGAATATTGGTTCCCCTCCAGCCAAAAGACAGGCGGAAAAATGGAAAGCATGAAAGGTGACGGAGACTCTATATTCCAAAGGAAATCCTTTTGCCACCAAGGAGACACCAAGGCACCTTCACAGCAGAAAGCCCCTATAAGTAGTGCAAAAACCTTCATAAACCTTTGGAGGGAAGCTGTATACCATGGTTACAAGTGCTGGTTTGGGTCGAATCTAGCTTCTCTACTTGCTGTGTAAATCTAGACAAGTTCTTTGTTCTTTCTGACCCTCAGTTTTCTCATCTGTAAAATGGGAATGATTACATGTCCCCCTTTTTTGGTAAGATTGTTGTCAGGATTTAATGATTTAATATCAATGGTATATGTAAGTGAAACTTCACAGTTCCTGGTACAGAATAAAGGTTCATTTGAAAGTCTCTTATTTATAATTGGGCCGATCTAATTAAAAGTAATACTGAAAAAGGAACGTCATGATAGATTTGATAATATGGCATAAATGGTTTAAGCTTGAACATTAAGTTTCAATCCTAGCTCCACCATGAACTGGCTTTGTGAATTTGAGCCATTTATTTCTCCGAACCTGAGTCTCTCCCTCTGTAAAATAAGAATAATAATACTACATAAGGGGTTACTTGGAAGAAAGCACTTAGCATAGTACCCAGCACGGAGAGTGGCAGACACTTAGAGGTTTGTTTTTCTAGTGCTGTGGCTCTCAACCACATTCAGATCACCTGAGAGCTTTTTAAAAAGCACGCCTGCCCGGCTTCATCCCCAGAGAGGATGATTTAATAGGTCTGAGGTGGGGTGTAGGCATGGGTATTTTCAAAAGCATTCTGAGAAGATTCTTCACAGAAACCAGGGCTGAGAGCTACTCCCTCACAGATGACATTATGCGCTGTTTTTTTGTTTTGTTTTGTTTTGCTTTTTCTCTCTGTCCTCAAGACACTGGTCAGAAGATCAGAAATTCTGGGCACAGTCAAAAATTCAATACACCTGCAGTTCTAAGCCCTTGATAAGAAATAGGCAACCAAGGAACTGCATTCCTTTTTATTATGGAAAAAAAAAAAGTATTCAAAGAGTCTTTTTAGAGTCTTGAACTGGAAAGGTGGTAAGAAGTTTAGCCTAAGCCTCACACATAAAATATGGGAACTCCCAGTAGGCTGGGGATTTATATCTAGGGGTAATTCCAGGGTTTTGTCCTCCCAAGAGATATAAACTGAGGCCTTGAGAGTTTAACGTGGGGGAGGAAGAAGTGTTTTCATAACGACACCTTAAAAGTCCAGGCCTCGGCTAATGCCTAGGGATAGAAAGGCATCATCTGTAATAGTCGGGGGAGAAGGGTGGTGTAGAAGTGCATTCTGGTCTCAGTACTTTGGTTTCCAAGATCCAAGGCTAGGTCATTGAGAAACTTCTTTCTCCCCATAGGTTTACGGTATTAGTTACCCAATAAAAGTAGGGTTAATTTTACAACCCAAGTAAAATTTAAGCCAAAAAGGCTTCAACATTACTCTAGGATTTATGAAAGTAAACATGTGGAGTGCTTGCAGGATTTTACAACATTAAAATTTCAATGTCTTCATGTCAGGTAGGTGACAGATTCGTTTGTGTGTGTCCTTAAAGGTTAAGTTTTTAAGAGCTTTGCAAGACAGATTTTTGGGAACGAAAAGTGAAAATACTTTCCCCAATCTCCACCTCCAAAAAGACTGTTGGAGTGAATGGGGAGTGGAGAGCCTCTGGACACTGGTCTTTTAATGATCAGCTCTATGAGATTTTTTTCACCTGGTTTCCTGTTACAGTGGGCTTTCTCGACTTCTACACTGAACCCCCAAGGGGGAAGTCTAGGGCCATAAGACTGACTCCCAAGTCAATTTTACAGAATAGGAGCTTAGTAAATGATTGTCCTTTAAATAAATGTCTTCTTTGGTGATCATAAATACTTCAATAATAAGCATGTGTTACCTCTGAGTAGCACTTTGTAAGAACGTTTACATTACTTCATAGGATCCTCATGACTTTCACTTATAGGGTAGAGAGGTCAGTGATCATCATCATCTTACAGATAAAAAAAACCATAGCTCAGAGGACTCAGAGAGATTGGCTAAGGACATGCATATGTTAAACCCAGGAAGACAAGTTTTCTCCTGATTTCTGCTCTAAAGTACTTCAACTTAGAAGAAACCAAAGAGGAAAAAATGATCTTTTTATTCACACAATGTACTGATTCCAGCCAGGTTAACAGAGGAGGAAGAACTGGGCTGAAGTCCGCCCAGAAGCCTGGCAGGTGGCCTTTTGTCTGGCTGTGGTCTGCTTTTGAGAACCAGCTGGATATTCTGTACTCTGGTGTCTTGTGCTTATGGTAGACCCTCGTGGGATGTTACGACCTTTATCCTTTCAAGCCGAAGCTCCCATCTTGGGTCCCACCCTCCAGCCTTCCACCTCCAGCCATTTGCCACACTGACACTAACCACACTATCTGGCATCCCCTTGTCTTAGGAATAAAATCTACTCCCCCTACTATTTTTATTATAATTTTGAGGCCACAGATTTTTTTAAGATTATCTTTAAAGTTTTCGGGGATCACGAAAGCATGATTTTCATTGACACATTCTGTAGATTTCCTGGAATTTAGTGACTCACTTGAAATTGTGCAGTCCCGGGGCTGCCTGGACATCTCTCTGCAGGGTAGAGATAATGGGTCTTAAGCAGCAAGGAGCCACCTAGCTGCACTGCCCTCTGGTTTCTTTCCAGCCGCACCCAACTCCTCACCCCGTGGAGCCCCCAATAGACACATCAGTTGGAGTGCATCTTGTGGATAAGATGCCCACGCCTTTGTAGCAAATGAAGCAGAAATAATCTGTGCTTAAAAAACAAAACAAAACAAAAAATTGTAGACCATGGGCCCAGATTCCCAACTCATTTCCTCTTTACTTTTTTAACTACATCATCTTCCAGCCCACCACCAGCTGCAAAAATAAAAATGCTTTCTCCCCTATTTAAGGATGATTTTGCGCTTCAGAATGATTTTCTGGGGGTGAAGGAAACTTGACCAACGTGACCAGCAGATGTTTTAAGTGATGGATGGAACTGAGGAAAAGCCTGACTTCCTTAGCCCAGCTTTGGGAATCCTGTGCTCAGCTTCTCCCCCTAGCGACTGTTTCAGGTATCACACAGTTAGAGCCAACTCACCAGCTAAATGTCTATGCTCTGTTTTTAGAGATGAGTATGAAGAAGATGGATTCTGTCAGCCATACAGAGGGATTGCATGTGCAAGATTTATTGGCAACCGCACTGTCTATATGGAGTCTTTGCACATGCAAGGGGAAATAGAAAATCAGATCACAGGTAGGTAACACCAGTGAAATTGTATTGATACCTTACATAACCCTTTTTCTCCCCACACGTTTTCTTGAGTTCCTCTCTCGACAAAGGATTGGGCTAGGCATAGGGGTTAGGAGCAGGATCACAGAGAAACAGGAGATATGATCTCTGTGTTCTGGAAGGAACACTAGAATACTTTATGGAAGATTGTTGCTCGTAGAGGAAAAGGGTGCTCTGAAAACTCACATTCATTCAGACACTTGATAAAGATTATTAGTGTTTTGGGCACACCAGGAACTGGACAGGGCACCGGGGATATGCCAATCTGATGAATAAGCCAGCTTACGTCTCTGCCCTCATTGAGCTTACTGTTCGGAGACAACATCGCCTAAACTGAAAGTCATGTAAACTCTAAATCAATTAAGAGTCTAGAATTCTGGACACCATTACTATGACTTTAAGGTAAACTCTAATTCTTCATGAAAAATCTCTCTCTTCATTGGTGAAGAGTGATAAGGCAAGATGATCATAAGTCTTCTTGCTCTAGCCTTCTCTGTTTTACCCTTCATTTTTCTGAATCAGAAGTATCTTTTTAGTGGAAATCTAATAATGATGCACTTTCTAGCACACATGAGCAAAGCAGTGTGTAGGCTACCCTGTACGATTTTGCACACCTGGTTCTGGTGGTTATAACAGCCTTGTGTTTCTTCCATTAGTGTAGTTGTGCACCATTTCCATATACCCTTGCAAGCCATTAAAATTGCCCTTACGGGATTCTAATAAGGTCGCCAGGCTTAGCAAATAAAAGCACAGGACACCCAGTTACTTCTGGATTTCAAGTAAACAAGATTATTTTTTAGTATAAGTATGTTCCAAATGTTTACCTGAAATTCAAATTTAACCAAGTGCCTTGTAGGTTATGGTAACTTTAGGATTGAACAAACCTGAGGCAGGCACACAGAACAGCAAGGAGTCGAGAAACTATGTCCCATGGGGACTATGAAGGAACTAAGAGGAGCCCCAGGGAGCTCTTTAATCTAGAGAAGCAACTAGAAAAAGCTGGAGTTGTCACTTGCTAAAGAACTTTCAAGAGGAAGGACTGTACAGTGAGCAGAGGACAGAAGCAGGACAGATGAGGAAGGGCTGTGGAAGGCACATTACAACCTAATATAAGAACATTTTAACATATTTTTACTAAGTATTTACAAAAATAAATGGGAGCTCTGAAGTAAATGTTTCATCACCCATGTATAATAATCCTCTCCAACATTTTCAATGGACATCTGCTTACTGGAAAATACTATCATTAAAGAAAGCCGCTTAATTTTGTTTAACCTGGCATTTCCCAACCGTGTTCGGCTCTGGAACCCTAGTTTCTCAAACACTGTGAATATTCTACAGAATGAATAATCTGAGGAACACCCATTGAGAAACAGTGTACCAAACCCTGCCAGACTATCTTGTGAGGTACAAGCTCCTTGTCAATGTAAAGGGAGACAGGTACTCTTTCTGTACATGGTTGTCAAGCTGAAGAGGTCAGGCTAAATGACCACTAATACACACCCCAGAATGACTGAGTTGAGCTTTTCAAGAACTTCCAAGAGAATTGCCTCATTTTCAGAAGATGAAGTAGAAGTATCAAAGGCACAAAGAAATTAAACAAGTTACCCAGAGTCATCCACCTCAGAGGTAAGACGCAGAACTAAATCCTGGGATCAGGCTTGTCCACCGCAGACAGCGAGTTCTGCCCTGCAGCTGTCGAATGTTTTAGAAGCTTCATAAAACTCATAAAAAGAACCGGATGAAACACAAAGTTCTGTTGCTTTGTAGTAAAAATGAAAAATATATTGTGCTTTAACCTAATTAATTCTTTTTATTAGGAAATGGTACATATGTAACCTAATCCTGTTTTTTTAACTTTGTAGTCAAAAGGATTTTTTTTCAAGCCAGTGAAAGTAAGCCGCTTGGACATCTGAACTGAATCTCCTCTTGGCCTTGTCTGTTTGAGTGCGGCGGATTCCTTCCCGTGTGTGTTTATATCTGATATCTGTTGACTAGATAACCGGCGGCGATAAACCCTGGCCCCTGGGAGTTAATAACTGTGTTTGTTTTCCAGCTGCCTTCACCATGATCGGCACCTCCAGCCACTTATCTGATAAGTGCTCTCAGTTCGCCATTCCTTCCCTGTGCCACTACGCCTTCCCGTATTGCGATGAGACGGCATCCATTCCGAAGCCCCGGGACTTGTGTCGCGATGAATGTGAAATCCTGGAAAACGTCCTGTGTCAAACAGAGTACATTTTTGCAAGATCCAACCCCATGATCCTGATGAGGCTGAAAC
This sequence comes from Mustela nivalis, assembly GCF_964662115.1. Classification (NCBI taxonomy): domain Eukaryota; kingdom Metazoa; phylum Chordata; class Mammalia; order Carnivora; family Mustelidae; genus Mustela; species Mustela nivalis. Next base: position 50,521,574 of record NC_139029.1, read on the forward strand.
TGCCAAACTGTGAAGATCTCCCCCAGCCCGAGAGCCCGGAGGCCGCAAACTGCATCCGGATTGGAATTCCCATGGCGGATCCTATCAATAAAAGTAGGTGGTAACTCCTGGCCTTCCGTGCTGCCTGGGGGCCTGCAACCCCAGGGCACAGTGAGAAGTGGACCTTCTTGGCGGGCAGATTGCCTTCCAAGGGGCTGACCACTGTATGGGAGATGGAGCAATCAGTGAGTGGGTTAGATGTGGTCCCTGGCCTCAAGATGCTTCATGAAGATGGTCATGTTTAAATATGGCTGCTGGTTCTTCAGTGACTTAAATAGAATTGCCATACGACCCAGCAATGCCGCACCTGGGGGTACACTCACAAGAATTTGAAAAAGGTGTTCACACAAAAACTTGTATGCCAGTGTTTACAACAGGTCTATTCACAATGGCTGAAAGGTGAAAACAACACAAGTGTCTGTTAGCGGATAAATGGATAAACAAATTGTAGTATATCTATTTAATGAAATAAGACTCACCCATTAAAAAGGAATAAAATCCTGAAACTTGAAAGGATTATGATAGCAAAAGAAGCCAGACATCATTGTATGATTCTGTTTCTGTGAAACATCCAGAATAGACAAATCTATAGAGACAGAAAGCAGGCTAGTGGTTGCCAGGAATGGGGTGGGGGGCTTGGGAGTGACTGCTGAATGAGTATAGGATTTCCATGCAGATGATACAGGTGTTCTGGAATGAGACCTGTGTCCTGGAATGGTGAAGGTTGCACAATATTTTCAATGTTCTAAATACTCTAATGGCAAATTTTATGGTATGTATATTGTACCACAATTTAAAATACATATACATGGGGCTTGTCTCTATCCACTGTTATCTCACCTCTGTTCCTCTATAACTGCCCTTTCCCCTAGAATTAAACTCATTGGCAGTTTTTTTGAGTTTCCTTTTGTAATTTAATATTATGCTATTAGTTAAATGAATTAATGCATCTAAAATGCTGAGAACTGGGTGGACCAGTTAGCTCAGCTGGTTAGAGCGTGGTGCTAATAAAATGCTGAGAACTACGCTTAGCACGTAATAATAGCAATATCTTCATTATTACCATTATTTTATCATTACCCCTCTATATTTTCATTTATTTCAACTCAGCAGATTTTTGCCATGCTTCCAAGAAATAGCCTTGTGGTCCCCTGGGAAGAGGACTTGCTTCTCGAGAAGAGCCAGTTCATCAGCACAGAGTGGCCCTAACTCTTATTAGAAACCCATACGCACTGCTCCTAGCAAACATTTTCTGGGAACTAGATTCTTTATCCCATGATTCATGTCTAAAGACATCAAGCAAAAATGGAAAGAAGAGTTTAGCTTGAACCTTTCCTGAACCATTCACTAGGAAATTACTCCTGTGCCCCCCTGGGCCCTGCCCCCAGTTCTGACTTTTTTTGTGTTCAATATTAAAAATACTTGTGGAGGACTGGTTTTATTCCTGACCCGTAAGCTTTAAATCCTCCCAGGAATGTAACTGCAAGGCAGGACCGCTGTCCCAGCCCAGCAAGCAAGGAGACTGCCCGCCTGGCCCCCGACCAGCAGGGAAGCCTTAGCTCATGAGGTTAATTGCAAGCCTTTCCAGAAACTTCTGGCTGGAAGCTTCAGCAACGGCTGGTTCTTTCTCACAGTCTGGGCCTTTCTCTTCTGCTTTCTCAGATCACAAGTGCTATAACAGCACAGGTGTGGACTATCGGGGAACAGTCAGTGTGACCAAATCAGGACGCCAGTGCCAGCCGTGGAATTCCCAGTACCCGCACACACACACCTTTACTGCCCTCCGTTTCCCGGAGCTGAATGGGGGCCATTCCTACTGCCGCAATCCAGGGAATCAGAAGGAGGCTCCTTGGTGCTTCACCTTGGATGAAAATTTCAAGTCTGACCTGTGCGACATCCCAGCATGTGGTAAACGCCTTTAACGTATTCAGTGACCTTTAAAAGACCTCTCTCGTCCCCCTGCGATTAGCAGAGATGATAAGGGGGCCAAGGAGAGTGGTGGTGGTTGTTAGATCTCAAACTATGTTTCTAAGGCGCCTAAACCTTGCCCTGTCTATGTTAAACAACTTTTAGGGTACCAGCTCACATTCTCAGGGAGCAAACTGCTTGCTTCCCACAGCCGTTGCAGTTAGTGGGTGAAACAGGCACAAGGAAACCAGCTCATCACAATCAGCCATGTAGAAAAAGACATTACCCTCCAGGGTCCATGTCCATGTGCACCCATTTTCGCATAACAGGTATTATGGGCAGAAGCCAGGTGAGAACTGCTTTTCTGTTGTCCTTGAGAACACCCACGAGGGAGGATGAGTCCACGGGTGTTAATCAGCCACTCTGAGTAACACATTACTCCGGGCAATGTGTAGAGAAACTCTGTCCTTTGTATCTTCTTCTCGTGTCGCAGAAGTGTGGGAAGAAAATTAAATTCTTGAGACAGTTTGTTCCATTTCCTGGAAAAGTGTTTGGCGGGGTAGGAGAAAAAGAAGGAAAATTAGAGTGAAACCTGGAGTTGGAACTGTCTAGGAACTGAATCTTCTTCCTGGTCCTAGTTCTTTTTTTTTTTTTTTTTTTTTTAATTATATTTGACAGACAGAGATCACAAGTAGGCAGAGAGTCAGGCAGAGAGAGGAAGGGAAACGGGCTCCCTGCTGAGCAGAGAACCCGATGTGATGCAGGGCTCAATCCCATGACCCTGGTATCATGACCTGAGCTGTAGGCAGATGCTTTAACCCACTGAGCCATCCAGGCGCCCCTCCTGGTCCTAGTTCTTATAGATGATGTCTGCTGGGTTCTCCCGGCTCAGAGTCCAGTGACACTGCAGGAAAAGCAATAGCAGGAAAATGGACGTAATCATAACATCCTATTGGGAGAATAAATGAGTTGTTTAAAAAAAAAAAAAAATCTGTATGATGTCTGGAAGGTGGTAAATGCTTAACAAATAATAGTCAGTATATAAGGAGGCATCTACTATTCGTATGTAGTCAACGTAGAGGAATGTTTGCTCTCAGTTTAGCAAATATTGTTTGAGAGCCCACTGTGGAGCAGGGGGTTTGAAAGAGAAATACAATGTGATTCACATTACAATCACAATGCAGGGTGTGTGATGCAAGAGAAGTTAGCACGAATGTTATGGAACAGAGGAAGCGAAAACATACTAAAGAGGAACATAGGAAGAAGCAATAAAAATGTTGAAAAGAAACCTTAGTGATGAAAATGTGGGAAACTATTATTCCATGATTTCATTCTTATGTGTTACCTGTTACTATATTGTCTTCTCTTGCAAAATGGGTTTTATGGGTGGTTAAACATGCCAAGTTTGAGAAAGAGGTGACCAAACTCTTTTGTGTTGCTTGGCTTTAAAATGCCTTCATATGCAGCATAAAGAACAAATTATGAAGCAAAACTCTTCCAGAACCACCATTGGAAACTTCAAAGCAAATTATCCCGTATTTTTTAAACGGTGTGTCCTTAATTATTCATGACTTTCCCACATGCTATATTCAACATTCATAGGAACGCATAAAAATAAATGTAGATTTATAATCATTTTCTTGGCTGTCCACCCCTTCTCCTAAACCAAGTGAGGTACAAAGATCTGTAAGAGAGTCAAGGATAAAAAGCATCACGAACTGAGCACCTTCCACGTGTCAGACCGGGTACTTGGGGTTTTCATAGGCTTCTTTTATAGTTGACTTTACACTGTGATGGGTATTACTAATCCTGTGCTGTTGGTGTTACACCCAGCTTCTAAATAGCATATCTGTCTGAGTCTAATCTCATCTTCCCACTACTCTACCATGCTATCTCAGAATACTGATGTGTGTCCTTAAGGAGACCAGATGAATTATTTTAGGGAAGAAACACATTGTTCGCTCCTCTCTGGATACATGCAATTGTCCTTTGGGTGTCTTCTGACCCCTAATTTCCAAGCAATACCCAGCAGAAGTAGGGAAGTAATTTGCTCATAAACTGGAAGATCTGTTGATAAGCTGATTCAAGCTTTATTGTAATTCGTTTAGTTTAGTCAGGACTCTAAATTACACCTAAAATGTATGGTTTTCATTTTAGTGACCTTCCTGAAGTCATCAGACCAAGTACACACTCTGAGAGATGAAAGAAATCCTTAAACAGTCTTTTGGACTGTGGACAGAGAGAGAAAGACCGCCTACATCTCACAAAACACTTACCATGTGCCCATACAAAACTCCATGCTTACATACTCATGTGCATTTAAAACTCATATCCACACTGTGGGGTGGGTGTTAAAGTCCACTGAGGTTCAGAAGGGCTAAAGGATGGGTCTGCATCACACAAAGGATGAGATTGGAGCTTGAACCCTCCTCTGTCCACAAATAGCTGTGACCAAACTCAAAGCTCACAGCTCTTTTCCCAGACCTGCTGCTATCTCCCGTTTAAAGATTTTTCTTTTTTTTCAGAAATAGATAAAAGAATGACAATAGCCTGCACCTCTGGATTCTAGGATCTAGATTTCTCATAGTATGCTTTGACATCAAAATACTTTCCCTTGCTGATGAGGAAGTCCCCCTTCGTATGACTCTGTATTATCGTAGTGTTAATCAGTACAGTGATGTTAGAAGCCCTGAAACTTTCTTTCTGAATATCAATCCACAGAAGACAACTTAACATTCTGACCACTGGTAAGTTCTCGTCATGTGAGAGATAAATTTAGACGAATACTCAATCTAGAGATGACAAGGCAGTTTCCGGCACTTAGAATAATAATTTTTATCAAAAAGAGCATTTGCATTTCACATTGAAAGGAAACAGTTCCTCTGGAATTCTTCAAGCCAAGCCACAAGTACATCCATTAAAGGCACAGGGAATCCTTGACGTTGATCAAGGAACAGCTGCTGGGAGGGGGAGTATTAAGGAAGAAGGCAGGTTGCCATCAGCTGTTGGGCAACAGGGGATGTTGCTGGGCAAGTCTTCTCAGAATTGCCCCTTGATAGACCACCTCCAGCAACTTAGTCATAATAGCATCCTACTTTTCAAACACTTCCTGCAAGCATTTGATTTCCTTTCTCTCTTCATTCTTAGAAAAATTCTGAAAGAGAAAGTAGGAATTTCCCACCCTCTTTTACCATATGAGAAAACCAAGGCCCAGGAAGTGGTAGGACTTACCCAAGATCACAAATCAGTTAACAGAAACCAGTTCTCCTCTCTCTAGGACCACTCACTGCTCTTTGTTCTATAGCAATGCTTCCCAAACGACAGAAGATTTGTCTCCCAGGGAGCATTTGGCAGTGTCTCAAGATATTTTGGTCATCACTCCTGGGAAGGGGGGGTTGTGTGTTATTTCTGGCATCTGGGGGTCGAGTCCAGAGGTGCTGCTAAACAAGCTAGATGCACAGATGGACCCATACAAAGAATTATCCAGCCCAAAATGTCAACAATGCCAGGGTGTAGGAACCCTGAGACTGGATAGGAATTATCCCATTTAAACTATAGAAAAACAATAACATTAAACAGCAATTGCCATTTATTGAGTGGTTACAATGAGTCAAAGACCATACTAAAAGGTTTTTTTATGCATTATGTCATTTATAATAGTCTTCTAGCCCTGTGAGTTGGGTTTTATTCTACCCAAGAAGAGAAAACTGAGACTCAGACTAAGTAACTTGTCCAATGCCACATGGTTAGTAAGAATTAAACTAGGATTCCAACCTATAGCCAGTAGTTGTGTGTCAGATAGATAGGTAGATAGATAAATATTGAGAATAACATTTTATCCTACAGTGAGCTGAAAGCTTGTGGGGCATATTTAAAATGAGTGCTTTTCCTTCTCCCTCGCAAATGGGATGGAGTCTCACGGGAATGTTCTTGCATTCTTTAGTTAAGTCAGAATTAAGGAGATTTCAAAATCTCCATGTGGTTTCTCATTTTCCTACTGATAACTTTTGTTTTCGTTTCAACTAAGTAAGGCTAAAAGAAGTATAGGCCTAATTAAATGCAGAATGTGAGCCTTTGTTGTACTTTCTAGAATAAAGGCATTTGGGAATGGCCTGCCACAGACCGTTTTATCTGCAAACTTTCACTCTAAGACAGAACATAAAGTTAAACACAACCAAATATGTCTGCTGTGAACTCTGGGAATTGGCTCCACCAGGACTCTCTGCTTGTGCCAGGTAATGCTTGGAGGAGGGGAAAGAACCAAAGATTTGTTTGGGCAAGACCTGACCTGTCCCTGACCTCTCCCTGTCTTTTCCAGTCCCTGTCTTTTTCCTTCTTATCCGAGGCATCTAACAATCAGAATGGTTAGTTACTTATTTAGTTATTCACAGAAACTCAGTATGTGTTGAGTTTCTACTATGCCTCAGACTTTGTGGATAGGTAGATGAAAGCCTGCCTTCATGTAGCTTACAATCTGGTGAGACAGTCAGTTGGAATAAATATGAATCATATTAAGGACTGTTTTATAGCTCCCAACATTTCTGTGCGCTGTCATGCACTTGGCATTGTCTTAATGGCTGCTGTCTATTCTGTAAAACCAGCATCTGGCCTCTGACTTAGTTGATGCTAATAAAATGTGTTGAATGAATGAATCCTCATAATAACTGCAGGACAAAGGAATCTTCTCCATTTTACTGATGGAGAACTGGAGGCCATGTTGTTTTTCGTAAAGCCAACATTAAAACCAGGTCCATAGGACTACAGGTCCAGTCTTCTGTCTACTGTAGCACAACTGCCTCAAGAACAAATTCTAGATGATTCGGAGGAATAAACATTCCTTTCTCATTTTCCTCTTTCCTTTGATCATTAGGGACTCTCTAGATCGTTGGGATGCTGTCCATTGATTTTCTTGTTCGCAGCTCCACACATGCAGGGCTCCCAGCCATCTACTCTGAGAGATTCTAGTTGCTCGCCTCAGCCTCAGCCCCGGTGAGGACTAGCTCCCCCAGCAGCTCCGTGCAAGGCTCACGGCGTCTACCCGTTTCCCGTTAAATCCAGTTCTCCTCCCTTCCCGGCAGCCCCAGGTCCCCAGCCCTCAGAGTTGGCCATTTTCCCTGAGAGCCTGCCTGCAAACCTTCATTCACTATGCCTTTACCTCTAGTCACTGTGGCCACCTTCCAAGCCAAATACTGTGGGTTGGGTGGAAACTACGTTGAAAAAGAAACATTTGCCTATGTTCTTTCCAACTGGCACCTAGACACACCTCCCAGGTTCACAGTTTCACTGTAGCCCTTATCATTGCTTTTCGACACAGCCCTGGGGCAGAACTGTGGAAAATGCCAGTTTCTCTGGGAGCATTTTTTGCAGGATCTGACCATTTTACTTCGGCTGTATTCTACCAGATGACCTCTTTTTTCTCTCTCCCCCACTCACTGAGGTCCCCCATTTGTTCCTCTCTTGACTTGTATAGGGAGGTGGAATCTTGATTATATTAGTGCTTTCATAGTCAAACCTTGGCCCTTTATTTTACTCTAGATTAAGTCCAGAGGCCACATTTCTTTCGCCAGCCGGCCTGGCATGCCCAAGAGACCTCAATAAAGGGTCTCTCCCTCTACCAAAGAGCTAGAACTTCTAAGCAGTGCTATGGTTTTGACTCCTCAACCAACTTCTCCACTGAGCACCCACCGATAAGAAAAGTAGGGGGTCATTTGGCTCCAAGGGCACTTTTCGTACCTGGCCTATTACTTTCGTATTTCCTTTTAAGTCCTCGGCTTGCAACAGTCTGCCAAAGGGCACAGCGCCCAGTTCTGTGCCTGAATAGCCCTGACTTGTCCCATAACCTTACAAACACCCGCCCTGGGTTCTGCTTTGTCACAAACCATTTTCTACAATGTGGTGGTTTACAGTTTGGGGCAAGGCAGATGTTTTCCAGATTGCGAACACTAGAGTTTTTAACTCACTCTGTCAGCAGCCTTCTCCCATATTTCATAGAAGACCTGTTGTGAGGCAATTTGTCTTTCAGCCATTTCTTCAAACCAAAATTGAACATTACAGTGAATTGGACGGTGGGGAGGGGGAACGGAGGAAGGAATAGAGCACAGCTTTGTACGGTTTGAAGTTTTCCGGAAGAGTTATTTTTATGCTACAGAGATTTTCAAGATGTACTTTATTCTCCAGTCTCTATATATTTTCGACAAAGTAAAGGACAATAGTTACCCAAAACTTATAACAAAGTCATGTTCCATAAACATTTTTAACCATAAAATAATTTTTTCCTCAAAGATTTTTTTATCATTCTCAAAATATATTGAGTCACTTATCCAGGGTGTCAGCTGCTGTAGCAACAAGCTTTGGGAAGCTCTTAACTATTTGGGGGACAGGGACACCACACTGTGCCAATGGGAAGGGCTCCTTAACACTTTAACCCTTTGGTGACAGAATTCTCATGTAACACTGCAATGATCTTTGCTATTGGCTTCCTAGCAGCCACGGTTCTGGCAGGAAACAAAAGGCACAAATAAACACACCATGGAGAATTTTGTAGAGAGACTGTTCATGAAGGTATTGGCAGAGTTAGGGGAAACCAACAAGGTGAAGAACCCACGGCTAGCAGAAGTAGGAGGCATTGCCATCCTAGGCTTGAAGGGTCAAAGGAATGATTAGTTACCTTACCTTGTGGAGCAGAGCTGAGAATGAAAAGAGGCCCATCCAAAGGCTGTGGCCTTTGGTAGAGAGGGGTAGTCAGTTCCTCTGCAACTCAGCAAGGAGGAAGCCTGGGAACTAACATGGCAACCATACTCTTCTTGCTCTGGGCAGTTGTTCTTGTCCTGCCAATGTTTCCCATTGGCTGAACCTAACTGGAAGCCAGAGATCAAGCGTGCTCATTGATACTGTCCATACAAGTCAGCCTCAGCATAGACCTGAGTAGAAAAGGGCTGATACTGGATCTTAAGACACATAGGGAAGATATTCATCTCTAGCTTTAAATCGCTTGCTTCACAAGAGAGTCAAAAGGACAATAGGAGCCTAAATAAGGTATGTCAACTCAGTTTATAAAATCAGAGAACTTTGAGGGGAACCATTGAAATCATCTAGCCTCTGTCTGAACATTGCCAGAGACCTTCAGAAATGGAGACATCTCACCACCCCAAAGAGGTTATGGGATGGATCCCTCTGCTCAAAATTTGCATTTGTTAAGCCTGAAACCAAAATCAATATGGGAAATCTCCTGATTTTGAAAAAATGTTGAGCATGCATCAGGGAAATACAAATCAAAACCACAATGAGATACCACCTCACACCAGTCAGAATGGCTAAAATTAACAAGGAAATGACAGATTTTGGCAGATATGGAGAAAGGGGAACCCTTCTACGTTGTTGGCAGGAATTCAAGCTGGTGCAGCTCTGGAAAATAGTATGGAGGTACCTCAGAATAGAGCTACCCTACGACCCAGCAATCACACTACTGGGTATTTACCCTAAAGATATAAATGTAGTGATCTGAAGGAGCACGTGCACCCCAATGTTTATAGCAGCAATGTCCACAATAGCCAAACTATGGAAAGTACCTACATGTCCATCAACAGATGAAAGGATAAAAAAGATGTGGTGTGTGTATACACACACACACACATACATACATACAATGGAATACTATGCAGCCATCAGAAGAAATGAAATCTTGCCATTTACAATGACATGGATGGAACTACAGGGTTTTATGCTGAGCAAAATAAGTCAGAGAAAGACAATTATCACATGATCTCTCTGATATGAGGAATTTGAGAGATAGGGCGGGGATTGTGGGGGTTAGGGAAAGAAAAAATGAAACAAGATGGGATCGGGAGGGAGACAAACCATAAAACACTCTTAATCTCACAAAACAAACTGAGAGTTACTGGGGGTGGGGGGTAGGAATAGGGTGGCTGGGTTATGGACATTGTGCTATGTATGTGCTACGGTGAGTACTGTGAAATGTGTAAGCTTGAGGATTCTCAGACCTGTACCCCTGGGACAAATAATACAATATATGTTAATAAATAAATATTAAGTTAAATTAAATTAAGTTGTAAAAGAAAAAAAATGTTGGCCAGGACTTCGAATCAAAAAAAATAAATAAACCCTAATAAGGAACAAGTCTAGAACAATGTACTGATTCAGTCTGTAACCTCTGATAATCCTTTATTATCTACGTTTAAAGGTACCTATCACATCCTTCATTCAATTTTTAATTTGGTCTAAAGAGCATGTAGCTCTTCCAACCTTTCTTTACCCATCTTCCTTTTCCTCTGAATGTTTCCTGTTTTTTTGAAGCCTTCCTTAGAAATGTTGCTCTTAGAAGATACCTTTTTTGGTGTTTTTAAACCAGCAAAGGTAGAAAAGACCATGATATTTTCAATCATCACTCAGTATTGCCTATGAAGGGTATTTTTTTGCTAAAAGTACCATATATACAATTTTTGGAGCAATTTCATGGTGTTGTTGCTGGGTCCAACTGAGCCTCAAGTCTTCATTAAAATTTACTAGCCTTTTTTCCTCTCTTTTTTCCTTGGTTCTGTTACATCAAAAAATTATCTAGTAGATTTACTTAATCATGGGCTTCTTTAAACAAGAGCTTTAACCTAACTGTAAGCTATAATATTTATTTGTAAAGCGTCAACTGTTGGTTTTGGGTCATTGTTTTAGCCTGTCTGTATGAGCCTCTAAAACTTTCTGGTATAGGGGCACCTGGGTGGCTCAGTCAGTTTGGCATCTGCCTTAAGCTCTGGTCATAATCTCAGGGTCCTGGGATCAAGCCCCTCATTTGGCTCCCTGCTTGGTGGGGAGTCTGCCTCTCCCTCTGCCTTAAGCTCTGGTCATAATCTCAGGGTCCTGGGATCAAGCCCCTCATTTGGCTCCCTGCTTGGTGGGGAGTCTGCCTCTCCCTCTCCCTCTGTCTGCCTCTCCCCCTGTTTGTACACTCTGTCTCTCTGTTTGTCAAAGAAATAAAATATTAAATAAATGAAAATAAAATTTTATTTCTATAGTCAGATATCTTTCCTAGATTTGAGTCATTTTCAAGTTTGATCGATATGTCATTATTGAATAGTTGATGATAATGTCAAACAGGCAGGTTTGCTCAAGCTTAGCTTTCTACAATTTAAGGTAGATTTGCTGATTAACCCTATTAGGGTACCAGCTTATTGGTAAATTATAAATCTATCTAATGATATTGTTATCTAGCCCTCCATCTTTGGTACATAAGGATATCATGGGTCACCTGATCAAATGTCTTGCTAAAAGTTTAAATGCGCTTGATCTACCACTCTAAAATAATCCTATCAAAATGAAAGAGACTTGATTTTATAAAACCTATTGAATTTTAGCACTTAAAGATTAGCCCAATTAAAAAGTGGGCAAAAGATTTAAACAGACATTTCTCCAAAGAAGGTATACAAATGGCCAACAGTATATGAAAAGATGTTCAATATCATCAGGCATTAAAGAAATGCAAATCAAAACCACAGTGAGACATAGAACCCAGCAATCCTACTTCTGGATATATACCCATGTACATCATGCTATTATTCACAATAGCTGAGAGGTTGAAGCAAGCCCATCAATGGAGGAATCCATAAAGAAAATGTAGTATATATGTAAAAAGGAATATTATTCAGCCTTAAAAAGGAAATATGACACATGCAACAATATAGATTAAACTTGAGGACATTTTACTGAGTGAAATAAGCCGATCATTTAAAGACAAATACTGTATGAGGTATCTAAAGTAATCAAAGTCATAGAAACAAAAAGTAGACCAGTTGTTTTCAGGGGCTAGAGGGAGGGGGAAATGGAGAGTTATTTCCAATGAGTATAGAGTTTAAGTTTTGCAAGATGGAAAAGTTTTGGAGATCTGTTGTATGAATATCTGCATATGCTTAGCGCTACTAAACTGTACACTTAAAAATGGTTAAGATGGTAAATGTTATTTTTTTACTGTAATTTAACTTTTTTTCAATAAAAGAGAAAAGATTAGCCCAACTCTTTCCTTTTATAGAGAAAACTGTGGTCCTAAGAATTTATAGAAACTTTTAGTGAACTCATGTGGATTCTGGTTACTAAGATTTTTCTCAAGTGCTCACAAATGAGCACTTATTGTGGTAAAAACATTGTGGTTATTGTGGTTAAAACGTTTGCTGAAGAGGGACACCTGGGTGGCTCAGTCGGTTAAGTGTCTGCCTTCGTTCGGCTTAGGACATGATCCCTGGGTTTTGGGATCAAGCCCCGCATCCGCTCCCTGCTCAGCAGAGAGCCTGCTTCTCCCTCTGCCTCTGCTGCTCTGTTTGCTGCTTGCTCTGTCTGTCAAATAAATAAAAATCTTGAAAAAATTTGCTGAGGAAAAAAAATTTTAATCCCCATGTATGGCCAATCAGAGTCTTTCTAAGGATTAATTTGAGAATGCATAATACAGATCATCTTCTTAGTATTTCCTCTTTGAATTGAGAGACCTAATGACGGACCTAGCATACCAACTGAAGACCTAGTTAACACGTTTTCTACTTTGTCTTCCTGGCATATGTTTGAATATCACTGGTGCATGCTCCCATCTGCTACAGACCCCCTTACTTTGTAGTTTTCAAATAATAGATGATAGCAATTCCTATTTGTTTTCTATCGTTTTTATTTTTTCATGTAAGACTATAATTTAATGTGTTTATTTGTTTATTTTTGGAATTCTAATGACCTATAAGGTTTCTCCCCCACCTTTGCCATATTGAAGATCTAAGGATTTTTTTTGTTTTAACTTAAAAGTAATAAATTAGATGATGTTTCACTTTATGAAAGTACCTCTTGAATAAGAAATCATGTTTACCTTGTTTTAAGCCCCAGGATAAGAAAGAAGTATTTTCTCTGTTATATTTAATTACCAATCAAAGTATTGAATATCTTTGTAAAAATAAAATAGGAATGTCAGATGCGAACTGTGATAACCAATTGTTGATTTTTAAAAGGAAATTAATCATGTGATCCAGACTAAATCATTGGTTTAAAAAATCCCAAGTATTTAACTTGATGTAACCAATAGGTGCATTTAACTTTTAAACAACTATTTCAAAGTATTAAAAATCTTCACCCTTCTAATTTTCAGCCAGTTTTCATTGTAATACACTGAGGGTGTCCATTACCCTTTAAAGTGACTAGTAAGAATAGAGTCCATTGTTCTAATGTGATTCTGTTTAATAGTGTGATCCCCACCAGCTATGAGCCCTCACTAAAGGGAGCCTTGGAATCTTAAGGAGAATGATGAAGAACAATTCCATACAGTATTTTAATTTTTATTAACAATATAATTTTGAAAGCATAGAAACACTGAAGACAGACAGGCTTGCTTTCCAACCCAGACTCCACCACTTTCTGGCTTTGTCAAATTCTTTGTTCTTTCTTAGTCTTAATTTATCTACATGTGAAACCGAGATGACACCAAGTCACTGGTTGAAGTGATGAATAAAAACACAAGGCTGTTAAAAAGAGGTTGAGCAAATGTTAGTTTTCTAATTTTCCATGAGTAACATTAGTTGTTCTGTGGAATGTTTTTATTTGAAGTTTCTTGAGTCAGACTGACTCCCTTCTGGCCTAATGTGGAGAGAGGTGTGTGGGGAAGTACATGTGCTGTATCACAGGTTGACATTAGGCCGAAATTTGTTTCCAGTCACTTCCAACATGGCCGCGTATCGTTCTGCTTGATTATTTCCATTGGCGAGAAGACAGTGTGGGCTCGTTTGCATATGCTCCGTGTAATCAGAACGAGCCAAGTTTGCTTGTGTTTAAAGAATTCGCCTTCTTGAAGTTTGTTCTCGTGCAGACCCACAGGGGGATTTGTCCCAGACCTCCCGTTTACAATCGCAGGCGTTCTGTGAATAATCTGATACGGAATGAGTACAGAATAGACTCCTTTGTTTGCCAGACAGGTGAGAGCCCTACTTTCTCTTGTTGCTGAAAATCTGGGCCAGAAAAATGACTAGCGTTACATGAGTACTAAATTAACCTCATTCCTTTGTAATCGTTACCCTCCTAATGATTTCACTGAAAATCCAAGAATAACAAGAGGGAATCCCCCCCACCCCCAGCCCGGCACACACTAAGGTACTGAGAAATTGGGAAGTGTTTTTATAATGTTAATAATCCAACAACTGTGTGGCAGTTTTCAATTTTCTGAAGTTTTGTCATGAACACTATCTCTCACAAAAACCAAGTAAGGGGCGCCTGGGTGGCTCAGTGGGTTAAGCCTCTGCCTTCGGCTCAGGTCATGATCTCAGGGTCCTGGGATCGAGTCCCGCATCGGGCTCTCTGCTCAGCAGGGAGCCTGCTTCCTCCTCTCTCTCTCTGCCTGCCTCTCTGCCTACTTGTGATCTCTTTCTGTCAAATAAATAATAAATAAAATCTTTAAAAGAAAAAAAAAACAAGTAAGATTGGTAGAGCAATTATTCCTCTTACGTAAATGAGGAGATGGAGGTCAGAGAGGTTGTTTCCTGATTAAGGTTATTTAGAATTCCTAGCCCAAAGTTTTTATCTCTGAATCCTTTTCTATTCTAAGGGTAAGTGACATCAAGTGACTCTCCTCTAGTAGGTACTAGAGGAGATAACTTCCTTTGTTCTTTCATTTACGGTTTACAACAACCCTATGAAATAAGTATTACAGTTCTCATTTTACAGATGGGTTTGCTCAGAGAGGCTTAGTGCCTACTGAAGGTTGCACAGATGATGACAAAGGCAGTCTTCAGAAGTTTCTGACTCGAAGATGCATAGTTCCTTTAATCTGTTCTATCGTCTCTCAAGAGTCCACATAGACAGAGAGATAGATCTCCGATACACAGATAATCTCTTCTGGATCTATTATATTCCTGGTATAGAAGATCTATCGATCTGTTAGGCGCTGTGGTAAGCACTTTTCCATGTGATCGCTTTCTCTCTCTCCATCCGCCCATAGACATGCAGGCAGTCATTACAAAAGAACCCAAGAATAGTTCCTAGGATGAGAACGACCAGAATGGCCTCCAGAGATGACTGGGTTATGTGTCACTTGCCACTGTATAAAGTAGGGAGTACAAAAGCGACATGCCTGGCAAAGCTTCCTACCCCACCACTCAGACCTCCCTCATCCTCCCTACTTTTGTGAAACCAGGGGAGGAGTCCCAGCTTTTGAATTACTAGCTGCATATCCTGGGGCAGGTTACATAACCACTCTGTCCCCTTGGCTTCCTCACCTGTAAAAATGGGCATAAGGATGGCGCCTGCCTCATAAGGAGTTGGTTGTGAGGATAAAATTAATGAGTTAATGAAAAGTACTTCCAACAGTACCTGGCCCATATTAATAATAATAGCTAACATCATTTTGTTCTAGAAGACACTCAGCAAGTATTAAACCTGTTATTTTTATTATACTCTGAGTATAATAAATTTTTACTCCTCTGAGTATTAACCCTCTCTGAGGGTTAACCCACAGCACAGCCCCAACACTGAGGTCTTTGTTCCCCCTCCTACTTTGTGTGTCGAGTCTGCTTGTAGGTAGAAGGCGGTGTGATTTAGTTACTACTATATTTCACTGAATGACAAGTTCCCAAAGCAGGTGTGTACAAGCAAAAACTCTGTATGGTATATTCTCATTTTTTTAAAATATTTTTTTTATTTTTTTTTATAAACATATAATGTATTATTAGCCCCAGGGGTACAGGTCTGTGAATCGCCAGGTTTACACAACTCACAATACTCACCATAGCACATCCGCTCCCCAATGTCTATAACCCCACCACCCTCTTCTTACCCCCTTCCCCCCGGCAACCCTCAGTTTGTTTTGTGAGATTAAGTGTCTCTTATGGTTTGTCTCCTTCCCAATCCCATCTTGTTTCATTCATTGTTTTCCTACCCCCCAAACCTCCCACATTGCATCTCCACTTCCTCATATCAGGGAGATCATATGATAGTTATCTTTCTCCAATTGACTTATTTTGCTAAGCATAATGCCCTCTAGTTCCATCCATGTCATTGCAAATGGCAAGATTTCATTTCTTTTGATGGCTGCATAGTATTCCATTGTGTGTGTGTGTGTGTGTGTGTGTGTGTGTGTGTGTGTGTGTAATATCTTCTTTATCCATTCATCTGTTGATGGACATGTAGGTACTTTCCATAGTTTGGCTATTGTGGACATTGCTGCTATAAACATTCGGGTGCATGTGCCCCTTTGGATAACTACATTTGTATCTTTAGGGTAAATACTCAGTAGTGCAATTGCTGGATCGTAGGGGAGCTCTATTTTCAACTTTTTGAGGAATCTCCATGCTCTTTTCTAGAGTGGTTGCACCAGCTTGCATTCCCACCAACAGTGTAGGAGGGTTCTCCTTTCTCTGCATCCTCGCCAGCATCTGTCATTTCCTGACTTGTTAATATGAGCCATTCTGACTAGTGTGAGGTGGTGTCTCATTGTGGTTTTGATTTGTATTGCCCTGATGCTGAGTGATGTGGAGCACTTTTTCATGTGTCTGTTGGCCATCTGGATGTCTTCTTTACAGAAATGTCTGTTCATGTCCTCTGCCCATTTCTTGATTGGATTATTTGTTCTTTGGGTGTTGAGTTTGCTAAGCTCTTTATAGATTTTGGATAATAGCCCTTTATCTGATATGTCATTTGCAAATATCTTCTCCCATTCTGTCAGTTGTCTTTTGGTTTTGTTATAACTGTTTCCTTTGCTGTGCAAAAGCTTTTGATCTTGATGAAGTCCCAATAGTTCATTTTTGCCCTTGCTTCCCTTGCCTCCAGCAATGTTCCTAGGAAGAAGTTGTTGCGGATGAGGTCTAAAAGGTTGCTGCCTGTTATCTCCTCAAGGATTTTGATAGATTCCTTTCTCATATTGAGGTCCTTCATCCATTTTGAGTCTATTTTCACATGTGTAAGGAAATGGTCCAGTTTCATTTTTCTGCATGTGTCTGTCCAATGTTCCCAACACCATTTGTTGAAGAGACTGTCTTTTTTCCATTGGACATTCTTTCCTGCTTTGTCGAAGATTAGTTGACCATAGAGTTGAGGGTCTATTTCTGGGTTCTCTATTCTGTTCCATTGATCTATGTATCTGTTTTTGTGCCAGTACCATACTGTGTTGATGATAACAGCTTTGTAATAGAGCTTGAAGTCTGGAATTATGATGCCACCAACTTTGGCTTTCTTTTTTTTTAAGATTTCATTTATTTATTTGATAGAGAAATCACAAGTAGGGACAGGCAGGCAGACAGAGAGGGGGAAGCAGGCTCCCCACTGATCAGAGAGCCCGATGCGGGGGTCGATCCCAGGATTCTGAGGTCATGACCTGAGCCGAAGGCAGAGGCTTTAACCCACTGAGCCACCCAGATGCCCCGGCTTTCTTTTTCAATATTCCTTTGGCTCTTCAAGGTCTCTTCTGGTTCCATATAAATTTTAGGATTATTTGTTCCATTTCTTTGGGAAAAAAATGGATAGTATTTTGATAGGGATTTCATTAAATGTGTAGATTGCTTTAGGAAACATAGACATTTTCACAATATTTGTTCTTCCAATCCATGAGCATAGAACATTTTTCCATTTCTTTGTGTCTTCCTCAATTTCTTTCATGAGTACTTTATAGTTTTCTGAGTACAGATTCTTTGCCTCTTTGGTTAGGTTTATTCCTAGGTATCTTATGGTTTGAGGTGCAATTTAAATGGGATTGACTCCTTAATTTCTCTTTCTTCTGTCTTGATGTTGGTGTAAAGAAATGCAACTGATTTCTGTGCATTGATTTTATATCCTGACACTTTACCGAATTTCTGTACAAGTTCTAGCAGATTTGGAGTGGAGTCTTTTGGGTTTTCCACATATAGTATCATATCATCTGCGAAGAGTGATAGTTTGACTTCTTCTTTGCCGATTTGGATGCCTTTAATTTCTTTTTATTGTCTGATTGCTGAGGCTAGGACTTCTAGTACTATGTTGAACAGCAGTCGTGATAATGGACGTCCCTGCTGTGTTCCTGACCTTAGTGGAAAAGCTCTCAGTTTTTCTCCTGGTATATTCTCATTTATATGCACTAAGGAACCTCACTATTTAGAGGGACTTTCTGGGCCCCTTGTGGCATTTTCAACAACATACTGTAATTATCTTTTCTCTGTTCTCTTTCCCCAACCATGAGCTGCTGAAAGGTAAAGGACATACCATATTTAATTTTACATTCCCAGTATCTAGAATAGTGCTTGGCAGCAGTAGCTTTTGTTCATTGACTTACTGAACATGTGAGAGGATGAGTGAATGGATACATGATTAATTCTAGGTTGAGTAAATAATCATCTCCAAATTTGGGGTCAATCTGAATTTTCACCCTTTGGAATTTCTTAAAGCAAGAAAGTTGATGAGGTTATTGGGGATCAGGGCATTTATTATGTAACCCCTCTTAATTATGGCCCATCATTCTTGTGTTTGTTTGGTAAGTCAAAGAGTTTATTATTGTATGCCCAAAGTATCTGAAGGTCAGACTCAAATCAATTTTTTAAAAGTATGCTTCTTGTCCTATACATATTATATTCTCTCCCAAGCAATGGTAGAGTAGATGTAAAAGATTTCAAAAATATACTTCAGAGTGTTAGCACTCATAATTACTGGGTTCATATGAAATCATTTAAGAAGGATTCTGGGGTTTCAAAAAGTGCAAGTTCTTCAGTGATGCTGTGCTGGAGGGAATTGTAGACATTATCCAAAGTAGATACTTCCTTTGTGCAGATGAGAAGAAGTGAGGCCCCGAGAGGTGAAGGATCTGTTCAAGGTCACCCAGTTCATCAGGAAGTCAGTTCCCCCATATTCTAAGGTCAGTCCCCCATATTCTAAGTCAGGTCCCCCATATTCTAAGGCCAGTGGCTTTATGGACCCTGGGACTAGGATTCCTGGGTGACATTGATTCTGGAAGACGCAGGACTGGCCCTGTAAATCCAAACCTGCCAAGACAAGGGCATGATTTCTAGAAGAGCTCGTTGTGGTGGTTGATCTGGGCTAGCAGCCAAAGGAAGAAGATCCCTGTGGTCCACAGGCATGCTCTTGGGTGTATACAGTCCATTCACATGACGTTTAACTTTGAAGGTGTCAGAGAAATGCAGGTCTGTTGCTGAAGAGAGGCAACATCAGACGGGGACCCACACACATGCGAAGGTTTCACAGTGTTCCTCTGCAATTTTTAAACACTTGAACTTTAAACTTTCAAACTTCAATAAATTATGTTGAAGGTTTGATAGAAACAAATTGTAATAAGTAACGGTTCCTTTTTTCTCCAGTGAGTTTGTACGCACAGAAGAGGAGGTCATTTTCAACTACGCAATGTAATGTTATACATGTTATTCAAACTAGTGTGACTTTTGCTCTTTTTTATTTCTGTACCCAGATTCGAAGGATTCCAAGGAGAAGAATAAAATGGAAATCTTGTACATACTGGTGCCAAGTGTTGCCATTCCTCTGGCCATTGCTCTGCTCTTCTTCTTCATTTGTGTCTGCCGCAATAACCAGAAGACCTCATCCCCGCCTGTCCAGAGGCAACCGAAGCACGTCAGAGGTCAAAACGTGGAGATGTCAATGCTGAATGCATATAAACCCAAGGTAAAATTAGCACAAAACATGAAGATGTCAATGCTGAATGCATATAAATCCAAGGTAAAATTAGTAGAACGGAGCTGTACAGATTCTGTAAGCTTCGGGTTAAAGCAGAACTTAGCACCCTCCCCAGCTTCGAAATCAAATGATTTAGACTCAGAGTTTACATGCTCTAGAATTCATTTTCAGCATAATTTTGTCTGTCTCTAACTTTACCCAAGGCAGCTGGAACATTGTTTCATCAGTGTGTCCACGTCCACGTTGGGCCAGCCCCATCACTGCCTTAACATGGAGTCTGGACTAGAAAGAATCTTTAAGACATCATCTCTCCTAAAGATTCCAAGTGTGAGCTATTTTCACAATTTCAAAGATGGAAAGACTGAACTCTTCCAGTCAAACTGAAAGAAATGAACAGAGAAAAAAAAAAAACATAGTTGACTCAGTTCACTGTCCCAAAATTCCTTTTTATTGCACAACAGCACACATAGATGGTACACTGAAGAACGGTAGGTTTTATGTGATGTGCTTTTTTGCCACAGCAACAAAACCTAAGTCCTAACCTAGGAGCTCAGTTAGGTTTAATGCCTAACCAAAATCCATTTTTCTTTGATTTAAACATATTTAAAGAGAAGTGTTGTTCTTCCTATACTCTTTGAATGCTGTTTTATGATCGCCCACCTTAGCCTTCTCATCTCTGTGCTAAATCAGCCCACTTCCTTTTCGTTTTTCCTCCTTATCTCTCAACACGTGGGTTGCTCCAGGTCTTGGCAATGAACCCAGGGTCACCGGTCCTTACCTTAAACGGAGCACACACACCACATGTTGAAGCTGAAATACAACAGAGGCTTTCTCTCCAGAAAGCCAGAACCTCAATCCTTAGGCCTCTCAGCAAAGAAATTTCATTTAAATAATTTAGAAGACATCCCAAAAGCTTGTCTTTTCTTCTTATTCCAACTCCATAGGCCATTCATTCACTCATTCTACAAATATTTATCTTCTCTGTGGGCTAGTGACTGTATTACTCATTTGACCTTCATAAAGAAGCTGCATCTCTTTAATAAAATCTTAGAGAAAAATATCTTCACACTGAAATTAACTAATCCTTCGAAATAATTCGTTGAGTTGCCTATTGGGACTGACTCATAGTCCTCATTTGATTTTAGTCTGCTTTGCAGTTAGATTTTTGTTTGTTTCATTTAAAAAGTCTTATATATTTTTTTTCTGTTGAACTCATATTTGTCGGTAAGATTTTCGGATTTCTTAAATGTTAAAAATTCATTTTTTAATTATTCTGTCTCAAGTGAAACCACAGTTCTCTTCAGTGTGAATCTTTACCATTAAAATAAAAACAACAGTGAACAAACAAATCCAGAGACCCTGAAGACTACAAGGTTCACTCAGTAGGCTGGAGGGACAGGTAGAGGTGGAGGTTCCTTTTTTGTGACATCCTAGCTGCCTGCTAGCCAGCGTACATCCATTACAGCATGTCAGAGAACGTCACATTTAATCCTCACAAGGGACTTGAAGAAAAGAGAAGGGTTAATACTGCACATTCAGGAGCTCACACCCAGCTGACCCTTTACACTTCCCAGGCTTGAAAGTTCTGGTGTGACGGTGTTTCCTTATGAGAAACTGTCATTTCTGTTATTAAACATTGAGAAACTTTAGAAACGCCAGAACTGTGGACAGGAGAGAGACGCAGGTCAGCCGGCGTAGAGCAGTCATCTTGCTGCAGCCACCGTCTCCTCTCAGAACAGACTCCTCTGGGCTGCGGCAGGAACCACGGGAAGAGTTCTTTCCATTTGGGAAAACTGTCAGTTGCATAGGTCAGCCTCCATGTGCAACTTAATTCCATTATTAGCAGAGGTTTGCTTTGCAAAGCATGGTGTCCAAGAGGCATGACATTTTGGACTTATGCAGTCTTTCAAAGAAAGATCTCATAGAACTTTGTGGCATAAATGGAGAAAGCTAAAGTGTGTTGAGGGAGATACAAATTGTCGAGAACTGTACTAAGAGCTTTAATATTCATGGTCTCATTTAATCCTTGCAGCTGTTCGAGAATACAGATGTGATTATGGCTACCATACAACCAGAGTAACTAAGAATCCTACAGATTGAGTAATCGTCCAAAATCAAAGAGCTAGAGAGTGGAAGAGATGTGAACATAGGATTTTTTGTGACTAGAGAAAGTCCTTGCACTCGCCTGACCCCGTGAAAACTTTTTCACAGGACAAGTCATGCTGGGAAGGGAGAGTGGGAAGAGGGCAGGCAATACTGAATATGATTCCATTTGGTCAGTTTGGGCTGAATACTGACTGTAGGCATCCCCCTGCCTTGTGATAAATCCTTAAGAGGCTTGTGTAACCGTCACACGTCTAAATGGTATAGCTCCAGTTCTGCCAAAGGCATGTGAAATTTAGTCAGAGCAGTAATAGTCCCCTACCTTATATGGCTGTAGAGAAAAATGTAAAATATACTGGGACAGGGGCACCTGGGTGTCTGGCTCAGTCATTAAGCGTCTACCTTTGGCTCAGGTCATGATCTCAGGGTCCTGGAATCAAGCCCCGCATCGGGCTCCCTGCCTCATGGGGAACTTGCTTCTCTCTCTCCCTCTGTCTCCTGCTCTGCCTACTGGTGCTCTGTCAAATAAATCTTTAAAAAAATTTTTTAAATAATAAAATATACTGGGACAAATTTTCCCAAAGACTTAGTGAAGTAAACATTGTTTTCATCATTTCTGAGGTTTCCCTTGCAAAATCTCCCAGTGCCAAGATTTCTCCACCAAGGCTTAGAATTTAGCCTTAAACAGCTCTAAGTAATTCCGAATCCCACTGTTAAGTAGGAACAGCTCGAGTATCTTTGACGGGGTTGAGGAGGGCAAAAGAAACAACAAAAACAAATGCTCACTCTTTTTCTCTTACTCTCTTAAGAGATTTGGCTCCAATCAAATTTGAGTTATTCTGTTTGTTTTGGTTCTTACTGAGTGCCTTTCCTGGAAAAAGCACAAAGGACTTCGTAGACCTTAAAGAAAATTCCTAACTGTAAACAGCCAATCTCTAAAAGTGCTTTGAAAGGTCACTGACACATAAATATTACATGTACCTATAAAAGCTAAGGAAGGAACACACATAAGAAAGAAAGGGGGGGTGGGGGAAGTCCTGAAAACAAACACCCTACCAGCGTAAAATCAGAAGGATGCTTGGAGGGCCGGGATGTTAAAGAATAAAGTATGGAAACAGGTATGCCTGAGCCTTACTCTTATTTTCCCCTGGTCAATTCAAAAGTTAGAGGCTCCAGAATTTTTATTGATCCAAATGAACATGCCCTTGAGGGTTTAAACTCTTTCTATCTCTCTCCACTTGCTGAGCTGCTAAAACCACCCCCCCCCCAAGTGTTTGGATTAGGAGGAGTCTCCTCAGGGAGATTAGAAGCCTTTCAGAGGGCACAAGAGCAGTCAGACTGGTTGAAAGATCCAGCCTGAGTCCCTGGAGAGGTGGGTGAGGCGGCTGAAAGTTAGACCTCCATGAGATTTGAGTTTCCTGCTGATTTGTGGGGAAAGGAAGTCCATGGACCAGAGAGACACCTCAGTGTGGAGCCATGAACAGGCAGGAAATGGAGATGTTCCTCCTGCTCCTACCTCCTCCACCCCGCATGGCCCTGAGAAGTCACTTGGCCTCTGTGAGTCTCACATTTCTCAGTTGTTCAGAGAATGATGTAGACCCTGTTTGTGTAAGGTACTGTTCATTTGTTTTCCTTTTATTCTGTTCAGCAGGCGATTTCAAGCCATTCGGTGGGACAAGATAACCTTCTCTTTCCCCTCTGTAAAATCCCCTGATGAGTATTCTAGTGATGTGTGAACTAAGTAGGACTTTTCTGTATTGCATTACAAATTTTATGATCTGAGTGGGTGTTTTTTAAGAGTACTGTGGAAAATGAACCTTCTCTAAGAATCCTGGGAAACCGTAACTTCCGTTCTCCTGGATTCTTTTCTTTCGCCCCTCCCCCTCCACTCCCCAGTAGTCATGTGTCTGAAAAACAGGGCAGTGTCTGCAGGGGAGAGAAGGCTGTGGAGCACTCTCCTGGGGAGTGAAAAAGTGCCAGAGCCTCCCACTTGAGCACAGCAGAGGGGGTGGGGGCTTCTGTCCTTCTCTATGTGACTCACTTACATGGGACGCAGGCACACCGAGAAGTTAAGAGTTGGGGGAGTTTGGGGATGGGGGACAAAGAACAGTGGGCTGGAGGTTGGGGAGGGCCATGGCCAAAGCCCAAATAAGCTGTGGGTCAGACTCGGCAGCTCCAGGCTGGTATAAGGAACATTTGGTAGAAAGCAGGATTTGCCACGTGTTCTGAAGCTGGTGACTCTATTTTATTTCTCAATGTACCCTCATCTCTTGCCAACTTCTCTGTTTCTTCACTTTCAGGCAGTTCCTCTCCCTTTATCCTTTCCACCCAAAGTAGTTGCTGAATGTACTGACACTTGATGATCTTCTCTGGACCTGTCCTCTTTGCCAGTAATCTGCTTCCATCTAAAAAGCTCTGCTGTGGTCTGGCTGCCCCCTTTGAACCCCTGGCCTTACCCAGTGTCACCACATTTAGTGCTAAAATGTCCTCAATAGCTTTACTACTCACTCCTTAAAGCCTTTGACCCCCAGACTTCTGAGCTCATCATTCTATTGACAGGGCCCTCTAGGGAATCCCCAGTGATGTAATTCAATCTAATGGCCTTTTCCAAGTCTTTATCCTCCTTAATTTCCCTGGAGCCTTGGATATTCTGAACCACCATCTTGAAATACTTTTTCTCTTGGCTTTCCTCCTATCGCCTCTGTTTCCTTCACTAGTTCCTTCCGTTCCTCTTTTCCTCTCTCCCACCTCCCCCTCTTTTCTCTCTCTCTTTCTTTCTCTCTCTCTCTCTCATGCCTATTTCATCCTCTAGCATTGCTTTTGCTCCCACTTGATATAAATTCCCCAATCTGGAAGGACCAATCTCAAGTTAGAAAATTCTTCCTCCCTGCTCCTAAGAATCCATACTCTCTGGGCCTAACTACCTTTCCAGCCACATTTTCTTGGTTGATTTCTGGGAGGTAGTTTGATGCACTCCAAAGAGCAAGTACTGTAAGGAGAGAGAGAGATGATTAACGGATCTCAGCTCCATTGATTACCAGCCATGAGGTCTTAAGCAAATTCTCTGGACATTTGTTTTCTCCCCTATAAAACAAGGATACAAATAGTACTTAGAGATTTTTTTTTTCTTATTTGGATGTTTTCGGGATGGGAGGTGTACATGGAGCACTGAGGGAAGGAAAAAGGCGAGGGAGAAAGCTCTGAGGGAGGCAGATCAGCCGAATCAACCTTGGTGATCAAGGGGGTGACAGAAGTCACAGCCAGATCACCCCCACATCTGATCTTTTTGGCACCTTGAGATAGCATATTTGGTACTTCACAGGTACTCGATAGCTAGAAGTTACTATTATTTTTGATACATTTGCTAATATGAACAACCACAAATATTTTAATCAACTCCCAAGTGCCGTGCACAGGAAAATGTGGGCTGTGAAGAAACTCTAGGATCCAGGAGGCCACGTTACCTAGGGTGAGGACAGAAGCAAGGGAAGCAGTACAGCAAAGATAATATAGGTAGCTCTTTGGACATCTCTGGTATTACATTCCTACTCGGTTTGCATAAATGCCCCTGCCCACACCCTGTTGACACCCTGGGTAAAATCCTTCAGGGTGGAGAGGGTCTGAGAGTTCGGGCTGGATGGCTGTCCAGGACAGAGCCTCGCCTCCAGTCTGTGTCTGTAGAAACTGGACTTCTGGGGAGAATGAGTATTAGAAGTGGCTCTATTATAGGTGGTAGCTAATTTGAGCCTGATTTGAGAGAGAGAAAACTTGAACCCAGGTCTGCCCAGTCCAGAACCCACGTGTGTCCCTGTTGCTTCCGCACTGCATCCTGCTGCCTAACTTTGAGACTGACCGAACCCCTGAGCTCAAGTTCTGAGCACTTGGTGGCTCAAGCTGACACTGGAAGTACCGGCCTCTGTTCTGCCCATTTCCAGGAAGGATTGAAATTCTCCCATCGACATTATCAAACAACCACCACAGAATGAACCCTGGGCACCACCAAACATTCACACGAACCATCAGAAAGTTACGTGACAGAAAAAAGAACTGCTTTCAAAGAGAAATCACTTCCAGAGAAGTGCCGCTGAACTCTGGGCAAATGTGGCAGACTGTTGGTTGAAGCTCCCTCCAGAATTTGATGGCATAAGCTGGAAGGCACTTAGTTCGGCTTTAGTCTTTGGAAAATGTCCATAACCTCCCAACATGAAAGTGCTCTGGCCTTTAAGTTTTTAAAACATAATCATTTCCGTTGAGGAGCGGAACCAATTGTTTCGCAATTTGAACACTGTTTACCTCAGAACCAGTAAAAGGCACAAGAATGGAAAATAGCCTTTGGAGTCAAGTAGATTCCTGTCAACAGCGAGGTCCAGATACTAAGAAGTCTCTACTCTCCAGCGCTCTCGTGCCCCCACACAGGCAAAGGCTGCTGTGTTCATTTGTCCCAGTCAACTAATGAGGACAACAGAGAATCAACCAGAGATCAGGAAGCAATTATACCTCGACATTCCACTTTTATGCCTGTGGGTTTTATGCTTTTAAAATTATGGAGCCCTTCGAGGATCAAAATGAAAATGCCAATTATTCCCAGAAAAATGCTCCAGCTTTGGAGTCAGGCATATTGGATTTGCATCTTGGCATCACCTCTTAATCGGTGGGCTTCTTTAGGCAAGCCACTTAACCTTTGAGTGTCTCAATTTCCTGATCCATGAAATGGGAACATCATAATGTGACTCTCATGGGATTAGGATGAGGGTTAAATGAGTTGACGCAGTCAGCACTGAGAGAACAAAGGGCCTGTGGAGTAGTCACTAGGAAGACAGGCTCTGCATTCTGCCATAACGACCTACCAGCTACAAGATAAACACTCTGTTTCTCAGAGTTTCCATCTGTAAAATGGGACTTGTAGTTATAGTGACCAATTTCCTGGGGGTTACTGAAAGGATGAAAGGGGTTACTATGTCTCAAGTACAAGTACTTATAACTTACCGTATCCAAAACAAATCATTGGCATTGTTACAGTCTCAGTATCTGGCACAGGGAAAGGATTCATTACATGGTAACTATTATTAAATGAGGAGCACAGACATTTAGGGTAGGAGCTGTGTCCTCACTCCTCATGTTTCTTGCGTGGGTCCTCACATACTCTTCTGTATGTAGGCTCTTTGGTGTATAGTATATACTGTATCCATTGACTGACTGATACAACTGGCTTTTTAAAAAGATCCCACACCATTGGCTAAACTGATGACATAGCCCAATGTATAGAGTGATTTAATTTCAAAACCTTGACTCTCACTAAGACATCAGCAGCCTAGAAACACAGTAAATACCAGCCAGTGCTTCTTATATTTACGTTAGCTGGTATTTCTGAAGCATCTTCTGCAGCCAAGTGTTATTTTCTCTGGCTCCTATAGGTCAAAATTGCTCAACCAGGGCCTTCAGGTGCATTGTAGTGATTCATCATTCAAGGAGCAGAGATCTGGACCACTCGTAATTGTCTGATCCAGAAAGCCATATTCATTCATTCCAGAGATTCTCACAGTAAAGCCTCCAGGTCAGGAATACCCCCATCACCTTGACTTGTCAGAACTGCAGGATCTCAGACCTACAGAATCAGAAACTCTAGGATTGGGGCCCAGCAATCTGTGTTTTAATAAGCCTTCGGGATGGGGGAGGGCACCAGGGCCTGCTCTGAATTAGCCTGTGCTAGTTACCTGAGAATCAGAGTGCGAGCAAGTCCCCAAGGAATACAAATCTCAGGGAGAACTGTGTTTCCAAAGAGAAAAAGAACCTGGTGATGTCCTATTACCCCAGATCCCGCTCTGATTCTAATGAGGCTGAGGAAAATGCCACTGTTTTTCTCCTGAAGACACCTGAGTCCAGCTAGAATTGGCAAGTGTATAGCAAATGAGATTTGGAAAAAGGCAGCAGTCTTGGAGCGTTAAGGCCTGGGAAAGGAACAAGGGAGGGACTATGGGGGATGATTTAAGTCAGTCGTGTGAATAGAACTTTAGCTCTTTTTCAGCATCTGTTGTTGGAGCCACCTTCCTGTCTGGGGGAACCACCCTGGGATCTGTTCCCCTCCACCTCATGTCACTCAACTTTTTCGTGGTGCCCAACTTTAAGTGGGGCTCGAACGTAGGCATTCATACCCTGCTCAGGTTAGAAGCAAAAAGTCACAAATCGATGGATCCATGCTGCACACAAATGCGAGCCATCACAATATCTTTACCTCCTCTCCTACAGCAGCCCCTTCTGTCAAGCGAGCAGGAAATGGCAGGTTAGCTGTGAGCTATGTCACCCAGAGGAATCATTTCAAATAGATTTTCACCTAAGGTATAACTTACCAAAGGTGGAAGGAGATAAAGTCATTGAGTCTGTCCTCCTTATCCAACTGCCTCTACTTCATGACAATTTAAAACAAACAAACAAACAAACAAAAAACAACTCCACTCATGGTCCCTTGCTTTCATATCTAAAGATAATAGAGCTAAAAGGATCCCATGTCCCCATGTAGTAATGTGTCTCAGGTGAAGGAAGCCACCAGCATCCGCCTGGCCTCCATCAGCAGCGTAGACACCGGACGACAATAGCCACATCTGACTCCCAGCGAAGTGACCGTCATCTACAATGTTCTCCCTTCATTTTCCTTCTGTGAAGAGTTCACGTAAACTCTAATACAGTTGCTCTTCAAAAACTGTCTAAGGGAAGAGGCAGATTTGGAGTTTAGAATCACGTATCAACTTCCACATCAACTCTGATTTTTCTCCCTGCCCCCAAATTATATAATTTTTAAAACCTCACTGAGGCAGATGTGTGTTTACTTTGAGAAGTAAAAATGTTAACATTTAAACTGAAAGCCTGTTTCGGTTTTAAGGTACTTAATTGCCTTACAGCATACCCTAAACGGAGCCCATCTTGTCATTCAGCTAATGGAGGGAGTGATAAAGAGATAGGAGCCCAGGACCCTATTCATTCCAGTTTTCCTTTGTACTTCGTTTACTTTGGCACCACGCCTCATGTGTATTTTACACTTCTTTACATTTTGTACATCCCTGTATGACAAATACTTGTCAAACAAAAACTAAACAGATTTATAACCCCTTAACTTGAAATGAGCCAAAATTGAACTGCCAAAACTTTATGACTTCATTTTCTTTCATAGTTTTCCACTACATTGGTTCAAACAGACAAACCCCACTTGAGGTCAAGCCGAGGTCATTTCACTTTCATTACTAAAATATAATTTACAATATGCCAGACCTAAACAAGTTTAGCCTAAAGGGTTTGTATAATGTAAACCATCTGTTCCTCAACAATACAGCTCATTTCCTGCCGTCACTGGACAGTCTACTGACTGCTGCTTGAAGGGGTTTTATGATTTTTTAACTAGTTCAGGATTTATGTAAAATTTGAAAATGAGTCTGTAGTTAAGACACATTTGTATCGAGTAACTGGAGCGTTTTAAAAATGCAAATCACTGTGTAAATTGTTCCCCTGAAGCCAAGGTCCGAGCGGTTTTTCTGGGTACTTCCATGCTGGCTGCCGCACAGGTGTTCCGAGGAAAGGTTTTGTGAAGTCTGCTGCAGTCGTTGCCTTCCATGCTTCTTTCCAAAGCAAAATCCCCAAATTTGGGTATGACTAGCAGTGCTGAGCTGCGACTTCGTGCTGGAGGGCCCACCTGGTACAGCTGGGATCTGACAAGACACACTTGGGGTCAGAATGTCTTCTCCTGTGCCTGAACGGGGGATAAAGAACAGTTATAACTTCACGGAGTGACCACACACTGAAGGCCTGCAGGCTGGCCTCACGGCCCCATAAGGTGTCAGACCCCCGGCTAAGCCTCCAGAGACCTCCTGGGTCAAACCGGCCTTGCCAGGCCAGCACGCTTCTCTGGTTTCAGACAGAACGGTGTGGCCCAAAGCAGAAGGCCTTGCAGCAAAGTGCAGCTCTTTTTGGCTCTCCTAAAAATTCTTGATACTTCTCAAGCCTTGTTTTCCATCTATAAAATGGTAAGAGTGAGAGTTCTTTTTTCCAAAGGCGAATAGAAGAGAACTAATTTGCTTACCTCAGTGGAGGGGAATGCAGCCAGTCTTATTAGCCATGAAGCCCTAGGGGCCATGTGTCAGGTCCGTGCCAAGGTCCTGTCCACCCCTCTTCTCTTCCAGTCCCCAGAAGTTTGGCCAGCTTGCTTCCTTGTCCCATCTGCCACCATCTACTCTTCCACATGGGTTCTCACTCTCTCCACCCGTCTTCATCTCCCAGAATCCTAGAGGAGCAGCCACTCCAATTGGACCCACCTTCAGGATCCAAAACAAATTCTCTGTTTTGAGGTTGAAGATTTTTAAGATATCAAGAGTTTTGTTTTAAACCAACAACTACAAGAGAGCAGGGAAAGATTAGTAGGAGGAAAGTCAATGCTTCTTTTTTTTTTTTTTTTTTCCAAAAACATGTAAAGGGAATTATACAAAACTGTCTAGAACTGCTTAAGGCTGTAAAAAGGTCTAAATCATTCTCATTTACTCCACTTCCGGGATTACTTCCATAATAAGGATAATAAGATTGATGTGAAAATCACTTACTAGGTGGAAATTGGTTTCCGACATTGTTGAATTTAATCCCTGGTGTCACTGTGGAAGCTGCATATTATATTGTTTCATGGGTTTGGAAATAGAGGTTCAGCGAAGTGAAGAACCTCATTCAAGGTCAACCAACTAAGATAAGGGACCTACCTCACAGGGTTGTTGTCTTAAATGAGTCGTATTTGTTAAGTGCTTAGAACAGTATCTAGCATGTAGTAAATGTTATATAAATATTAACTAGTACTGATAGAATGTAACAGGACCGAGATGCAAATTCAGATTGGTATGACTCCAGAGATGACATAGTTTGAATATCCTGCACTGGCTGGCTATGCATTATTTTCAGCAGGGGCAGGAAAAAGTCCTAACTTCCCATTACCTCAGTCTAATATTCCTTGAGTGCAGTTACTAATTCTGATTTTCCCTAAAAAAAAAAAAATTGTATTACTCAGTCACATAGGCTTCTCTCTCACCAAAGCCTGGGGATCCTGCTCAGGTGGAAAGGTAAGTAAATACCTACTATCCCATTCATAGGACCCTCACATAAATTGGATTCTTTTAAATCATTAGGAAAAGGACGCTTGGGTGGCTCAGTCGGTTAAGTGTCTGCCTTTGGCTCAGGTCACGATCCTGGGATCCTGGGATCGAGCCCCTCTTCGGGCTCCCTGCTCAGCAAGGAGTCTGCCTCTCCCTCTCCCTTTGCCACTCCTCCTCCACTCATGCTCTATCTCTCGCTTTCTCTCAAGTAAATAAAATCTTTTAAAAATTAAAAATTATTTAAAAATAAATTTTTTTTAAAAACTAAAAATCTTTAAAAAAATATATATGTGTGTGTGTGTATATATATATATATATATATATATATATATATATAAAATAAATCATTAGGAAATGTTGTGATAGAAATCCCTATCCTAACATCATGCAAGAGAAATTCACCTTGGATTAGTCTTTCCCCAAAATAAAAATCATCTGAGTGCCAGAAGAGAAAAAGTAAGTTTGGTTCAATTGGTTCCTTTCTCATCACCTGCACGCAGCTCTCCCTGAGGAACAATGTAGCTTCCAAAAGAATCCAACCCCTGTAAGCAAAAGGAAAAATAGTGGATGTACCTGTGATTGCAAAAGAAATTTACATATTCAGTCAGGTAGAAAGATTGGTCATATGTTTTTACTTTTTTATTTTTTTCTTGGTTCAAAAACGTATAAAGTACAAAGAGGCATGAAGTGAAAACTCTCCCAACTCTGTCTCCTTTCTCCTAGTTCTCACCTCTGTACTCCCCCATAACTCTGCTGTTTCCTGAGTGTCCTTTCAGAGTTTCTTTATATATACACAAATAAACATGAATATTTTCCTTCTTTTTCCACTTCCCCGTTCACACAAAAGCAGCATGCAGCATTAACTGTTCTTTTGCTTTTTATTTTTGACTTAGCAGTAGGATTTTGGAGATCTTTCCATGTCGGTACATAGAAAATGTCCTCTTTAATACTCTTTTTTTAGTTCTACCGTAATTAACATAACAAGTCTCCTCTAGGTAGACGTTTATGTTGTTTCTTTTTTTTTTTTTTTTTTTTTTTTTAGATTTTAACTTATTTATTTGATGGTCAGAGATCACAAGTAGTCAGAGAGGCAGGCAGAGAGAGAGGAGGAAGCAGGCTTCCTGCTGAGCAGAGAGCCCGATGCAGGGCTCGATCCCAGGACCCTAAGATCATGACCTGAGCCGAAGGCAGAGGCTTTAACCCACTGAGCCACCCAGGCGCCCCCATTTCTTTTTTATTTTAAAGGAAGTTTTATTTTATTTTATTTTATTTTTTAGAGAGCACAAGCATAGGCAGCAGAGGGGAGAGGGGTGCAGAAGGAGAGAGGGAGAGAATCTTAAGCAGGCTCTACTCACCCAGCACAGAGCCCAACACAGGACTCAATCTCACAACCCTGAGATTATGACCTGAGCTGATATCAATAATCAGATGCTCAACCAACTAAACCACCC
The DNA here is from genome assembly GCF_964662115.1 of Mustela nivalis. Taxonomy (NCBI): domain Eukaryota; kingdom Metazoa; phylum Chordata; class Mammalia; order Carnivora; family Mustelidae; genus Mustela; species Mustela nivalis. The sequence goes on from NC_139029.1 coordinate 50,553,828, forward strand.
AGGTGCCACATTTAGGTTGTTTCTACTCTTTTGCTCCTACAATACTATGATGAATAGGACTGAATCAATAAATTTTAATTTACTGAATGTTTAAAGCAATGTGTTACCATTACTTTCAGTAGCAGTAACTTTCCTGTAAGACATTTCCAAATACCAACCTCTTAAGATCTGCTTTAACGAATAAATGAGACCTATTTCTAATAGGAAATATTATTTGCATGGGAAAATTAATGTTTCAAATTTGTCAATTTTAGTTTATCCTTTTAAGTATTTTGCTGCATGTTTATTTATACTTATTAACTTAAGGGGCATTTTGTCCTGGAAAATATCAGCCCAGAACAGAGCCAATCATCATGAATTTTAAACTAATAGAGTTTGGATTAGAGAAATATTTTACTTAATCTTCTAAACTTGTCTTAAACTCTGTACGGAGAATTCTGAATTCTATATGTATTTACAACATTGTCAGCTTTAATTGGAATAGAGCAGTATTCTTTTTCTTTAAAAAATTTAAAGTGCAGGGATTATTTTAAAAAGTTACTTTATGTACAAATGCATTACTTTTATGATTTGCTTCTTAACAACCTCTTCTAGAATTTAGGCTAGATTTGAGGTGAGTTTCAAAAATTATTGCCAAGATGAAATGTGACAATTTAATACTTATTTTCATTGTGAGCTAGGTACATTTTCCTGTTTGTCTTAACATCAATTAGTAAACAAGCCACTTATGAAGCTGTAGGGTTATCAGTTGGCATGAGGGCAATGACTCTCTTCAAGAAATTGAAATCTGATTGAGAGGACAAAATATGCATTAAAAGAAAGGCAACTTGGGGATAAAAATATATGTTTATTATATATATAAACATATATATATATGTTAAAAAATAAAAAATTAAAAAAAATAAAAAATTAAAAAAAAAAAGAAAGGCAACAGCAAAGTAACAACTAAAAGTTACACAGCACTTACTATGTACAAACCATCATGCTGAGTATTTTACAAATACTACTTTATTGCAAGTTCACAAAGAACCCTACAAGATAAGTACAATTATCCATCATAATCATCTCATTTTACAGATGGGGAATTGAGGCACAAGGTGGTTGAACACTGTAGCTAGAGTTACACAGCTGGTAAGTGGCAAAAGCAGGATTCAGATTCAAATTGTCTCACTGGGGAGGCCTCGCATGTGACCAGCCTTCTTTTTTTTTCTTTTTCTGTTTATTTTTTTAGTTTCAATATTAAGGTTTTTTTTTTCCCACAGTGAGATTAAGTATCAATTTAAATAATTATCAGAATGTATAAATGAACATTCATTCAGGTAAAATATTACTGCTTTAAAAGTAACTAATAAATATTTTGTATGTAATAGAATAGTTTATGTTTAGGTTAACAGGCACCATCTTGAGAGCAGAAAAGGTATTTTTAACCAATAAATTAATTACATTCAAGAAAACAAGATATTTATATCTGAAGTATGATATACATCCTTAAATGTTTTTCTTCATATAGCACCCAACTTCCCAAATGTCTAGGAAGTATCTCCCAAAATATAACTCATACCTTAAGTCATTAAATAAAGCCCAAGAAAAAGCCAATTTAAGACAAAATATACAGTTTATATTCTTAATTCCCCATTCAATAAAATATCAATTGCCCATTTATTAAAAGTAAATGAACTGTATATATGCAATCTGTTAGTGCTGAAAATCTGAAATATAATATTTTTAAAAGTCACTCTTTCTCAAAGTACTTGGAATCTTGCATCTCTGGTGGCAAACCTGAGAACTAGCCAGCATTTTACTTCCGCAGTCTTCATTCTTCCACTCCCAAAACAATGGATGGCTCACACCGCCTCTTGAGCGTGGTGGCAGTCAGACAGTGAAGCAGAAGGACTCCAGAGAAGGCAGAGACCTTAGCGGTCAGGGAGAGTTTCAGAGGGAACAGGATTTGAGAAGCATTGGGGAGCACATTCCAAACCTCCCACCTCTCCCGTGAGCACCGCGGGAGGAAAGCCTTTCAGTTGGGTTTCTCTGGCTTTTTGCACAATAAATACCCTAAAAAGAAAAACATTGCAGGAACAGTCGCTAGGCAAGAATGGCCATGGTGTTTAGGGCTGGACACTGAGGAGACCTATTTCCGTAAAACGATGCTAACATACGGAGAAGAAGCCAGGGTAGGCGGATTAGGACCAGATCACACACGCTCTGTGTGCCGGACTGAGAACTGAGGCTGTACGCTCTCCAGCAGCACCTCTCACACTGTAATGTTTACTGAAGTCACTGGGGTCTTGTTAAATGCACGTCCTCATCCAGCAGGTTGGAGGTGGGCCGCCGAGAGCCCTCATCGGTTGTAAGCTCTGAGTGATGTCGATGCTGCTGGCCTTGGGACCACAGCCCGAGCAGCAAGACTCTAGGCTCTGAGCAGCAAACCGGCTGTGGAGAGGGGATGTGGATGGAGGATGTGTGTCACCTCCTCCAAGTCGTGGCGGACAATTTTAAAGACTTCCAGAACTGCGGAATTTTCTTCAGTCTGGTTTATAGAACCTCTCCCTGTATGCCCCACCCCGTCCTTCGGAGGCTAAGACGTCTTACCTTAAGGAAGGTTTTAACCCACACTTTTCCTTTCTTTTGATACAGAGCAAGGCTAAAGAGCTGCCCCTCTCGGCTGTACGTTTTATGGAAGAACTGGGTGAATGTGCCTTCGGAAAGATCTATAAGGGCCATCTCTATCTCCCGGGCATGGACCATGCTCAGCTGGTCGCCATAAAGACCTTGAAAGACTACAACAACCCCCAGCAGTGGACAGAGTTTCAGCAGGAAGCCTCCCTGATGGCCGAACTGCAGCACCCCAATATCGTCTGCCTTCTAGGCGCCGTCACTCAGGAGCAACCGGTGTGTATGCTTTTCGAGTACATGAATCAGGGGGATCTCCACGAGTTCCTCATCATGCGATCCCCGCATTCCGATGTCGGCTGTAGCAGCGACGAAGACGGGACCGTCAAATCCAGCCTGGATCACGGAGATTTTCTGCACATCGCCATCCAGATCGCTGCCGGCATGGAGTACCTGTCTAGTCACTTCTTCGTCCATAAGGACCTTGCGGCTCGCAATATTTTAATCGGGGAGCAGCTTCATGTAAAGGTTTCAGACCTCGGGCTGTCCAGAGAGATCTACTCTGCCGATTACTACAGGGTGCAGAGTAAGTCTCTGCTGCCCATTCGCTGGATGCCGCCGGAAGCCATCATGTATGGCAAATTCTCGTCTGATTCAGATATCTGGTCCTTTGGGGTCGTCTTGTGGGAGATTTTCAGTTTCGGACTGCAGCCCTACTACGGATTCAGCAACCAGGAGGTGATCGAGATGGTGAGGAAGCGACAGCTGTTGCCGTGCTCCGAAGACTGCCCGCCCAGAATGTACAGCCTCATGACGGAGTGCTGGAACGAGATTCCCTCCAGGAGACCCAGATTTAAAGATATTCACGTCCGGCTGCGCTCCTGGGAGGGACTGTCCAGTCACACCAGCTCTACGACCCCTTCGGGGGGAAATGCCACCACACAGACCACCTCCCTTAGCGCCAGCCCAGTGAGTAATCTCAGTAACCCCAGATACCCCAACTACATGTTCCCGAGCCAGGGTATCACGCCACAGGGCCAGATTGCTGGTTTCATTGGCCCACCGATACCTCAGAACCAGCGATTCATCCCCATCAATGGATACCCAATACCTCCTGGATATGCGGCGTTCCCAGCCCCCCACTATCAGCCGGCAGGTCCTCCTAGAGTGATTCAGCATTGCCCGCCTCCCAAGAGTCGGTCCCCGAGCAGCGCCAGTGGGTCCACGAGCACCGGTCATGTGACCAGCTTGCCCTCTTCGGGATCCAACCAGGAAGCCAATATTCCCTTACTACCGCACATGTCCATTCCAAATCATCCCGGTGGAATGGGTATCACCGTTTTTGGCAACAAATCCCAAAAACCCTACAAAATAGACTCAAAGCAACCATCTTTGCTAGGAGACTCCAATATTCATGGACACACCGAATCTATGATTTCCGCAGAACTGTAAGATGCACGACTTTTGTAAATGTGGTATCCAGGAAAAACTAGAAAGCTGTAGGAAAGATTTAAATTCAAAGGTTTTTTTTTGTGTGTTTTTGTTTTTGTTTTTGTTTTTTTAAATTACAGTGAGGTTCTCATTTAGCAGACATTGCAACAAGTATCTTCTGTGAAGTTTAAGTGTGTCTTACCAAGCAGGGCAGACACCAGCCAGAAAAAAAAACCAAACCAAACAAAAACGTTGTGGGATTAACCCTCTATCAGGGGTACATGACATGGCATTGGGATTGGGACATCCGGTTTCAAGTACTAAAAACTGCCAGCCAGTGAAGAGGAAAAGAATTCTGTGATTAAATATCAAACCAAAAAGGAAAGTCAGTGGTGCTTTGTGTATTTGCCTTCGTTCTCCATGACTGGTCTCTCCCCAAAATGTATAGACCGTAGCGTTTGTCTACCTGCTGTCTTATCTCCAGGACAAATGTTCAGGAATTATGTCCATTCAATTTAGACTTTATGCATGCATGTATGGAAATGATACTCAGAATCAATGAGGAAACTTTAGGCCAAATTTGAAATCCCAGAGGGAATCGAGCCATAAGACAAGTATTAGATCCCCCGAAGCCTTCTACACAGTGGGGCTTCTTTGGGAAGGTGCAGAGTGTGCCTCTGTGTGAATTTCCTCTGCTGATCAGGAAGGCCTTTTCCACACTAACCTTTTCCACAGTGTGTTTACACGAGCACTTGAAATAATACAGGGCAGCAGACCATAAGAGGGCTAGATGTGGATGCCAGAATTGATTGTTGGTTGATAGTTCAACCCATTGCATTAGAAATGAGGAACCAAAGGAAGCACAGTCAGGAAAATGGCCCCTCGGTCTAGATCAGCACCCATGGGAGAGGAACAAAGGGGCCCATGGGGACAGCCTCACAGGGGCTTCCCTGGACCCATAACAGTGAAGAGGAGAGGTGTGGCTGCAGACCAGCACATCAGTGCCTACCGCCTCCTGCAGAGGGGTGCTCACCCTCAGAGAGCTCTGAGCAAGTAGGAAAATTCTATGACACCAGTATCTAGTTCAAGTTTCTCTTTCACCTTTTCTTTTCTGATCCGGAAATGTTCACAAATGTTATCCCAGCACCAGAAGTTACGACGATGTATTCATAGAATTGGTTGGAATCCAAAGACTACGAATTCTAGTTTGCAAAATATCACAGTATTTTTAGAGAACAGGTACTGAGTTCTCATTTCAAAGATTACCGTGAACTGGATTTTTTTAAACTGGTGAATAGAAGGAACGTAATTATTTTTGCCTTAGTTAGGAGGGAGGCATCAGATGTGCATCTCATGATGCCACTTGCCCGCCAGCCATCTTTTGCCAAGTTTAGAATTCTTATGGTTTCAAGTTCTATATAGGAAGGAACGTTATGTTTTATTTTTTTTCGCTTGTTAAAAAAATAACTCCTTTATTCTAAGAGCAGTGTCTCAAAGTCTCACTTCTTTTTTTGATTTTACAGCTAAAGAGATTTTTAAAGAGACTTAACAGGATAGAAAATGATTCCTGGAACTGATATTTAATGAGGAGAATGCAAAGGGATTAGAAGCACATTGATGTTTCAGTTTTGTAAAAAAAAAAAAAAAAAGCAATTAGGATGAGAAATCAAGGAAAAATGTTTATGAAATGTGTTATAATTTTCCCAAACACTGAATCTTCAAACAATAAACATGGACTTATTGCTACTGTGAACTCAAAGAATTGGCTATATCCAGTTTTATTGGGAGATAAATTAAGAAATATTTTCGTGACACAAGCTGATTCAAAAGTTACATTTCTGAACTTTAGGTAGAGGAGAATATTTGTATCCTTTTGTTGCTATGCAACTGTTTAATGATGAAGATTCAAACCACAATTTTGTATATCATACGACAATCAATTGTTTTCCAAGAATATTTATTATTTTAAGTAAACACAATTTCAGTGAATCTGAGTTTTTCTAGGAGTCCCTTAAAGGGAAATTAGCATTCCATGAGCCAGTAAAATACCTACTCTGGAAAAACATTACTATGGTTAAAAAATAAATTCAAGTTAGTTTTTTATAAAGAACTATAACATTTATTTTAAACATATTATAATTACTGAGGACATTAAGGTGAGCAAACCAAATTTCAAAACCACTTGTAATAATGTATTTTATAATAGCACTGTGATACTACATAACACAGTCCCTTTTGTATTAAATAGTATTTTTTTCACAAACTGAAAAATACCTTTCGCTTTGTTGACAATGTTTTGTAAGATGACTTTATTTTCAGCTCTTTTCTTTCCTTTTTTTTTTCTTTGCACAAAATTATGTTTATGGTTTGTATCACAGAAGTGAAAATATATCTCTGCATTTTTATATCCGGTCTGTTTCTTTGTTTCCTTTGTTTGTTTCTTTTTAACTCGATATAGATTTTCTTCAAATATATCATGGCAATATTCAACTATCTCTCCCTCCCATATCTTTTCTTATTTTCACTGCATGCATTTAATCACTGTATTACTTAATGTTTGATTTGTTATTATGGGCATTTCAAATAGACAAGCATGGATGTAATGACAAAAAGGCTATTTTATATTGAGGATTTGTGCATTTGTATTTCACACACCAGAGATGATATTAAACACTGATTACTTTATGCTGCTGTTTATTAAAAATGTTTACCATATAATATTATTTCCTGAATATTACTATCATGGAGGTATTTGGGAATTTTAATATTATTTCTCCTAATTATTGACATTTCATAGAAAAAGGAATCATAATTCCTATTCACTGCTTTTTCATTGAAGTGATTTTTTTTTTTTCCAAGTAGGCTTTTAACATAGACTTGGGCATTCTTTTGCCAGAGAACACAGGTGGAAGGGAAAAATCCCAATGATTTCATGACCATATACCAACCAACTCTATATGGCAAGATTTTAGTTTTCAAAATCAAAATAATATATTGAATAATTACAACCAAATGGAATATAAAAATTGGTTTTTCAAAGTTGCATCCTTTTCTGCCTTGTTTCCATGTGAACTTAGACATCAAAAATCATGTCTTAGAACTCTGAAGAAGAAAAAGCTGTGTACATCTTATCGTGTTCAACTTAGATTCCAACCATACTGATAAAATAAAAGAAATGTGGCCGTTTAATTGTCACAGCTTATCTTTATGACCTTCTTTGCCCAAAAGAAAGAGTTCCCCATCTGGCAATTAATACACACTGTCAAGGAAAATGAGTATCATTATGAAAGTTCAAAGAACTTGTCCATTCTGCTATTTAATACAGAAGGGAATACAATAAAACCTTCAGGGCCTTATCCATCTGTTTTAGGTACAGTTCTTGTCACCACCTCAGCAATCAAACTCAATAAAGCAGTCACTTCACATGGCAGCGAGATCGATGTCAGGTTGGGTTTCTCCCTCTCACGTGAATTCTTCAATCTGCCCTTCACTCCTGTTTCCTTCTGTCTCTCCAGGCTCTTCCCCTCCCACCATCCCCAGTCCCTCTAGCTCTGTGATTTGGGCCTTACCCTGAGTTCCTTAGTCACCAACATCTGCACCTCAGATAATGCTTACTGCAAACCCCTGACTACTGATTAAAGGGAGCCTTTCCCAGTGGTTCACAGATGATGACCCATCCCCGTGGTTCACAAGAGTGCAGTTCTCAGATGAGCAGACTTTGGAACTTGTCAGAAATGCAAATTCCCAGGCCCCTCTTTGAAGCACTGAATCAGAAATTCTGGGATGGGACCCAGCAATTTGCGTTTTAACAAATACTTCTGGATTCTAAAGATCGAGAATCACGTTAAAGGCCTCTCGGGGTGGATGTGGGGGAATGGTCATTACCCCCTTAGAAATGTATATATAAGCATTTAATAACATTTTAGCCACTTTAGTTCCCCTAAGGAAAATCAAGTTTTACATATTGAAAAATTTAGCACTAAAACACTTCTTGCTTTAACCATTGCTTTATCCATTTGCCTTAACTATTTAGCGATTTAAATATAACCATTTAACAATTGGTTAAGTTTTTGTAGTTGTTCTCTTGGATAGAAAGCTAACAGCCCTGGCCTTTGACAAGACTACTTTGTCTAGTTCACTCAAGACCCGTATTCTTGGGTAGTAATCAAATAGTAAACCCTTCTTGTGGACCAGCTCAAAAGACTTGGTCTCCTGGCAGTGACGATTAACACAACTAAAAGAACTCTCTGTGTTGCAACTTGCCAAAATTAGGGTCAGGGGTAGGCTGTTCTTTCTTTTTTTCCTCTTTTTTTTTTTTTTTTTTTTTAGTTATGTTCAGTTAGCTACCATATAGTACATCATTAGTTTTTTTATGTAGTGTTCAATGATTGATTAGTGAGATGTTCTTCAACAGATGAATGGATAAAGAAGATGTGGTCCATAAATGCAGTGGAATATTACTGAGCCATCAGAAAGGATGAATGCTCACTATTTGCGTTGACATGGATGGAACTGGAGGGGATTATGCCAAGTGAAGTAAGTCAAACAGACAAACAATTATCATATGGTTTCACTCATGTGTGGAACATAAGCAATAGCGTGGAAGGCCATAGGGGAAGGGAGGGAAATCCGAAGGGAGAGAAATCAGATGGGGAGTCGAACCATGAGAGACTATGGACCCTGGGAAACAAACTGAGGGTCTCAGAGAGGAGGGAGATGGGGGGAGGGGATAACAAGATGTGCGTGAGGCTGGTCTTTCTTGGGAGGAGGAAAGATCCAGCTCCCAGTAAGCATCAAGCAGAAACAGCTGCAGAGGCTCCCCCCATCATCCCTCCAACCCCCGCCCCGAGCTTCCTGTGACAAGCTGACCCAGTTGGCTGGATGCAGTCACCTGTGGCGGTTCCCCTATGTTCCTTTGCCAGAGGCAGTCCATCAGTCCTTGCTGGCTCTGCTCAGACTATGCTCCCCACAGCCATTAGAGACCGAACACTGAGGGAAGACAGCAAGAAGAATTCAAGGGAAGTGCTGGTGGTGAAGCTCATACTGTTCTTAATTTATACAGCTTTTTTTTTTTCAACTAATAGTTCAAATGCTAGGGAGGAAACGCTCTATTAGAGGAGAAGGAGCAAGGGATCGCACACATAAGAGGAAAATGTTTGCAGCCAAAATATGACTGCACCTGAAGCTTGTTACCATAAATGCCAAGAGTATTAATGAGTCTGTTAACTCAGAGGAAGGAGAGCCTTACAAACCATCAAAGTACTCAAGGTCAATGTAATCCCCTGGGAAATTAGGCAGGGGAAGGCTTAAAAAATAAAGACATACAGGGAGAAGGTCTGCTGACATATTTATGACTAGCTGAATCCCAAGCACCTAGGAATTGCTTATTCACAAATGAGGACTCTACCATTTGCTGACCAGGCCTGACACGCTGTGCATCCTCACCAGCATGATCAGGTTAGTAAGTACCATTAGATACTAACGGGGAATGGTTACTTTAGGAGAAAGGCCTTTCTTTAAAATTAGACAGGACGTGGGACACCTGGGTGGCTCAGTGGGTTAAAGCCTCTGCCTTCAGCACAGGTCATGATCTCAAGGTTCTGGGATCGAGTCCCGCATCGGGCTCTCTGCTCAGCGGGGAGTCTGCTTCCCCCCTAGCTCTGCCTGCCTCTCTGCCTATTTGTGATCTCTTTCTCTCACTATGAAATAAATACATTAAAAAAAAATTAGATAGGACGTTCCTCATGCTTTGAAAAAGGCCAGTATCCTGACATGCTGAATACAGATAACTCAGGGAATATTCAGAGTGAAGGAAAGTGGTTCTAAATATCAGTCTTTGTGGACCTGCTCTTGACGGAAATTCAGGTCACACACAAAACAGAACTGACTGCACACAGCCTAGGTTGGTGCTAAAGCTCTCCCTGACCTCAGAGGCACATGGATTTTGAGCAGAAAGAGGGAGAGGTCAGACTCCGCCCTACAGCAGGTGTTTCTTGACCCCTGCAGGCATTGAAATGGTCATCTCTGTTCTCAGTGGGGCTCATTCTAATACAGTTCTCTGAAAGGTTTCTTTTGAGTCCACACACACCTTAAAAATCACTTGGAAGTGGGGCACCTGGGTGGCTCAACTGACTAAGTGACCAACTCTTGATGGCAGCTCAGGTCATGGTTTCAGAGTCGCAGGATTGAGCCCCGGGTCCAGTTCTGGGCCACATGGAGTCTGATTCTTTCTCTAATAAATAAACTAAAACTAAAACTACTATTCAGGCAAAATGACAGCTTAGGTAGGGCCTTTTTATACTTCCAAAGTTCACTCCGCAAACAGTGCATGAGTTGTACTGCTCAGCTGGGCTGCAGTATTTACCTGCGAATCTCAGTGGCTTGCCTTAGATTTACTTCTCACTCATCTCAGCCCCCAGAGATAGGTCTGGTGCTGCAGCCCTGCTCCCAGGTCTCAGGACCAGCTGTTTTCATGGCTCAGAAAAATAGCAAAGACAGAGCTGAAACATGGGCACCTGAAAACCTACCTGGATGTGCTCTATGTCCTGTCTTTCTCGTATATTCTCTTGACCAACACAAATTCTGAGGATGGACCCGACTGTGGGACATGGATGTATCTCGACCTGCTGAGAGGCACTGTGGCCACCCCATCAGAGTCACAGGCAGGCAGGGAGGGAGGGTCTCCTTGCAGGAAGGGGCAAACAGTTGGGAACAAGAACATGATCCCCACCCAGCTCAAGCCCTGAGAGAGTCAGTACAGCAAACCCACAGCGCCTGTGCCCGTCTCACCTCCTGCATTCATGGCAGACCTCCCCAACTGATGCTTTTCCAGCCGACTCAGAGTCAGCCTTAAAATTTTCCAAAGTATTGTCCTGGGTAAGCTACTAATCAGTCAGAAGTAACACGTGAGGTGAAACTTAATTAGCCATCCCTGCAGGGAGAGCAATAATGGTCAAACCGGTTTCTTAAGATTCTCTGGGGAGATTCTGCAAATTATAACCTCAGGACCATCCAAGAATGTCCTGGGAAAGCTACCTTAAAACCTCTTACAAATTCCTCAGAGCAGAAAAAACTATCTCTAGCCCTCCTCCTCGTGCCCTGGATGAAGAGACGGGCATGACTTTTTAACTGCTCCTGCACGGCCGCTGGCTAACCTTGCGTAAGGCAATCTCTATTTCCTTATCCATAAAATGGTGTGAATGTAGCATAGAGGTGAGGCGTAAAAGTTCTGATATTGGGGCGCCTGGGTGGCCCAGTGGGTTAAAGCCTCTGCCTTCAGCTCAGGTCATGATCCCAGGGTCCTGGGATTGAGCCCCACATGTCCTCTCTGCTCAGTGGGGAGCTTGCTTCCTCCTCTCTTTCTCTCTGCCTGCCTCTCTGCCTACTTGTGATCTCTGTCAAAAAATAAATAAGTAAGTAAATAAATAAAAAGTTGTGATGTCATGCTGCCTGGGCTTAAATCCCCCTTTTACCCCTTGGCAACCGTGTAAATGTAGGCAAGTTTCTGAACTGCCTTTTTTCTTCATCTGAAAAAGCATCTACTTCATAGAATTGAAGCTAATTAATCTAAATGAGCTAATATTTATGTCAGCTGCAGTGACATGCACCTGACACAAAGTTACCAAAAAATATAATTTTATGATTTTTCTAGAGTATCTATCTTTCAGAGTTGATATAAGCCTTTAATGAGAACATGTATAAATATGTTAAGAAGTACCTGGCATGCAGTAGGTGTTCAAAAAATGGTAACATTGCTATTATTCAATGTGTTTTAAAGAACCTTTACAAAAGGATACATTATTTTCTAATGTGGTAAAATACTTAGAGCACAAAGTACTGTACCTAATTCTTCATGCACATGCCATAGTATAAAACACCCAGTACCAGTGCAAATGAGGTGGGGAGGGCTTAGTTCTCCAATAATTTCCATCATTTCCCTTCAAAACGGCCCTAATAAACATACGCTAAATAAAAACAGCTTCAAGACACATCCCTAGACATCCTTCGACCATATGTCATCCTTTAGACCCCCAAGCCGATTGCCACCTCAAAGTCTCTCCCATGATGACATTCTGGAATCATCCCTGGGGGCAACTGAGAGCACCGTGAAGAGGTATATTAAATCAATATATGTGAAGGAAGCCTAGAATAATTACATCTTTTAAGCAGTTCCCTACTCCCCCACCACACACACACATACACACTTAGTCACAGTTGTACTTAGATAATACGAAATGCAGTATATCTCAACAATTAGTGTCCCCATGTGGGGAATGAATGAAAGGGAGACCTGATCTTCCTAAAATATTTGAGGGCATGTCAAGTGCCCGGCAGGTGCTGCATTTCTTCATCATCAACCAAAATCCACTCCTAATGGGATTCTGAGTACTTGCCCAAGGTAGGGTGACCAACTGTGTCAGTTTGCCAGGGATCATCCCACTGTTAGCACTGAAAGTCCTTTTTTCCAAGAGAGTCCCCATGGGGCGGGGGCTGGGTGGTTCAGTCAGTTAAGCATCTGCCTTGGGCTCAGGGCCTGATTCCTGGGTCCTGGGATGGAGCCCCACTTTGGGGGGGCGTGGGGAGGAGGTCCCTGCTCATCAGACAGTCTGCTTCACTATTTCCCTCTGCCCTTCCCCTGATCATGCACATGGGTACACACACACACTCTCTCTCTCTCTCTGTATCTCTATCTCTCTCCTATGCTCTCTCTCTCTCTAAAATTAATTAAATAAAAATCTTTAAAAGAGAGAGAGAGAGAGCCCCTATGCCTAGGCAAACCCAGACTCTTGGTCATCTTACCTAAAGCAAAGAATGATGTGAAATGAAAGCCAGCATGTACGGGTTCCAAGTTCCTCTCTGTCAGGTAACCACAAATTCCGATATGAATAGTGTTCAAGTGGCCCCCTGCATCTCAGGTGCCTTAGGGGGAGAGACTGAATTATTCTGTAATTAACACAGTTCTGAAATTGGGGGGAGCCTGCAACCTCAACTTTACAAAGGGGAATGAAGCATTTCTTTGAGCCTAGGCTTTTATAAGCTAAAAAAAATTTTTTTTAATGAGAAATTTCAGGAATTCAAGTTGCTCAACTATGCTGCCCACCTCTTTCTTCCTGTTTGATCTTTGAAGATTAGCATTCAGTATTTTTCCTGACATTTATATTGAGGAAGGAACATAAGATTATTAAAAACAGAGAAACTCAATATTGGGAATGCACATCAAAAGGTCTTCAAGACAAAGAAGGGATCAGATGATTGGAAACCAGAGTTACTAGAAGCATGTGTGCTGCACTTCATTTTCTAGTTAACAGCGTAACATACGTCAAAATATGATTTAAAACACTTCTCACAGCTGAGCTGACATTTGGCGCTCCTCGGCCTTTTTTTGTTCTTGAGGATGGGGGTTCAAATCCAAACGAGGTTAACACTTTGTACTGGTACATATTCCTGGTGGATGAGGAAAACAGTCTTTTAGTTTAAGTAAAATGAAAACATCTGTCCAAGTCCTGAGGGAAAGAATTGTTTTTAAAAAGAGGGGGAAGGGATGCTTGGTTGTTGAAGCTGGAAGTAACCTCAGTAACTTTGCAAATGTTAAATAATCACACTGCTCATTGTGTCCCTCACCTAAGATGGTGAAAGTTTGTGTATGAGCCTTAGTTCAGTCTTAATTTTTCAGATATCATACTCTTTTTACCCCTTAACACTGTCTAAAGGCATATGGTAATGTCTAGGAATTGGTTTCAAGTTCTTTTCATACTAATCAGGGTAAACCCGGCTCGGTAAGTGACTGAATTTTGCCACATAACTTGTCTTGGTCAGAAGTTGGATAAGTTGTATTAACAACAATAATAAATAATAATATATCATTGTAATTCATACAACTATATAAGTTATATTAATTAGCCATTATTGGATAACAAAATACCACAGACTTACTGTTTTAAAACGATGCCCATTTATTAGCCCACGGTTTTGGTCAGATCTGGCATGGCATGAAGGAATTCCCTGTACAGGTTCTCATAAAGTGTTAACCAAACTGAGTTCTGACCTGGAGCTCAGGTTCTCTTCCAAGATCATGCATCTGTAGCAGAATTCAGTAGCTTCTGATTGTAGATCGGGGCCCTGATGCTCTTGCTGGACTTTCTGTGAGCAAGAGACCATAGCAGTTTCTAGAGGCTGCCCACATTCCTTGCCAAATGACCCCCTCAGTTTTCAAAGGTAGCAGAAAAGAATCTGCCTCACAAAGAATCCCCCTCACACTTTAAATTACTGACTTCAGGGGGCGCCTGGGTGGCTCAGTTGGTTGGACGACTGCCTTCGGCTCAGGTCATGATCTTGGAGTCCCGGGATCGAGTCCCACATCGGGCTCCCAGCTCCATGGGGAGTCTGCTTCTCCCTCTGACCTTCTCCTTGCTCATGGTCTCTCTCACTGTCTCTCTCTCAAATAAATAAATAAAATCTTTAAAAAAAAAAATTACTGACTTCAGGAAGAGTCCAATCCTTTTAAGAACTCACCTGATTAGGTCAGGCTCACCCAGGATGACCTCCTTTTCTTAAAGTCAACTATGCCATATAACTTAACTGAAAGAGTACAAAAATGCATCATATTCAGAGTCCTGAGGATTATGAAGGGGATGGAGATCTTGAAGGTAAGGTCATCTTAGAATTCTGCCCGCCATAAGAAATAAAATGCAACGTTTCTTTTTTCAATCCTTTAGGCTTACTTTTAGGGGGAAAAGACACAGAGAGAAAGCCCCAAAAAGCATATAAAAGGACTTAATAAAATTTACTCTCCACTTGAAAGTACAAAAGCAATAAAAGTTAATGTAAAAATAATTATTCAGTAGTTGGTATACTTTCTCTGAGCAGCAGGATTCCACATATTTATCTATAAGTTACAGAAGTCAGACTGAGTTCTTAATGAATATATAATCTAAAAGACAAGTCAGAATTCACATTCAGTTAACAGATTTATAGTGGGCCTTTATTACATGTCAGGCACTATATTATTGTACAGTAGTGGCCTAGCTTTCTTGGGTTTGCATTTTAGCAGAGGAAGACTCAGAAAGCAAACAAGTAGGAACACAGTTGGAAACAGATGCACCCAAAATCACACACACACACACACACACACACACACACACACAAAATAGCAGATATGCCAAAGGAAAAATTTATTGAGAGTAGTGATGATTTTTTAAAGAAGGACAGAGACTTCACTTGGTAGAACATGAGACATTTGAGGCTGGGTAGCCAAATGGTTAAAAACATGGGATCTGGAGCTAGATACCCTGGGGCTGCCTCCTGACTCTGCCGGCATTCCAGTTCTGTGACAATGTCCCTCCCTCTTCTGCAAAAATTAGAATAATAGTACCTACCTTATAGAGTTGTTTCTGACTATGAAATGAATTCCCCCAGCGCACTGAGAATGGTGTGCCCAGCACGTGGTAAGCACAGGTGTTGACTATCAGTCCGAGGGGTTGGTGGCCATTACTGCCATCAGCCTTCACAATAATTCTGAGAAGTGGGTGTTGTTACTGGCCACATCCTACAGGGGAGAAAATGCAGGCACAGGGAGGCTAAGTAACTTCTTCAAGACTCTGCTGCCTATGCAGACATAGGTATCTTGGGACACAACTGGGTCTGTCCAAGAGCACACATTCTTTACCCAGACTAACCAATGAACTAAGACAGTGGAAGGACTACAGATGGGATTTATTTTCCTGAGTGTGCTGGTTTATCTAAAACACAGAGCCCCACAACAATGCATCTGATGAACAAGGCAGAGAAGGACATGGCTCAGGAATGAGATGCCAGCAAGGACACACCATCCATGCTATCATGTATGGGGAAATTTTATTAAAACATGTGCCATCATAGATGGAAGGTGAGTCCATATGGAGAAAAACATTTTCAGATAGGCCTCTACTTAGAAGTTTGCAATTTCAAGTGACCTGGATGTCCAAACAGCTGATGCTACTAGCCTCCAGCCCCTGCTGCTGTTAATGCAAGAAGCAAATCTAGCCCGTTGCTACCCCCGTGCTCCATGTGGGCACAAATGTGCACACACAGATGTGCACACACATCTCACTGCCACCCTTCTCCAAAGCCCCAGTTCCACTTATCAGCTCAGGAGCCTCTGTAACCAAAGCCCATCTCCCATCCACACAGGAGCTAAGCTAATTGTAAAAACACAGGATGTTGGCCCGCCAGTGAGTACAACTGTGATCCCATTTACTTAGTACCGCCAAATACAATAGAGCCAAGCCCCCAGAGGCAGATTAGCAGGAAGCTGTCTTTCCCAGAAATTTCATTCCCAAAACAGGTCCAGGAGTTCTAACCGCTTTATCCCTTGAGGCCCAATGTTGCCGACCTTTCTAAGTGCCTGTACCTTCTTCTTGGTGCCCTGGGGGTTGTGTTTAAAATCTATGCCCTGCCTGCAGCTCTCCAGCCCTTCTGCTCTGTGGGCTCCTACCTCAGTGATTCTTTTGTTCTATTGTCTACTTTGTCATTATCCTCCCAACTTGAACCTGCGATGTAGCCATGGAGTGGACAACCTCTTCTAAATCACCTACTGCCCTGCATCCCTTTCCTCTGCTTATGCCTGGTTCTGTCACAGAAGGGTCACTCTCCTGACACCCAATGTTTTATCGGCTAAGTTCAATTCAATCAGCATAGACTGATGCCCCTCTGAGCCAGGTGCTTAGTGCTGGGAAAGCAGTGATGAAAAAATAAGTGTCCATGCTCCTTGCCCTTAGGAACTTACATTCTGGTAAGGAAGAAAACCCCAGAAGCAGATCACTTCAAAATAATGTGGCAACGATCTACAAAGATGTGTCCAGGTTAAATGAGAACACAACCCATCCTGGTACTTCAGGAAGACTCTGAGAAAGAATTTATGTCTTTTGACATATGTGACAGCTGGTTAGCCAGATAAAGAAGAAGAGGAAGAGAATCTAGGTAGAGAGCCTAGGCACGATGGTAGATACAGGGAAGAGACAAGCAGCTCAGGGATGCTGCTTTTTCAAGTGTGAAGCAGAGTGAGCATCAGTAAAGAAAACGTTGATGGGAATAATAGCACGGGAGGTTTTGTAGCATCATGTTAAGAAGCTTGGATTTAACTCTATAGTGCATGGTTTCTTAAGCTTTTTACATCACAGGCTAGGCTAAACTTAATGTATTCCATGATCCTGTTCTACCAAAAAAAAAAAAAAAAGTCTATGTGCACACATGTACACATATACACATGTATACACATATAAGGTTGCTCATGATTTTAGCCCCCCAACACTGCCAGAAGTCAATCTACATTTAAAACCCTGTAGATGAAAGTAGGGTAAACTGGGGTGGTGAGGGGGATCACTTGCACTATTTTCAGCAGAGAACGACCATGTTAGTTTACATACATTACACAGAGCTATCATGACATGCAACTCTGGAGTAAAGGAGTGTTGTATAAAGATGTTCTTCTGGCATGGAGGACATGGGGAGTTAGAGAGGAGAAGGGAGTTGGGGGAAATTGGAAGGGGAGGTGAACCATGAGAGACTATGGACTCTGAAAAACAATCTGAGGGTTTTGAAGGGGTGGGGGGTGGGAGGTTGGGGTACTAGGTGGTGGGTATTATAAAGGGCACGAATTGCATGGAGCACTGGGTGTGGTGAAAAATAATGAATACTGTTATGCTGAAAATAAAAAATAAATTAAAAAAAAAAAAAAAAAAAAAAAAAAAAAAAAGATGTTCTTCTGTGTTCTAGCAAGAAATAACAGGGCTGTGAGCTCAGGCACTGGCGATAAGGCTTGTGAAGAAGCTAGAAAATCATGAGTCATTGAAGTTGAGTCTCGAGGACGGAGTCAGACAGACCTTCAGATTTCCAGCTTGAGAAACTGAGTGAACAAAAGGAAATAGAAGGTTAATGGAGAGGAGGAAAGGCAATGAGTTTATTTTGGGACATTCTGAATTTGAAATGTCTTTGAAACAGCTGGTGAAGAACTAGGCAATTGAGTTTACTAGGCTGAAGTCCCGAGGAGAGGTCCAGCAGGGGTCATATGAGAGCTTACCAACTAGATTTTCATTGCATTAAAGTACAATATAAATACCAATTTCTAAAAATTCAGAACAAAGAATGTTTTAATTTTACCTTTTTCTTTGACCTTAACATAATTTCCCCTAGGACAAAACTTTAATTTTTGTTTGTTTGTTTGAGAGGGGGTGGGAGGAGGGAGAGGGGCAGAAGGAGAGAAAATCTGGAGCAGACCCCATGCTGAGCGTGGAGCCCAATGTGGGCTTGATATTTCAACGCTGAGATCAGAACCTGAACTGAAATCAAGACCCCAACGCTTAACGACTGAGCCACCGAGGCGCCCCCAGAACAAGATTTTGAAGAAATAACAAAAGATCCTACGTTTACTCTCACAGTTTCTCCCTATTAGAGTCAAAGGAGCTGCGGGACCACTCTAATATCATCAATAAATCTAGCTAAAACCCCCAAACTGGGTGCATTCCCTTCTCACTGAAGTGCCTGTTTTCACTTTCACCTTACACTCATAAACCTACATAAATCCACGTTAAAATCTAATGGATATAAAAGGCAGCCAAAAAAATTCAATCTTAGATCCTGGTTGATGTTTTCATAGGAAAAACTCTTTTATAGTCAGTTTTATGAAATATAGACTAAAATAATTTTGTTGTGCCAAGATGTTAGTAAAATTAATTTTTTGTTGGGAATTTGTAAGCTATCATACCTGGACACGGAATTGAACATGGAGCCTTCTAAATGATTTCCCCCCACAATCCATTCTCCACAAAGGGAACCAGAGTAATTTTGTAAATGTAAATCAGAGCGGAACTCTCTCTTTCTTTCTCTGACTTAAAACCATCCACTGGGTTCCCATTGCTATTCAGATGAAACCTAACCCCCCCACCCAGGGTGTTGGGCCCCACTCTAATTAAATCCCACTACCTTTTTCAAGCCCTCCGTGATTTCTTTTTTAAGCCCTGCTTTTTCCTGACTAGAACTATTGTGTTTTCATCTTCCTGGAAGAATCTGCCCTCCATTTCATAAAGCTGGCTCCTTTTCATCTTATCTTCGAGGTACCCCCTCAAACTCCACTCCTGACAGAGGTCTTCCCTGACCACCACGTCTAACCTTCAACTACCTGCTGCACTCCCGGTCACATTACTCTTTTATTGTCCACGTGTCACTGGTCATGTGTTTTTGTTTTGTATGCTTGTTTCATTTTTGAGTGGTTTACTATATACTGGAACCATAAAGGCAGTCACTTCATTTGAATTGTTCCACAGTACATAATTATAATAAGTCGTTAATATTTGTGGAATGAATGAACTAATTGAACTGATAGTTTCCATAAAATTAGTAAAACAAATAAGCAACCAAAAAGCACTCTGAACCATGTTGCCCATTTCTTCAGTTGGCACCGGTAAATGAACACCTTTCAGTAGCTCCTGGCCTGTTGAAGAAGACAATAGGCAATTGTAATCCAGCGTGATAAATGCTAATGAAGAAGTAAAATAGAAGGTCCTTTAGGATCACAAAAGAGAGGAACCTAATCTTGTCTTAGAGCATGTCCGGAGGAATCGTGGGCAAAGTTAAATCGAAAGATGAGTGAAGAAAAGTGGGGGGTGGGGGGGTGGAGAAATGGTGGAAGGGATGTGGTAAATGTCTAGGTAGAAGGAACAGCAGGAGCAAAACCCTGTGGCAAAAGATGGGAACCTGAGACATTTTAAGTACTTCTCTGTTCCTGGAACATCCTCCCAAAGTAACTGTAGGGTACGATGACATAATAATGTACGCGAACGTATTATGAATGGTACCTTGCTATGTAAGTATGATTAATAAGCTCAGACTTGAACGTAATGATCACTTATTATCCGATCGTTCCTGGTATTCAAAGAACAAGGAACGCATTCCAGAGAAGGACTTCTGAAAGAAAGATCCTGGGACTTCACCTACCCTTTACACTAGTTAGGTACAGTCTATGTTGATGCACTGAGTCGGCTTGGCCCGGGCGGGGGGCGGGGGGCGGGGGGGGGGCGGGGATGTTGCTTTGACAACGGATCCCACGGCCTGTCAAAGTGAAACGGTTGGACGATTGGCTGCGAAGGTTTCCAGAGGCCTGCCCCCCGTCGCTGATTGGATGAGGGGAGACCCAGCTCCGCGGCTTTCCCGCAGGCTCCTGTTGCTTGGCAACCGATTTGCGACCTCCAGCACCGCGGGCACCCAGTAACACCTTCACACCTGTGAAGCGTAGACTGCACCGACTAACGACCCCCTCCGCTGCCTCCGCTTCGACCTCTCGCGCCCGCTTCACGCACGAACAACACGAGTTGTCCCAGGTGCTGCTCCAAGTGTCCGTTTTCCTTCCGGAAGTCTCAGCTGGGAGGAGTCAGAGGAGGAAAGAAAGTTGTTGTAAATCCAACTTAGAGCCACTTACCTTGGGAGGACAGCGTTCTGGGGCTCTAGAAAACAAGTAGATGAGGTGGGTTTGCTCACCTAACTCGGTGTGGAAGAGAGACCTATAAACTCCGACATCTGTCCCAGAGTAGAGGCTTGGGGACAAGTGCCAGACCCTTTGCAGCCTTATCATGTACAGCAGAGCTTACTTATTGCTGGAGAGAGACTTCCAGGAGCTGAAGGAGAACAACTTTAAGGTGAGTGCTGGGAACTTGGAGGGATGTGTCTCGTTGGGGTACGAATTTTTAAAAGCATTTCAATCCGTGTTTACTCTGTAAGGCATAATTTAGTTAAGCTTCATTCACCACTGCAGTTTTGTGATTTAATGAATTGATTGCACCGTAACAATCATCTTATAAAAATAAGAATTACTATGATTTCATAGTAATAAGAGTTAAAAATATAGAGCACACTGTGCTGAGTAATGTATGTGTATTTAAGCCCTGACTATCTGGTAGTGACGGGTAGGTGCGGGGTAGGGCTCATTAATTACAACATTATTAAATAAGGAGTGTGGTGTTTGTCCTACCAGACACTTAAGCCCCAGAAAGGTTCAGTAAATATTTGGCCCCAAGCTTCCATCACAAGCTTCCTTTTTTTTTTTTTTTTTTTTTTTAAGATCTTATTTATTTATTTCACAGAGAAATCACAACTAGGCGGGGTGGGGGGGCAGGTCCCCCGCTGAGCAGAGAGCCCAATGCGGGGCTTGATCCTAGCACCTGAGATCATGGCTTAACCCACCGAGCCACCTAGGTGCCCCATCATAGGCTTTTCTGATTCCAGACCCCTTGCTCTTAAGTCTTAAGTTCTACTACTTACTGTCTACTGCACTTTTCACCCAATGCTATCATATATAATACAGAAGTGCCTTTCCCTTATAACTTTGACACAGGGGAAGGCTTTGCCCGGAATGCCACCACAGTGAGGTCCAGAGGGTGCCACAGACTGGTGTATCACTTATTCTACAGAGAATAAAAAATGGAAGGGAGAGGGAGGGAGTCCTTCAGAGAGAAAGCCGCCTTAGAGGGAGGGCGCACAGGGTTACCAACAGTTGCTTAAAGTGCGCTTCCATGGCATTGTTCTGTTTCCACCCCTGCTATAGAAACATTGTCTTCTCTGGATGTCAGGAACAGTGATTGAGTCCAATAAAAATCGCAGACATACCAACCTAACATTTGATGTTGTTTGTTTCTGCTCTGCCTGCACTCTGTGGTTCTCTTGTGAAAGAGAATTTGATGAAGGAAGTGATACATGACTATAAATAATGTAGATAATAGAGATATAATGTTAATCCAGATGAGCATTTAACACACTTAATAACTGTGTGGTTGGTTAGAGATAGTTGTTGACTCTATTTAAGTGTATCCCTCAGCATAAACGATACACTTTTCCATGAAATACAGTTTTGTCCCTCCTTTGGGATAGAACCTCAAGCATAGGAAAATTCTGTTATTATATAGAAGTGTAATTTTGGAGTTGTGTTTTTCTTAATGAAAATTTTCTACTTCATGCCTTCCATATGGCATCCATATAGTTCTTTTGTTCTTTAAAGCTTTGAGGAAATGTATCTTTCCAACTATTTCTGTGTTTTCTATTTGGAATCTTAAATTGCCTATTGATTTATATAACTCACATCTCAAGCTTGACTTTGTAGTCCCATTTGTGATTTCCATGCTTATGATTTATTTTAAATTTACCATTGTGTGTGTGTTTTGGAATCTACCTTAATTTCTATGTAATTAAACAATATATAATATATGACATCTCCCCAAATCAACAAATTCATAAATTAATTAGGAAAAGAAAATGTGGAGTTTATGGAATTCACTGTAACTTGACATCTGATTTTCAAAGCTGTATATTAAATATTTTCTTCTGCTTTGATTTTTTTTAATTAAAGGGTATTACTGCCTTTCCTATACGTGAAGATCTAATGGAATGGGGAGCCGATATTGAAGGTCTACAGAATACATTTTGGCATGGTTTGTGTTTTCGAAACCAATTTACTTTTTTAAAGTCTTTATACCATTATTAGCTTATCTTCTTTACATGAATAATAAGGTTACAATATATAAATTCTCTAGAATTCTAAAGGTATTCACATGTTGTTTTTTCATCATGTGGCTTAATTTCTTACCATTTGTTAATGTAGATGGGAATTTTAGATTTGAATTTTTATGCCAAATTTTAATGTTATTACACTTTTAAGAAGCAGACACAATAAAGCACATCATTTGGGAATATCATGTAAGTTTTCTATGAAATCATAGAAGAGCTATCAAAATTCCTACTTGCATAAAAATCCCAGTTATCTCTCATTTTTTTCCTCCATGATTTTTCCCAAAATTTTCATAAATCAAATTCTCAAGAAGACTGGGCCACTATAACCTTTAATAACCATACACTCTTTCTTTATGGATTAACAAAATAGAATTGTTGAGTCAAGTAGGGGAGAAAATCTAATATGTGCTATTATTGGATCTTAAATGAAATGCTGAGAAGACAGTGATTAGTTAATTTTGCCTTGGAAGGTCAGGAATGCCTGTCTTCTCAAGGAAGTGACATTTGAGTTGAATCCTGAGGAATGGGTAAGTTTGTCAGGTTTGGAAGGAGGGGGAGGAAATTCAGTCTGAGTTAACAGCATGGTAAAAGCTTATAAACAAGAAGACAGTTCTAGAACAGTGAGTTCAGTAAATATGAGCAAAACAGTGAAAGGGGCAGGTGTTAGGGGATGTAAAGGACTGGGGGAAACAGGCTGAAAACACAGTGGAATTAGATTATGAGCAGACTGTCTTTTTTCCACTGTACATGTTTTCCTGCTTTGTCAAAGATTATTTGACCATAGAGTTGAGGGTCCATATCTGGGCTCTCTACTCTGTTTCACTGGTCTGTGTGTCTGTTTTTATGCCAGTGCCATGCTGTCTTGGTGATCACAGCTTTGTAGTAAAGATTGAAATCAGGCAACGTGATGCCACCAGTTTTTTTTTTCTTTTTCAACATTTCCTTAGCAATTCCGTGTCTCTTCTGATTCCATACAAATTTTAGGATTATTTGCTCCAGCTTTTTGAAAAATAACCAGAGGAATTTTGATCGGAATGACATTAAAAGTACAGATTGCTCTAGGCAGTATAGACATTTTAACAATGTTTATTCTTCCGATCCAAGAGCATGGAAATGGTCTTCCATCTTTTTGTGTCTTCTTCGATTTCTTTCATGAGTGTTCTATAGTTCCTCGAGTACAGATCTTTTACCTCTTTGGTTAGGTTTATTCCCAGGTATCTTATGGTTCTTGGTGCTATAGTAAATGGAATTGATTCTCTAATTCCCCTTTCTGTGTTTTCATTGTTAGTGTATAAGAAAGCAACTGATTTCTGTACATTGACTTTGTATCCTGCCACATTACTGAGTTGCTGTATGAGTTCTAGTAGTTTGGGGGTGGAGTCTTTTGGGTTTTCCATATAAAGTATCATGTCATCTGCGAAGAGAGAGTTTGACTTCTTCATTGCCAATTTGGATACCTTTTATTTCTCTTTGTTGTCTGATTGCTGTTGCTAGGACTTCTAATACTATGTTGAACAAGAGTGGTGAGAGTGGGAGATGGAGAGGAGAGGGAAGTTGACGGAAATTGGAGGGGGAGATGAACCATGAGAGACTATGGACTCTGAAAAACAATATGAGGGTTTTGAAGGGGTGGGGGGTGGGAGGTTGGGGGAGCCTGGTGGTGGGTATTATGGAGGGCACATATTGCATGGAGCACTGGGTGTGGTGCATAAGCAATGAATTCTGTTACACTGAAAAGAAATTAAATTTTTTAAATGGGGGAAAAAAAGATTATGAGGAGACTGTTAGACTATGTAGAGGACTTTATGTACCATATGATCCAATTTACTTCTAAAACTCTAGGGACCTCGAGGAGTCTAAGCTAAAGAGAAACATCAGATTTTAATTAATCAATACAACATTACACTTTAGCAAAAATATTTGTTTCTTTATTATAGGATTATTCTTCCAACTGACAATAAACTTTACATCACAGTACAATTGTGTGCCTCCAGTTGTGAAATTCCTAACAATTCCTTTTCATCCAAATGGTAAGAACCAAATGAGATTTTTATCATTGGGGCTCTGTCCCTATTATCCTTGTTCCTTATAAGTGTTTGATAATGTTTCTAAAAACTTTGTTATGGTTATATTTAGTAAGCATACCTATTGGGGAAAATACAAAGAGGCGGAAAAATATTATCACTTTGAATCGTAATTCAGAGAGCTATTCCTCTCAACATATAAATAAATTTATTTGCTTTTTACTATGTATATATTTCTTCTACATAGTTGAAGTATTACATATGAAGTTTATAAAATGACTTTTTTTTTTAAAAGATTTTATTTATTTATTTAACAGAGAGAGGGAGATCACAAATAGGCAGAGAGGCAGGCAGAGACAGAGTGGGAAGCAGGCTTCCTGCTGAGCAGAGAGCCTGATACAGGCCTCCATCCCAGGACCCTGAGATCATGACCTGAGCTGAAGGCCACCCAGGCACCCCTAAAGTACATAAACTTTTAAAAACTTCTCTATAGCCAACAATGTGATAAACAGAGACAAAATATGTTGACTTTTGCAAACCAAGGTATAATAATTGCAATGTGTAAAACAGAATATCTACAACATATAAAGAACACTTAAAAATCACTAAGAAAAATATAAAGCAATAGAAAAACAGACAAAGGTTATAAACAAACACTTGATAGAGGAAACATAACAAAAAAAACATAAAAAGATGTTCAGCTTCACTAGAAGAAAATAAATGCATATTAAAACAAGAATTTATGATTCATTGCTTATGCTTACAAAATGTTAAAAAATTATCCAATTTTAGTAGGGATGGGCAAACACTAGGTGGGTGGGTTTTCTGATATAATGATGACCTCACTGTGACATTTCTGGTAAGCAGTTTGGTAGTTTCTAATCAGCTATAAAAGGCAAATAGCCCTAAATTCCTGTAGTACCATGTTTATAAATTATTCCATAGAAATACTAGCACAGGTGTGGAAGAGTATGTATACTATTTAAAGGTGTTTGTTCCCAGTAATGATGTTGGAAATAGGGAAAAGGGGAATAATCTCAGTGTCTGTTAATATAGGAATTTTTAAGTAAAATATCTTACTGCTGTGTACATAACAAGGAAGAAATATAAAGCTAGACTTTTTGGTCACTGCTATTCCTAGAATATTCACTACCTGGCACATAGCTGGTACTCAAATATATTTTCATAAATGTGTCAAGAAATATGTTGGTAATTTACTATTAAATGAAAAAAAAAACCCTCAAAGAATAACACATAAGATATAATTCCATATAATTAGAAAAACTACATTAACAGTCACACACACACACACACACACGCACACGTGTATGTGTACATTTGTATAGACCAACTGGTGGATTTTTTTTTAAAGATTTTACTTATTTATTTTGGAGGGAGAGAACACACGTATGCATGTGCACACAGACGGGGAGGGGCAGGGGGAGAGGGAGAAAGAGAATCTCTGAAGCAGATTCCATGCTGAGCACAGAGCCTGATGTAGGGATTGATCTCAAGACCCTGAAATCATGACCTGAGCCAAAACCGAAAGTCAGATGCTTAACCGACTGAGCCACCCAGGTGCCCCTAGACCAACTGGTAATAACTCTAAAGAGTGGTATTAGTATACAAGGAAGCTTTTATATTTTACTTTATATACTTCTATGTACTTTTTTCCAAGTACATTATTACTTTGTAACTAAAACCTATTTTAAGGGATAAAATTAAATTTATGGTACACAATTCATTGTGTACATTTGCTATTATTTGTTTAACATAAACATAAGTGGAATTACTGGTTAAATGTAGTGAGGGGGGGTTGGTATTCTTATACCCTACTCCTCACATCTTCCATTTCCGGAATAAAAAGAACCTCTGTCTCTAGGAGGAAAAGTACAGGAAACTTGTGATTGCTCTTCTTTCCCTCCCTCACTCCTTGAGTGACTTACCTATTGGAAAAATAGGGAATAAAAATTGAACACATGTGGCTCAGCACTTTCTCAACACTTTCTTTCCAGTTTCAACCCATGTTTCTTCAAAATGGGTGCCTTCTTGCTTTCTCTAGGAAGGAGACAGGCCAGCTTTCAGTTTGGGTGTTAAGTTCAAATCACGGTGCTTTTGTGGAGCTCAAGTAAAGCCATTGGTCACATGCATTCTCCATTTCAGTCTTACCTATAGTAGAGTTGGTGTTTTACTTCCATCTTTCAAAAGTTAGGTCTGTTTCATTATATATGAGCTTGGGAGGAGGGGAGTGTTATTTATTAGCCCCAAACTTCAAAGGATGGCTCTATATGGTTCTAAGTCTTTAGATACGTAAAGCCAGGTTGCCTTTCGGGATGTTATTTACACTTCCACCAATAACTATGTATAAAGTCCTCATTTAGCACTCCAAATCTGGGCACTCCAAATCAGAGACATTTTTTTCCAATTTCATAAGAATGTCACTGTTATTTTAATAAAAACTTCTTTGAATACTTGTGAGTTGAACCATTTTTTTTCATGTCTGTTGATTGCATTTCTTATTTTGTGAACCATCAGACTTAACAATGTTATTATATTGTATTAGATATTGCAAATATTTCCCTTTGTCACTAATTTTTAAATTTTTCTTATGCTGTTTTTTTTATATATGGGATTTAAAAATTTTTATGTAGTCTTATCCTTTGAGATTTTTCCAGTTACCTTTAAACTTAGATGATCCTTTCCCCAAACAAAATCAAATCATCATTTTAATTTTTTTTAGTTATTCCATAGTCTTATTTTTCATATTTAACTCCATTCCTCTTTTAAAATAGTTATTTAATTAATTTGTTAGGGCATAGGCCAAGCTTCTCTATATCTTTCCAATCTGTGTATAACAGAACAAAGCTGGCAGGGTGGTTTCAGCATCCTCAATGTGCAAGTGTCATTTCTAGATATAAGACTTTTACTCTGGGACCGTTTCCAGACAGTGGGAAGGGAAAAAAGATAAAGAGGGCAAAACAGCTTCCTTCAGGAAGTATGACCTAGAAGTTGCATGCTTGCTTTCTGCTGATATCCCACAATTACAACTTAGTTACATGGCCACATCTTGCTGGGGAAAATACGGACAACCATGTATTTATCGAAAACCACACATAGGGTGGAGACAGGGGCAGGCATAGTGCTCCTTATTCCAGAAGAGATGGAAGGAAGGAAGCCTAAATACCAAAGGATAATGAGTAATTTGCACAGCACTTGTTAATGTCATTGGTTGATAATCTTCTTTGGTTGCTGAGTCATAATTGCACTTTCAACATACAACAATTTTAATACATAGTAGGATTTGTTTCTAAAGGCTCGTATCACATTAATCTCATGTCCCACCCTGCGGTTCTAATTATTGTAGTTTTATAGTACAGTGTCAAATCAAACACCCCTTTTTACCTTTTAAAATTTTATTTTCAGTTTGTAACTTTTTATTGAGAGATTTTTCTATTAGAGTAGAAATGTTTCTCTTAGTCATTTACAAAAGCTTTTTTTATATATTAGTAAGACTATTATTGATAATGATAATCTGTCATTTGGAAAGATTTGCTACACGTCAGGTACTCTATTAAATACTTTATTTTTTAATCAGTGAAGGAAGGTACTTTTATGATATGCCCATTTCACAATTTAGGAACATGAGACCTAGAGAGGTAAAGTTAAATTGTTCAACATAGCAGAGCTGACAGGTGGGGGAGTCAACATGCAGATCTATGTGTGTCTGAACCAAAGTTCATGCTTTTAACAGCTACACTCTATCAGCTGTCAGTCACATTCATTGAAGATACTTTTTCTGCTTTGTCTTTTGCTTTCTGATGTTGCCTGTGCTATTTTGATGTTCATAAATTTTAAATAATAATTGTATTATATGTGTCAATATTCATGTATTACTTTAATACAGTAGACCAAAATACTGGTCGGGCCTGTATAGATTTTTTGGACGACCCCAATAAGTGGAATACAAGCTATACTTTGAGCAGCATCTTACTAACCCTCCAGGTAAGAACAGATTAATATAATGGTCTCTTTAATACTTTCAGTTATCCCAGTTATTCAAAATATAAGGAGTGGGATGTGCAATGAATATTTAAATGATTGAAGGATTTGAGTAAACTTATTTAAATCAACAGCATTTTACGCCAAGGCTATAAAATGGAACTTATAAAGATTATTGTTTTAAAGTGAAATTGATAGTTCATGCCCTTTATAGTGAAGGAATATTTATTTTATTTTAAAAAGAACTTTATGATTTCAATTGTAGAAATTTAGTCTCAACCTTTCTTTTGGCTTCTAACTTTATAATACTGGATATGAACTTTCCTCATTCATGAAGCTTGCCTTCCTCAGAAAGGTGAATCAGATGACTACAACTTAAAATATTCAGCTTTATTCTTTATTCCTGACAGTGCTAGCTACTTGCTCTTTTATAAACTTTCATATCAAATCCAGTGATTTATTCTTTAATTCACTCATTAAGGCAGAGATTTTTTTCCTCCCTGCAGACTGATGCGTGTTTCTGGAATGGCCCTTTGCCCCTTTGATTCATGGTCCTTAGAAGCATGCCTCAGTGTTCTGTTATTTCTGACCCTCCAAAAAACCTCCTTTCTCAACTGGTGCTAAAATAAATTATTTCAGTGCCACTTGCTTTGACCACCTATAATCAGGCTCAGCGATGTTTCTGTGGACCTACCAACCCCCTCGCAAGCATGTATGTGCTCTCTCAAATAAATAAATCTTAACAACAAAAAAAAAGGAATAGTAAAACAATGTGTTGAGGCTCAGCAGGCAGTCTGCTTGGAATTCTCTCTCTCCTCCCACTGCCCCTCTCCCAACCCCATTAATACAACTTATCCAGAGCATGCTCTCTCTCTAAAAAACAGGGGGGGAGGAATGGAAAGGAAAAGAAAATCACTGATAGTCATAAAGAAAAACCTGAACCCTACTGTGATTATCATTTCCCTCTAATGTTTTCTCCCATGTTTTTGTTTAAAATCTTGTTTTAAAAAAGTTGCACATTCACTGCAGGTTAGCCTCAGTTCTATCGCCTGACAAAAAATCTACTTGTTCTCACACCTGGGCTTCAGACTCTCCCTAACAGCACTGTGGAGCCCCACTCCTATTATATCTTCATGCTGTTCTTCACTCACAGTGCTTGGTTCAATCCAGGTTATAAAATGTTTATAGAGGGTTGCCTAGGTCATGATCTCAGGGTCCTGGGATCAAGCCCCACATCAGGCTCCCGGCTTAGCAGGGAGTCTGCTTCTCCTCCTCCCTCTACCTCTCCCCCTGCTCATGCTCTCTATCTCTGTGTGTCAAGTGAATAAATAAAATATTTTTAAAAAATTATAATAGAGTTCTCAATTCTAAAGTTACAAACCCAAGCAAGTCTTGAACCTTAAAAAGTGCTCAGTCCAGTTTCTGATTGGCAATCCATTTTCTCCTTCCCTCTTGCTCAGTCTGGGAAGCAGCTGCATACATTGGAAGAGTCCTCCACTGGGATGCCTTTCCTGACCTTTTTCAGAGGTAGAATAGATGCCTTTGGCGTTTGAGGGATTTCTTTTGTCTCCCATCCACTTAGTGGTACTCCAGGCAAATTTCTATGAGAGGACTGTAATACTGTAATGCACATACTGTTTTCTTACCTGCCTTCGCCTATTAGACTGCAAGCTCCTCAAGGTCAGAGAACAGGTACAATTCATCTCTGATTCTCCAGTACCTACCTAGAACAATGCTGACAGTAGATGTTAAGTAACATGAATAAAAGAATGAACCTGAATTTTTTACGTTGTTCCAAAATATGGTTTATATGTATAAATTATTTGACCTATTTATTTTCCACTTATCATTTTATCTCAAGTAATTTTCAAATTGCTGCAGTTACTATTTTAATGATTATTTAATACTCCATTCAAGGTCATGCTGCCCAGTAGAACTTTCTACACTGATAGAAATTTCTAATATCTGCAATGTCCAATATAGTAGGCACTAGCCACTAGCTACTGTGCACTTGAAATGTGGCTAGTGTAACTGAGGAGAACTGGGTTTTTCATTTATTTTGTTTAATTTCAATTTAAATAATCACATATGGCTGATACCTGCTATAATGGACAGTACACAGACCATAATTTCTGAATATTTCCCTTTGAACAATAGGTGAAACATATGTATAATTATCACATTGTTATTCAAGGGAGTGGCATTTGAAATAGTGTTTAAAATGTTTTAGTCTAAATATACTAATCATCTCCTCCTAAAATTTTTATAATCTTATAAAAGATTATAAGAACACTTGTACTTCAGTATATAGTGGAAAGGTAAATAGTAACACCATCCATAAAAGGAATTCCAAATACATGGGCTTTAACTAATTGGAAATTACAAATTGTACCTACTGTTGCAGTTTTATACTGATGCTCCAGTTTTTTGTCCTTGTCCTCTAGAAAGCTGCTTATGTTGTTCCACACTATCACATGGCTAATTTAAAGTTGGACCTTGGGACACCTGGGTGGCTCAGTCAGTTAAGTATCTGCCTTCGGTTCAGGTCATGATCCCAGGGTTCTAGGATCAAGTCCCACATCAGGCTCTCTGCTCACTCACTATAGAGCCTGCCTCTCCCTTTGTCCCTCCCCCTGCTTCTGTGCGTGCTCGCTCACTCTCTCTTTCTCTTTCTCTCTGACAAATAAAGTAAGTCTTTAAAAAGATAAAAGTACCTTTTCTTTTTACCATTTTAGTAGGGTGTTCATTTTAATTTATTCATTTTAATTCATTTAATGATTCATTTTAATATATTTAAGTTCTTAAAAATCATTAAGTATACTTAGTAGCTTGTATAAACATAATATGAAAAGGTCTTAGACATAGTGTCAATGCAAAGACTATTGAATAAACTTTACCAGATGTGCCTCTCTGAATAGGATTATCACTCCAGCCAAAGACCAAAGCTTACTCTTGAAGATAAGTTTCATCTGCTTCCTGCCCACTTTGAGAAGTATAGTGCAATCCACACTGAATCCTTATTTAAGCAACTTAGAATATTCTTGGAGATATAGCTCAAATGTGTTTTCCAAACAGAAAAACTCAATTAACAGCAGTAAATTCTTATTGCCTTTGAATTATAAAATATCAGATTATTGCTTTCATTAGTGATGACTGCCATCATTTCTATGACACTTAAGTCACAGCTATCCACTTTGACCTTCATTTACACTTAAGTATTCTGGTAGTTATTATTTGGGGTATATTTAACTATCCAGTTTGTGTGTTATAATATTCAAAATACTGAAATTATTGAACAAATACTTGCAGTTTGGGAAAATAATAGTTTTGAGGTGCTAGATAAACAAGATTGTGGTTTATCAGAACTATTAAGTTTTGGTTACTACTGGTCCCCTATTTTGTCCAGATGCACATATACTCTAGCAGGCAGAATTTTATTTTATTTTATTTTAAGATTTTATTTATTTGAGAGAGAGAGAGCACAAGCAGGGGAAGGGGCAGAAGCAGATTCCCTGCTGAGTGAGGAGCCTGATGCAGGGCTCAATCCCAGGACCCCATGGTCATGACCCAAGCCAAAGACAGATGCTTTACCAACTGAATCACCCAGACAGCAGGCAGAATTTGAAAGATAATCTCTCCAAGACTTTCATCCTCTGGTTATTTAATCTAATCTACATACTGCTGTAAAAGGGCTTTGCAGATGGAATTATGGGAAGGTTATATGACCCCTTAACAATAGAAGAGGAAGGTGGAAAGAGTGGAAGAAGAATGGCTGTGGCAGGAGGGAACATCAGGGAGATTCCAAGCATAAGAAAGATTTTTCATACCTTAACTGCTCTGAAAAATAAGGGTCCAGGTGTAATTTGCAAGAGACCTCTTGGAGCTAAAGATAGCTCCGGGCTAACAGCCAGCAAAGAAACAGGAACTTCAGTCCTATAAATGCAAGGGACTGAATTCAGCTTACAGACAACACGAATGAGGTTGGAAACAGACTTTCAGAATCACTGATAAGAGCCCAATCAGCTGACACTTTGATTTTAGTCTTACTAAATCTGGAAAAGAGAAACCAGACTGACCACCCCAGACTTGCTACCTACAGAAATGTGAGACAATGAATTTGTATTATTTTAAGCTGCTAAATTTGTGTAAGTCACAGCAGCAATAGAAAACTGTAGATACCGAATTCATTCAATGTTCTGGAGAGATGTTGAAGTATACACAGTATACACAGCCTTATTACATACATTTGTTTATCCATGACCTAAATATGATCTTATTATAAAAATTAAACTTGTTTTTTAATGGAAATGTTTCACCATTTCCTAATGTTTAGTTTCCTTTCTATATAAATTGAATTTAAGTTCACATGATAGAAAGGAATAGGCTAGAGGAAGGAACTTGTAACTTGCTTTGATCCCAGTGTTTGTCTCATGTATGTGCAGAATAACACCAAGACAGACCAAGTTTCTTGAGACTAGAATCTATGTATCATTTGTCTTTGTGTCTGTCTCCAAATAGATACATAGTAGCCATGCAATAAATGCTTGTTACTCTTGTATGTGTTGGCTTGTCTTTCTACTCTAGCAAAAGAGTTTACTTTAAAAACTTAAAGTTTTATTTTTTTTCCTATAGGTTATGCTTTCTAATCCAGAGCTAGAAAATCCAGTGAATTTGGAAGCAGCCCAAATGCTGATTGAAGATGAATCTCTGTATAAACAAGTAGTTCTAAGACTTTTCAACCAACCATCACAATGTAAGAGGTGCTTTTTTATTTGTTTTTTGTCAATTATTTGTTATGCATTTATAGAAAATAAAGGACCTAACAAGTAACTATTATAAAAGGGACTATTTTCTGTATCCATTCAAGTAATGAAATCGTACTAAGATTTCTCCTATTGTACCTCTTTGTCAAGCCAGTCAGTTATCACAAAGTCTATCAAAAAGTGGTTATTCTTTAAAGGTTATCAGTGATCATAAGCTTAGTATTTTTAAATGTTATGGTCATATGGATGGGTGGTGCTGACTGAAACTTATTTCCCCATCATAAAGATACGACATCTGATTTTAACCCTTTGATCTATAATGGATATTTCCCAGATTTCCCCTGCAGGAGCCCTGATCTTACTGAACAGGGACTTCTTTCCTTTTGCTTAACAAAATGTTCAGCTTTTTGTTCTGAAGAGTTCATCCCCAAGATATTTTTTCTAAGAGTCCATGTGGAAATGACATCTGAGGCTCTTCAGTCTTTCTGCTTTACTGATCAATGTTTTTTTTTTTTTTTCCTTTTGATACCCTTGTTTTGCTCTCTCTTATCCTGCCAGTGACCTCTTCATGACTTAGCCCAGTGTCTCTACTGCTTCTCAGTGCTTTCTGCAGTTAGCAGGATAATGCTATTGGTTCCCTGTGCCCAGAGGCATTCATCACAAATGAGTGTTGGGGCCCAAGTGACCCATAGTTCTTTCCTCTCTGTCCTGCCCTCCTTCCAGCCATGCACAGCAGCCAGGCATAGTAGCTGCTATCATTACCTCCCTAATACAAGCCCTGCTGTTCAGACTCATTCTGCCAAACTCATCTCTCCTGTGCTTTTTCTTCAGATGTCCCCTGTTTCTTTTTCCAGTCCCCTTCCAGGGCCTGCCAGTCCATTATCTAGGGCTGTACAGTTGTGGCCAAGTTCAAGTGCTCCTCTACAGAGCTTTGCATCTGATGGAAATCAAGCAGTGTTGATCAGGTATCCCTTTTGGTAACTTCAAACATGTCATGATTGTCTTGGAGTTCCTCAAACATTCCCTGACAGTTGTGAAGCTGGTTTGTGCACAGAGGAATCCTCTTGCTTCATTCTGACCACATTTCTGACCTCCCAGAATACTGTAGCATCCACTACTGTGTCCTCTGTGCTCAGTTGCTATTTGTAGAATGAATGAATGAACAATTTATATCACTTAACCCTTCATTGAGCCCTGCAGTGCTATCATCATGAAGAACTATTCTATAGCAAAGCTATATTCATAGTCTGGCAAGTGGAAATTTAAAAACTGGTTTTAAAGGATTGTCTATAGTAAATGATTCTGTGCAATAGATTTTGGGTTTCGCCTGCCAAAAGGAAGGATGAGAAAGAAACTGAAGAGAAGTCAGCCCTTCCTTTGTCCCCCTGCCTAGTGGATGCCATCCTTCACTCCTTTCGGTTCTCCAGTTGTACCAAGTCAGACAGAAAAGCTGCCCCAACTGCCAAATCATCTTACAGATGAACAAGAGCAAATAGTACTTTGGCAGGTTTTCACTACATTCTTTAGTTATGGTGGTGAAATATGTGGAAATCCAAGACAGCAGTAATCAGCCTGCTTGCCATCTCAGCCCGACTAGGAGTGGTAGCCTCGGGTGCCATGAAGAGAGTGACTTCCTGCAGCGTCCAAGGGAAGGAGTGTCCACGATATAGCAGGCGCAACTGCTCGGGGGCAGGGGAGAAGTCGCAGAAAATGCGTGTACCCTAAATTAGATGGTAGTCGACAACTGTGTGGATTTCTGTGAAAAAATTGCATCCAGTGAGAATTACTTATAACAACTTGAAAAAAGGTCTCACTAGAATGCTGCAGGAATCACCCTTCAGGGCGCCTGGGTGGCTCAGTGGTTTAAGCCAATGCCTTTGGCTCAGGTCATGATCTCAGGGTCCTGGGATCAAGTCCCACATCGGGCTCTCTGCTCAGCAGGGAGCCTGCTTCTCTCTCTCCCTCTGCCTCCCTCTCCATCTACTTGTGATTTCTCTCTATCAAATAAATAAATAAAATCTTAAAAAAAAATCACCCTTCATATAATTTCAAAATGCTAACAAAGAGATCTAGAAAAAGCATAAAGGAAATTACTACCTTTTTAGATAACACAAAACTGGAACAGATAGTTAATTGTATAAATGAGAAACTCAAGAGGCAATGAACTATCATCTCTGTAGGCATCGATTATAGACCAGAACTATGTCCTCAGAGTAGTGTCTGGTTGTAGGCACTGAATAAAAATTTATAGAATTTATTTATAGAATGACCAAATGAAAAAATATCTGTAAACTTAGATCCTGATTTTATGTCCTAGTTTACACAGGCTTTCACATACATTTATTCATCTGATCCTCTGCTCCTTCCTCAGTAGGAAGTGGTTGGCTCGAGGCCACAGAGAGCAAGCTGTAGAACCAGAACGTCAACCTAGGCACTGCCCTTCCCTGTGCCTCCATATTTAATGGGATGGGCATAAAGCATTCATTTGGGATCAGAGGATTAAAATCTCCAAGTAAAGAATGGGAGAGGCCTGACTTGATAGCAGAACTCTATGAAAAAATTCTTGCGGAGCTATTTGATCACCAACTTAATGTTAGCCACTCACAGAAAGTGCCATTCCACGGAGCATGTGTTGTACGGTAATTCTGCACTGTTCTGATGCGCTGGGCCTTCACCTGGAACACCGGCTTGCTCAGTGTGGAGCATCACATTTCCTGAGCTGAAGAAACCGTGTATGTTCAGCGAGTGGAAGAAATGACCCAAGGCAGTTGTAAAAGCTGTTTTCAAATATTTGAAGGACTTTCATATAGAAAAGGGCAATTTCTTCTGTTGTCTCAAAAAACCTGACATAGCTACCATCAGCTGCACTTTCTCCAGGCCTACTAGGTTGTAGCCACTATAGTCCAGAATCTGCAGGCTTAGCCCTGCCTTGTGCTAGAACCTATCTTGACTATACGGGGGTCTTTTCCCTCATCATCAGTGGTCTGGAATTAATTTTGTTACCCTAAGCCTGAGTCCAGTGTTTGGTATGCAGACATGCAAATGCCTCTCCTCCTCAAACATTCCATAATGTGCTGTTTGCCTATCTTGAGCAGCTAGGTCTTCTCGACCTTGGTGTTTTGACAAGAACACACCGAGCTCTGAGCTCAACCTGTAAGGGCCTACTTAGCCAGAGCCAGCCATTTTGTTGTTTATGCAATAAACTTAGATTGAACCTGCCCCTTCCACCCAAGAGGAACGTGCTTAGAAACAGTACTGGTGAAATATGACTGACCAGCCCCTGATAATGGAGCCCACATATAAGGACATGTCCCGCCAGGTGGAAACGTCCAATCAGTAAAAGCGCACGTATTACCTCCCTACTTGCCAAGGATGAGCCAGGCCAGGTGGAAACGTCCAATCAAGGAAAAGCGCACGTCTTACCCGCCAAGGAGTGTGAGCCCCGTCTATCAGGTGCCAGACAAAGGCTCCCGATTCCAGCCAAGGTCATAGACTGAATTAAATGACTATCATGGGGTGCATTGTAATTCAACTGGCCACCTCTGTGTGGCCAGGCTCAAACACATGGCCTTTATAAAAGTTAATCTGTGAGACTGGGAGGGATCGCCTCTTTGCAAGAGACGGCCCTGGCCGGTCAGTTTGATTCCCGATGCTTGGCGCAAAATAAAGCTTTGCTTGACCTTGGCTTTGTATCAGTCTCGTCCTTTTGTCTACTGACCCTTTCAAACCCAGCTGGTGGAGGTCCCGATGACCTTCCCAAATCCTGTCATCCTCTTTTGGACCTGGACCCCCTCTCCCTTACTGATAGTGAGGGTGCTAACATATACCAGACTGCCTGGGACAGCCCCGAGATAATTATTTCTAGCACACCCTTTGACGCTGTGCTCCAGTTTGCATAACAAATTACAAAATCCATTGGGTGCCTGATTGATCTGTCCTATAAGCAAACACCATAGTAGTTACAACATCCCTGGTGGTAACACCCATACAGATCCCAGCTGGCCAAACAGGAAGAAGAATTTTCTAAAAATTCAAGTTGCTTAAGAATTGAGAAGGTCGGGGCGCCTGGGTGACTCTGTCATTATGTGTCTGCCTTGGGCTCGGGTCCTGATCCCAGGGTCCTGGGCTCATGCCCTGCGTCACATGGGGCTCCCTGCTGGGCGGGAAGCCAGTTTCCTCCCTCTCCCACTTCCCCTGCTTGTGTTCCCTCTCTCTCTCTGTGTCTCCGTCAGTCAAATAAATAAATAAAATCTTTTAATTTAAAAAAAAAAAAAGGCATTGAGAAGGCTTGGGGCACCCGGTGGCTCAGTGGGTTAAGCCTCTGCCATTGGCTCAAATCATGATCTCGGGGTCCTAGAATGGAGCCCCGGGTCAGTCTCCCTGCTATTCAGGGAACCTGCTTCTCCCTTTCCTTCTGCCTGCTGCTCCCCCTGCTTGCGCTCTCTCTCTCTCTCTCTCTCTCTCTGTGAAATAAATGACTAATTTAAAATTAAAAAAATAAAGAGAAGAGAAGGCTACCTTGGGAGGTAGTATCACTAACAGCCTGATTTGAGAAGTGGTGTTCAGTCAGTCAAGTTTAAGAGCTCTTTTTCACATGTTGTAAGAGAGCTTCTTGTTCAGTGTCAGGAGCTAGTCTAGGGAATTCTTCAAATACCTCCCAAAGTGGGCTTCAGCTTGTTTATAAAGCTTGGAAGAAGGAGGTGAAAAGATCTGGAAGGAGATAACGCGTAACTACTGTCTTGCATCTCAGCTTCTGGTTATTGGTACTTATTTTCTAATGTGTCACAAGGGATTTTATACAAGCCTATATTGTCCTTTTTTACCCCAGTCTGAGTGAATTTTTGTTTCTATGTGGTTATATAGTCAAATAAAAATCATTTTGTTTATCATTTTTTTAAGGCACAAGGTTTATATAATCTTAAAAAATCTTTGGTTGAAAGAAAATAAGAGTGTAAAAATGGTAAAACTCAGTAACAGTGGCTACACCTAACATAGTATTTTTTCTTTGAGCTAGGCATATTCCTGTAGCTTTTGTTAAATAAAAGAGTCATGCTAATGAGTTTCAGATACTTACCTGAATAAACTGTAATATAATAACTGACAGATATTATGACAGAATGATAATAATAGAGAGGAATTATAGAAATATCAGGGAGATTATAATACTAATTTACATTACATAGCTTTTAAAACCTGGTCATTGTGCAAATAAATCCCATTCTTCTTGTGGTTAGGAAGATGTTGTGATAGGCATTTTGTTCCTTCTTCAGTCCAAGCTTCCAATTAGTTCATTGGGTTTTTTGTTTGTTTCATCCTCCTAACAGTAGAACAATTTTAAAGAAAATTTTTTCTATGCTTAAAGTAGGTAATGACTCAGAAGATTTCCGGTTTTGTTTTATTTTGCTTTTCTCTTTAGAGAGATTGCTTTTTGTTGTTAGGTATAGGAATACCCCTTCCCCTGGAAAATATACTTTATGGATGTCAAAGGAAAACAAATTTAGTCCAATAGCTTTAGCACCTTCATTCAGACTCAGTTTGGTTGTTGACTGCAGTATTGTTTGTAGACATCTTGTTATGCACAGATGTGAGGAGATGTGGAGACCAAGTTGAACTGGATGGGGAATGTGGATCTACTTGGTGGAGTTACAAACCTCTTTTTTTCCTGTTTGTATTTTGTTGTACCAGATAGTCCAATAACTTTCAGCAAAGTATCTAGTTGGTAGCTTTAACTAAAAATATTGTATATTTTCTGTCAAAGAAATATATGTTCATAGCTTCAAAGAACAAAAGATATGAATTATTTCTTTTTTTTTAAAGATTTTATTTAAAATCTTTAAATTTAAAAGATTTAAATTTAAATTTCAATTTAAAAGATTTTTTTTTAAAGATTTTATTTATTTATTTGACAGAGAGAAATCACAAGTAGACGGAGAGGCAGGCAGAGAGAGAGAGAGAGAGGGAAGCAGGCTCCCTGCTGAGCAGAGAGCCCGACGCGGGGCTCGATCCCAGGACCCTGAGATCATGACCCGAGCTGAAGGCAGCAGCTTAACCCACTGAGCCACATTCATATATTTTTTTAAATTCCAGGATAGTTAAAATACAGTGTTATATTCATTTGGGGCATACAGCATAGTGATTCAATAATTCTGTACATTATTCAGTGCTCATGATGATAAGCATATTCTAATCCCCTTCACCTATTTCACTTACCCCCACCGACCTCCCCACTGGTATGAACAAATTTGTTCTCTGTAGTTAGGAGTCTGTTTTCAGGTTTATACCTTTTTTAATTTTGTTTGTTTCTTAAATTCTACATATGAGTGAAATCATGTTGTATTTGCCTTTCTCTAACTTATTTCATTTAGCCTAATACCTTCTAGATCCACCCCTGTTGTTATAAATGGCAAGATTTCACTTTTTTATGGCTGAGTAATATTTGTGTGTGTGTGTATTTCACCTCTTCTTTATTCATTCATCTATCAGTGGACACTTAGATTGCTTCCATATTTTGGCTTTTGTAGAAAATGCTGCTATAAACATAGGTGTGCATGTATCTTTTTGAATTGCTGTTTTCCAATTCTTTGGGTAAACACCCAGTAATGGGGTTACTGGATCTTACGGTAATTCTAGTTTTTAATTTTTTGAGGAATCTGCATGCTGTTTTCCACAGAGGTTGTACCACTTTGTATTCCACTAATAGTCAAGTGAGAATTGATTTTTCTTCATATCCTTGCCAGCACTTGTTGTTTCTTTTGTTTTTTATTTTAGCCATTCTGATAGGCATAAGGCGATACCTCATTGTGATTTTGATTTGCATTTCCCTGATGATGAGTCATGTTAAGTATCTTTTCATATGTCTGTTGGTCATCTGGATATCTTCTTTGGAGAAGAAGGAAAAGTTCTCAATTTTTCACCATTGACTATGATGTTAGCTTTGGGTTTTCATATATGGTCTATATTATGTTTAGGCTTGTCCCCTCTAAACCTACTTTGTTGAGAGCTTTGATCATGAACAGATCTTATACTTTATCAAATGCTTTTCCTGAATGTATCCTTTCTCTTGTTAATGTGATATGTTATGTTAATTGATTTTCAAATTTTGAACCACTTATGCATCCCAGGAACAAATCTCCCTTGATTGTGGTGAATGATTTTTTTAATGTATTGTTAGATTCAGTTTGCTAATATTTTGTTGAGGATTTTTGCTTGTATGTTTACCAGAGATAGTGGCCTCTAATTTTCTCTCTCTCTCTCTTTGGTAGTGGCTTTCTGTGCTTTTAGTATCAGGGTAACAGTAGCCTAATAGAATGAATTTGAAAGCTTTCCTTCCTCTTCTACTTTTTGTAATAGTTTGAGAATAGGTGTTAACTCTTCTTTAAATATTTGGTAGAATTCACCTGTGTACCATCTGGTCCTGGACTTTTGTTTGTTGGGAGTTTTTTAATTATTGATTCAGTTTCATTGCTGGTAATCAGTCAGTCTGCTCAAAATTTCCATTTCTTTCTGATTCAGTTTTGAGAGGTTGTATGTTTCAAGGAGCTTATCCATTTCTTCTAGGTTGTCCAGTTGGTTGGCATGCAATTTTTCATAATATTCTCTTAAAATCCTCTGTATTTCTGTGGTATCAGTTGTTATTCTCCTCTTTCATTTTTGATTTTGAAATTCCCCCTTCCTACCTTCCTTCTTTCCTTATTTTCCATTCCTATCCTATCCTAGTGCATCCTTGCCTTTCCTTCCTTTCTTTCTGTTCTTTCCTTTCTTTTCTTCCTTTCTTCCTTCTTTCTTCTTTCTTTCTTTCTCTGGCTAAAGTTTTATCGATTTTGTTGATATTTTTAGAGAAACAGCTCCTGATTTCATTGAGCTGTTCTATTTTTAAAAGTTTTCTATTTTGTTTATTTCTGTTCTAATCTTTATAATTTCCTTCCTCCAACTGGTTTCACGTTTTGTGGTTCTTTTTTCTAGCTCCTTTAGGTGTAAGGTTAGGTTGTTTGAGATTCTTTTCGCTTAAGGTAGGCCTGTATTGCTACAAACTTCCTTCATAGAACAGGTTTTGATGCACCCCCCCAAATTTTGGACCCTTGTGTTTTCACTTTCATTTATCTCCATATATTTTTTGATATCCTCTTTGATTTCCTGGTTGACCCTTTCATTGTTTAGTAACATATTACTTAACCTCCATGTATTTGTGTTCTTTCCAGAGTTTTTCTTGTAGTTGGTTTGTAGATTCATAGTGTTGTGGTTAGAAAAGATGTGTAGTGTGAATTTAGTCTTTCTGAATTGGTTGACTTCTTTTGCGGCTGAACATTCTGAAGAATGTTCCATGTGCACCTGAAAAAAATGTATATTCTGCTGTTTTAGAAAGGAATGTTGTAAAAATATCTGTTCAATCCATCTGATCCAATGTGTCCTTAAAAGCCACTGTTTCCTTATTGAATTTCTGTTTGGATGATCTATCCATTGATGTGAGTGGGGTGTTAAAGTTCCCTGCTATTATTGTATTTCTATCAATTTCTTCCTTTATGCTTGTTATTAGCTGCTTTATATTTTTGGGTTCTCCTATGTTGGGAGCATAAATATATACAATTGTTACATCTTCTTGTTGGATTATTCCCTTTATAATTACATAGTGTCCTTCTTTGTCTCTTATTACCATCTTTGTTTAAAATCTATTTTGTTCAATATCAGTATTGCTACTCCAACTTTCTTTTTACTTCCATTTGCATGATAAATGCTTTCCCATTCCTTTACTTTCAATATGCATGTGTCTTTAGATCTGAAATGAGTCTCTTTTAGGCAGCATATAGGTGGGTCTTGCTCTTTTATCCATTCCATCATCCTATGTCCTTTGACTGGAATGTTTAGTCCATTTACATTCAAATTAATTATTGATAGGTATGTACTTATTGCCATTTTGTTATTTTGTGATTGTTTGTGTAGTTCTCTGGTACTTTCTTCTCATGGCTGTCCTTTCTTATGATTCACTGGTTTTCTTTAGTAATATACTTGGGTTCCTTTCTCCCTGTTTTATTTGCATATCTATTACTAGTTTTTGATTTGTGGTTACCATTAGCTTTATATATAACATCTTATGCATATAACAGTTTATATTAAGTTGATGGTCATTTAGGTTTGAACGCATTCTTTCCCCTTTCTCGTCTGTTATGGTGTCATACTTTACATTCTTTTAATTTGTGAATCCCATGACTGGTTTCTATAGATATGTTTAATTGTACTGCTCTTGTGCTTCCTACTTTCCTTACTCCCACTTGGGGTCTTTCCATTCCACTCAAAGATACATCTTGAACACTTCTTGTTGGGCTAATTTAGTGGCGATGAATTCCTTTAACTTTTGTATGTCTGGGAAATTCTTTATCTCTTCTTCTTTTCTGAATGATAGTCTTGCTGGATAGAGTTATTCTTGGGTGCAGCTTTCTTTCCGTCAGCATTTTGAATGTATCATGCTACTCCCTCTGGCCTGCAAAGTTTCTGCTGAAAAATCAGCTGATAGCCTTATGAGGTTCCCCTTGTATATAACTGTTTTCTTTCTCTTATTGCTTTAAAAATTCATTTTCACTATTTTTAAAAAAATATTTTATTTATTTATTTGAGAGAGAGACAGTGAGAGAGAGTATGAGCAAGGAGAAGGTCAAAGAGAGAAGCAGACTCCCCGTGGATCTGGGAGCCCGATGCAGAACTCGATCCCAGGACTCTAGGATCATGACCTGAGCTGAAAGCAGTCGCTTAACCAACTGAGCCACCCAGGCGCCCCTTTTTCACTATTTTTTGCCATTTTAACTACTGTATATCCTTCTGTGGGACTCCTGGGGTTGATTTTCTTGGGGGCTCTCCGTGCCTCTTGGATCCGGATTTTAGCTTCCTCCCCCATACTCAGGAAGTTTTCAGTTATTATTTCTTCAAATAAATTTTCTCTTCCCTCCTCTCTCTCTTCTTCTGGGATTCCTATGATGCAAATGCTGTTATGCTTAGTGGTATTACTGAGTTCCCTTAGTCTGTTTTCATTGTTTATTATTTTCTCTCTCTCTTATTCAGCTTAATTTCTTTCTATTACTCTGTCCTCCAGGGCACTGATCCATTTTTCTGCTTCCTCTAGTCTGCTATTTATTCCATTTAGTATATTTCTAATTTTAGTTAATTTTAGTTTTTGAGATCTTCATTTCTGATTGGTTCTTTTTGTTTTTCATCTTTTTGTTGAGGGTCTCCTTGAGGTCCTCCAGTCTTTTCTGAAGTCCAGTGAATATCTTTTTGACTTTAAATTATTAAAATTAAATTAAATTACTTTAAATTATATATCAAGCATATTACCTAATCTTCATTTTGTTTAGCTCTCTTGCTGTGATTTTGTCCTGTCCTTTCATTTGGGGCCTATTCTTCTGTCTCCTCAGTTTGTCTAACTCTCTGTGTCTGTGTCTTTATGTTAGGAAGGCAAAGTAGTGACCTCATGAAGAGGTCCTATAGTGCCCTGCAGTCCAGTATCCCCTGTTCACCAGAACTTGATGACTCAGGGGTATCTTCTATGTGTTTTGCACATAGTAGTAGTACCCTGCAGTCCAGTATCCCCTGTTCAGCAGAACTTGATGATTCAGGGGTATCTTTTATGTGTTTTTCATGCTCTGCTGTTGTGGATGAGCCACTTTTTTCTTCCATCCAGTCATTTGCAGTGGCTCTCTTT
Source organism: Mustela nivalis (assembly GCF_964662115.1). Lineage (NCBI taxonomy): Eukaryota > Metazoa > Chordata > Mammalia > Carnivora > Mustelidae > Mustela > Mustela nivalis. The sequence goes on from NC_139029.1 coordinate 50,597,879, forward strand.
TCCTGTTGTGAGCAGGCTTTTGTCATTATGATATTAGTGGATCAGTCTGGGGCCACTTTGGACTTGAGTCAGACCTGGTATTTACCAGAGATGCAGTAGAATCAAATTACTGGGCACATTCCATGTGTTGTTCCCTTAGAAGCTTTTGTGACCCACTGCTAGGGCCATAGTTAGACTGGCGTGTGTGGTTCTCTTCCCCTCTCCTCAGTTCAGGAGTCACTTTGGGGTGGTCCTGGCCCCTGTTGGGGCTGCTTGCACGTGGCCAGGCTTGTAGTACCACTTTGGATGGGCTCCCACCAAGGGTGTATTTGAGATGGCAGGTCAGCAGGAGAAAGCAAGGTCAGGGATTAGGGTTTTAGCAAGGTTTGTGTGGGTCTGTTGTGGGAGGGAATCTGCAACTGCCTAGGAAAACTATCCAGGCTTGGGTGGCATTTCCACAGAAGAACAGGGAGACAGAGAAAGCTATTAGCCAGGTAGGTGGACTGTTGGTGCTGTACTGGTTCCTGTAGATGTCCATGTGTTTAGGTTTGGTGGCAGAGGAGGCAAATGGCATGCAATAGCTCTTTTGTTCTTGGAGAAGCCTCTCAAAGTTCCTTGCCCATCCAGCACGTGCTCTGAGATTGGTAAATAAACTTTCTTCCCATATACTCCAGGTACTTTTCAAACTGCTGCTTCTGTGCAGTATCTCAGCAGGGCTGTTTGTTGTGTTGTCTCTTTAAGGGCAGGGACTCAGTTTCCTGTCACTTTCCTGGCTCTCCTAAAGCAGAGCTTGCTGATTTTTAGTGTTAAGTAGCACTGATTGTTAGGCCTCTCTGGTTTTCAAAGCCAAATGTCATGGGGATTCATCTTCCTCATCCAGGTTCCTTGTCCCTGCAGTGCCGGTTGTGAGGGTCTATTTCTTTCCTGTCTCTGCAACCGTGGTTTCCCTCCATCCTATAGACAGTCTACAGGTCTGTTTGGCTCCTGACCAAGTCTCTGCCCCTCCTACCTTCTTTGATATGGCCCCTTCACTGCCTTTAGCTGTGAAGAATCTGTTCTGCCAATCTTTGGGTTGTTTTCTGGGTTATTTACACTGATGTGGGTATTATCTAGTTGTATCCATGGAATAAGGTAAGCTTAGGATCCTACTCTACCATCTTCTCTGGAAGCATACAAATTGGTTTTTAATGAAACATAGCAGACCTTGGTGGTCCACACCTTCCATTGTTGAATGCTGCCCCACCACCACTAACTACCAACAGCTTTCAAAACGTATTTCTCCTGGAACTTATGACTATATTTCCATTTTTTTAAATACTAATATTTCTGGGGTATTCAGTTTTAGATATTATTTATAGGTTTCATCTGAAATTCAGAGATTTGGATTTATACTCCTTCCATCCATATTTCTCTCCCTGTCTTCCTAATATAGTTTGGTTAAATTAATACTTACTATGGCTTAATAATTATTTGTCACAAAGAACCATAAATGATTCTTTTTCTTGTACAAATGGCCCAATTTTTCATTACCTTGCTTTTTGTTTTTTAATATATCTACTATCTATTCTTCCCCTAAAATTTGTGACAAATATGTAAAACAACTCCCATGTAGTCCATCAGTTGTATTTCACTCCCTTGGAGACCTCTTTTCTCTGGCACTGCATTCTCCTCCAGTTCCAAGTTGCAGTTCGCTGGTAGGTATCCTGGAATGAAGCTTTGCCTGTTTCTTAAATTAGAGCTTCTGCTTGATCCTTTGCTTTTGTCTTGCTTGGTTTACTCCCTCATTTTATTGGAGCACTTCTTCTAGGAGCTTGCTAGTACATGAGAGCTAAATCTTTTATTACTTTATATGCCTACTAATGTATTTATTTCACTGTCTTATGTTCACAATTTAGTTTGGAAATTTATTTCAGAATTGTAGAGATCCTATTACCTGGTAGTTTCTTGCTCTTAAGAAGTTTGATTTCACTCATATGTCCAATTCTTCACATGTGATTTTTTCCCTTCTAAAACTTTTAAAATTTCCTCTTTATCCCTACGGATCTGAAATTTTTTAAAGATTTTATTTGAGGTGTTTGGGTGACTCAGTGGGTTGACTGTTTGCCTTCATCTTAGGTCATGATCCTGGGGTCCTGGGGTTGAGCGCCATGACAGCCTCCCTCCTCAGCAGGGAGTCTGCTTCTCCCTTTCACTCTGCTATTCTCTGTTTCTCTCTCTCTCTCTCTGTGTCAAATAAATAAATAAAATCTTAAAAAAATTAAAAATCTTTTAAAAAATAAATAAATGAATTTTTTTTTTTATTTGATGAAGATAAAGCAAGCAGGGGAAGCAGCAGGCAGAGGGAGAAAAAGAAGCAGGCTCCTTGCTGATCAGGGAGCCTGAGGCAGGAGCTTGATCCCAGGACCCTGGGATCATGACCTGAGCTGACACTTAAGCGACTGAGCCACCCAGGTGCCCCTGAAATTTTTGGACTTTTTTAAAATTTATTTTTTATTTATTTTCAGCATAACAGTATTCATTATATTTTCACCACACCCAGTGCTCCATGCAATCTGTGCCCTCTATAATACCTACCACCTGGTACCCCAACTTCCCACCCCATCACTGTAGTTTTGTGCGTGTCTGTTTTTTTTCTTTCCTTGCTCATCATATAGGGCATTTGCTAGGATGTTTAAATATCAAATTTGAATCCTTTAGTTCTGAAATTTTTTCTTATGTAATTTCTTTTATCATTTCCCTCCTCTGTCTTCACTATTGCGTTTTAAATATCTGCATATTTGGATGTAGGATCTACTGGTCCAACCCTCTAATTTTGAAACTTGTATTTTTCCCTGCTGTCCATCTCTTGTTTTTTGTTCTATACGCTGGAAAATTTCCAGCAAAATATGTTTCTATTTCCTGCTTTCCTCCCTGCTTATTTGTTTTGGTTGTTATCTTTCATGATACTGACTTTACACAAATTTATAGTGATCCTTGTCCATTGATGGACATATGAAGAATGGAAATCAATCATTAAAAATATTAGAAATATTTGAAACAGGCTAGACTTGTTGATGGTTTTATATCTTTCTTTATTAGTTTATTTAGTGAAGACCTATCCATGTCAATAGTCAGGCCTGACTATTTCTCTTGAAAACAATCCTCCAGTCTTGTGCCTAGAGAGAGAGACACTAGTTGCTTAAACTCTGAGAATTGGACAGTGGGAAAGAATAAGGAGTCTGTTCTATCCAATAAGATTTATGTGATTTAATAGCTGCTTCCAGTCCCTCACCATACTCTTATCCTGCTTTGTGCCTAATAACTTTCAGTTCTGAGTCTCTCTGATTCAGTATCTTTCCTCCTGCCTTAGTAGTGGTGATCATTTGCTTGACAGGGTGAGGATATAAGTATTTGATATCTGCACTATACCTCCTACCTTTCAAAAGCATCTAACATTTCCAATTCTTGAATTGTTTCTTAAGTTCTGAAGTGTAAATACACATGCTTTTGATTAGTGTCCCCTCCTCATGTCATCAGGTTTCAAATTCCTGGCTAAGACAGTTACCATTTAACATCTTTCCTCTTGGAAAAAAAAAAAAATGAAAGATTTATTTATTTATTTGAGAGAGGGAGAGAGGATGCAAGTAGAGGGAGGGACAGAGCGGGAGGGAGAAAAGCAGACTTCCTGCTGAGCATGGAGCCCAGTGCAGGACTCCACACAGGGCTAGATGCAGGGCTCATCACTGGGTTCACTCTCATGACCTGAGATCATGACCTGAGCTGAAATCACAAACCAGATGCTTAACTGACTGAGCCATCCACACATCCCTCATCTTGAACATTTTTCTTACCATTTTTCTTTACCTCTCCCTGAGGTTTTATACTTTATTTTTATTCTTTTATTACCATTTTATTTAGGTTTTGGGAAGAGTTTACATAAAACCATATATTCATTCTTCCAAGTCAACCAGAATCCTTTTATGTTTTTCTTTACAGTGAGAGATAATGGCCCTGAGTTTCCTAAAGATCCAGATAAAATTATCAGGTAAGTTTTTCTTTATTAATTCCATGTCCGATTCTTTCTTTCTTTCTCCCTCTTGCTCTCTCTCTTTCTTTGCTTTTTATCTCTACACCCAAAATGGGGCTCAAACTCACAAGTCAGCTCAACAGTCGCAGGTCCTACCAACTGAGCCAGCCAAGAGCCCTTAAATCAATAGGGCTGATTTAAATCTTGATATTGATTTTAACCATTTATATATATTTTTTATCATAATTGAATTCTCACTTTTTTAATTTAGAAAAGGAAGTAAATCTCTTTTAAAATGCTTTTAAAAAAAAATATTTTATTTATTTAAGAGAGAGAGGAAGACCACAAGTAGGCAGAGAGGCAGGCAGAGAGAGAGGGGGAAGCAGGCTCCCCTCTGAGCAGAGAGCCCAATGTGGGGCTCGATCCCAGGACCCTGAGACCATTACCTGAGCTGAAGGCAGAGGCTTTAACCCACTGAGCCACCCAGGTGCCCCTAAAATGCTTTTTTTTAATGTTTTCAGGAAGAATGTGAGAGGTTTTTGAATTCTTTTTAGATGGTTGAATTAAAATTGAACATAATTATTATGTAATATAATTATATGAACTTGTCTATTCTTTTAATTTTTTTTAATGAAAAGGAAAAAAAGGTTGGCAACATAATCAGTACAAACAACTATAGATCACAAAAAGCTAAGTAGTTTAGGAAAAGATAAGGTTCTAGAGGAAAACAATGAGATAAGGGTGAAGCCATTGTATCTTTTAGGAGACAACATGAAAATGTGGCATCAATTTAGCTATGGACACCTGAACAAAGTATAGATCAGTATTCTCATAATAGTTCTGCAGCATTTAGTTTCTTGAACATTTCTATCAGCCTTAATTTGATAATCAGTCAGATGTAGACAACAGCCAATTAACTAGTATTGAAATAACTTGCTTCAGCTTCAGTCTCCTTGACTGGCCCTGTATAAAAGATGAACAAATTATGTAACTCAAGTGGCTTTGGTTTGTGAAGGTATTGGAAAATTTCAGAAAGACAAGCATAGTCTAGTGGGTAGTGCACCTGGTTGGCATTGAGTAAAGGACATTGCTGCCCCTTAAACTCATCAATGTGGAGAGAAGCAACTGACCTCTTCTTGACACAGAATAGACCTTTGGTAAATAGTTGTTGAATGTATAAACACTGTTATATCCCCTATAACGCATGAAGGTTTTCTAGAGTATTACAAAGTTCTTTCTCTTTGTCGTATAATCATTTGCAATGCATGAAGTTACAGTGTTAGCATTTACTGATAAGGCAGTAAGAGGAGGCCAGAAGAACTTCTGTGGTTCTGGCTTTGGCAGTTCCTCTGAATGAAACCAAGGATAAATGAAGCCAGAATCAGGTCTTATTTGTAGTGTTCACCTAGTGCTAGCCTGAAATCTCTAGAAATCTTGGGATTCAGTCAAAGCAATACAATCTAGATTTCAGTGCTACTCTATCCTCCTAGTGTAGAGAAGGTTGCAATTTATTATGTATCTGTGAATCCAGATGTTTACTCCTAGTACACTTGTTATGAGATAAAGCTCAGTTATGTCTAGCTTTTAGTTTTTAGGCCTCATTGTAAAATGAGGCCCTGCAGAAATTATTCCAAGAGAGATTCTATTAGCCTTGTCAATCTAGCACCATATGCTAGAACTTTAGGCTACTTCATGAGCTAAAAGAATTAACCTGATTATAGGAATGGATTCCAGAGGCCTAGCCGACAGTTAAACCCTGTTTCCAAAAGCTATAACAAAACATAGGCAAAGTCTAGTCAACTGAGTAGAATATAGTCAGGGGAATCCAGTTGATATTCAGTAATTAAAAGTGATTTAAGCTTGTGCTTGTCCTCTGGAATGTTTGCACCAGGGCTGCAGGATACCACTTAACAAGATAGAGAGCAGCTTCTGAGAGAACACCTACTTACTCATTTGTTTAAAATGTATTTGCTGAGCATTTCCTCTCTGCCAGGCACCGTGCTCCCATCCTGGGGACACACATCTGAATAATATGTGATCTTTGATCACACATGATTTATAATGTAAGATTGGAAGCTGCTCTCTGAAAGGGAGATAGTGCAGAATTATGCAGAAATATCATCTGTCAGTCCTATAGGACCATATAGGGAGCAGCTTCTACCAGAGGATGTAGATGGAAGGCCACAGAGCAAATACTAGGATCACGACTGAGGGGGATGCCAAGGTCAGATGAAATCATATTCAAAATGAGTCATATTGGGTAGAAACTTCTTCCCCTATGGCTTTTTCTCCCCTCCGTAGAGGTTTTTACTTTTTCACTAAGTCATCAGTGACTGGTTCCGCTGCTGTCAAATGCAATCCAACATTTCATTGAGCCATACCTAGTAATTATTTTATTACATTATTACTTCTAGTAAGTGGTGTTACACAGACAAGATCTAGATGCTGGAGGAACTTGGAGGGAGAAATATCTTCCTAAAGCTTGGAGTCCCAGAGTAAGGGAAGGGACATATAAAGGTCAGCTTCCAGGAGAAGGTGTTGCCTGAAGTGATTTCTAAAGGTAGAATAGGAATTCACCTGCAGGCAATGGAAGAAGGACATTTAGGCAGCGGCAATAGCACACTCAAAAGCGTGGAGATAGGAGAGAGTGCATTTTCCACAGCCTGACCCAAGGGAAAGTAAAATAGAATAAATATGAATCCAGATGCCAGTGGCAACCAAAGTGTATCAGGAGCTGAGATACAAAACCAAAGGGAGGAGGGGAGAAGGGGATTGGTTGCCAGATAGCAAGAGAATAGAAGCATCTTTTGGACATGATTCTACAGACTTTTACTTACTCAGGATAAACGGAGGTGAAGGATGGGTTATGAAATATTACATGTGTTATCTGAGCTAGATCTCCTGGATAACTCGTGCAGCTTCTCCATCAGCACTTGCTCCTTCCCTTTGCACTTTCATGTTACAGAGACAGCTTCTTTCCTTAAACCTCATGAGCCAGCCTCTTCTAGCTTCAGCCTTTCCTCCGGCAGCTTCCTTACCTCTCTCAGCCTTCACAGAGTGAGAGAGTTTGGGCCCTGCTCTGGATTAGGCTTTGTCTTAAGGGAATGTTGTAGCTCGTCTGATCTTCTATCCAGGCCACTCAAACTATCTCATCTCAGCAATAAGGATGTTTTGCTTTCTATCATTCATGTGTTCACTGGAGTTGCACTTTTAATTTCCTTTGAGTGGTATTCCTTTGCCTTCACGACTTGACTGGTTTACAAAACCTTATTTTCGGCCTATCTCTGCTTTTCATAAGCCTTCCTTACTCTTAAACATGATATTATGTAACTATAGATCCAGAGATTGGTAAGGGCTTAATTAGGAGGCTTGGATAATGGCTGGGAGGTTACTTCCATGACCTAGCACTACCCTGACTCTCTTCTTCCCTTAATGATCCTTTTTGTTTCCTTCACTGGCTCCTCTTCACTATGAATTGGTTTCTGATCTTTCTTTTCTAAACACTTACTTACTCTTTCTGTGTTTGTTTCCCCTAATGGCATCATCTATCAACCTTTATGTTGATTTGACCCAAATCTCCTATTTCCAGTCTCAATTTCTCAATCACACTTCTAAAGTTCATCACCTAAAACCCATGTTTAAACTCATATTTTACTTCAGAGTCTCTAGATGCTTTCTGTTACTAGAAAAACTAAATGGTCTTCTGGGCTTTAGAAGAATATCTAACCCCAGATTCCTTCACCTTTCACACCCTATCAGAAAACCAGTCCTGGCATTTCATTAGCTTGTCAGAGATTCATCTCCTCCCTTCATAGTCTCTGCTCCTACCTTCTGTTAGCTCTGCTTTTCTTGCCTGAATTACTGCATCTGTTTCTTAACTTGCCTCCCTGCATTTAATCTCTCATATAATCCACCCTGCATCCTGAGGCCAGAAAAAACTCTTACTCACATACTCGGTTCATAATTTACTTGCCTTATTCAAGAACTTCTGATTGCTCTCTATCACCTAATAAATCATTTCTAAGTCAACTCTAACCCATTCTCTGCCTAAATCTGAAGACCTGCATTGCCCAGTTTCACTTATTTTGTCAAATTCCAAATCCTCTGAAATTGGAACTCTCCACCTTAGTCAATTATCTCGTTAGTATCGTCTCTCCCCCCAGCATGCTCTGTTGCACATGCACCATGCTCTTTCCCATCTGAGCTATTGCTAATACTGTTCTCACCCAGATTGCCTCCTCCATCTGTTCCAGATCCATATTCCAAGTTAGTCCTTCCCTAAAGCCTCCAAGACAAAGTTACATCTCTCTCTTCCAACTTTTTTAGTTTACTGCCCCTGCCAAAGAAGTATCTGTCGTCATCTCCAAATGTCTGTTTAAATGATGTAACACTTTACATGTTAATATGTAAAACCATTCTATTTGCTAATTTGGGTATATATCTTATTTTCCCAATAGGATAATAAACTCTAAAGTTCAGTTTTGGATTATCTTCTACTTTTTCTTATTCATAATGGCAATGACAGTATGCAGTAAATTCCTGTTAATGTTTCTGATTATAAACACATGTATTTTTTATACTTCCCTGTAAACTTAGTAGCTTATCTGAATAATCGTAAAAATTGTTACTGTTTTGTTGTTGTATCTTGTATTATTCTTATTTTAAGGCACTGTTTCTTTTACAGAATTGAAAATGCAGTATTCTCAAATGTTTAAGACATTCGGCTTTGTATATTCAAACTCTACTAAAGTTATACCTTTTAGGGTAATATTTTTAATTATTCTGGGGAAGAAAAGAAAACCCCTGAAGGCTAACAGTTTGAAATTGAACAGGACACCGCTGGGAAGGGAGAGGGTCACGGGTCATCGTCAAACAGACAGAAAAACAATGGAGACGATTGTGCCTAAAGATGGTGTATTTTTTTTCATGAGACAGTGTGTTGACAGTTTCCTTCCTCTTGGGTCATTGTTGTCTGCTAAATGATCTGTGACAGCAAATTGATCACAAGCTTTTTCATGCAGGAGATATAATGCAGCCTTTCATTTTGTTACCTCTGCTGCCAAATGCCGAAACATTTCATTGGCAAAATTAATGTTAGTTTAATATGTCATTTAGTGGTGTAAAGCACCGCGTATAGCTCTGGAAGCAATAATAGTACTGATTAATTTATTGTCACCCTGTTTCAGATTTCTACTAGTGTGACTGCAAAAGCAATAATACATTTGAAAAATGTTACTTTTAAAATTAGACATGTGTAATTATCATTTAAATAAATGATGCGTTCAAGAATTTAGTTGTTGTCCCATTCATTTCCAAAATGAGTCCAATCTTTAAGGTACCTACAGTTCACCTATAAAAATTAATGCTGGTGTACTTTTTCTAATTGAAAAGTTGCTGATTCCTCCGAAGAGCTAAGAACTTCAAATGGAAAACAGACATAAGGTCTTTTATGTCTGATGTTTCAGCATCTATTTAAGCCAGCTGATTGGTGATTTCACATGTCTGAAAAACATCCCAAAGGAAAATTTTGTTTCTAGAGTGTTGAGAATCTCTGCAATTAAGTTGTTTGTAGGGAAAAAATTAGAAATGCAGTTATTTAAGTGCCTGTTAAGCAGATCCCATTCCATATTTTATAACAATATTTGCTCTCCCATTAGGATAGAGTAATATTAGCACAGGGAAGGATAAGTGCAGGGAGGACTGTTAGAAGACTTGTTTTTTTTCCCTGTATGAAAATGGCCAGATTCTGTGTGAAAATGAAACTGATCTCAGTTCTGGTGTTTTACTTCTCCTCACAATGAAAAGGAAATAAAGGTGATCTTACTGAAATTAAGCATAGATTTTTTTTAAAGATTTTATTTATTCATTTGACACACACAGAGAGAGAGAGATCACAAGTAGACAGAGAGACAGGCAGAAAGTGATGGGAAGCAGGCTCCTCACTGAGCAGAGAGCCCCATGCGGGACTTGATCCCAGAACCCTGAGATCATGATCGGAGCCAAAGGCAGAGGAGCAACCCACTGAGCCACCCAGGTGCCCCTAGCATAGATATTTAAGAAAACAGTTTATTGTAGAAAGAAAAAATTTGCAAGTATGATGCTTTTCTTAAAATCCTTTTTTAAAGTTAATCTGAAAGGCAGATATCTTAAACTTTTTTTTTCTTTTTATAATACGAACATGGGTGTACAATTTTTACATTTATTTTGAAATATGTTTTAGAGAGTTTTTCTTTTCTGTGATTTGTATGTATTAGTGGAAAAATTGATATATTAGATCATTTGTTAGAAATTACAAATCTGAAACAGTCTACTCTGATAAAATAATTTTAAAAAGGAAACTTGCAAATACTCATTGTCTGATTTTAATGTATATTTTCAGATCAATTAAAGAAATCTCATTTAATGATTACTACAAGACATGGTCTACAATAGCCACATCAAAAGCCACAGAACACTATAGAAGTTCATGTAAGGTGATCTAGCCTTATCTTATGTCCTTTTGGTATATATTAATCTCTTAATTATTCTCAATTTATCTTGCTTTCAAAGACTAATTGACATATATTTATAATCTGAAGGTGATAAACTTCTCTGTTACCTCTATATAAGAATCATTCAACAACTATTAATTTAGTTCCTCCTTGGTATAAAGTCCTGGACTGAAGTCTTATTAAAAGTCAGGAGAAAGATAGACAATTGGAGGAATAAAAGATGAAGCTATCAATCTTATGAGACTTAACTTTACTCCACCCCAAAATGTGGAGCCTTCATAGCAAGAGGAGACTTTTTGATTTTAAACGCAATTATCCTCAAAGCCAGAGAAAGTACTAAGTAGAAAACTAGTGAGAAAACATATGAACCTAAGGCTTTCAATTCTATCAGTGTAAGGAAAAATCACCTTGTTGCCATCACATATTAGGAGCTAAAAAGACGGAAGGGGAGAGCTGGACAACTTTCTGGTCCCATATAATCAAATCTTTAGTGTGCTGGTTCATGATCCAAGTAGGTTATCCAGTCTGCTACCCTGCTAGCCTGCTGAAATGGAGCATTCAGAAGTGACCCATGACTTCCTAACTTCCAGGTTCAGTGATTACTTTTTAGCTTTTATCTTACTTGTGCTCTTGTTCGCTATGCCTATCTGCCAGTAATTCCCAAAGCCTCATCTCTAATCAGGCCCTCTTATGAATTCTGCGTGCATATTTACAACTGTGCCTTGGACATTTACCCATGTGGGTAACAGGCATCTCCTACTTAAGATATGCCAAAGTGAATTCATCATCTTGCCCCAAACCTATCTTCCCATCGCTATCACCTCCCCTGGTTAGCTGTGGATCACCATTATAGAGTTTCCTTGCCTAAACCAAAATCATAGGCGTTTCTTGGATCTCTTTACTGCCCAAATTAAGCCTTGTTTACTTGATCTCCTACAACATTAAGAATGTTTGTGTCTCCACTCCACCCTGATGACCACAGCCTTAATCTGTGGTCTCACTGAATTTCATCTCGTTATTGTGATAGTCTCATATTTGGTTTCAATAGAACAAAAGATCACCAAAACAGTTTGTAGTTTTAAGGCACAAGTTAGAGCAGAAAGTAATACCAAGCTTAACAAATATTTAAAATAAATTAGATGAGTAACTTCTAAGAAATTACATGTTCTTTCAGGATGTTGGTTTTTATCTTGTGATCACCATTACCTTCCTCACTAATCATAGATTAGGATTAAGAACAATAATTAAGGTGCTTAAAGAAACACAATCTTTGGCGATACTGTCAGTATAAAGAATTTTATTACTTTTGATGCCAGAGTACATGAATAGTTACTTCTTTTCAAAGATTTGTGGTTGAGTACTGCCTAGTCAACTCGCAAACACATCTTGAGTACCTCCTAGGTGGAAACACTGAGGAACTCAGATGGGATCCAGGAGGCAGGAACCCTTAACAGACAAGGCATCCGGAAACAGTTGGCACAATCCAGGAAAAGACTCAGCATCCAGCCCCTTCAACTGTAAAACAAAACAACTGGTAGAAAATGGTATCTTGGGGCGCCTGGGTGGCTCAGTGGGTTAAAGCCGCTGCCTTCGGCTCAGGTCATGATTCCAGGGTCCTAGGATCAAGCCCTGCATTGGTCTCTCTGCTCAGTGGGAAGCCTGCTTTCCCCTCTCTCTCTGCCTGCCTCTCTGCCTACTTGTGATCTCTGTCTGTCAAATAGATAAATAAAATCTTAAAAAAAAAAAAAGGTGTCTTATGGAATAACATGTAAATATATAGAAGCATTTGGGAACTTCAAACTGTTAAGAAAAAAAAAAAAATAGAAGCACATGCCAGAAGTTCAGGGAATTTGGAAATGATTCTCTTGCAACAAAGAATAATTAAAAATGGAAGGAAATAATGCAGTACCACTGACTGCAGTTTCTTCCTCAAAAGAGTTAACAAAAAAATGTTTAATTTGGTTCTCATTTCCATGGCTATCACTACTTAGGATGTAATTCATCCCTTTTTGTGAAGGCAATAACTCTAGTGGCTGTCTCCAGCCCAGAAGAATTTCTGCAACGGATTCTAGCCCTTGGTGCAAGATTTCACAATCACCCTGCCTGTTCTTCCCCTAGGACTTGTTATAAGAATGTTTCAGGACTTTTCCTTTAATAACAACGAACACTCACTTTTTAAAAATTGAATTTAAACCTTACATGTGCTGCTGGCCATTTTATCTTTGGATAATTCAGCTGGATAAGATCCAATACTATTTTTTAAGCAGCCTAATTGCCTGGCAATAATAAAGATGAAACTTTGAGATTATAGAATGCTTCTTCAGCTACGAGAAATAAAAGGGAAATTTCTAATAACTTCAGTTTCTACAGTTACATTCTTTTTTTAAAATTTAATTTAATTTAATTTCTTAGAGAGGAGTAGGAGCAGAGGGGAGAGAGAATAAGCAGACTCCACTCCCAGCACAGTCCAGCATGGCGCTCAGTCTCATGACTCTGAGATTGTGACCTGAGCCGAAATCAAGAGTTGGATGCTTAACCAACCGAGCCACCCAGGTGCCCCTCTACAGTTACATTCTTTTTTTTGGGGGGGGGTTATTTATTTATTTGAGAGACAGAGATCACAAGTAGGCAGAGAAGCAGACAGAGAGGAGGAAGCAGGCTCCCCGCTGAGCAGAGAGCCCAATGTGGGCTTGATCCCAGGACCCTGGGATCATGACCTGAGCCGAGGGCCGAGGCTTTAACCCACGGAGCCACCCTGGCGCCCCTACAGTTACATTCTTATCACTGCAAAGATTATGAAACTCTTATGCATACTTGTAAAAGCTTTTTTATTCATATTGATGAGTGGTTATATTTCGATTTGGGGTATTAACTCTTTTCCATATCTTTATGCTACAAATCTACCCACAGTCATGTGTACCATAGTAATGGTAAGTTTATTCATGTACAATGCAGTTTACAATGTTGTTTGTTTTTTTAATCATTCCCATCTTATTCTTTTATTCATTTGTCAACCAGTATTTATTGAATGCCTAATATATGTCATACATAGTAGTATATCAAGCCGATGAACCAGGCATTATGATTATTACTCTGTCTTACAGATGAGAAAACCAAGATCAAGAGAAGCTAAGTGGGGCGCCTGGGTGGCTCAGTGGATTAAAGCCACTGCCTTCGGCTCAGGTCATGATCCCAGGGTCCTGGGATTGAGCTCTGCGTTAGGCTCTCCGCTCAGCAGGGAGCCTGCTTCCCTTCCTCTTTGCCTTTCTGCCTGCTTGTGATCTCTGTCTGTCAAATAAATAAATAAAATCTTTAAAAAAAAAAAGAAGCTAAGTAATTTACCTAAGGTCATACAGGTAGGAGGAAATATTATATAGTGGTAAAGAGTATAAATTCTAGAGCCAGATTGCTAAGATTTAATCCTGGCTCTGCTACTTATTAGCTGTGTGACCTTAGGTGGGTTTCTTAAACTCTCTGTGCAAGTTCCCTTCCCGTCTGTAAAATGAGAATAATTAGAGCACATACCTCATAGCATTGAAGGACTTAAAATAGTGCCTAGCACATAGTGAGTGCTCAGTGAAGGTGGCTGTAATTAATTAGTACCAGTAGGCTGTGGCTCTAAGGACTTGAACCAGATTCTCTGATTCCACATCTATTGCTTTTTTTTTTTTTTATCATGCTATACTGCCTCTGTAATGTGGTACAAAAATGCTGTCTCTATATGGCCTGAGATTTAAATCTAAACTCTGAAATGCATGCAGTACATTTTTCAAAAATTATTAGTTTATAATCATAGACAATCATATGGGGAAATGTACTGATGATCCACTGTTTCCTGTCCATCAGTATAGAATGACAAATAAAAGTCTGGCAGAGAATGAACCAACACATATGGCTGTGGGCAACAGCACCCTAATGACAGAATATGATCCCCATAAGGAAATGTTTAGGTTAAAGGAAAGAAATCCTTCAGACCAGTATACTCTGTAATACTGAGTGGAGGCATCCTGGTGCTTGTGTGCTATCATCAGACAGACCAGACACCCTGAAACATTATGGGGATGCTTGCTTTCACCCTAAAAGACTTCCATTCTTTGAGTCTTTGGGCCAGAAATAAGGACAAGTATCTCCAGAACGCATTCCGATGCAAGAGGCAGCAGCATCTCATTGTGATGCAGGGGCTCTCAGTCTTGACTGCTCCTTAGAACCACCAGAGGAGCTTGTAAAAACTCCCATGTAAAAGGCACACCCCCCAGACTAATTACATCAGGATCTCTGGAAGCAAGACCTGGCAGTAGCCATTTTTAAAGCTCCCCAGGTGATTACAATGTGCAACCAAGGTTGGAAAGTCTGCCGTGGGAAGAGCGGGATGTTGGAAGTTAGAGACTCCACAGTTCTGTCCTGGTTCTGCCACCTACAGTTAAATGAATTTAGGTTAGTCATTTAACTCTTTGTGCCTCGTTTTTCATTTCTTTCCACTGACTGAAGCATTCCACTGTATTTTAAGTTGTTCTATGGTTAGTTTGAGATAGTATGTGTGGAAGATAAAACATGCTAAGGCAAGTTGATCCTATTATGTTTCTTTGGATGTGACAGTCCCAGCCATGGAAAAAAAATTTTAGATCAATCTATACAGATGTTGGACAAGAGATGTGTCCTGGAAAAAACAAAGTAAAGGTGATGTACCGTGATCTTTAGAAGGAAGGGAAGAAATAAGTATATTATGGAGCCAATAGAAGATGTTTTTCTACCACAGACTACAAAACTGTCACAAGGACAAGATACGGTCATGATGGGGAATTTCAGCTTCAAAAACTTCTGACAAAATTTCACTGGTCCTTTCCTCCTACTGGCTTTCATGTGCCCCTTCCGCCTGCGTTATTTCCCTCCTGTCACCGTCACTCATCGAGCACCTTCCAGGTCTAGACAGTGGACTGTGCGTTAGAGACAACATACATACTATGAGAAGATTTTTAAGAAGTTTATGGTTGCATGGCAGAATGCCGAATGAAAAAATTATAAGAATAAAATAGGAAGCATTAAAATAAAAGTTTGCATAAATACTGTGGCATTTTTTTGTCTCTCAGATAGTAGAGAAAGTAAGGAAGAAAATGAGTCAGTGATATAAGATTAATGGAAATATTCAGGAAGGATGACCATGCCATTTGGGGTTTCATAACATATAAGGAAAAGACTAATGTATATATTCAAATAGAAAATGTGGGAAAGGTGATTTCAAAAAAAAAGTAAGGAAATAGATTAATCATCCTTGAATAGAAACCTAAAATTTAAATTTTGTCTAACTGGCAAGAATAGCCCCAATGAGAAGACATTACTCAATTTTCTATTTGTTCCTCTGTAAAATGTATATTGTAATGGTAACCACCCACTTTACAGGTGCCCAGTGTGTAGGAAGAACTCTCTTACTATGAGTTATTATAATCATCTAAAGGAAATAATGAGACCTCACTAAGAACCCTGCAGAGCTCAGATTGCCTTCCTTAATGAGGGGAGGAACCTAAGTCTAAATAGCAACAAAAAGAATATTAATAAAGGATATTAAGAACATGTATGTTCTTAATAGGGGTACCTGGGTGATCCAGTTGGTTAAACATATGCCTTCGGTTCAGATCATGATTCTGGGGCCTTAGGATTGAGCCCCACCCAGTGCTCCCTGCTCAGCGGGAGTCTGCTTTTCTCCTTCCCTCTGCCCCTTCCCCTACTTGTGCTCTCTCAAATAAAATAAATAAAATCTTAAAAAAAAAAAAAAAAGAATGTATGTGTATTTGTGTGTGTGTGTGTGAAAGAAGAAAAAAAAGTCAAAGCCAGAAACTAGCTAGTGAAAATTAAGTAATATTAATAGAAGAAAAGGAAAACTATTCAGTTTAATTGTTTCTATCAATGACATATTTCATCAGGCTAGCAGAGGTTAATGAATCATTGTTTGAAGGAAGCTCCAGATAAAGGTAAGACTAGTAGAAAGCATCTGTTCAGTTAAATTGTTCAAGACTAAACCAGGACAATTACAAGAAATAAGGAGATGTTAGATAGATAGATAAGGTGTGTGTGTGTGTGTGTGTGTGTGTGTGTGTGTTCTAGCCTTTTTTTTTTTTTTTAAAGATTTGATTATTTATTTGATAGACACAGCAAGAGAGGGAATATAAGCAGGGGGAGTGGGAGAAGGAGAAGCAGGCTTCCCACCGAGCAGGGAGCCCAGGACCCTGGGATCATGTCCCGAGTTGAAGGCAGATGCCTAATGACTGAGCCACCCAGGCACCCCATATGATCTGGCTTTCAACAAATTTTAAGTTAATTTGATTGATGGCATAAGGCTTATAATTAACAACGAATGTATGTGTCAGTGGTGTAATGTTGTTTCCAGAAAATACTACTGCAGATTTGAGATGAATTGATAGAAGTGTAGCACACAGGTCAAGGGAGGTAGTAACCTGCTTATACCTTTGCTATTCAAAAGAAATCAAGATCCTGAGCCAGTTCTGGATGTGAACTTTAATAGGAACATTAACAAAGTTCACTACCTGGATGGTTAGTCTCTAGAAGCCATATCTTAAGATAAAGTTGAGGGAACTAAGGTTTCTCTGAGAGCTATCTTCAATATTAGAAGAGCCCTCTCCCATGGGAAAAGGGTAAGCCTGGTTAGTATTGTTCCAGAGGTCAGAACTAGGACCAGTGGAAACTCAGCATTCAGATTAAAAAAGACATTATGGCCTACTATCTGGCAATGGAATAGGCAGTTTCCCAACCACAGGGAGGGGAGTTTTCTGTCATTGGCAAGGGATTGATTCATTCAGAGGCTGGACTGAGTGATTATCCGTTGACAAATTTTGCTTTGTAGAAGATCAAGACCTATGTAATGTCACTTCCAACTCCAAGATTTTATTTTTTTACTCATAGTGCTGAATTAGAACTTTGTTAAACTATGGTGTCTGTAGTTTCTGTATGAGTTATTTTAATGCCTTCTTCATTACTATAAATGGTATATAAACAAGTGTTGTTATAATGAAAACTTTGGAAGAAAAATCTACTTGTTTCAAAGTTCAAGGCAAAGGAAGAAATTTGTAAAGTGTCTGAGCATTGTAGTATGACTTGGACTATATAGGATATATCATTGCCATATATCAACTTAATGAAAAGTAAATTATTTTAAACTTTGAGCTATTATTAAAGAATGCTCCTTTTTCAAAACTCTAATTTCAGTGCTTGAAGATCCAAATTTTATTGTAGAGTATTATAAATGGAAGAAAGCTGAATTAAAACATCCTAAAGAATGGAATTTAAAGTAAGTACTTTGTATTGCAATATATATCATTCTACTTTCTACTGTCTAACTGAATCATCAGAAGAAATCTTTGGAAGTAACAATGGATGCCCTTTTCTAAACATGAGAACAAGAATTAGACATGCCATTTTTTCCTTTCCTATGAACCCAGGTGGGAAACATCTTTGCTACTATTAACCTTAGAACTGTAAGTTATTTGACCAGCAAAAAGGGATTTATTTAGGAATAGCAGAGAATAGCAATTGGGGATTTGCAAGCTAGGTCTAAACCACAGGGCAAGTCCAAGAAATATAGGAAGAGGAGTGTCGCTTTGTAGAGAAGGAGGAAGTTGGGAGGAGTTTGAAAGGAAGACCTTTGGAGAAAAGCGAGTGTTCAGAATGATGCCTGTTGGTCATTGGCTGAGTTGCTGGAGTAGTCAATTTCTTACAGTAGATGGAATGTATATCTTTCCCTCAATCTGTGATTGAGGATTTTGAGGATTTTTTTTCTGTTGATGATTCTTCTGCTGGAGTCTGTAATGGACAGTTCTTATCATTGATGTGGGTAGTAGAGCTCCACCTTCTGGCCCCCCAACTCCATTTTAGTAAGGGTTTCCTTCATCAGTTTTCACCTATTTTTTTTTTTTTAAGATTTTATTTATTTATTTGACAGACAGAGATCACAAGTAGGCAGAGAGGCAGGCAGAGAGAGGAGGAAGCAGGCTCCTGGCCAAGCAGAGAGCTGGATGTGGGGCTTGATCCCAGGACCCTGGGATCATGACCTGAGTCGAAGGCAGAGGCTTTAATCCCCTGAGCCACCCAGGCACCCCAAGTTTTCACTATTGACTGCCCAAAATAGAGATGGGCATGAGTGAAGCACTCTCACAGTACTCTCTGCATTAATTCTCTTACTCCTGTTCCCATTATCCTTATCAATACATGACTTAGAACTAGGAAAAGGGTGCCTTGGTGATTCCCTCTTCCACAGATTTTTCATTCAGGAACCAAATTATTTCGTCTAACAAGGAAGTATATAGTAAAATATGAAAATAAACTATTAGGGTATCTCCAGAAATCGATGACTATTAGACCACGCTGAAGGGATCTTAATCTCATCTTTGGTCACTTGAGTTCTAAAGGCAGTTTTTCTTTTTTGTCATGGTAGAGGAAACATTGCCTCTCAGCTCTCTGATGTTGGCTTGGCTATAGTACTTATTTATTCTAGTATGCTTATTTCAAAGTACTCAGTAAATATTCTATACAATGCAAGGAGAATTAAAGATCCCTCCTATTTTTTTTTTATGGCATTTGCCTCATTTACCTTAGTTTTTAGCTCTTTGCCTTGCTAACAAATAGACATACAGGATTAATAAAAATAATGTGCTGTATTTTGAATTTGTGTAGAAATTGAAGTTCTTAAGAAAATACACTTTCCTACCCTTTAACATCATAACTCAAATTGGGTTTTTCAGTTGGATATTCTTTTTTCATTTGACTTCTGTGACAACTTCCCTTCAAGCCTAAGTGGAGAAAAAGCTTTTGCATTTGATACTTTTCTGCTTTCAGAATAAATTATAGGCAGTAGAGAAGTTTTTTAAAGCAGAATTTGAAGGAGTACAAGCATTTTTTTTCTTGAAGCCGTGTTTCAAGTTTTGTTTAGAGTTAAAGAAAGCTACTTAGAATATAAGGTTAATTTTGCTTTGACATGACTTCCTTTTTTATTTCCTTTAACAGAACAGCTTTGTTTTATTCATTTGATCACTGATTCATTATGTAATGCCAGCGTCCCACAGAACCCCACATTTAGAAATAGTAGGGCCGTGCCGTTTTCAACTTATCCATCCACTTCTACATATGGCTGAAATAATTGTGAGCTGTTTGAGTGCTAGAACATTTTCCCAAATACATTATTTTGAAGTTACAGGTCAAATTATCATGTGCATGGTTGACCCTGTCAGAATAAAACTCTCACACCTTGTGCCATCTGGTGGTTGATGAGAATATATTTGGATCAAATGATAACTCTTAAATTTTGGGAATTGATTAATATAAAAACACTAAAGTTTTTAAAAGATATTGCATTTAGCTGAATTTTATTGTGGCATAAATATGCAACAATATGTTGTAAAAATCTAAAGTGTGGGGAATCCACTTCTTTTTCAAATAATTATTAAATGTCTTGTGTTCTGTCAAAATACAATATACTAAAGTGATCAACTCCTAGAGACTCAAGTAGAAAACGTTTAGGCATCTTTGCAAGTGTCTGATTTGTGTATACATTCAATGTAATACCATTATGCATTTCTCGGTTTTAGTACTGAAAATGCTTTTTTTTTGCACAGAAATTTCCTATTTAAAAAAAAAAAGCGAGAAAATTCAAATCAACAGCCTTTCATCTGCATAGCATTAAGGAAAAAGACCAATCTTTCCTGCTTCTTATCCCTCCTCCTACTGTTCTCCCATCTCCTCATCAATCAAGACTTGATTCTTAAGCCACACCAAGTTCTTTTTTCTCACTGTTATTTTGGGACATAAGATCTCTTCACCACTTTGTGCCTTCTGCCTGGGATGTCTTTCCCAGCAGGGTCTTTGCTGGTGGTCTAGAGTTAGGCTTTGGTCTGAATGAAAAGGTGGAATGTGGAGTCCTTGAGCACAGGGACACGGGAGCCAGACTATCTGAATCTCAGTCCTGGCTCTGCCAGTTACCAACGCCTTGACAGAGCAAGGGCAAGTTATTAGATTACTTTGTGCCTCAGTTTCCTTATCTGTTAAATGGCAGTGAAAAATGTACCTACCGCTCAAGGAGATTGTGAGGATTGATACATTAATACATGTAAAATTCTTCAAACAGTATCTCAGTAAGTACTCAGAAGGTTCATGCTTTTTCTACTGTGCCCCTAGTTCCATTTTCAGACAGAACACTTTCTTTGGAGATAGTATGGGGGGGGGCTCTAGGGTCAGATGGATCTTAGAGAAATTCATACCCACTCTCAGCTTGTTTCCTTATCTGCTAATTAGAGATAAACATGACTTACCTTACAAAGTTGTTTCACATTTGATCTCTTGAGATCACAGATATATAGTCATAGAGTGTTGACTTAGAGACAGTCAATAAATATTAGTTCCGAGGAGAGGAGGAGACAAAAACCTACACTCCCCAATTTTTCAGAGAATAAATACAGTCTCTGTCAGAAACAGGTTAGAACTGTCACAGTTTCTCCAGTTAGAACACAAGCACGGCTGCCTATCACAACCACATTTCTTTTAATTCCAGCATACACGTGGTTCTTATCCCTTTTCTGCCACTGTGCTCTCTGCTGCCTGGCAAAGTACACCACAAGGATGGCGTGACAATCCAGCCCAGCATCTCTTTGTGACAGGGTCCCTGAGTCAGGCTTCCACATTCCCCCATGCTCTCCTTCCAGAACACTCAGTCCCTGTCTCTTTCAGTACCTGTGGTGTGGAAATTGATCAGTTCATGGAGAAGGACCAGGGCAAGACATTAGTGTGCTTTCTAGTCTCAGCACTTAGCACGGCACCTGGCACCTAGCAGGCACTTAGTCGTTTTGTTGAATGGTGCATACTTTTTTTTTTTTAAGATTTTATTTATTTATTTGACAGAGAGAGAGATCACAAGTAGACAGAGAGGCAGGCAGAGAGAGAGAGGGGGAAGCAGGCTCCCTGCTGAGCAAAGAGCCCGACGCAGGACTCGATCCCAGGACCCTGAGATCATGACCCGAGCCGAAGGCAGCGGCTTAACCCACTGAGCCACCCAGGTGCCCCTGAATGGTGCATACTTACCCCCGTTTTCTCACTTAATAGGTCAATTAGATGTGAAGGCAGTTAACTTTTAGAAAAATTAAATGTAGATGCTGACTTGAAATAAGGCCAATTCTAATAGAAAGATAATGGTTCTATTTGGGGAATTCTAAGGGTATAGTTATAGTACAATGATTGAAAACTGGAGATATAAATGACTGCTATGAATATTTTATGCAAATTCTTAAGTTGTACACATGTTTTTAGTTGATATTAATAGGAACCCATTGTCATTATAAGCAGCTCATAAATATTCATGAATCGATCATTTGGTTTGGTCATTTGATCATTTCTAAGGCCTTTTTTCCTCTCCTGTTACTTTGCCTGTCTCTTGACTATTCATGCAAATGCTTTATTTCTACTAAGACATGGGAAAGAATATGAATCTAGAGATGACTCAGTAGTTTGTATTTATTTTCTCTGGAGAAAGAGTGAAAGATTAAAAACCAGAAGGTAGTGCAAGCTGTTCCCTAAATATTCTTCCTTATGCACATGTAAAACTGTTTATGTCATACTCTGTGGCTAATGAGTGCTTATGTGGTAATGGAAATACTGTGCCAGGAACCTAAGCTTTGTCAGACAGCAAGTTGTCTAAATAGAAGTTATTGGTTTTGGAGTTTTTTACATTGTTTGCTGTTTTGGAGAAGAGTATTGATCTTGTCTACGCATCGGAGGTACAGAAGGGACAGAAACTAAATGGTGAAGCACCTCCTATGTGCCAGACATTCTTTCATTTCCTGATGGCATACTGGCCATGCTGCGGAGTTGACGATTATACCTCTAAGTTTAAGCCCGCAGTTGCACCCCTCAGCCTCCCGCAAAGCCGTAGCCAGCCAACCCACAGGCCAAGTCAAACCACGTCATTGTTATACACAGACACAGCTTTGAGACAAAATCCTCAGCCTCCCTCTTCATCTGGGTTGTCACCCCTACGTTTCTCCACAGAGAGTCTGGAAGCATTGATGTATCAACAGTGTATTAATGAGAGAAACGTGAGATTAGCCAGCTTGCCCAAAGTTACTGATAAATGCATTTTGTATTTGAAAACTAAAACTTAACTATTTCCTAATTTCCTATTAATATATGCTTATTAAAAGCTTAAAATTTTTAGGTTATGTGAAAATATGATTTACCCAACTGCAAGCACAAAGCAAATCTACCTTTTGTGGAAAAGGTTTTTTTGGTCAATCTCAAATTCTATTATTAAACAATGTTAGCTCTTTTCTCCTTCATAAAACACTCCTATATTTATAAGATATACTATGGATATAGTTGTACTATATTTTAAATTAAGGGGTTAGTATATATTATTTCTAAGTTCCTGTATCTGATTTTATAAAGTGTTTTAACTCGCAAAAATATATGATTACTATGTTTGATTCCCTTTTCACCAGTTATATAGAAAGCATTTATACTGAATACATTAATTTAATGTATGTTTGTGCTGTCCTTTCAGGGTTTTTGAAGTTAAATGTTATTTTTGTAGATTTACATAATTATATATTTAATGCATATTTTTAAGGAGGAATGCTGGCTTTATTTTATTCCCCAAAGATTGAGCCTTGAATGCCATCTTGTGGTTAAAGAGAGAAGCATTAGAGTTGGCACTGGAAACATCCCTTTAAAATAGAGACACAGAGAAAATATATAGACAGAGGGGGGAAAAATCCCATTAAAAAAATAATTTCTGTCAAGCAACTACTTCATCTCTGCTTGGATGGTTTTAGAGACAGGGAGCTCAGTACTTCAAGGACTACTTAAATAGCTGGAATCTCCTGTATTTCTAGCTCAAATCTAATACCTTACGATAATTCAATAATTCTAGATTTCTTTCATTCACTTAAGATTTTTATTGAGTCCTTACTATGTGTTTTATACATTTGTCTGCAAAACCATCCAGAATATGAGAAAATATCTCCATTTTATAAAGAGAATGTGCAGGAAAAAGTTTTTTTTTTTTTTTTAAATTCCCTAAGTTTGCACATTCTGAAGGTGACCAAGCTGAAATTCAAATCCAGGCCTGCAGATGCTACAACCCACGCTTTTGTCTACTAGATCCAGTGCCAGCTCAGACACTGAGGATGGCTTTGGATATGGGTAGTAGGCGTGGCTCGAGCAGTGATGCTGTGGCAGAGAAGAAAGTGTCTCCACTTGTCCTTGGAAGCAACACAAATAAGGCTCTTCTTTTTTGTGAAATTATCCTTTAAGTCTCAGAAAATAGCTAGTTTGTCTTATTCCTAAATCCCCTTAAGTTTTCTCTTTTTTCAGAATAAACACATCCAGTTCTTTCAACTGTTTTTTTTTTATGAATTCCACATTTTTTTATCGTACCCCTTTGATGGGTTCAATTCATTTAATCAACTTTTCTCTCATAATGTACCCTAAAACTTTATCATGGATTTCTGGTTGTAGCACAGAATCTGGTGGGATAGTCTATATTACAAACACCATGAATTAAAGCTACTTCCTTCTTTACCTCTCCAAAAAAGGGGGGGGGGCAGGGATTTTGATAAGAATCAAAAACACATACCAGGTTTGTTTGTTTGGTTTTTTAAGAGAATTGTTCCTTTGGTTCTGCACCTACGTAGAACACTCTTGTGAACGGTCTCTCTGTTTCTCTTCCTCTCCCCACCTTCCTCTCCCCATCAGCACCCTATCCCACCCCACCCCCAACTGTGGCCAGAGAAATATGATAGGTAGTTTAGCTTGGGCCTTCCTCTGAGCAGGGGTGAATTTAAGAAGGGCTGTGGTTTCCCAGAGGCATATTAGATTGTGTGCCACCTGAAGAGAGAAACAGGCAGGAAGCCACGAAGTATCCTTAGAACATGTTACAAAAAATCAGATCACTAGATGGAAGGGATACAGTTAAGTTTTATGACCCTCGTTACATACATAAAGCTACTTTTCAAGAATAGGTAACAAGTTAAAGTTATACTTTAACTGCTAGTTATACTTTTTAACTTAATAGATATAATAAAATACAAGAAACAGCAAGTGTTGACAAGAGTGAGGAAGAAAAGGAACTCTTCGTCCACTACTGGTGGACCAGTAAGGTGGTGTATCTACAGTGGAAAACAGTATGGAAGTTCTTCAAAAAATTAAAAATAGGATTACACTATGATCCAGTAGTTCCGCTACTGGGTATTTACCCCCAAAATAGGAAAAGAGTAATTCAAAAAGATATCTGCATCAGTATGTTTACTGCAGCATAATTTATAATAACCAAACAATGGAAGAAGCCCAAGTGGCCATTGACTCATAAATGGATAAAGAAAAAGTGAGATACACACACACACACACACAGAGTAGTATATTACTCAGCCATGAAAAAGAAAAAAGCCTTGCCATTTGAAACAATGTGGATAGCTCTAGAGAGTACAGGGGTAAGCAAAAGTGTCGGAGCAAGAAAGACAAATACCATAGGATTTCAGTCATATGTGGAATTTAAGAAACAAAACAAATGAACAAAGAAAAATAAAGAGACAAACCAAGAAACAGACTCTTACCTGTAGAGAATAAATTTGGTTCCCAAAGGGCAGGTGTGTGGGGGAATGGGTAAAACAGGTGAAAGGGATTAAGAGTACACTAATCAGGAGGGGCACTGAGTAATGCATAGAATTGTTGAATCACTTATGTTGTATACCTGATACTAATATAACACTATATATTAATTATACCTGAATAAATACCTGATAAAATAAAAAGAAACAAAATGACTATTTTGTTACCACCTCAATAACAAAGCCAAAGAGTACCAGAAAGAAAATAAAAACCCCATTACAGATAAATACACCTCATATACATTGATGTAAAGATTTTAGCTAATT
This sequence comes from Mustela nivalis, assembly GCF_964662115.1. NCBI lineage: Eukaryota > Metazoa > Chordata > Mammalia > Carnivora > Mustelidae > Mustela > Mustela nivalis. Next base: position 50,623,279 of record NC_139029.1, read on the forward strand.
GGATCCCATATGTATAATTATAATAAATAACAAATTTAATAATAAGATAATAAATAATTGATAATTATACATGACCATGTGGGGTTCACATTAGGAATGTAACCTTAGTTTAATATTTGAAAAATTCAAACAATATAAAATTAAGAAAGAAGAATCATATGATCATCTCAATAGGTGAAAAAAATTTCAACACCAGTTCCAATTAAACAAATTGACAAAATTAAACAAACAAAAAATAAGCCTCTGGTGGCACCTGGGTGGCTCAGTGGGTTAAGCCTCTGCCTTTGGCCGAGGTCATGATCTCAGGGTCCTGGGATCGAGTCCTGAGTTGGGCGCTCTGCTCAGTGGGGAGCCTTCTTCCTCCTCTCTCTCTACCTGCCTCTCTGTCTACTTGTGATCTTTCTGTGTCAAATAAATAAATAAATAAAATCTTAAAAAAAATAATAAGTCTCCAGAGCTGTGAGAGAATAAACTTGTTAAGGAAGCCCTAGGAAACAAATGCACCTTGCCTTACCAGTTGATGTTTTATTACTTTTACAGTGTTCATCTTACACCGTATTTGTTTGTTTTCCTAATGACTACTATGCTAGGAAGCAAAATGGAATAATTTCTGTTGACCATTGCACTAGTGAACACTCAGAATGGCACAACAGTCAAACCCCGCTGTTCTGCTTGTCTGTCTGATTTAATATGTTTGCTTTATCTTTCTCAGAAGTGGTGTACACTTCCCAGAATTCATTTGGAAATTTAGATGACTTCTTTTTCTCATTCTAGGTATGCAGCTACTGCGGCTCGGCTGGCTAGAGAAAGTAGAAGAAAGCCTTCCAGAGCCAAATATCTAACTGAAAGAGTTCGACCCTGCCCCACTCCAAGTACATGCAGTTCGGCCTATTTGTTTTGCTTTGATTTTAGAACTAAAATATTAGTTATAATAATAAATGTAATTTTTTTTTCAATTCAGGTAAATGTAAATCTGTGAGGCCTAATCTTGTGTTCTCCTTTTAAGGTTGCTTTAAGTCTTTCTGACTAACAAAATACATTCAGTAAATTACTTACATAGGAATTGGCACTTGGAAAAAAAAATGGAATTACTTACACTTTGAAGCTCACCATCCTTTAATAGGTTAATGTATAATTTGGAAATCTAAGGCTAAGTTTCAAGGTGTGTAAAAGCATTCAAAACAAGAAACGCCAAATAAACCAATCCCTAAAGGTCACTGCAGATTCAGAGGCATATGCAATATGGTTGAAAAGAAAGGAATAATGGTGATTGAATTGTTTTTGGTGATCTTTTTTAAAATTAATGTTTTTTAAAGAAATATTTTTGAGAGGGGCATCTGGGTGGCTCAGTCACATAAATGTCTGCCTTCGGCTCAGGTCATGATCCTGGAGTCCTGGGATTGAGCCCCACATCAGGGGGAGCCTGCTTCTCCCTCTCCCTCTGCCACTCCCCCTTCTTGTGTTCCCTTGCTCTCTCTCTCTCTCTCTCAAATAAGTAAATAAAACCTTAAAAGAAAAAAAGAAAGAAATACTTGGGATAAGTTGAGGGAGGGTCTTAATCAGGAAAAGAGTTGGTAACTTATAATAAAAATCAACTAGTATAGAGGAGAAAGCAAAACATTTGGGGTCAGAGCACTTGTGTTTAGATAACAGGTCTGTGCTTTATGTGAAAGGCATTTAACCTCTGAGCTTCAGTTTCTACGTCTTTAGCCAGTACTGAATAGAAGATGTTCAGTAAATACTTGTTCTTCATATTCTGGCCTAACACAAGTATTCTTGTGACTAAGTGACTCCATGTATGCAAACATTCCTTGTGAACAGGAAAGTACAAAAGTCTTAGTTATCACATTTCACTGACCCCTGTCCTTCAAACACAACAGCATAGGCATGCCAGGCACAGGCAGCAAACTTCATCCAGTGGTTTTCTAAGAGCCCAGTTTCCATACATCTGACTTCCATTTCTTTGGCTCAGCTTCTACTTCTCGTTCTCCTTCCTGTTTTGGCGTACCACTCAGATTCCTTCATCTGACTTGCCAGCCTCAATCTTTCTCAATTCCACTCTGGCTTCTTCTGCATTTCAGGGTACCTGCAAGCCTTGGTAAGCAATGTTGCCTTTCCCAGCCAGACTCTGCTTCCTCCATGAACTCTCTGCTCTCTGCAACCTTTGTCCTCCCCACACCCCCACATCTGCACCAGTGGAAGAGATCTTGTGGTTCATTTGATGATTACAATAATTCCTGTTCATGCTTTGTCAGACTTTTTTCTACAGCTCACATCTGCTTATGTTTTTCTGAGTCTAAAATCCTTTGTTCTCCATTTCATTCAGGATAAAATTTATACTCTTTGACATGGAAAAGTCCTTAATGCTCTTGTATCTGTCTGCTTTTTCAGTGACATCTCTTCCCACTCTCCCACTCATACCCTAAACACCACACTGACCCAGTGGCTTATGACTATTTCCTTCCTCATTGCAAAAAAATTTGACAAGTATGCTGCTGTGTTTCTTCATAGCCTCATGCCAAAAACCCTTTCTTCCTTTCCTTTCTATTACTTACCCATCCTTTGAGATTCAGCTCGGGTATTACCTTCTATAGGAAGCTTTCCCTGTGGGCGATTAAGCACTTCTGTCATAATGTCATTCTATATTAGTTTTCTATTTCCATGTAACAAATCACCACACATAATGGCTTAAAACAACACATATTTATTGTTCCACCTTGGGATCCCATAAGCTGTGATCAAGGTGTGAGCTGGGCTGCAGTCTCATCTGGAGGCTTGCACGGGGAAGGGCTGCTTCCAAGCTCACTACTATTATTGGTGGAATTCACTTCCTTCTGTCCTTATGACTGTGAGCCTAGATTCTTTCTGGCTGTGTGCTAAAGACCTCCTTTAGCTCTTAGAGGCTGCAGGCAATTTATTGCCCTGTGGCTTTTCCAACATAGCCCCCTACCTCATCTAGCCAGCAAGGAAAGTCTTTAGAGTGTGTGTGATGGCAAACTGGAGTCATAAAATGCAACATAATCATGGGAGTGAGATTCCTTCACCACTGTCATATTTTATTGATTAGAAATAAGTAATAGGTCCCAACCACATTTAAAATGTAGGGATTTACATAAAGATGTGAACACTGGAATGTGGGATCATGATGATCACCTTAGATTTTGTCCTCCACGTATACGATGTCATATAAGTCTCTTTACGGCCAGTCTCCTTAGAAAATGACCTCCCGAGGAAAGAGACTCTTACCTCTCAATCTGCCACAGCACAGCACTTCATCCAGTTGCCATTGAGTGCTCATGAATGAATGAGTGAATGTATACTAGAATGAAGTAGAGTTGTTATGCTTTTATCAGCTCTGATCCTAGAAGAAGGTAAATAAGCCCTTGATGAACGAGAATAGTAAGAAAGGTGAGCTGGAAGAGAGAACACTCTAAGGAATGTCTAGAAACTGATTAGATCTCCAATGCTGAGCCTGTCATCTTTGAAAATGCGGTAAAATATATTTTGGGTCTAATCTTATAGCTAAGAGGAGAGACCATCCATAAGAGGTTATAGTAAGTTAGATTATCATTCAGAAATAGTCACTATCCATAGGGCATCCGGGTGGCTCAGTCAGTGAAGCATCTGACTCTTGATTTCAGCTCAGGTCATGATCTCAGGGTTGTGATATTGAGCCCTGCACCAGGCTTCACAGTCAACATGGAGTCTGCTTGAGTTTCTCTGTCTCCCTCCCATTCTGCCCCGAACCCCATGCTCTCTCTCTCTCTCTCTCTCTCACTCCCCCACTCCACCAAAATAAATAAATAAATTTTTAAAAAGAAAAAGAACGAGCGAAATATTCACTATCCTGTTCCACCTCTATAGGCAAAATGTACTCCCTTGACCATCGACTTTGAATTTTGCCATGTGACTTGTTTTGATCAATGGAATATTGGTGGGTATGATATGCCCAGAGTTTGGAAACAGCTTGTGCTATCTGGCTTGCTCTTTTTCGCTTCTGCCACCATCACAAGAACATGCCTGGAGTAGCCTTCTGGTCACGGAGAAAGATGAAAGCCATAGAGCCAAGCTTCCCTGACAGCTTTCCCAGCCATCCCCTACCCAGATAAGCCAATCTCTAGTGGACCTACAGATGGGTGAACTGAACAAATGCTCGTTGTTGTATGCCACTGAGATTTTGTGGTTGCATATTAGGTAGCAGTAGTGAACTTACGGTGCATATGAAAAGGAAGCATGACTCAGTTGAAAAAGAAATGAACTGTGTGCTCCTCTTTTGTAGAGGTGGTTAGCATGGTTTGTTATTGAGAAAAATTCATCAGAGCTTTAGGAGGTGGGTGGGAGGAAGAGGCCATTAATTTCCAAGAAATTGGCAGTTTCCTCAGACGGCAGTTTCACGCCCGCTTCACAAACTCTCACTTTACAGATATGATGGATTCAGAAATATCTTCACGAACTCTCAATTTTTGTCCCACTTTGGGCTGGATGTGTACAGCTCCTTGTAGTGCCCCATGAACTCCTGGTTTTCCCACATCCGGCTAAAGTAGGGAGTGACTGCTTTTCCAGTTCTCCAACTACAATCTTTCAGACCTTCCCACCCCCATGTCTCCCCATACCTGTGTAAGCCCTATTTTCTATATTAAACTCCTCATTCTTGTATTAGCTATAGTGTTTCTGTGTTTCTAGCTGACACAGAAGTGAATGGATCTGATTATTTGGCAATAATCAGAGCTCACCAGTCAGAACAAATTTTAATATCTTTATCAAATTATTTTCATATTTAAAAATATATATGAATTTCCAGGATCGATCCCTAGAGAGGCGTACAAACTATATGGCAATCAGCGTTTGTGCTTTCATAAATTATTTTGTTAACGTAGTAACAGAGTTCTGACCTTTAGTATTGATTCCGACTAGTAAATCGAAGTTTTCTTGGAGGGATTTGTAATACTTAAGATTTTCTGGAGGAAGGAAGTTGAAAATAATATTTTTTCTGTGTCAAAATGAAAAACATTTTTATATTTGTTTTACATTATGCTCAGCTATTCTAGCCAGAATATCTTGCTTTGGATTTTTTGGTTTTGTTTTGTTTTGGGCTTTTGTTTTGGTTTGGTTTGGTTTACTTTTGGTTTTAGTTTGTTCTTGTTTTTAACAGAGCTAGGTCTGGAGGACAAACGGTCAGAGTGATTGACTCTCAGCATTCATTCCTGGCCAACAACTGGTGTCAGCCCACCGTGGTAATCTCATTTCCCTTACCAGGAACTCACTTAGGAGCAGTGTGTGACTCAATTCTGCCTGAGAAGAAGTATGCTGAGGGTTTCAGGGGATGGTTTTCTTACTCTTAAAAAATGAAACTCTAGAGAGAAAGACCCCCTTTTTTTTTCTCTGGATATTGCCATATCTGATGTGAGTACTAGAATGGCTACAGCTCTCTTGCTGTGAGTCTGAAGATTGAAAACAACACCAAAGATGGGAAAGCAGAGCAGCGGAAAGAACTGGTCCCTCATGATATTGTTGAATCACTGGCTTATCCAATCCTGTCCTACCTCTGACTTCTCCTCTTCTGTGAGATGAGACATTTGCCTGTTGTTTAAACTGGTTTCAGTTGGGCTCTGAATCTCTCATACCCCAAAACATGTAAATTCAGAACAACCCAAACATAGTTAGAAAGAACTGGAGTTAGTCCATCAATGATGAGTTCACAGAAAATAAAGTAGGTTTTCTCAAGGGAAAGACAAAATTTACATTTAAACTAATGAAAGCTAGAGATTAATACTAAGATACAAAACAAAAAACTCAATGATTGGAGACTTCAAGATGCTCCCGGGATAGTGGCAGTTTTCTAAACTGATAGCTCTCTACAGATATTTCTATAAAACAAAGAGACCAAGAGAACAATTCACTCATAACCTTTATCCATAGCACAACTAGAAGGCGATGAATATTACACGGTTTATTTGATATAGTGTTAGGGAAATAAATATATGAGACAACAGAAAATTTGTCCTGGATCCCTTATTAGACAACGAATTAGGTAGCTACTGCAGTAAAACATAAATAACACTACTACGGTTAAACATTCCTAGAAAACAGGTTCCCCACGCTGGGTAGAAATATTGAGCAATATAAACACTGTATCTATATTCTTCCTTTAAATGTAATTAGTTTATTTCCCTGTTTACAAGACCTGTAGAAAAAGATGAATCATCTTTGCATGATATAGCAGGCTTTCCTAATCTGGCCTCAGTTTTAACTAACCAGCCCCACCCAACTCTCCACTGTAACCCAGGGATTTGGGATCTGAATGACCTGGAATCCATTCTTACTAGCTGAGTGTCCTTGGACAAGTTACCGTTGGTCACTCAGTCTCAATTTCCTCATCTGTAAAATAAGGATAATAATACCTACCTGTCACAAGGGTCATATCTAAGTTAAATAATATTATCTATATAGACTGCTTAGCAGAGAAGTTGGCTTAGCATAAATGTTAATGTGTCAACTCTGGTTACCTCCAAACCGGTCAAGTACTCTTTTACACCTCTGTGCCTTGGCATGTGCTGTGTTCTCAGTCTAGTGTGCTCATACTTACCTTCTTTGTCCTTCTCTGTTCAGCAAACTGACCTTCCTCTGTCAAATCCAAGCCTATTTTCACTTAGACACAATGATTCCACCATTGTGTTCTGAAGCCTTCACAGACGCTGTTTCCCTTCTATGCCTACCAGTGGTTGGTGGGACTCAGTAAACACATGTTAAATGAATGAACTAACAAAGCATAAAGAAGATTGACCAGAATGGAAGGAATGATTTATGAAAAACTGATCGCAAAATATAAAATTCAGAGAGTTTTAAAAGGTTGCTTGCCTTCACTACACAATCTTAGGCACTATCCCATAAATGCAAGAACACATCTTTTTTTTATCATGTTCTCTACCATGTCTAGTAATTTTTTTTTTATATTTCCTCTTACAGTTCAAAATTTTGCTGACTCACAGACCGAAATGGCCATTGTCATGAAGACTGGTAGAACAAAGGAAAGGTGGAGGAGTGTAGCTTTACCAGATGATTTTAGTGCAAATGAGCCATGGGAAGAAGAAGTGGAAGACCTGGTCACTTGGACCAACACTCTTGATACAGACATTTTAGAAGATTCAACATGATGCTCCAGGATTTAGAAAATGAACAGCCTCAACCACAGCTCGGCTTCATGAGACAACTTTGGAACTTGGATTCCATTTTTTTTTTTTTTTTCAAGTTGGTCTCATGCTCTCACATCAAGTACAAATTAGAAATATAAATATAAATCAGTGACTATGTTTCTCTGAATTTTTTGAGCTCTACCTCATTGCTTGAAGCTAAGTTAACTGAATTAGGGGTATTCATTGTGGCATTTCAATCAGTGGCATTACACCCACAGTTGTTAGGCTATGGGTTGCAAGTTTTTGCAGAAAGGGACAAGATATGAGTCAGGAAGAGGCTGGTATAGGAGGGGAGTTCTTAGGACCTTCAGAGCCTGGACATTAACCAAAGAGAGGGATCTTTATGGATGTCTGCATCTGCCTGGTTTAGTGTCATCTTTTCTCCATATTCAAAGGATGAGATGTCATGCTCTTCTCTTTTCTTCCAGAAAACATGTTCTGTTTCCTCTTTGACCTTACCCCTCATATTCTCATATTTATTTTCTCCCTCTTTTTTTGCTGCATTGCCTCAACCTGCAAATGCATGCGGGTCTCTCCTATTTTAAAATATGTCTCTACCTTTGACCCTACATTTCTACTTCCCTCAGCACTGTATTATTCAGGGATACCTGGCTAGCTCAGTTAGTGGAGTGTGGGACTCTTGATCTCAGGGTTGTAAGTTTAAGCCATACACTGGGTGTAGAGATTAAAAATAAAATCTTTAAAAAACAAAACAAACACTATATTATTCGTATTTTCTCAGCTATGTTGATTGATATGTCTATCATTTGTCATCTTTATTTCTTAGATTCCCTTCCCATTTGCATTCCACTGCCCAATAAAATCAGTCTTCTGCTGATATTACTTGATTAAAATTCACCAGGATCACCAAAGGCTTCCATACTGCCTGAATTCAATAGCTTCCCTATCTTATTGGACCTCTAGTCTGTATTTGATATTATTGATCACTTCTATCTTTTTTAATCTCTATTGCCTCACCTTTGAAGAGGCTTGTTTTGAGGCCCACAAACACCATAAATATGTATACATATAAATATGTATATCTGCATAGAGACCTAGGTAGATGCCTGACCTTGGATCTAGTTGTTAAATAGGTCTCTCCCTCACTTCTGAGGAAATGGATTTTACTTCCTGTGAAAAAAGAAAAAAGTTGTTATATGTACTCTAGTGTCTGGGCTAGCTAGCTGCTTTCAAGTCGGCCTGTGGTAGTTCAGACAATAAGGCCCCAAGTGACTGTAGTGCCTAACACTTTTATTTTCCTCCCCAACCAGAACCAGAAAATTCTAGCAGCTATCCCAGATCTTCCCCTCCTTTTGTCAATGCCAAAGTACAATGAAAAGCCAACTTCATGATCCTGCCCAACTTGATAACAATCAGAGTTATTTTTATACCTGGTGAAAAGTGCCATTGTGAATGGCCTGTCCCATACCTCAGTGAAATTATAGAATGTAGTCGAAAAATGCATTTGCTGATGGTCACACTGACGGAGGATGGGCCTCTGACTCCTTTCTAGTTTTCTAGGAGGACAAACTTAGATTGTCAACAGAAATAAAGCAGTCACCAAGAAATTAAAACCAAAAGGACAATGTCAGTCCACCAAAAATATTTCCTTGATATCTGCTGTCTTATATTTTATTCTTTCCATTTAATCTCTTTCTTTCAGGACAAAGAAGTTACATCTGTTGCTTTCTTTTCCTGCAATCAGAAGACCTGGGGGTAAGAGTTGGTGATGGGGGAAGGAGGTATAGGGAACAGAGACACATTTTGGGAACAGAGACTTTAATCAGTACAATAGGACAGTTTATTTAATTACCTTCACTATAACTCTGGCTATTCATTCTGGGTCTTCAATAGGAATTTCCCGTCTACCTCTGACCCTTGGTGAGAGGTTCTTTTGGGTTCCAGCCCAGTGCTCTTCTTTACACATTTTTTAAAAAAATGTTGCCACTGTCAGAGTTTTACCTCCCACACATATTGTCATTCTCTGACCTTTTCCCTACCTGCCTTAAAAAGCATCTTCAGTTCAATGTCCCCCATGCATCTGAAACTCAACATGCCTGGTTTAAACTCATTTCTCCTCCTCCTCCACCTTCTGCCTCTTGTGTTTCTTTTTCAGTTAATGGAACAATCACAAGATAAAAACTCTGAGATCACTATAGACTTCTCTCTTTCAGTTATGGCCAAATGATCACCAAGACTTGCAATATTATCTTTTAGATATCTCAAATCCATCTTCTCATTCCTGTTCTTACCGTTACTTTACATTATGAAGCCCTTTTAATCAGTAGGTGGGATTATACTTTTCTGTAATGACATCATTCACTTTCCTAAAATTCTTCCGACCATCTCTGCTTATGAATGTCCAAATCACAATGGCCTTCGTGTCAGCTCTCACCCACCCTCTCCAACTTCATCCACAACTTCCCACATCGTGCCCCATGTTACCGAACTCCGAATGCTTCTCCAAATGTAACATGCTTTTTTCTGCCTTTGCTTATGCCATTTTCTTTATCTGGAATGGCTTTTCCCTTCTTCACTTGACTAACTCCTATTCATCTCCTAAAGCTCAATTCATCATTTCCACAAAATTTTCTTGGCATGCCTCAGACCCAACCCAGGCTGGGCTCAGTCTCAGTCTCTCTCTCTTTCTCTCTCTCTACATATGCGTATATGCGTGTGCAGCTATATTATATTGAAATTTTCTGTTTGCCCATATGACTCTTACACAAAACCTGGAAAGTATAATCCAATCGGACTCCATCTCAGAGATATTTCATAGTGTACGACCCACATACCAACAGTTGCCACAATTTCTTCACCTCATACAAAAGCTCCTGTTTCACAGTCATAGAATCTGCTGTTAAAAAATGAACTTGGAAAATTTAGCAAATTGGTGAATTTCAAAGTGACAAAGAGGGAAGCTTTTATTAATAAGCAGGAGTACCTTGAAAGAGTTGATTCTGGAAAAAGATGCTAGATTTTTTTTAAAAAACAGCTTTAGTGAGATATGATTGACGTACAAGAAATTGAACTACTTTAAGTGTACAATTTGATAACTGACACTCACGTAACCATCACTACTATTAACATTGCGAAGCCATCTGTCACTCCCCACCAACGTTTCCTCATACCTCTTTGTAATATCACTCCCCTGCCCAGGCACTTCCTGCCTTCACTTCTCATTCCCAGGCAATCACCAATATGCTTTCTGTCATTATAGATCACTGTGAATTTTCTACATTTTTATGTAAATGGAATCATACTGTAAATACTTGTTTTTGCCTAGCTTCTTCCACTCAGCATTATTTTGAGATTGATTCATGTTTCGTGTATGTCATTCATTTATCCTTATTGGCAAGTAGTATTCCACTCTATAGGTATACCACAATTTATTTATTCTTTTGCCTGTTGATGGGCAATGTGAGTTGTTTCCAACTTGAGACTACTACAAATATAAAAGCTGGTGAGGCAGATCCACCTGCCGATGACCCAACAGTGAGTCGTGCCCTTGTATGATCCCCTCCCCATGAGTGTGAAGAATACCCAGGATTTACTTCTAGCCAATGGAATATGACAAAGGTGATTGGATAGTCACCACTGTCATTATGTTACATTAGCTAAGACTCCATCTTAGCAGACAGAGATTCTTCTGCTAGGTTTGAGGACATAAGCTGTCATGATGTAAAAAAGTCTGCATGGCCAGGGACTGCCTGCAACCTCTAGGGGCTGAGAGCAGCCTCTATATGGCAGCCAGCAAAATAAAATAGGGGCTCTGGCCCTACAATGAGAAGAAATTGAATCTTGCTGTAACTATGTGAGTTTGGAAAAGACCTGACTTCCCAAGAGGAATGCAGCTTGGCCAATGCCTTGACTTGAGCTTTGTGAGATCCTGAGCACCCAGCCAGGCCAAGCCTGGACTACAAAATTGCAAATGTGTGTTGTTTTTTAAGCTGTTAAATTTGTGGGGCTTTATTACGCAATGATAGAAGATTGATCTAGATGATACAAACATTTGTGTAAATGGCTGGATCACATGGTGCATAACTTTTTAAGAGATTGGCAAACTGTCTTTCAAAGGGATTTTACAATTTTACATTCCCACCAATAATGTATAAGAATTCCAGTTCCTTCATATTTTGGCCAACACCTGGTATGATCAGTCTTTTAAGTGTTGGTCATGCTAAAGGATGTGAAGTGGCCTCTCATTTTAATTTGCATTTCCCTAAAGCCTGTGATGATGAGCACCTTATTATGTACTTACTTGTCATCATCCTCTGTTTTCTGATGAGATATCTGTTGAAATCTTTTGTCCATTTGTTATTGGGTTGGTTGGTTTTGAGAGTTCTTTCTGTACTCTGGATACAAATCCTTTATCAGATAAATGATTTCCAAATAGAAAATTGGCAAACCAGTGGCAAGTTTGCCACTTGTCTTTTCACTGTCTTAATAGTTTTTTCAAAGAATGGTAATTTTCATCAACTCCAACTTACTGATTTTTTTTCCCTTGTATAGATTGTATTTTTGGAGTTGTATCCAAGAAATTCTTTTCTAATTCAAGATTACAAAGATTTTCTTTTATTATTTCTTATTGAAATTTTATAATTTTGGATTATCTTTTAGGTCATTTTGAGTTAATGTTTGTATATGGTAAAAGGAATAGATCAAAATGTGTGTGTTGACTATACTGAGTCTTCCCAGGCATGAATTCCTTATTTATTTGGGTCTTATTTAATATCTCAGCAATATTTTATAATTTTCATTGTCCATATGTTGAATATCTTTTGCCAGGTTTTTCTTTCCTTTTTTAAATTTTTTATTTTTTTATAAACAATAATGCATTTTTAGCCCCAGGGGTACAGGTCTGTGAATCTCCAGGTTTACACACTTCACTGCACTCACCCTAGCACATACCCTCCCCAATGTCCATAACCCCACCACCCTCTCCTGACCCCCCTCTCCCCAGCAACCCTCAGTTTGTTTTGTGACATTAAGAGTCTCTTATGCTTTGTCTCCCTCCCCATCCCATCTCGTTTCATTTATTCTTTTCCTAACCCCCATACCCCCCACATTGCATCTCCACTTCCCCATATCAGGGCAATCATATGATAATTGTCTTTCCCCAACTGACTTATTTTGCTAAGCATAATACCCTCTAGTTCCATCCACGTCATCGCAGATGGCAAGATTTTATTTCTTTTGATGGCAGCATAGTATTCATTATATATATATATATATATATATATATATATATATATATATATACATACATATATACATATACATATATATACATATATATATGTATATATATACATACATATATATATATATACATACATACCACATCTTCTTTATCCATTCATCTGTTGATGGACGTCTAGGTTCTTTCCATAGTTTGGCTATTGTTTGCCAGGTTTTTCTTTAAGGATTTCATAATTTTGGGTGCTATTTTAAATAGTGTTGTTTCTTAATTTTCAATTCTTTGCTAGAATATTGAAATACAACTGATTTCTGTACATAGATCTTATGTCTTGATACATAGGTAATCTTGTTTATTACTTCTAGGAGCTATTTTATAGATTCTCTCAGATTTTCTATGATTGTCTAATCATACTGTTGTCAGATAAAAACAGTTTTGCTTCTTCCTTTTAAATCTAGATTCATTTAGTTCTTTTTCTTGCCTGACTGTACTGGTCAAACTCCCAGTACAATATTGAAAAGTAGTGGTAATAAGTGGATACCATTTCATCTTGTTCCTGAACATAGGAGGAAAGCAATCAGTCTTTTGTCAGTAAGTGTAATGTTAGCCGTATATTATTCAAAGATGCCCTTTATCCAACTACATTCCTGCCCTTCCCAATTTGCGATGAGTTTTTCATCAGAAATAGAGGTTAGATTTTGTCAGATGCTTTTTTGTGTCTATTGAGATGAGCACGATTTTTCTTCTTTTTAGCATGGTAATCTACATTGATTTACTAACTTTTAATATTAAAACAACTTTGCATTCCTGGGACAAACCCAGTTTGCTTATGACATATCATCCTTTCATATGTTGTTAATTTGATTCATTAATATTTTGTTTAGAATTTTGACATTATTTCTTGAGGGAAATAAGTTACAGTTTTCTTCTAGTGTCTTTATCTAGATTTGGTGTTAGAGTAATGCCAGGTTTATAGAACGAATTGGGAAGAATCCTCTTTTTTTTTTTTTTAAGATTTTTATTTATTTATTTGATAGACAGAGATCACAAGTAGGCAGAGAGGCAGGCAGAGAGAGAGGGGGAAGCAGGCTCCCCGCTGAGCAGAGAGCCCGATGTGGGGCTGGATCCCAGGACCCTGAGATCATGACCCGAGCTGAAGGCAGAGGCCTAAACCACTGAGCCACCCAGGTGCCCCAGAATCCTCTTCTTTATAATTTTCTGGAAGAGCTTTTGTTGAATTGGTATTAGTGCTTCCTTATATGTTTGGTAGAATTCACCAGTATAGCCATTTGGGCCTGGATTTTCCTTTGTGGGATGGCATTAAATTACACATTATTTTAAATGGCCTCATAGTTATTTAGCTTATGCATTTCTTCTTCAGTGACATTTGGTGGTTTACATCTTTCAAGGAATTTGTTCATTTTGTCTAAGTGGTCTAAATTTTTGGCATAAAGGGATTCATAATATTTCTTTGTTATCCTTTTAATGTCTATAAATTCTGTAGTTATACCACTTATATTTTCTCTTGCTTTTCTGGATTAGTCTGGCTAGAGGTTTATCAATTTTATTGATTATAGAGAATGAGCTTTCGGGTTAATTTCTGTTCTTTGTTGTTTCCTGTATCCTATTTTACTGCTTTCTACTATAGTACTTATCATTTCCTGTCTTTTGCCTACTTTTGTTTTAATTTACCTTCATTCTCCCTTAATTTGTTAAAATGAAAACTGAGGTCATGGATTTGAGAATTTTCTTCTTTTCTTATTTATTTGTTTGTTTGTTTGTTTGTTTATTTATTTGAGAGAAGTGTGAACAAGAGTGACAGAGAGAGAACACATTGATATGCACGCATGTGCTCAAGCACAGGGGAGGGGCAGCGGGAGAGGGAGCCCGGGGAGGGGTTTGATCGCAGGATCCTGGGATAATGACCTGAACCGAAGGCAGATGCTTAATCAACTGAGCCACCCAGGTGCCCTCTTTTCATCTTTTCTAATAAAAGAATTTAGTACTGTGAGTTTCCTTCAAAGTCCCATGCTGGCAGATTGCCACTAATTTTTAATGAGTTATATTTTCATTTTTACTCAAAATATTTCTTATTTCCTTTTTGGGTCTTCTTTAACCCATATGTTATTTATTTTTTAAATTGTTTTATGTAACTTTAAAAGTAGTTATCTTTCTATTGTTGATTTCTACTATAATTCCATATGGGAAGAGAATATGCTGTGTATGATTTTAATTCTTTTAAACATATTGGTAAATGTTTAATGGTTCATAGTATAATCTAGCTAAGCAAATATTCCATATACATTTGAAAAACATGTATATTTTGCTATTGTTGAATGGATAGTTCTATGAATGTCAATTAGGCCAAGGCACCTGGGTGGCTCAGTTGGTTAAGCATCTGCCTTTGGCTCAGGTCATGATCCCAGGGTCTTGGGATGCAGCCCCACATAGAGCCCCACATTGGGCTCCCTGCTCAGAAGCAGGGAACCTGCTTCTCCTTCTCCTCCCCACCCCTGCTCTCTCAGTCTCTCTCATTTTCAAATACATAAATGAAATCTTTTCTTAAAATGTCAATTAGGTCAAGCTGATTGATTGTATTGTTCAAGTTTTCTGCATCTTCATGGATTTTCTGTCTGCTTGCTCTATCAGTTATTGAGAGAGATGTGTTCGACTCTCTGAAACTGTAGGTTAACCTATTTCTCCCATCAGTTCTATCAGTTTTTGCTTTGTGTATTTTGAATCTTTGTTGTTGGGTTTGAAAACATTTAAGGTTATTGTGTCTTCTTAATGAATGGGCCCATTTATCATTATGAAATGATTTTCTTTGCTTTGAAATCTATTTTGTCTGATAATCATATAGTCAATCTAGTTTTCTTCTGATTAATATTAACATGATATATCTTTTTCTATTCTTTTGTTTTAAAAAATTTTTTATTTGACAGAGAGAGAGAGAGTGAGAGAGCACAACCAGCGGGAACTGCAGAGGGAGAGGAAGAAGTAGGCTCCCCAGTGAGCAGGGAGCCTCACCTGGGACTCAGTCCCAGGATGGCAGGATCATGACCTGAGCTGAAGGCAGATGCTTAACCAACTGAACCACCCAGGTGTCCCTATTCTTTTGCTTTTAACCTATTTGTTACAGTTTTACCTATCTCTGGAGTTTTCAAAAGAATTTAAAAAGATGTAGTACTTATAACAGAGCATAGGACATAGTGAATATCTAGTATCTGTTAATTACTGTGACTATTTGCTATTTCTTTTTATTCAAAGCAATGAGAACCTTTCCTAACATGTCAGACTGCATTCATTACCCGGCTATGGTTATATTTTCTACTTCAGGATGTAAACAGAAAAAAAAAATACTAAAAATACATGAAGGCCAAAATAGAAATTTTTTCTTTAATCAAAGAAAAAAAAAGAGCTTCAATCTGTCATATGCTTACTAGCCATATAACCTTGGGCAAATTACTTAACCTTCCTACATCTTGGTTTCCTAATCAGTCAAAGATGGATAACAATGACACCTAAGTTCCTATAGTTGTTGAGGAAATCTAATGCATCAATTCATTAGTATTTGTAAAGTGCTAGAAACAGTGCCTAACCCCTAATAAGTGCCATATATGTTTGATAAAATAAAAAACACATTTTACTTCCTCCCAGTAATTGTTCTAATGAAGTGTGAAAGAAATTCATATTCAGAAAGCCTAATAAATTGCAGTTTTATGAAATACGCAGGTGATTTTGGTGGAAATTATCAGTGGTCGACACTCTGTGACATAATATCGTTCCAAGATTCATTTCCAATCTGATTAACATGGCGCAGGTGGTACCATTCAGGGTTGGGAGTGTCACTTTATAAAGAAGCCCCATGACTGAGAGCATATAGCCTGATTTGGAGAGAGATGTCGAAGTCCAAATTTGAGGTCCCGTGTGAACATGAGTCCCAGCCCCCTTGTGATAAGCCCAGGTGCTTTCAGAGAAGACAGGAGAAAAGGAGCAGGAAATTCCATTTTTTGAAAATTTCCTATAATGTTTGGATTTGTCTTTAGAACCTTAGAGTTAGGTTTTTAAATTTTGCCTTTTTGTTTTTGACTCCTCTTTCCCTCCAGATGGCACCAGTTAGCTGCTATTTTCTGTACTGTAGTCAAGGTGCACTGACTTTCCCTAGAAGCCAGGCACCAGCTTACTATGCTTTTAAAGGCTTGCATGGCACATTGACATTTTATAAGGGCAGAAGTATTTTTGCTTTCCCTTCCCAGGAAGATGTTTACTCAGTGCTGGGAAAGGTTTACTAAGAGGAAAATAACCCAGAGCTTACACATTATGCACATTGATAAAATCACTGAACCAACCTCCTGAAGAAATCCGTCAGTCCTCACCACTGCCTTCAGGCAGGACCACACAGACACCACCCTCTTGTAGATGAGAATGAGTACAAAGAGAGAACAGTAAAGCTCAGGTTTTTGTTTAATGACTTCCAGATATTGTGCATCCACTGAGAGCGGCTTGGCCTCCTACCTGAGGGAGGGAGGAAGTTCTCCAGGGGCTGGCAGAAAGCCAGAAGGCTCTAGGGGCTGTACACCTAGAGAGCCCTTTGCCTTCCCGCTTCTCACCTACAGGCCACGGTTATCCCTAGAGATTAAATGCCGAGCATCGCTGGGTGGGTGGTGGGGGGGTCACAGGTGACCCTGTCCTAGGCATCTCTGTTTATTTATTAACAAAGTATACACAGAGGCCCAGAATTTAATTATCTTTTTGTTTTGTTTTGTTTTTGGAGTTCCACAATTAAATTTAAGCCACTGTCTCCAGAGAGTGAGATCTAAATCTTACCCAAATATTCAATATTCACCTTCCAAGAGGGAGTTCTTTTTGCTAATCTGATTCCCAGATGCAAAACCATAAACCCACTTGATTTGAGGTTTTCATCATAAAAGATGGAGAACAGCTGGCTTTCATTTTCTGAGCAGTATCCCTTAATACATCTGAAGGTTAATTTTAAGTGTTCCATACTCTCCCACTATCCGTACTAACTAACCCCAGCCTTTTTTGCTTTTCGTCATGGCCTGAATGTCCAAACCTCCTTTCCGACTCTTCGTCTCACTTTTAAGTTCTGGAGACTAGACTAGAATTGAAATGAAAAGTGATCACTCTAACAACCAAGGATAATTATATTTGCAAGTCGAATTCTGTTTCAACAATACAGTTGTGATATCCAATCTGACCCCCTGAGGCTTTTTATGTGTCTCAACAGCTAGCTCATGTTAATGATGCTCTACTGATAGAAACAAATGTTTCCTCTAGAGCAAAAGTCATGTATAGCAAATGTGTCCACAAGCTGCTATCCATTTCGAAGTCAAGCTACATAATTAAGGTGCTGTTCTGGCTAAGTGTATATATAATAATTAATGTGTAATAAGTCTAAAATAAACTTCAGTCCATGTCACCAATAAAGGCTACTAATAAGATATTACTTTAATGTTTAAAAACGTTCAGGTTATAACTCTTGAGTTCTCATATCATGTGATCACAGAAGTAAACTTTTTTTCACATTCAGCTGTGACTCACAAAAGACCTAATAGAGGATTAAAGAAATAAGAGACTTATTTTTCTCATAAAACAAGGAGCCCTGAGGTGGGAAGTTACTGGCACTGGTCCAGCTACTTATGCAATGATGCTATCAAAGAACAAGCTTTTTCTGTATTTCCCCTCTGACGGTTTTAGAGCATTGGCTTTTGTCTTCAGATGTTTTGCTTCATGATTACAACATAGCTGCTGAAGCTCCAGGCTTCACCCCTGTGTTTTACCTCTGTGTGGAAGAAGGAGAAAACAGGAAAGGGGAGTGATGCTGAATGCTATTCCTCTGTTCCAGAGCAAATGCCTACCTCAAAGAGATTCAGTGTCTTCAGAAACCAAAACTGCTAGCAAATTCAAAGTCAGTCCTGTTAACAATTTATCCATACATTCACTGTTTTAATTCATTGCTGATTCAATAGGAAGTTTTCAATATCTTTTGCCATATTTTAAAATGCATTTAATAATTGATAAGGGATAAAATGGATAAATATATATAAATTAATTGATAGATATATCAGTCATATATTACATATATATCATACATATATATATCAATTTGTATTTTAAATTTTTTTACTTGCAAAATGTCCAGGTTATTTTGACATGGATGGGAGACAGGGAATTGGGACTATAAGAAGTCTAGGCATTTTCATCTTGTTTGCGTTAGCAAATATCCTGGCTGGCCTAGGACACAGGCTTTTAATATTTCCCATGAAATGAGTAGATATAAAAAGTCATGATACAGAGCCCTCCTTAAAGGAATTTCTTTTCAATCATAAAATAGCTTATAATTAATAACAGGATGATTAGGCCCATTCTGTATTTCAGAATTTGTAGACTTCAGTAATGTAAGCCATCTATTGACATACCATAAACAAAGGGAGGCTTAGACCACAGCAGCAGTCAGGGCTGGTCAGGCCCAGGGTGGCCCCGGAAAGAGACAGCTTAATGTTAGCATCCAGCACAAACTGCAGGTCTAGATCCAAGAGACCTTGATGGGAGAACAAGGTACTCCACGATTAAGAGCAACTTAGGGGCACATGGGTGGCTCAATGGGTTAAAGCCTCTGCCTTTGGCTCAGGTCATGGTCCCAGGGTCCTGGGATCAAGCCCCGAATCGGGCTCTCTGCTCAGCGGGGAGTCTGTTTCTCCCTCTCTCTCTGCCTGCCTCTCTGCCTACTTGTGATCTCTATTAAATAAATAAATAAATAAATAAAATCTTAAAAAAAAAAAAAGAGCAACTTAGATCATTATCTAAGAGTGGGGTAAAGCACAGTATCCTGGAGTTGGAGGGATGGGGGGAACTCAGCATTCAAGACTAACATGTCAGAAAAGCTATGAGATGTAGAACTGCTTTCACTCTATTAATAAGAACATTTTGAGACATATGTAAGTCTCCCAGACTCGGGCCCTCAGTTGATTGCCTAAGTGATAAAGTAAGTCCAGAGCCATGGTTCCATATTAAGAAATCTGATTTGTACCAAGAGAGAACCAAAAAATCTCAAGAATTCTTTTTTACCTTTATCTTAATTTTGCCAAAAAAGTTAAAAGAACCTTTTCAAAGAATGTTTAGACTCACAAGATAGCTACATGAAAGTGAACATTTACTTACCCTACAAAGAAGTAAACCTCCAGAACATGCTACCTTGTTTTAGTCAGAGCAGCTAAAAGATACCCTATCTCGCTTTGCCAAAAATAATAAACACACAATTAGTACTAAAGTAAAAGACTTGGAAATGGGGGGAAAAAAATCTGAATTTCATTAAGGAGCTTGGGAAGTTCAGATCTGAATAGATACAATCTTTCAAATTCACTTGGCCTTCCAATTTAAAAATAAGAAAAATATTCATATTTTTCAGAAAAATATGAATCTTGGGGCGCCTGGGTGGCTCCGTGGATTAAAGCCTCTGCCTTTGGCTCAGGTCATGATCCCAGGGTCCTAGGATCGAGCTCTGTGTCGGGCTTCCAGCTCAGCGAGGAGCCTGCTTCTCCTTCTCCCTCACCCCCTTCTGTTTTTTCTCTCTCTCTCAAAAAAAAAAAATAAAATCTTTAAAAAAAATTATAATAAGAGAGGTTGGACCAATTGCTGGTCCCAGTAGTCCTTTCAATAAATGTAGCCATTGCTACAGGGTTAGAGGAGGAGCTGGGGAGCAAGGCCAGTGTCACCGCAGGCCCATGGGCCCTGTGTTGAAGCAGTGTCCAAATACAGTGGGTGATTAGAGAGGGCCAGTCATCCCGCGCAGCGTGTGCCAGGGTGGGAGGAGGTAACAGTGGCAGTCCTTATTAGTTACTGGGCATTATTTCACTGATGGTCACAATTCACTGGATGGATATTTTGCTCATTGCAGGGATGAGGTCACTGGGGCTCAGAAGTTAAGGAACTCTGTTGAGATTAGAATCCAAGATTCCATCAAGGTCTTAAAATTTTATTCTGCTGGGGAAAACCTGCAAGTAGATCAGATTTCAGTTGAAACGTAGCTTGGGAGCCTGGGAATGTGCTCCAGAGCTCCAGAATGAGCTCCAGAATCCCCAGACGGCGCCTCTTAGACAACCTGGGAATTAAAACAAGGAGAAGACCCCAATTCTGGTGTCCTAGGTGGAATCATCGGGGCTCTATTGTGTGGCCGGCAGATGCGTCTTCAGGCCCCTGCAGTGCCCCCAGCCTGCCCCGAGTCAGGCCTGGGAGATCCCATCACAGGTCTCCTCCCCTCCCTGCCCAGCCGATTTGGCAAGCTGCCAGCCTAACAGCCGGGGCATTTACAGAGGTCTGAATTTAATCAATTTCTACTTCCTGTAGAAAACCGGTTTTCTCAGTGGCTTTGTAACCCAACCATTCTCGATCACATCAGGACTAAACCTGGCAGCCAGCTTGGCAGCTTGTGTGCAAATTATACACAATGGCAGATTGTTTGTTCTTCATTGCGACCCAAAGCAACTTAAGGAAAAGGGAGGGAAAGACAAGAAAACAAAAGAAAGAAATCCAAACCTCATCTACAATTACATAATGCAGGGAAGTCCCAATTCTGTTTAAGGAACATAGAGAATTAATGAGTCAGTTTCTCTCTCTTACACACACACACACACACACACACAACAGACAAACGCATTCTTCGTTGAAGTCTCTCCCCACCCCCCCCCTTTTTTTTATGTCTTTCCAATTGTTTTTTAAGAGAGAGAGCTTATGCCCACGAGAGAGCAGGGGAGGGGCAGATGGAGAAGGCAAGAGAAAATCTCAAGCAGACTGCAAGCCCGGGGCAGAGCCCAATCCCATGACCCCGAGGTCATGACCTGAGTGAAGAGTTGGTTGCTTCGCTGACTGAGCCACCCCGCTGCTCCCTGTTTTCCTCTTCTTCACCAGCACATCTCACATTCCAGGAGAACTGGAAGAATGAAAATTAAGGCCTGAGGGAAAGTGGCATGTTTAAAGGGTCTTAGAGACAGGAAGAGAACCCAGAGTGAGAGAGAGGGCAAATGAGAAGGTATGAACACCAAACGAGTAACAAGTATCAGCCTATTGATACTGTGTTGAGGGAGAATATGAGGTTAGAAACTGAATCGAGTGATCAGCATCCTATTTCATTCCTTGTTCTCAGACAAAGCATTACATGATGAGCTTCCAGCTTCGTCAAGCATCTTTGCCCTTGACAACACCTGTCTTGGGTCACAAATACACGGATCTCACAGAACCTTAGTAGAGTCCCTTCGCCCTCTCCTTTCCAATCTATCAAAGCCGACTCCACCCACATTCTACTCTCATCATCTTCTTCTGAGCTAACTGGACAAACTAGTGAGAGTTTATGGGTGTTAGTATGCCTTCTTGTTATGTTTGCATTGTTCTGATGGTCAGAAACTATATAGTTATCATATCAGAAATTCAAAGTACCTGGGCAGGTCTGTTGGGGAGATGTTTTATTGGGAGAGCAGTCCTCATTGGTCCAATCAGTCACATCACCATGAGACCCATGATTCATCTGCGGTAGAATTGGTCTTATGCACATATATCATTACCAAGGGCAAAGGCAGAGGTACATTGGCTGCCAGCGTGTGCTTCAAATGTGATATAGGGCTTATGTCAATAGTCTGAATAAGTCAGAATGTACTGATTCCAATGAGGATAAATTTTGAAGTAACTTAACATGGATTCCTGTGTAAGAAGATGCCTAAGTGGGCAAATGAAAAGAAATTCACTAAATTCAACCAAAAGTGGGTTTGGATAATGGTAGAGTCAAAATCTAGTTGGGTGGGAGATGGGGTACGGATAGGGAATTTTTTTTTTTTAAAGATTTTATTTATTTTATTTGACAGACAGAGATTACAAGTAGGCAGAGAGGCAGGCAGAGAGAGAGGGGAGGAAGCAGGCTCCCTGCTGAGCAAAGAGCCCGATGCGGGGCTTGATCCCAGGACCCTGGGATCATGACCTGAGCTGAAGGCAGAGGCTTTAACCCACTGAGCCACCCAGGCGCCCCCGGATAGGGAATTTTTAATTCAACTGAATAATTTCCCATTGAAGACCATTATGCCTTGGCATCGTGTTGGATTCAAAGTTTTAGGACGCCATGCTCATCACCAATATTCTAGTCTCTTCCATGGTTGGGTCGGAGCTGGTTGTGGGGGATTACAGATTATATGCTTATACATGAAGCAGTAAATAGGGTTCTTAACCAGGCAGGGATGGAAAGGCAAGGAAACCTAAGAATCATCTAAGAAGTCTTTCTAAAAATATCCTAGATTTCATGAATCTGAAACAGGTGGAGGTGAAAATGGCCTTCCTTGCTTTGGAAGCTTCCTAGGACACTCAGGTGTATACCCTGTTTATCAACCATTGAATTAGACCAGTACCTCAGCCTTACCTGACCACAACAATCACCTGTGGAGCTTGTTAACTATATGTTTCTGGGCTCCACCCACCACTAGAGTTGCCGACTTAGTGGGTCCAGCCTAGGGCACAAAAATGTATTTTTAACAGTCGCTCTAAGTGATTCATATAAAAGCATCTGAAGAATAGTTTGAATAATAGTAAATTAGATAATACTAATTTATCCAAGTAGTCACTGAGCAACTTCTGTCATGCTGAATGCTGAAAAGCACAGGAATTAGATCCTTCTGGCCCCGCAGAAGCCCACGGAGGACGCAAATACATGGTAGGCACAACCAAGGGCTGGGTGAGATTTGCTGATGAGAAATGGACAGAGGTTTTAATGAGTTCTGCAGGCAAGGGAGATTTGCTGAAAGGGGCGGGAGTTGCCCTGGGCAGTGAAGGATTTGGCTCTGTGGAAGGGAAGAAAGGGGAGATGGTGTGGGCAGGAGGCAGGGATGAGCGTGGCATGTTCTGAAACACTGAGAAGGGGGAGCAGGCGTGGGAGCCCAGATGGATGCCCCTTTGTCAGGATCAGACCGTCATCCTGTCGGGGGGAAAGCACAAGCCCGAGGGCCCTACCGAGAAGCGACTCTGCCGCAGGCTGGTGTGTGGCTCGGATGCGTTGTTTAGCCCACGTGTACCTCCGAAATGTTATTGCCAAGGTGGAAACTGTAATAGGCTTTCTAGGTGCTGTGGGATCCGGGTAAGTCTACTACCTGGCATTTCACATGCTCGTTCACTCCACGCTTGGGCTGTTATTCCATGGTACGGTGTCTACGGAGTGTTTTCACCAGCACGAGTTCATTTTGAGAGGCATGTGTTATTATTTATCCTGTTTTACAAAGGTGAGAATTGAAGCTAACAGAGGTCAAGAAATCCAAATAAGCAAATCAGCTTGAACTTGAACCTAAGTCTCTTAACGCCACGTGATCTACTCTTTCTCTTACGGCAAAAGGAGAATATCAGATTACTGAGGAGTCCCTGAGTACCAATTTAAGAAGGGCTTGTTTCTGCGCGTATTAGGAAGCGTTTCAGCAGAGGAGGGACATGTCAAAAACAGTGCTGTGGAAAGCTGACGTCTGATTGAGATGGAAAAGGGATGCCAGGGAGAGCGGGAAGAGAGAAAACAGTAACTAAGGTGTGGTGTGGGTAACCAGAGCCTGAGCTCAGTGAGGCGGGCATGGGAAGGAGGAGCAGGGGCCCAGCAACTGAGAAGAAATGCACCCTAACAAGGAGTGACAACTGACAGAGAAAATGCTTGGAAGGGGACAGTCCAACATTCAACATCATAGCTGCTGTTTTCACTTCTAGTTGCTGGAATCAAAACCTGGGAGCATTATGCTCTGTTTCATGCGTTCCTTCCGCATGCTTGAGCCTTCTTTCTATGACTTTGCACAGTGTTAGATTTGCCAAGAGCTGCAGTCATGATTATTTATTGTTTCTCACATCAAGGGTCCAAGGTCTCAGCACTTAACTCCAGAAAGTGTATTAGAATGCCCTGCGGACCTGACTGTGGGGAAAGCCTTTCAGCATTCTAAGCATAAATATCTTCCAAGTAAAAGCATTGATTGGGAAGCCTGGATGAATAAAATTAACTGCCGCAATCTTAAAGACGTCTGGTTCACATCCTGGGTAAAAAGGGGGAAAAGCTTTATGGAGCCCATTAATGTCAATATCAAATGACATGAAACAGTGTTATGCTAACCTCTTCCCCAAATCCCATCCATTCCGTTATCTGCTGCTCCCTCCTTAGTGTGGTTCGGTGCTGGGAGGGTCCCCTATCATACAGCCAGGTGGGAGTCCTATGCTGCCTGCTTCTCTGTCAAGTGAGGGATTTGATTTCTGCAAAGATTAAATTGATTGCTGAAGGTCACCTAGCTAGTAAATTGCAGAGCCAATATTCAAACAAAGCGTCCTATCTATCTTCATGGCTCTTTTAGGCTTTCTGAGAAATGTGGCATTTAAAAATATTTTTTTAAATAAAATAGCACAGAAGTAGGTAAATAAGCAAAGTCCCCTTCCCACCCCCTCTCAGAGATAAGCATAGCTCCTGTTTGATTACCCCCTACCAGGTACCCGTTAGTGCAGAAGCATGTGTACATGTAAATCTCTATCACGCCTTCTTCTAGAATGTAAGCTGGCTCATTCTATTCACACAATTCTGTAACCTACCCTTCTCCCACCCGACCCCACCGCCCCCTCAACAGTACCTTTCATTTGAGTCTTCCTCGCTTGCTTTCAAAGCTGTTTTCCAAAGCATCAAAACCTATTTAACAAATTCCTTATGGATGGCCATGAGGGTTGTTTTGACTTATTTCATTAAAAAAAATACTTCTTAAGCTATTTTTTGGCCACGTATCTTTGTGAACTAGTACTGTTAGGAGAGCGATTCCTAGAAATTGGATTGCTGGAGCAAAAGGAATATCTAATTTTGATTCAAATAGGTATTTGAAAATGTTTGTCCCAATTTCTCTCCCCTGCCCCTCAAACAGAATATGATGCTATTGTCCCATATTCTTACCACCACTAAATATTACGATCTTTTCAACTTTAATGGGTGTGATTTATTCAGTCAGTCAGTCAGTCAACACATAATGTTCTGAGAGCCTGCCCTGTGCCAGGGATCATTCTAGTTCCTAAAGATACTTCAGTGCAAGACATGAAATCTCTTTCCACACAACAGTCAACTTTGTTTTAGAGATGAAAGAGGTACTAAATGGACCAACAAACATGTACTATGTATACAACAAGCCAGGTAGCAATAAGTGGAGGAAAATACAGCTGGGAAAGTTGCCAGAGAGTATAGGAGAGAGAGTTAGAATTTAATTTTTTTTTAAAGATTTTATTTGTTTGACAGAAATGACAAGCAGGCAGAAAGAAAGAAGCAGTCTCCCTGCTGAGCAGAGAGCCCGATGTGGGGCTCGATCCCAGGACCCCAAGGTCATGACCTGAGCCGAAGGCAGAGGCTTAACCCACTGAACCACCCAAGTGCCCCTAAATTCCTATTTTTTTTTTTTTTTTTAAGATTTTATTTGTCAGAGAAAGAGAGCACAAGCAGGGGGAGTGGCAGGGAGAGAGAGAAGCAGTTCCCCCATTGAGCAAGGAGCTCGGTGCAGAACTCTATCCCAGGACCCTGGGATCATAACCTGAGCCAAAGGCAAACCCTTAACCAACTCTTGCCATCCAGGGAGGGTTAGAATTTGGTAGACTGTGCACAGGGTAGGCCTCTCCCATCAGAGGCTCTTGAGCAGAAACCTGAAAAAAACATGGGAACCAACCAAACATTTGTCTAAGGCAAGAGCCTCCCTGGCTCAGAGCAGAGCAAATGCTACTAGTGACCATAGGATGGGAGCCTGCTTGGTGTTTGAAAACAGAGAGAGGCCCATGCGGCTGGAGCAGAGCATGGGAGGTCGGAGGTGGCAGGGTTAGTGTGGGGCCAGGCATGTAAGAGCCTCGTGAAGTCTTTGGTTTTAACTCCGGATGAAATGAAAACCCTCGGAGGTGTTTTAAAGGATCCCCCAGCTGTTGGGTGGTGACTGGACTGAAGAGGCAAGGGGGGAATTGTGAGCTGAGCTTGGGGGACTAATATAGAGCTCCGAGGGAAGCATGGGGTGGCAGAGAGCAGGAGGGCACAGGGAAGGAGGGGCCAACTGATCAGTAGCGCTGCATAAAGAATTTACAGGATTTGCTGATGGTTTGGATACAGGGTGTGAGAAAACGAGGGAAGTCAAGATCGCCCACAAATTTTTCAGCCTGAACACCTCAAAAAAAATAGAACTGTCACTTACTGAAACAGGGGTGATTGTGGGAGGAGCAGGCTTGGGGTTGGGGGATTATTCATGAATTGAATTTTGGTCATGGTAAGTTTGTGAAGAGACAAGACAGTGTGCCAGCATACCCCAGAGGTTCTCTTTGGGTTGCCTGGAGAGGAGCTAGTTGGGATGGGTGGCTCCCCATTCCCACCATCAGGAGGGTCAGGGTTCCAGGTGTGTACAACACCCCTTTTCTCTGTGAAGCAGGATACAATAACAGGAAAAGAAAGTGCTAATTGGCTATCTAGTAGAGTGACTAGAGTGAGAGATGTTACCCTTACTTGCATTCCTAGTGAAGTTCAACCTTTTGTGTGTGTGTGATGATTACACATTAGGGCTGGCTCAGACAATCCTCTGGGTTTCATCTCCTTGTAATGATCTGCTTCTAGGATCTTTGAGTGAAACTTTGTGATATTACTGTTCTCTTTTGGTAAAAGTATAATTTACTTATTTTAACATTTTAAGCTGTCTTTACTTAGTTGTCTCCTCTGTGCTAAAATTTTACTGTATTTTGCCTTTAGTATAGCCTCTAGTCTAAGCTAAGAAGTACTGTGGGGGCCCCTGGGTGGCTCAGTGGGTTAAGCCTCTGACTTTGGCTCAGGTCATGATCTCAGGGTCCTGGCATCGAGCCCCGCATCGGGCTCTCTTCTCTGCCTGCCCCTCTGCCTACTTGTGATCTCTCTCTCCCCCTCAAATAAATAAACCTTTAAAAAAAGAAAAAGAAGCAGCAGCAGCACTGTGGACAGCCCAGTGCTGACCAGGGACCAGCTATTCCATTCATCCACCGGTGGCATTCTAAAGAATGTGAGAGAAGGCACCTCCAGTAGCTTTCACTGTAATGCTTGGTGGTTTGTGCTGAGCCTCACTGCAGGGGCACTTAGGTATTCAACAAAGTCACTCATTCAAACAGCCCTCATTTATTGAGCACTCACTATGTGTCAGGCACCAGAGAAGACGACGACCTAGGTCCCACT
Source organism: Mustela nivalis (assembly GCF_964662115.1). Taxonomy (NCBI): domain Eukaryota; kingdom Metazoa; phylum Chordata; class Mammalia; order Carnivora; family Mustelidae; genus Mustela; species Mustela nivalis. The sequence continues at coordinate 50,650,886 of NC_139029.1, forward strand.
CTCACTGGGCTCACACTTGAAATGAGGAGAGAGGCTCACGGACATAATGATAATAAGGTGAGGAAAATGTTATTAAGGATATTGGAGGAACACAGAGAATGAAAACCGAACCGACCTTGACAGAGTTTGGAAAACTTCCAATGGGAAGTAGAATAGCCAAGCCTTCAAGATGATAGGAAGTTGTCAGTTTCAATGGGGAGAAAGTCTATTACAGGTAGAGGGCATCGCTTGGGTAGAGATGAGAAACCAGGTGAGTGCATGGGGAATTAACTACAGGAGTTCAGGGCCAAAATGACAAGCAATGAGGCTGAAGACTCCAACAAAAGCACCCATGATGAGGGACCTTCTATACTAGGTCCAGGAGCTTGGACTTCACCCAGGGCTTGGGAAGCCAGTGAGGGATTTGGATATGGCATGGGCAGGTCAGCCTTTCCTGACAGTTACTAGACTTAACGTTATTTATGGAGAGCACACTAATGCCTTGCCTGTTCATATTATATAAGAAAAGCAGAATAATACTGCCAATCAAGCAAAGATCTTAGAGCCTGACTCGTTTTCCTGTTTGCCATATGAACTTGGGTTAGTCAACAACTCTGAACCACAATTATTTTATCTTTAAAACTGGGATAATGATCTTCATGTAGTTTATGGAATTTTTGTGGGATCCAAATGAATAATAATGTACATGGAAGCCTTTTGTAAGCCAGAAAAGTACAATTCAAATGAAACTTGCTATATTTCCTCAATACATGGTACTCTCTAATAGCAGCTTTCATACAGTCCCGTATATGTCCCATGTATGCCTTTGCGTTCTCTCTTATGCTTCGAGATCCTAAGAACATTTATTCATCTTTATGTCCTCATAATGTGTTGCATTTTGTTTATATTAAGCACCTGTGTAGGTACGTAAATAATGTTTATTGAATTGAATTGATGGTGGTCATTTATCTTCCTTGTGTATATGTGTTATAATGTGTGCATCAGAAAAACCCCTAGCATATGGAAGGAGAAATCTAAGTAGCGGTATATGCAACAGTTCTCAGAGGTTTTCAGGGGAAACAAGTCTTATGCATTTGTTTGTTTGCCCTTCTGTTTAGAAGTAATTCTCTCCCTCCTTCCTTTCAAAAAACACCTGAGGCATCTCCCACGATTAAGCAAAACTTAAAGGACAAAGAAAATCAAAACAAAATTAATCCCATTAAAATGAACAAAGGAATTCAAAGAGCAGAGGAGTATTATCAAGCACCTGGAATGGGTTAGTTACCCTCTTTGAGGCAATGACTGCTGAAAGCCTCAGTGTGTCTCTTTTCTTTGTTTTATTTCTTCCTTAGTGGACAGTAGTTTTCAGGGAATGGAAGAACACTGTTTCATTTCACAGGCCAGACTCTGAGTTTTGTGCTAAGGGCTCATCCCTTAATTTCCATCTTCCACAACAACTGTGTGGAAAGTATTTTGGGGACCTGCCCATTACTGGCCCTGAAAGTGTCCTCTTCTCTGGTGTTGAACTGTGTCCATTCTTGAGATAATTATGCCTTAAAATCATGGTACGCTAATTGTTACAGCAGAATTCCCTCGGAAAAGCGTATTACAGCCTCATTAAAACCACATTAGTTTATCATGATTTACATAGAGAGGTCTAGGGAATGAATTATTGAGGAACTTCTTATTAACACAAAAGACATCTGTCACACTAAATTACATACTGTAGTTTAAGGCATCAATTACTGGCTTCAGAAGCAGAGTAGACAAAGATGGTCATTGGCTTCCTATGCAAAGACAGGCTTCCCAGTTAGGCTCTTCACTAATGATTGATACAAAAATGGGTACCTACTAGCAGTCGACACAGCATACACATTTGATTTACTCTTCACAACTATTTGCTCAGCAACCCATTTTTACAGATGAAGAAACTGAGGCTCAGTAGAGTTTAAGAATCTGCCCAAGTCATTGAGGGAAAGTAGAGATTAAATCTGATCTGATTCAAAAGCACATCCTTTCTCCACTTCATCATACAACTTTTATATCCATCACTGAAATGTCATGTTTGGGAGCAGAGATACACAAGATAACTAAGTTTTCACTTCAGGTGTAGAGAACTTAAAATGGAAATATATTTCTAAAATATGTTGTTTTGCTACCTGCTACACAGGATATTCAGAATCTAGCTTAACTCTTTCTTGGAAATAGAGGACCATCATATAATAATTCACTTTTTGTGCTATAAATGTAGATTGACTGGAATTTACATGATTCCTTCCCAGAGGCTGTAATACAGCTCTAATGGTGAGCCAACTTCTAGTATGCAGACAGGATGAACATCTAGGGAAGGTCAAATGATAAGACTGAAAGCTCCTGAGCTCTTGAAGACTTCACAGAACAGAGCCATCATAACTGCTCATATATTTACACAAAAGAGAAATTGCGATAGCAGGGGTTGGCAAGAATTTTTTTCTGTAAAGGATCAAATGGTAGAGATGCCTGGGTGGCTCAGTTGGAAGAGTGTGTGACTCTTTCTCTCTGAATCATGAGTTTGAGTTCCGTGTTGGGTGTAGAGAGTACTTAAATTTTAAAAAATTCTTTTAATTAAAAAAAAAGGATCAGATAGTAAATATTTTAGACTTCACAGGCCATATGATTCATGCTACAACTACTAACTCTGCCGTTGTAGCTCAAAAACAGCTACAGACAATTCATAAATGAAGGGTATGTTGATGTTCTAATAAAACTTTATTTACAAAAATGGGCAATGGGCCAGGTTTGACCAAAGGCCATAGCTTGAGGACTCCTGATGTATATAATTAAAAACATGTTATTTTAAGTCTGTCAGAACAGCTGAACCTCTATCCTAAGTTATTTAAGTACTAACCTGAAACTTGTTAAACTCGATTTCCTTACCATCTGGTTGCTATCTTCCTGGTTTTCTTTTTTCTTATGAAAGTAGAGAGAAAATATTTCAGTTGCATGACCTCTTTGGTAGAGTAATACGACCATCTTTCTATAAAATTATTCACTGCATGAAAGATCAAAGTAGCTGTCTCTTCACTCAAAAGAACCATCATCTTCACAGTCTTTATCAATTTCTTATTTTATTTTGGTAGAACTCAAGCATTATGTTTTTTCAGTAAAAGAATCCCCTTTTCAACTTTGTCAGCTTCAACCCATTTTCTTTTATTTATTTTACAAATATTCTCACATTGGTAATGTATGTCTCAGGCACAGAGCTACTTTTCTTTACTTATTGCTCTGTAAAGTGGAAAGTTTACATGGGTAAAAATTTATTTCTTAAGGAATTTTTAAAAGATTTATATTGAAGCCATACAACCTTTTTTGGAGCTATAGCACTGATAGATTTCCCATTGTGGTTTCCATTTATAAGCCTAAGTTCTTTGAGTCTCTATGGTTACATCCAATTTCATTGTAGTAAGCTTAGAGTCTATGAGTTTTACATGTACAACAGATTTTACTATAAAACATAACTAATATATGACCTTATGAGAAAATGTACAAGTTCTGTACATGAGATCATTTTATATTTGAAAATAAATAGTTAACAGCACCTATGCTGGAGTAACTTGCAGCAGAACATTGAGGTGAGTAGAAAAGCTAGATAAAACACAACAACAAAGCAGGCAACAAAAATCTGCAGGAAGCCACAAAGATACAGAGGAAATCAGGATGTGAGGGATCAAGATTTTAGAAGAAAATGTTACTGATTTGAGCCTGACAAATGGATCATGACTTTCTCCTCTAACTATTTATCAAATATTAAAGAGTGAGATGAGAGGCTGAGAAGAGGGATGGAAGACAGCTGACGTTAGAAGACAAGAGCTTTCAACAACCTCATGAGACTGGGGAGGCAAAAGTTGTGTTTGGATACGTTATGGCTGCTGTGAATCAAGGGACCAAACTCCAAAAAGAGGAGAGATGCAAGAAATGGAGATCAATGCTCTACTCCCATTTTACTTCAAGGAGTTTGTTGTTTCATAGAACAGATGAAATGAGAGACTAAAAAAATGAGAAGAGTATGGCTGGGAATCCAAGAACAAATTTGGAAAGTTTTGTGATGCTGAGGAGTTAAAATTAGAGTTAAGGATCTGCCAAGGGCAGGCACTCTGGTAAGTACTCCGTTCTCTTGGTTGAGACTCTACCTTAGAGCTTGGGGCAAGTCAAAGGGAGAGTAAATCATGCAAATTCTGCAACTAAGCTTTGCAAAGAATGTACCCCAATTTCAAGTGAGCTCAGTCCCTGATTAGGTTAAGATAGTTTGCCTTCCTCCTAGCCACATGAAAGAAGATAGGACAAATTTTCTCTGGAGAAACATAACATCATTCAGGGCCTCACATTTTTTTCTTAGATAGTTTCTAGCATTCAAAATTAACAGGCTCACCAACAAATAAAGAGAAAAAGCAGAGGATAAAAACAGACTTACAGGCAATATAAGCATTCGTGTTATTAGGCACAGAGTTTTAAATCGCTGATTATTATGGTCCAAGAAACTGATGACAATATGGAGAATTTCATTTTTAAGATGTGTTCCATTAAAAAAAATCAAATGCATGCAGATATAAACTGAAGGAAAGCTGTTTTCATCATACTAATATGAGGAGACATATAGACTTCTAGTCAAGAAGACTTACCACAGAAAAGGAAGATATTTCATAAGGATAAAAATCTTCCAGGATGATATAGCAATTCTAAATTTGCATGCATTATTAGCATACTTTCAAAAATTAAGAAGCAAAAATTGGCAGGTCTACAAGAAATAGGCAAACCTATAATTGTAGGATGGGTGGGTATGTATATGTGTGGGGGTATTGCTTTAAAATACCACTCTCAGGAACTGAGAAAACAGCATATGAAAACAAAAATCAATGAAGACATAGAAACTCTGTATAACACAGTAAAACAACTTGACCTAATTGACGTATATGAAACACTGCAGCAAGGACAATATATATGTTATTTTCAAATGCACATGAAACATTACCAAGATTGACCATGTGCAGTGCCATAAAGCAAATTTCAGTGAATTCCAAAGAATGTGATTTATTCATTATAATGTCTTTGGACCACAACAGAATTAAGCATAGAAAATATTCTAACCACATTAGAATTAAACTAGAAAACATTTGAATTATCCAAATGTTGGGAAATTAGGCAATATATTTCTAAGTAAGACATGAGTCAAAGAATAAACTCAAAATCAGAATAAATTTTCAACTGAGTAATAATGAAAATGTGACCTATCAAAACTTGTTGGATGCAGCTGTAGTTGAGACATTATTAGAGCTTTAAATGCATATTTAGAAATAAGGGCTGAAAAGAAATCAATGATCATAAGTGTCAGTTTCAAGATTATAAAAAGACAACAACACAATCCTAAGGAAAATAGAAGACAATAATGTCCTAAGAGAATAAACAAATGAATTAGAAAACAAATGCAAAATAGAGAAAATCAAGAGTTGGCTCTTTGAAAACCTTTAGCAATATAATCAAGAAAAGCAACAGAAAAATCACCAAAATCTGAAATGGAAAGGGGATCATTAGAGATCCAAAAGACATTAAAAAGATAATAACATATTACAAGTAAATTGGTGCCAACATATTTTTGAAATTTTAAATAAAATGGCCAGTCTTTGAAAAGCCTAACTTAGCAAACTGACACAAGAGAAAATAAAAAATCTGCATTGTCCTATTACCAACAACAACAACAAATTTTCTAACAGGAAACAACTATTGTGTTTCAACATAATAGAAAAACAATTATTTAAAGGAATTAATTTTCTAGTTAATAATCTTCCCATAAGGAAATCTTCAAGCCCAGGTGATTTCGCTGGTGAACTTCTCCAATATTTTAAGGAGGGAATTATCCCAGTCTTGCATAAACTCATATCTATCTATCTATCTATCTATCTATCTCTATATAAATAAGTTCAGGCCAATCACTCTCATGAACTTAATGTGAAATAAATATCCTACTGGATTAGCAAATCATTTGTTTTTATTCCAGGATGGTAAAGGTGATTTAATATTGAACATCAATCAATAAAATTAACTATAGTAACAGAATAAAGGAGAAAAATCATATGTTCATAAAGAAAGAAGCATTTAACAATTCTACATGCATTCAAGATTAAATCTATATTGGTAAATATAAAGAAATTTCCTTAACCTCTCATAGTTTTTACCAAAGAACCCCCCCCCAACAAGAAATAAAACCCTCCAAGACCACCTCCTATAATATTTACATTTTACCCTGAGATTAGCATAAAACAAGGGTGTCTGCTATTCCTACTCCTAGTCAACATTTCCATGTCAGAAGCAAAGGCTAGAAGAGAAAAATGGGTAGCAAAATCTCTAGAATCATGAGTGACCTAATCATTTTCTATCCCTACCTTATGTCACCCAACATTATTTCATGCATTTATCACAGCACCAGAAACATATGGTTATACCAATATTTATTTGCAAGTCAGCTTCTATTAAGTGATCAACAAATTCTTTGAGAATAGGGACCTCTTTGACTCTTTGCTCTAATCCCTAGAACCTTGTACAGTGGATCAGGCATAGAAGTTGAATTTTTTGTTAAATTGTATTGTTTCCCCAAAGCTCCTTGCCCAAGTTACTATAGGTGTGGAAAAAACTATTTCAAAACCTAGAGGACGGAAACATTAACTGTTTTGTTGTATGTTGTGAATTATTTTTTTTTTTTTAGATTTTATTTATTTATTTGAAAGACAGAGATCATAAGCAGGCAGAGAGACAGGAAGAGGGAGAGGAAGGGAAGCAGAGAGACCGATGCAGGGCTCCATCCCAGAACCCTGGGACCATGACCTGAGCCAAAGGCAGAGGCTTTAACCCACTGAGCCACCCAGGCATCCCCTATGTTGTGAATTTTGTGGGCAAAGAATTTCAGTAGGGTTTAGTCAGGTGACTGTTTCGTTCTTTAACTGTGGTACTCAGCGGGCAGATGGGCTAGTGTGGAGAGTTTGGAACTACTTCATTAACATATCTGTATCTTAGTGGAGATGGCTGAAAGATTTGGTTTGTCTGTGACTGTCACTTGGTTATCCACACGTGGTGACCCAACATAGAGATCCTGAGGTGATCGGGCTGTCTTCTCGGGGGCTGGCATCCCCTAGAAAGACCCAAGAAAGCCAGGTGGGAGACACAGCTCTTTTCCTAACTTAGCCTCAGAAATCACACAGCAGCACTTTTGCGTCATTCTTTGGTTATCAGTCACTCCAAGGACAGCTTCAGATTCAAAGTGAGAGAGATTAGACTCTACCTCTTGATGGGGGGCATGACAAGGTCACTTAGTAAAATAGGATGTGGGATGGGAGATACTGACGGGGCCATCTTCAGAAGTCTGCTACCCCCATCTTGTCTCAAGTGGTTTCCCTAACAACTGACCAAGGTTTATGACATTCCATCATTAAAATATATTTAAATAAAATATTAGTAATGTGAGTTAATAATAAAAATAATATAGGACGTACTGGGAATTAACTAATTAAGCTATACCCTTAAAAAGCAGATAAGCTTTCCCTCTAAGAATTAGACCATGAAATCAGCACACCTTCATGACTGCCCCATCTGTACTAGGCATTTGGTAGCGCCAAAGAAGTGGAAGTCTGTGAAAGCCTAATTCCTTTCCTTTGCTGTTTTCAAAATCAGTCTTCTGTTGTACCTGATATCTAGCTGGGAACCTGGGAATTTTGGTTTTTGACTTAATATTGTGGAGGCTGAACTCATAATACAGGAATTTCTCCAATTGTAAAAAAAAGTTGTCTAAACTGATGGACAACCAAAATTATAAGCACAGATATTCATTGCTTAGAGCTAGGATCTGAATCATTTTTCTGTCACATATTTTGAAAATGCTTTTCCTAGTTTGCCTTTTCCCACTTTATTGCATTCATTTGTTGGTTTGGGGTTTTTTTTACCTAAAGGAATTTCTGTCTTTCTCCAGTCCTATTTATTTACTATTTCTTTGTGGTTTCTTACTGGGGAAATCTAGATTATGTTTGAATTCCTAAATGGTCTCTCTATAGAGAGAAACACCTCATCATGCCCATGGGAGCATTCTGACCCATACTCCCCAGTGTTGTTATCTTCTTCTTCTTCTTCTTTTGCATTTTGCTAATTTTATTAATTTTGTTTTTCATTAAATAAATTTCACTTAAATTTCTTTAACTAATTTTTTCCCTCCCTTTTCTGATACCTTTTTTTGAGATTTTATTTTATTTTATTTCTTTTCAGTGTTCCAGAATTCATTGTTTATGCAACACACCCAGGGCTGCATGAAATACGTGCCCTCCTTAATACCCACCACCAGGTTCACTAACCCCCACCCACCCCCACAAAGCCTTCAGTTTGTCCCCAGTGTTTTCTTTCCAGTGGTTAACCCCATACTGATAATGCCATTGCTGTTCTTCAGTGTGTGGAAACAAATCACAAACTTACAATCTTTGTTTCAGCTTTCATTAAAATTAATGGAAATATAGGCCATAAGGCACAAGGGTGTTTAATCAGAAGGCCTGAGAGGAAATAATCTCATTGACATAAGTACTTTGACAATTCAGAGCACTAGGCTAGTCATTTTTTTTCCTCATGAGATAAGAAAAGGAAGCTGGAAAACATTTACATGTCTGTGCTCTCAGGTTGATGTTCAAAGTTTTAAAAAATTCTTCTGGAACTATTCAATTCAGACTTCCTGTTTAATCTCCTCGGAATGTAACCTCCAACTGTAAAACAAGGGATGGCCACAAAAGCTTATAGATATCTTACTGTTCATTTAGCCTCTAGCAAGTTCATTGTAGAAAGAGAACATTTCTTTCAAATTGCAAATCAACCATCCAGTCTTGTGTTAAACTAATCCATCCCTAAATAAATCAGGTAAGCCCTCCCATTCATCAGAAGAGACCTTAGACTCTTGGGATACATTTTCTCCTCTTCTTTTTTTTTTTTTTTTTTTTTTTTTTTTAACAATTGAGGCAGTTATGTATCTCTCAGTCAAAAAATTGATTTGGATTTGTACTTCAGCCTTCCATGAGTTTGATTAATATAAATAAATTCTTTTTTTTTTTAAAGATTTTATTTATTTATTTGACAGACAGAGATCACAAGTAGGCAGAGAGGCAGGCAGAGAGAGGAGGAAGCAGGCTCCCTGCTGAGCAGAGAGCCCGACGAGGGGCTCGATCCCAGGACCCTGGGATCATGACCCGAGCCGAAGGCAGAGGCTTTAACCCACTGAGCCACCCAGGCGCCCCAAATATAAATAAATTCTTAAGAGACTGAAAATTACCCCCTAGTACTTGGCAGCTACATAGTCTCGGTCTTCTTGTGGCCAAAATTTAGTCCAAAATTTTGTAAGTAAGTCAACTATTCCTTTATTTATATAAAAATTTAGATATCTATAAGAGAGATATCTGAGAGAGAAATATAATAATGATAATGATATTAATAGCTACCACTAATTGAGAACATACTCTGTGCCAAGCATCATACAAAGACCTTTAAACATATTTTCTCAGTTCCAAACAACATGACGCAGGAATTGTCACTTTCTAGGTAGGGAAATGAGGCTTGGAAATGTTGTGGAATTGGCCCGTGGTCATAGAGCCAGCAAGTGCTAGGGCTGGGATTCAAACCTGTGCCTGTCTAAAAACTATCATCTCAACCAAGAACTACTTCTGACAGGAAAGAACAGGTTAAAATAATGGTTCTATAGGTCATTTTTTGCTCTTTAGAAAGACTTTGAAGTTTTTAGGTGGGGAAGGGCCAAGGGAGAGAGAGAGAAACGTAAGCAGGCTCTACACCCAGCATTGAGCCCAATGCAAGGCTTGATCTCAATGACCCTGAAATTATGACCTGAGCAGAAATAAAGAGTTGGATGTTTATTCATTTGACTGAGCCACCCAGGTGCCCCTAATTTTTTTTTTAAGATTTTATTTATTTGATAAATAAATAAAAGAGAGAGAGAGACACAGTGAGAGAGGGAAACACAAGCAGGGGGAGTGGGAGAATTGAGAAGCAGGCTTCCCACTGAGCAGGGAGCCCAATGCAAGGATAGATCCCGGGACCCTGAGATCATGACCTGAGCCAAAGGCAAACACTTAATGAATGAGCCACCCAAGCGTCCCTAAAAATGTTTAAAATATCTTTTCAAGTTTGAAATTCAGGAGAAAAGAAATGTATTCTCCAAGGCTCCCGGTAAAACTATAAATGCGGGAACTGTAATATACTATTCTGGTATTTCAGTAACTGTCAACATCAGAAGCCAGGGTGGGGCCTCGAAGGGTCTGGAGCCCCGTGAGGTCATCACTGAATCAGGAGGTGAGTAAAGGGACCCAAATCAGGGGACCATGCCCAGGGCTGGCTGCTTCTTCTGGAGGACTTCTGCACACATGAGAGGCGGGTGGGGAAGGAGAAATGAGGTAGCCCAGAAATCAAATTGCAGCCTTCAGGAGTGTGACCAGTGAGTCCTGCTTTTCTCCAGGCCACCTGCATTCCCCATGCATTCCCCAGGGCACAACCACTGCTGACACAGGGGTGGCCACAGCCCCGCAGCATCAGCCCCACTGAGGCTTCCAATGGGGAAGAGTGAGAAGAGGACTTGAGGTCTGTGCGTACCTGCAGCTGGGGTCTCTGGCCTTAGGATACTTTTTCTTTCATTCTTCCAGGGATTAAATATTTAATATGATGAAAGACATCAAAACATACACCAAAGTGAGACAATGTTTCAGTGAACACCCACATACCCGCCACCTAGAGTCTGTCCTCTACACATTGGTATACTCACTTATTACCTATCTGTTCATCCTTCTACTCACCCCTGATTCAACCTTGACTCTGGAAATTCAGGATGGAACAGAGAGGGGCATCCTCAGGGAAGAAGCAGCCCGTGGGGGTACCATCCTGTAGTGTAATCTTCCTGATTACTTGCTTATCTTGGTGTCCTATCCCCTACCCAGTTGTACAGCTGGAGCTCCTCTCTGTCTGTCTTCCTTCTCTCACCATCAGCACTAGTTCTCACCATCTTCGTGCGTAAGAAGAAATCTTAAGTAAGGAAAGGGATTTTAAAGAGCTTTTTAAAAGCTCTTACAAAGTAAACCTCTCTCTTGGGCGTTTACATCCTCCAATGGATAAGTTCTGTGTAATAATGGCTTTCATTTGCATGATAGCTTGGAGTAACAAAAAGGCCTCTCATGTAATGTGGTCACAGAGAAAAGTATTGACATCTATGAACCACACTGGAATAAACCAAGACAAGAAGTCCATGAGTTTGGGCACCCCAAACCCTGCTTGCTGCTCCTGGTTTGAGGGAGCTGGTACCTCAGCCTACCATAACCTGTTCCAGGCATGGTTGGAAGGTTCCCTTCCCTAGGAATTAATGACACAAACCACTTCCTAATCAAGGCAGTTGCCTAACATCCCTCAGTTAGGACAAATTTTCAGTCCAGAAAAATGAGTTTATTGATATTATCTACTTCATTTTTTAAATGGATATATCCATATTTTTTTTTAGAGAGTGCACATGCAGGAGAGTTGGGGGTGGGGCAGAGGCAGAGGGAAGACTCCCAACTGAGTGGGAACCAGATGCCAGGCTTGATCCCTGACCCTGAGATCATGACCTGAACTGAAATCAAGAATCAGACACAACCGACTGAGTCACCCAGGTTCCCCAATATTATGTACCTCAAAGAATTATTGTGAAAAACAAAATTAGATAATTCACTGAGCCCTTTGCTGTTTATTTCCCTCAGATTATTTAATCCTCTCACTAACCTGCTTATGGTAAGTACTGTTACTTTCCCATTGTAAAGATGAGAAAACTGAGGAGCAAAACTATTAAAAATAACTTTCCTAGGTGACACAGTAAAGTAGGGTCAGTGCCAGTGATGTGGTTTGGAGTGGTGCTGGGGTTGGGGTCTGGAGCCAACAACCAAGAAAGAATTCTTGAGACGTCTTTGGGCAAAATGGTGGTTTTATTAAAGCCCAGGGACAGGACCTGTGGGCAGAAAGAGCTGCTGCCTTGACACTGTGAGAGGCAACTGATTATATACTTCCGGGTAGGGGGAGGTAAAGATAAGGGAGGTTCTAAAAGAATTTTGATATGCTAAAGATCCTGTGGGCCTCCCTACTCAGCAGGGAGTCTGCTTGAAGGTTCTCTCCTCTGCCTCTCCCCTCACGCATGCGTGTGTGCTCTCAAAATACATACATATAGGGACGCCTGGGTGGCTCAGTTGGTTAAGCAGCTGCCTTCGGCTCAGGTCATGATCTCAGCGTCCTGGGATGGAGTCCCACATCGGGCTCCTTGCTCGGCAGGGAGCCTGCTTCTCCCTCTGCCTTTGCCTGCCACTCTGTCTGCCTCTGCTTGTGCTCTCTCTCTGACAAATAAATAAAATCTTAAAAAAAAAAAAACATACATATATACATACATACTCTATAGGGCACATGATAACCCTTTAAGAGCAAGTATTATCCAGCCCAAATGCCAATAGTGCCCAGTTGAGAAGTTAAGAAACCATGTCCTCTGTTTAATGCCTCCAATTAGAGGAAAAACAAAATCTAAAGGTGAAGCATAGGTTCGTAAGCCTTGACTGTCGTTTTAGGATAAGCCACTGAGGAGTGGGGCAGGTTCCCATCAGGATGAACATTCCAGGGGGACGCCAGTGGCAAGCACACCCATAGGACATCATTCCTCTGAATCAGGCACTGTCCCTGTTGCCTGCGAAGCCACAAGTCTCCTTTGGCAAGAGTCTAATGGATCCACAGCCACCTTAGACTTTTCTATAGTGGCCTTTGTGCCAAAGATCTTAAGCTCCGTTGACAAATTATTTGAAGTATGGCATCCTCTCAGCCACAGCCTTGCTCAGAGGCTCTGGGTGCTAGAAAAAGACAAACCAAGAATTCCATTAAGGAGAAATGAGACAAGCCAGTCAAGGAGCCAAAAGATATTTCCATTGTAGCTTTCTTGGGTGATTGTCCCAGCAGCTGCTCTTTCCAAAGCCTCAGTGGGAAGATTGTGGCAGAGCAGAATGGGGATTGGTATTGGGGTGGGGGGTGGCAGCTGGGGTGCCCCGCCCTGAGTCAACTATTGATGTCTGGGGAGGGAAGTCAGCCAGGATGGCAGGGCTGAGAGGGCTGCCAAAATCCAAAAGGAGCAGGGAATGCTCCCGGAAGGGAGAAGAGGGGACCTCAGAAGGTTGGCCCATGTTTGTCCACAGGAAAACCTGTCTGGGAGGGGTGATTCCCTGAGAAGCAGTTCATAGAGTGGCTCAGGGGAGGAGAGCTTTATATTAGAGCGAGTGTATATGGCACAGATTGCCTAGATGCTCACCAAAAAAGTGACTGGTGATTACTTCTGAGTGATGGGATTTTGACTAATTCCTATTTTCTTGAGGCTTTCTGGATTCCCTCACTAATAAGGAATTATCGGTGGTGTTCAGAACCTGAAACACCAGTTACGTCTGTGGCGGGGTGGGGGCGGGAGGGAGGAGGCCAGGCAGGGTGTGCGGAGGAGCAGAAGGCCATGGTCAGGCTTTCCGGCACTGCCTGAGTTTTAATTGCTGCTCAGGGGCCCTGTGCCTGGGGCCTTGGCCAGGGAGAGGCCCATTAATGTGACCCAGGAACTGGCTGGCCCACTAGGGCAGGTGAGGGGACAAAACACTGTTTATCGAGACAAGAAAGGCGCTGGATCCTGCCTCAGCCTTCAGAGAGCAGGGCCTTAGGACACCAGCTGTCTCGTCACAGCGGCTCTCCCCTGGAAGCAACTGTTCCCTGAAGTGGCTGGTACAACTGTGCGTTCTAAGCCGGAAACAAAGAAACAAAGTCCTGACAGAAAGCCATCTAGGCCCCAGTCCAGACTCACAGAATCACAAATTGCAGGGTAGAAGGAACCGGGGAACTCATCGCCCTGTCCAACTCCTGCCCCTCCTGACGTTTGAATTCCCTCTGTCATGTGGTGAATTATTCTGGGCTTGTGCCCCCCCAAGTGCCAGCCCCATGGTGGGGCTCACACCGCTTTGTTTTCGGACTGTGCCAATGTGGGGAAGTTCTCCATTCTTCTGAGCTCCAGTTGGTCTCCCGTGAGCCTCCACGCTTTGGTACAGACAAAACAATTCTACGCCCCGCTCCTTTTCTCTGTTTTTAAGTAGTTCTGAGGGTTTCCATCACCTTCCACTAAGTTTAAACTTTTTTTTTTTTTTCCTGGTTGTGCAAAATCCCTCAGACCTTGGGTTTTAAGTACCACTGGTCGATGGGCCCTAACGGAGGCAGGAAATGGTGGAAATGGAGGAGACTCACAGACCAAAAGAGCAGGAGCACAGGGAGCTCCTGGGACTGAGAACAGAGGGCAGCTCAGGGACCTGCCGGCCATCTCTTCTGCTCTTGCTTGCATCTAGAATTTCTTTTCCTCGGTCTCTCAAGGACACATGGTAGGCAGAAGTTGCCCCTACCCCCACCCCAAGCTCCTGAGTTTGCTTCTTCAAGTTACAACAGTCAAATCTAGACCCATGTGGCATCTCTCAGTCCCATTTCCAAACTCCTGCAAGACTATTATTGGCCCAGATTGGATCCAGTTCAACCAACTGGAGTCAAAGGAAAGGGGTAAAATACATTCAGATGTAGCTCCTGACAGTGTCTGGTGGGAAGAAGCACTTGAAAAGGTTATGTGACCTGTACACATACCCCTCAAAGTGCCTACTTTGTCACACGGGATTTGTTAGCATCTGGGCCCTGCCGACCTCTCTTACATCATCCCTTAGCTCCTTTCCTCTTGTGGCCTCTTCTCCAACTCTTACTCCTTCCTCTACTGCTTCCCTTTCTTCTTAGAAAGTTAGTAAAGTGCAGTGGTTAGATCACAAGTTCTACAACCACATGTGCTGCTCCCAAACCCCGTCTTGTCATTGGTAGCTGTGTGTCCTTGGGCACATTACTTCCCTTCTCTGTATCTCTTATTTATCTTTTATAGATGATTATCTATACAGGTGCCTGGGTGGGTCTGATAAAAGGGAAAACAAAATTAATAACATTAAGTATTGGGGAGTCTGGGTGGCTCAGTCCTTAAGCGTCTGCCTTTGGCTCAGGTCATGACCCCCAGGTTCTGGAATTGAGCCCCGCATCGGGCTCTCTGCTCAGGGGGGAGCCTGCTTCCCCCTCTCCCTCTTCCTCTTCCTTTCTCACTATGTCTCTCTCTGTCAAATAAATAAATGAAATATTTAAAATATGTGTGTGTGTGTGTGTGTGTGTGTGTGTGTGTAAATGAGTACATTTAAATGATAGACATTAAAAATGGCTATCTCATAGATTGCTAATTAAATAAGTTAATAAAAGTAAAGCACTTAGAACAGTACCTGGAGTCTAACAGTCACTTGATCAGTGTTATGTGTATTGTATGTTGATGTGTCCCCATACCTACCCCACAAGCCCGGGGACACTGGCTGTATCTAGTCAGGATTCTCCAGAGAAACAGAACATACAGACACAATTACTTTTTAAATTTATGCTTATAAAGAGATTTATTGTCAGGAATTGGCTCACACAATTAATGAAGGCTGAGAAGTCCAAAGTCTAGAGTTGGCATGCTTGAAAGCCAGGAGAACAGGTAGTGAAGTTCTAGTCCCACTCTGAAGTAAGACCGAGAACTAGAGAGCTGAGGGCAGGAGAAGACCAGTCTGAGCTCAAGCAATCAGACAGAATCCCTCTTATCCAATTTTTTTTTTTTTCTCTGTAAGTCTTCAGTAGATTGGATGAAGCCCACGCACATATGAAAGGCAACCAGCTTTACTCAGTATACCGATCCTACCAGATTACCCGGGACTCCCATCAGATACGCTGTCACAGACACACCCAGTGTCACGTTTGACAGAATATCTGGGCATTCTGTGACCCAGTCAAGTTGATGCATAACGTTATCCACCACGCTGGACAACAAACGATCCCCTAAGCATGCATGAAAGAATTCCCCAAAACAATGCTTACTTTAAATTCTATATTTTTAGAATGGCCACATATTTTGCAGTTCCCACTGAGGTAGTTTTTGAATATATGTGAGGTTCTCTGGGGTCCAGAGGTGATGGCCATGAAAGAATTGGAGATGTCTTTCGTGCAAAATGGTGGTTTTATGAAAGCATGGGGACAGGAAGCGCAAAAAGAGCAGCTGTTGCTGTCTGCTGCCCCAAGGTTCTGAGGAACAAGTGATTATAAACTTTGGGTAGGGGGAAGTAAAGATAAGGGAGGTTCCAGAAGGATTTTCGTACACTAAAGAAGACACACGGGGTACAGGATGCCCTGCTGTTGTCAAACTAAGGTTGCTCTTCCCTCTAGCAAGGCATGAACATTAAGACAGGAGCTCCCTGGAGGAACATTGTACCCTGCCTGCCTCAAGTATTTGTCAGTGGGGGGCAGGGTGCAAGGGCGTTTACTTTTATCTACATTTCCCTTTGCTTTTGTTTCCCACCTCACCATCATCAATTTCATTTGCCCACTGGTTGAATCTGGGTTTGGTCACAGGACTCGGTTTGAACACGGGGCAAGTAACAAATGAAATGCCAACAGGTAACAGAAAAGGGCTTGCTCTCCATCAACTGTTTGTGGAACCCAGCCTCGGTGGGAGGAAGCCTGGGCTTGCAGGCTCGCTGCTGGAGATAGGCGGCCCAGCCGTCCTGCTCCCGCTCACCCTCAGATATGTGCCTGGGCCCTCACTGCTCCTCCAACTCTAGTCCAGCCAGCGCTGATCAGAAGACCCCTTCAGCCAAACCGCAGAAACTTAGGAATAAAAAGAAAACAAGAAAAAGGCTTATTTTTTTTTTTAAGCCAGTAAGTTTTCTGGGTGGTTTGTTGTGCAACATTAGTTAACTGATGCCTAATAGGTACCAGAAGTGGAGTTGCTGTAACCAACACTTAGAAAGAATGAAGTTAAGCATTGGTGATAGGACTGGTTAAGAAGATTCTGGAAAAGCAGAGAGGAAAACGTTAGCAAAGACTGGGGAAGTGATCAAGACAACCTTAGGAGACTCCGATGGCTACTTGGAAGAATGATGACCCACGTTATCAGTAGCAAAACAACTGACCAAGCGTTGTCTAGAGTAAAGGGAAAGATAGAAAACAGCAAATGTCTGGACCTGGCTAAAATCTCCCAACACATGTTGGAAAAGTACATCGGGTGCTCTCAGCTGCTGCAGAGAGATGAGCGAAGAAAGAACTCATGTGTTTGCAAGCAGAGTTTAGAGGAAAGGTTGAGGACCGAGGACTTCTAGATTGGAAAATAACACTGTTTCACATTTTGGTCTCTTGTCTTAAATTAAGAAATAGCTCAAATCAAAGATCTGGCTTAAGACCCTTTGTTAAGATTTTTGAAATGTTTAAGGTGATACTGGTGCGAAATAATAGAAAACGTACATATATTGGTATCTGCCCTGCATTCCTGGCCCAGAGTTCCTAAAACCCTCATGAGATTTCCTAAGTGGTAAGAGCACTAGAAGCATCTTTTAGTCTAACATTTGGTCTTTGACCCCCATTCCTGATACAGAGCTCCTAAATCCCTTGGAATTTCCTAGGTGATAGTAGGATCTTTTGTTTTAATGAGGTGACTTTGGGTGGGCTCCTAGAAGTGGGCTGGTCACCAGAAGACCAAACCAGGGTTAGAAGCTTAAAAGTATCAGTCCTACCTCTCATTCGCCAGAGAGGGGAGAGGGGCTGGAGACAAGCTTAATGGTCCATCAGGCCTATGTAATGAAGTCTCCATAAAAATACCCAAAGAATGGGGTTCAGAGAGCTTCTGGGTGGGTAAGCACATCCAAATACTGAGAGGTCAAAGTACCACAGTTCCACAGAGATAAAAGCTCTTGTGCTCGGGACTCTTCCGGACCTTGCCCTATGTATCATCTGGCTGTTCCTCTGTGCCCTTTATCACATCCTTTAATAAACTGGTAACCATAAGGAGGTGTTTCCCTGAGTCCTGTGAGCTGGTGAAGCAAATACTTGAATCTGAGGGGAGAAGGTCATGTGAACCTCTGATTTGTAGCCGAACCAGAGAACTTGTGGGAAACCGGGGGACCTCCGACTTGTGCTTGTCATGTGTGTTGGGGGGTGGGGGGCTAGTCTTGTGGGACTGAGCCCTTAACCTGTGAGATTGGATGCTGTCTCTGGGTTGATAATGTCCGAACTGACTTAAATTATAGGACACCCAGATGGTGTCACAGAATTGCTTGATGTGGGAACCTCCCCCACCCCAAGTCTGGGGTCAGAGGTGCCAGAGTGTGGTAGTCGTGTGAAAGGAAAGGAAAAATGCAGGAGGAAGACTGAGGTTTTCCTTAAACCTGTAAACCCGCCCTGCTAGACAAAAGAACTAGCTGCTAGTACATCAGGAAAGAAAGGCCTGTTTGGAAAAGAAGGCTGGGTGGGTAGCTTCTGTCTAATGGAGTGGACTTTAATCCAGTGCAAAGACTTCAAGGGAGTTGAATGAGCATGAGCTAAAACAGACTGAGACAATCAAAATGGAAAGGGGTCTCTTTGCTCTAGAGTGTTTAGGAGCAGGAAGGAGGCTGAGAAAACTACCCAGCTGAACACATGGCTATTTCTTGAAGAAAAGAACATCTCAGAGGGTTCTGTTGGAAACACACGGTCAACCTCTGAGAGTGAGGCCCTCCTTAAGTTGTTCCTCCCCCTGGGCCCGGCCCTGGGTTCTCAAATCATTGCTTGCCACTAGGAACCGTGTGTCCCTAGGCAAGTGACTAAGTACCTGGGTCTCTGCCTCATCCGTGGTAAAATGAGGAACTTGGGCTAGAGAATCTGAAAGTTCTCTGAGGAGTGTTTTCAATAATGGGGTCCTCTTTGCTACAGTCTGACTCAACAGCTCTGTGATGGTGGAAACGTAGACATACACAAAGGAGAGTAGAGCCTCTGGGCCCGAAGCAGGAGGACGAGGTGAAACAGTCCTTTCTAAGCTGGAGTGGAGAGATGCTGGCTGTACACCAGAAACAAACCATTTCTCTGACAACAGAGCTGAGATCATATCAAGCAAAATGTCCCGAGTCTTGCCGTACAGGTATCTGAAGTCAGGGACCAGGTGTCGGAATATCAGGGTGTGACCCTCCTGTGGGAAGCAAGGCCTGCGTCACACAGGAGTCTGCCGGGCGAGAAAGTGAAGGACCGGGCTCAGAGGGGTCCCTTTCACTTCTGCTGCCTCGTGTAGGTCAGAACTCAGGCACCTGGTCGCATGGAAGGCCCAGGAGGACTAGGAAAGGTGATCTGAATGCCTAGGAGGAAGGGAAAATGCAGGGGGAGGGGTGGTGGAAAAAGAATTGGGGCGAGCTCTGAATGACAATGGAGTTAACATATTTCAGTGTTATTGTGATTCTTATGGTATCTTTAGTATTGGAGGGTTTTGGGTTTTTTTTTTTTTTGTTTTTTTTTTTTTTTTTTGTCTCAAAATAATACGCTCCCAGGGCACCTGGGTGGCTCAGTCATTAAGCATCTGCCTTAGGCTCAGGACATGATCCTGGGGTCCTGGGATCAAGCCCCACATCATGCTCCCTGCTCAGCAGAGAGCCTGCTTCTCCCTCTCCCTCTGCTGCTCTCCCAGCCTGTGCGTGCACACACACACACTCTCTCTCTCTCTCTCTCAAATAAATAAATAAATAAAAATCTTCTAATAAAATGTTATGGTCCCTAGAACCTAATATATACAGCAGAATGCTCTCTTGGAAGTGCAGGCTTTGGAACAAGGCCAAATCGGGTTCATACCCAGCTTCAGCCACTTGGTATCCAACCCAGGCTTAGGAGACCCCAAGCCCCAGGATTAAGAGCTTGCTCTTTGCGGTCAAGCAAACCTGGGTTATATGCCAGTTCTGTCATTTATTTACTATGGCACATTACTTTCCTGAGCCTCAGTAGTACTGTCTATAAAAAGAAAAGATTATATTACCTATCTCACAGGATTTGGGAGAATTAAATGAATAGTAGTATGTGTATTTACTTCCTGTCATACTCATTGTTGGATAATCAATCAATGATAGAGTGTTTATCATTGCTCTTCCCCAGAGAATGCCCCCTCCTAGGTATGAAAGCAGAAAGCCCCCTTCAGGTTTTGTACAAACACGAACATTAGCAAGTGAACCAAGAGCATGGCCTGTGCCAGTAAAAGGAATAAAAGGCATTCCTGCCATTTCAACTACAGAGGGCCACTCTGGCAGGTGCCGCAGGCAGCCAAGGAGCGGAGTTCTCCCCCAAACTGCAGCCAGATCCTCAGATCCCCAGACCCCCTCCCAGGTGGCTTCCAGACGGAGTCTGGTGCTTCTCATTAAAGACACAGCCAGGAGGTGTTTCGCGAGCCTTCCTCTTTTCATTGTGAACTTCCTCCTTCCTCTCTACTCTCCCTGCTTCCAAATGAAATGCATTTTTGACAGCTAAGAGGAGACCCTATAGGTTGTGGTTTTAAAAAGTGCAGCATCTTACTGGCCATATCACAATTCAAAGCTAAAATTGGGAAGGAGATGGAAATAATTAGCGAGAAGAGCTGGGATGGGGGAGTTTCTGAAAACACCATGATATTAATATTCTTGGACTGGTTAATATTAGGACCAGAAGGATCCTTAGCAACGATCTGGTTGGGTGCTGGTATTCCAAGCCAGAGTAATTAAATATAAATTCTGACTGCACCACTTAATAGCCGTGTGACCTTGGGCTTGCCTCATTTTCCTCAATTATAAGATGGAGGAAATAATAATACTTTTCGAAGTTGTTGTGAGGGTCAGATGAGATCACAAATGGGAAAACTGTAATGCAAGCTGTAAAGATCTATGTGGACACTAAATGTAGGCTTTATTACGTGCCATCGCAGTTCCACAAATCCTATCAATCCTGGAGACCCTCCTGTGGTCAAGGGGATGCAAAGAATGCTGAGGAACTCGCAGTCTGATATGGGAGAGATGAAACTCATTTGACCCAATGCCAGGAAAGGATGAGTAGCAGAATGGCTTTCCCATCTGCCCTGACTATGCTCCAGCCTAAGGAGAGGAACTGGCCTCCACTGTAGGATCATTACTCATAGCTGGTAAGACCAAGGAACATCCCCGGACCACAGCTGGACCAGTCAGATTTCCTGAATTAGGCCAGTTGCGTCCCTGGGCTGTAGGGACTATGCCTGTGAGGTCCTGGAAACTCGGGAGCCAAAGGAGGCATTTGGGTGGGGGCTGCCCATTTGGGGACTTTGTGTGCAGAAATGCAAGCAGAAGGCTTGTTTGCAAAGCGAAATAAGAGAAGGGAACAGATATGCAGCAAGAAAAAAAGACAAATGAGCATGTCAGAGAGAGAGAGAAAGAGAGAGAGAGAATTCCCCTTTGGTCTTTCCTGTCATGAGGCCTGAATGCCTTCATCCTCTTGGGTCAAAGTGAGGCATTCCTAGAGTCTTCTGTTCCTCTCAGTGGATGTTGATGGGGTTTCTCTCCAAATCTACAATCCAAAGTAAAACAAGATAACTCTACAAAATAAGAACAGAGCACTGCCTTCTTCAGAACAAGTGGATGGTGAGAGGATTCTAATTCCCTTGTTTCATTGAACTGGACACCAAAATCCGGATTGAGGTAAAGGGAGCTCCCCAAGCTGACACAGCTGCGAAGTGTAAAACCAGGACTTCACCTTGAGTCTGAACTCCTCATTCCAGAGAAAGACCTGATGGTCAAGCCAACGGATAAATGCAAACAAGAAGCCACCCCCTCCCCTTCTCCTATCAGCTTAGCAAGTCTCAATTCAAACCTAATGGAAGTCTCTACTCATCTTCGTGCTATCCCAGTACATCCTTTTTCTTCTGATCTGGCCACTTAGTACATACTTCCTTTCATTGCTCTTTTTTGTTTCACTCCTTTCCCTGACCTGCCCATTAGGAAACCACCAAGTCCAGAGCATCTACTTGACTGGGAAGCAGAATTCTAGAGTGAAAAGTACAGAGGATTGTTGAGTCTTATCTGGGGTCAAATCTAGACTCTTGCCTTTCTTTTCTTAATAGCATGACCTTGGGACTAATGCTAGTTAATAACCATGATCATTATTTACTGAGCATTCCCTATGTGCTCAATACTGCTCTCTGTGTTTCATGGTACTTACGTAATATTGACAACAATGCCAGGAATAGGGGTGGTTATTCTGCTTTTGCAGAAGACACCGGGGTTGGCAGAAGTGGCAAAGCTAATTCCAGTGGAGAGTTAACAAGAGGCAGACCTGTCGTCAACAGCACCAGTGCCGCAGTCACCAGTCAGGAGAAGGGTTACAGCGTGGCTGTGCAGGGGTGCTTGCAAACTTGATCTAAATCAAACTTTGCAGAACAATACTTTAAGTTAGAATGCGTTACATATTTTTAAAAAGATTTTGTGTGAGAGAGAGAGCGTGTGAGCATGAGTTGGTGGAAGGACAGAGGGAAAGAGGGAAACAGTCACCTCACTGAGCAGAGAGCCCGATGCGGGACTCAATCCCAGGACCCTGAGATCATGACCTGAGCAGAGGTCAGATGCTTAACTGACTGAGAAACACAGGTGCCCCAAATGTGTTACATATTAATAGAAATGGCAAAAAAAAACAACCCCCAAAACAAAAAACAAACAAAAAACCACTACAAATGTTGGACTCTTTTTTTTTTTTTTTAAGATTTTATTTATTTATTTGACACAGAGAGAGAAAGCACAAGCAGGGAGGTGGCAGGCAGAGAGAGAGAGTAAGAAGCAGGCTCCCCACAGAGCAGGGGGAGCCCGATGTGGGCCTCAATCTCAGGACCCTGGGATCATGACCTGAGCCTAAGGCCCAATGAACTGAGCCACTCTGGTTGCATGACTCATTTTTATAGATTGAGGAAAGGATCAGGTGTCCTATAAAAAACTAAGGGCCCCCAAAGTGGTAACTTTGGGGGTGGTAATGACCAAGGAACATCCCTCCTGGGAGTGTGACTGTGAATTCCTGCTCTCCTCAGGGAAGCACCATGCGTCTCCAGCCCTGCTTGAGCTGTGTGTCCCGGAGCTGCTGTCCTCAAAGGAAAGGATAGGAATAGAGACGTGTATAAAGATCTGAGCGTGCCTCTTGCAGTATCAGTAAAGAGAAAAATCATAAAATCAGTTGAATAGTTCATCTGTGATTAATTTCTGGGTTAAAAAAAAAAAAAAAAAAGCCCAGAATAATTAGACGAAGTTAATGGGGACAGCAAAGCCCATAGTCTCTGTTCTTCATGTGTTTGTTATAAATGGAGCCGCAGAACCCTCAGGGTCTGGAGCTAGGGCAGACGAAAGGCCTTGGCGTTTATATTTTCTGTTTTAATATTTGGTGAAAGAAAGTATTTTGATCCACGGTCATCATTTACAGGCTTTATAGACTCTTAGCACTTGTTTGTATTTCCTGTGCTCTGGTTTAAACAGAACCATTGGGAAAGGACTGTTGACAAGATGGTGGGTTTGGCAACTCTGAACCCAGCAATCCCCCCTGACCAGAGTTGGCCAGCCACCTCCCTGTTCCCTCTTGACCCTGGTCTTCTGCATCTGGGGCTTTCCCATTGCCTTCTGGACCCTCTCCTGAATTCATGTCTCCCACTCTCCCTTCTCTTCCTCCTCCTGTATTCCTTTTAAACTGGGCTTGTCTTATGAAGTCATGCGTGTTGAGGCATTCTGTAAATAGTAGTGTGTTCTGTTAGATACAAATAGCTCCCACTTCATAAGCACCTACTGGGTTCCCAGCCTAGTGCTGAGAATTTTGTATGTTTAGCTTCATTTAACCTTTACAACAAGCCTATGAGGGAGAGTCTAATACCCCCATTTTACAGATGAGAAACTGAGATGTTGGAAGGTTCAGTGATGTCCTCAAGCTCACAGACCAGATATTGACACAGGGTTTTAGAATTCTGAAGCTCATACCCATAATGATTCTGCTGTTATTGCTGTTATGAATAATATTTACTGCTGCAAGTAATGCCATTGAAGTTAAGACTAATAATTCTTTTTCAGACTTTAGCTACCTATCTCTTGAGTTGTTAGCCCTCCAAAGAACACCGTTAATAGTAAACAATGCCGTGGGCCATGACCATCTGAAAGCAGTGAGGCCCGTACCAGATAATGTCTTTTGATGCCCACTACATGGCCCACCCTTTCTAACTCCTCTTTGTACCCTAGAGGTTGAAAACAGAAATTACATTTCCTAGGGCCCCTGGTCAACAGGGGTTTGGCTAGACTCGGCTGATGAGAGATCTGGGAGACAGAGGAGGAGAGACGTTGTTTTCTGGAGTAGCTAGTAGTAGACCTCTGATGCTGCCAACAGCGGGGGTCCTCATGACAGCTTCACGGGGATTCCTACATATACAGATTCCTTGATGGCGAGCAGCCAGCAGCCTTCCCCATCCTTGCCCCCAGCCCTCCCAACGGTGGTATAGGCCTCTATCTCCCTCTATCACATTTAATTCCAACCTGAAATACCTAGAGTGGTTTCTGTTTTCCTGACAGAACCTTGGCTGATAGACCTTCCAAGGTAATGAAACATTAATAACAAAATTAAAGCGACAGATAAACTCATATATATTTATTACCATCTACATTTAAGACACTGGTTTTGATGTTGGAATAGCAATGTAACTAAGAAATGATTCTTTCCCTTGAAGAATGACTGCTATTACATTTTGTAAATGTTCATTGAAAATGAATAGAAATAATGAAAAGGAAGAAATTGAGGAACAATAGACTAGCTAGAACAACAGAATGAGTTCGAAATGGCAGGCAAGATGTACCTGCCTTTTTTATTTTTTTTAAAGATTTTATTCATTCATTCATTCATTCATTCATTCATTCATTCAAGGGAGAGAGCCTGTACGTGTGCATGTGTGCAGTCATAAGTGCAGGAGTGGTGGTTGGGGTGATGGGAAGCAGAAGGAGAAAAAATCTGAAGCAGACTTAGCTCTGAGCTCTGAGCCCAACTTGGGGCTTGATCTCATGACTGAAAGATCATAACCTGAGCCAAAACCAAGAGTCAGACACCCCCCTGAAGAACCTCAACACATCTTCCTAACTTTTGTTTTACCCTGCGGAAGCAACATGGATTTTGGATTTGGGTGGACCAAGATGGCTATTGACCTTAGCGTAATACTTTCCATCTGTCAAATGGGTTTTAAAGTACCAAAACTAGCACATAAAGCCACAACTCAAAATTTTTCAGTTTTCTGCCCGAGCTACAAAACGCTTAATGAATGTGGCCCAGCATGGAATTTTTCATCTTTTCTTCATGTCTTCCTCACACATAAAAGGATGTCTGTAGTAGCTGGGCCTCCAAGATGGCCCCCAGTAATTTTCCAGTTTTCATGCCCTTGTTTAGGCCTTTCCCACACCAAATAGGGCCGACCCGTGTAACTAATGGGATACTACTGAAACAACTGTGTGTGGGACACACTGAGAAGTCCATTCTTTCCCTCTTGAATTGCTCACCCTGGGGCAAGGCAGTTATCACATCATGAGGACACTCAGTAGAGAGCTCCGTGATGGCCCCTCATGGAAGTGGCTCTTCGAGGCCTTGTCATGCCTCCAGCGGACACCTTGATTGATGCTTCATATGGACCCTGAGCCAGAACAGTCCTACTAAGCCACTCCCAAATTCTTGACCCACTAAACTTGTGTGAGATAAGTGCTTATTGTTGTTTTAAGCCACTAAGTTTTGAGTTAGTTTATTGAGTTACATAGCAATAGAAAATGAATAGAGAGCCCTAAAATCCAAGATTTAAAAATTCAAGATTCCCTGAAATGCATCAGATCTCTTGCCCTCTCCTCTCGTCCAACACACCAACCTCCTGGGACTCTCTTCCATTTCTACTTTAATGGAAGCGTCTCACCAGCCTTCCCTGTTCCTTCAGGTTACACCCGCATCCCCTTTCTCCTCACCACGGTCCCCTGGCCCCCACAACATATTGTTGACTTGTCACGTCTTTGCACAGAGAACAGCCCTTCAGGGATTCTACTTCTTCTGTTCTCATTGCTTTTCTCCTGAAAACCTGTCTCTGCCATTTTTATCTTTTCTGTCTTCAGAGATGAGGAGAAGAAGGGATGAAGAGATAGTAAGCAGAAAAAGAGAAAGGCTGGCTGGCTGTAAGTTTATCCCCTCCTAGAACACACAGGGCTGATGTTAGACTTAATCAAGGTGATGGATGTGTGATGCCCAGTGGAGTGGATGACAGACCAACAATCTCAGTCCCCTTCTTTCTCTTCCATGCCCCACCCCACCTCTTTTCCAGGTGCATGGAGCCCCTTGAGGTTCCCCTCAGCCCTTCCCATCTATTTACATTCACATTTTTTCTCCTGTCTGATAGGAATACCGTGTCTCTTCTGGACTCTTTAGTGACCTCTCATTCAATCTACTAAATCAGCTCACATTTGAACAGTTCTGGAAAGTTTTCTGTGTCCTCCCCAGGCCAGTAGCACTGTCCAGGTTCTTCCTCTGTGTTCCCATCTCAGTATTACTAGCATTTGTCCGTTGCTATAATTATTGCTCTCCTTTACCACTCTCTGCCCTGTCTTGAAGGCTTGAAGGTCAGAAAATATGCTCTCGTGAATTTAACCTCTGCCATGGCACAAAATTTGCCAGAGATTGTGTTCTCACAAGAAAGGAAAGAAGGGAAGGAGGTAGTGAACACGATTGGTTGCTTCTCAGCTTCCATTTGCCACTTTTCTGACTTCCTATGAGGGAACCACTGTTCCCAGTGCTCATTTCGGTATTGGGGTCTAATTGACCCCACCACAAACCTGATTGGCCCAGAGAAATCACAGAATTCCAATTCTCTGACTACAGATTGTTTCAGAGATGGTGTAAAACCCAAGCAGAGACATTTCCTGGGTCTTCAGAGGAAGACAAACCTCCTTCTTGATGAGAGGTACCAGAGATGCTCTTCTCTTCCTGACTGATGCAAGGAAGGGTTCGGCCCTGGGATTTGCTGACACTCTCTTGTACTTCAAAGGGAAAATCTCTCTGGGAATGAAGCAAATATTTAAGAGAGAGAGAGGCCAGAAATGGGGAGAGGAAACCAAAAAGCAAAAAAAAACTACATCCTGATCACATTCTCTGAGCCTTGGATCAAGCCCCAGCTGAAAGTGTGAACCTCCGGTTTTCAGATCAGAAAATTCAATTATCAAAGTCAATTTCAATTCTGCCACGGGCCGCATAAAGAGTAATAACTACTGGAAGAAGAAAGGAAAGGAAGAAGTTAAGTTTTCTCATCTAAATTGTCTAAGATAAACACAATTTGATAGTTTCACTTATCTAGAAAATGTATCTAGAATTTTTTTACTCCCCAGTGTTGTCAGGTGAGAAAGACGTTGCTGTACCTGTCTGCCCGTCTAGATGACAGGCTCATTAAAGGCAGAGACTATTTCTTCATTTGTTTAGTCATTCATCTGACAAATACTGAGCATCTTCCGAAAGTCAGGCACTGTGCTAACACAAGGAGAAGATAAGGTCCTTGCCGAGTGGAGGAGACAGATACATCTGTTCGTCCTCTACAGTCTCTAGCAGAGCCCCGCACATCAAGGGTGGGCAATAAAAATCAATGAATTATTTCATGACTTTTCAAGTGCAGCTGCACAGCAGCTGAGAGCTGGTTACCAGGGATAAGAAGAGGATAGGAAACTAGAGCCTGGAAAGAATGCTAATTTGGTCCAGGTTGAAGGAACTGTAGAGGGAGTTATATAAGAGAATGTCATCTGAGAGACCAGCTCAAACAGAGAAGGCTTGAGTTCAGGACCAGCTGAACGACAAGCTGACCAGTTTCAGGCTTGCTGGCAACGTGGGAGGAGCCTGGGAGAAAACACCTTAGTTCCCTGGGTCCAGAGTGAAGAACATCATGAGCCAACCTAGGGAGGACAGAGCCGGGAATATACATGCAGACCATCCTGATATGCCAAGTCCGGTGGCCTGTATCTGCATTCCTTCCCCACCTCTCCTCAAAGTAGCCTCCTGGCCCCTGGTTGCGACCAACCCCTTCCTACAGAGCCCTCTCTGCAAGCCTCCTGAGCCAGGTACTGAGCCTAGCTTCAGTGCCTTTCCCCACGCCAGTCTGCAGCCAGATTCCAGATTCATGTTTTACCTTTAATCCATGTGGAACTTGGATACTTATATTATGACTTTTTTTTTTTAGAGAGGTCCTTCTCTCTTTTTTATTTTTCTTTTTTTAAAGAGTTTATTTATTTATTTATTTATTTGAGAGAGAACAGGAGCAGTGGGGAGGGACAAAGGGAGAGGGAGAAGCAGACTCCTGGCTGAGCAGAGAGCCCAATGAGGGGCTCAATCCCAGGACCTGGGATCATGACCTGAGCCAAAGGGAGAGGCTTAACCAAATGAGTACCCCCCCCCCCCGCAGGCACCCAGGACACTCACATGAATCTACTTTGCCCATCATTTTTTCTCGCCCCTGCTTCTGGGCACAGACTGTATTGTATTCACCCCTGCAGCCCCAGCCCCTGGCTCCGTTTCTGGCTTCTAAGCTCTTATGAACTGATGGGCCCCGTGTTGTGGTCAAATGACCAAGTGGCTAGGCAGGGCCCCCTGTCTGGCACTGGCTTCCACACTAAACTCACTGTAGAATTTAGGGCAAGTTATCAGACTTCTCTGCACTCAAAATTTCTCATCCCAACACAGCAACTGTAGTTATAGTCAGTTATAGTCATTGCTTAATGACTCCTAGTCATTAAGAAGTTTCTATGAACTCACTCACACATGAAAAGCAGAGAGACCAGTATCTTGCACAAAGGGCTTAATTTAAAGCTAGCTATTATCACTACCTGAACTTGGGAAATTCAAAGTTCAACTCTGACAACTTCTCAAATCACAGCCCAACCTGAAGAGTCGGATTTTAAGAAATCCATTATCATAGCAACTAATGATACGCATTTGTATGTAGAGCACTTTGTGGTTAAACAAAAGCTTTCTCCTTTCTTGGCATCCCCTAGCCCAGCGCCAGCAAGTGAGGATGTGCTTAGTAAATGTCCGTATGGGATGCAAAGCTGCTGGCCTCTTCTCCGTGCACGCGCGTACCAAGTATCAGCTTCCTAGGGCTGTTGTAACAGATTGCTGCCAACGAGGTGACTTAAAACAACATAAATTTTTCTGTCACAATCCTGGAAACCAGACATCCTCAGTCAAGCTGTCAGCAGGGTCACCACGTCTCCCGAGGCTCTGGAAGAGAATCCTCCCTGCCTCTTCCACTTCTGGTGGCTCTGGGTATTTCTAGCTGGGGGTGACCTAACTCCAGTCTCTGCCTGACTACACGTGGCCGCCTCCCCTCCCATGTCTGTGCCCTCCTCTCTTCCATCTCCTGAAGAACATCTGACATTGGATCTCGGGTCCATTCAGGTCATCAGGATGATTTCATCTCAAGATCCTCAAATTAATTATAGCTTCTTAAGAAGGACACACTCCCCTCACTGTACCCCATGTGACTTCATAGCAGACCTCACCTGCTCTGCCAAGAGCCGTGGGGTCTCCTTACATATACAAACAAGGGGAACAGGCGTTCCTTGCCATAGGGAAGCGTG
The DNA here is from genome assembly GCF_964662115.1 of Mustela nivalis. Lineage (NCBI taxonomy): Eukaryota > Metazoa > Chordata > Mammalia > Carnivora > Mustelidae > Mustela > Mustela nivalis. The sequence goes on from NC_139029.1 coordinate 50,680,429, forward strand.
TAGGAAGGCCATCCCACCCTGACAGACTGGGTCTGCCAGGGTGAGGGGAAGAAGACTGCTGAGAACCCAAACCTGTATCCTGGAGATTCAAAGTTAGAGCTCTGACCAAGGCCAGCAGGCAGGAGAGCACAGCAAGGGCTCCCAACGGGAAGGCAGCCCACCTCTGGGTTCTACACCAGGGCTCTGGTTCTCTTAGGGCTGGACCGGCCCTGGACTTGAACCTGCTTTTCAGGATGGGGATCTGATTTGAGCAGCTTTGGGAGCGTAATCTAAGAGAGGGCAGCTTTGGAGCCCAGCCAAGAGTACTGGAGTACTGGCCAGGGCGTCACTGGAATGGACAAGCTTCTGGGCGTCAGTGCAGGACCAGACCGGATTTGGTGAGAGTGGGACACAAGAGCAACTAGAGCCTAGTCAGACTGTCCTGTTCATTCTGGGTGTTGGGCATCTGGAAGCATGCCTGAGGAAATTCCAAGCTCGTTGGACAACTTGACAGAGTTAGGTGGGAGAGCATGTGTTAGGAAGGGCCCTTGAGGGGGGCACCTGGGTGGCTTAGTCAGTTAAGCATCTATCTGCCTTTGGCTCAGATCATGATCTCAGGGTCCGGGGATCGAGTCCTGGTCTGGGCTCCCTGCTGAGTGGGGAGTCTGCTTCTCCCTCTGCCCCTCCCCCCAGCTAATGCTCTCTCTCTCTCTCTCTCTCTCAAATAAATAAATAAATTTTTTTTAAAAGATTTTATTTATTTATTTGACAGACAAATCTCACAAGTAGGCAGAGAGGCAGGCAGAGAGAGAGGAGGAAACAGGCTCCCTGCTGAACAGAGAGCTGGATGCAGGGCTCAATCCTAGGACCCTGGGATCATGACCTGAGCCAAAGTCAGAGACTTTAATCCACTGAGCCACCCAGGTACCCCAGTAAATAAAATCTTAAAAAAAAAAAAAAAAAAAGTTAAGGCCCCGATGGAGAAAACAGATTCCTGCAAAAAAGAGCATGTCAGAAGTTAAGTTGGAAAAAAGTTACCCTCTAAACTAATAATCATACTGGCATTTAATTGGGCACATAGTGTTAGACACTGTTCTAAACATACCATGTGGATCAATTCTTTAAGTCTTCAGTTGTAATCTTATATGGTAATAATATCACCCCCATTTTACAGATGGGGAAAGTGAGGCCAGAGAGACTAAATTATGGCGAACGTCCCACACTGGTAGGTAAGCATTTGGGCTCCATGTGAACCCTGGCAGTCCGGCTCCCGAATCCAGGCCCATCTCTCCCACACACTGACTGCCAATCATGTGGGTTATGTAGGGAGAGAATGGAGGACTCTCATTCAGTCTCCAAACCTTCCCTGTAAAGTAGGCAAGCAGGGATTGTGGTTCATTTTGCTGATGAGAAAACTGATCTTCAGAGAAAGTGAATGGCGTGGTCTATTTCAAGTCTATTTCAAGCAGCTAGACTGTGGCAGAGTTGCTGTGTAGACCCAGATCTGCTGGGGCCAGTCCAGTGCCATTTCTACTTCTCCATGCTGACTCGGCTGGAGAGATTCTGCATCTAAGGGTCCGATGAGCAAATATTCCTGGGCCATGGGGCGTGCCCAGGAAAAAGAGAGTAGCTGAGTTGAAAGTATCTGGCATCTTCTTACGGATATCCAAAGTCGTTGATTCGATTTAGCCATCATTTAGTGAGCCCCTGCTCTACCCCAGGAATGTGAAGCCTCATCTTTGGAGAAGTCCTGTTCACTAGAACCTCCTTCCCATCACAGAGCTGGAACACTCTCAGTAGCCTGTAATTGTTCGGTCCCGGCTCTGGCTTTCTTACCAATGGAGAATGATGCCAGAATGAGCAAGAAAGCCCAAGGATGCTGAATTCCAGCTGTGGTCCTGATCTAATAAAGTGTCATCTCTTTGGGCCTCAGTTTCCTTCTCTATAAAATGAGAACACTGAGTGGACCAGTTCTTAGATATCACCATATACTAGTTTTCTAGGAGCCGATTTCTGATTTCCTCACTTTGCTTCCGTGCCTTCATCTGTGATGGAAATTAATCTGTTCAGAAAATCACACATGTGGGGCTGTGACTCAAGTCTCATTCATGCATTCTCACCATCACCTGGGAGGCAGGAGGGACTCTCCCTGTTTTGCAAGGGAGGAAACTGAGGCTTGGACGGTTAAGTTCTGGCCCCAGAACCCAATAGCTAGCAAGATTTGAACTCAGGTCTGACAGATACCACAGCCCTTGCATTGGCTCAGAATAATCCCATTCTATCCATTCACCCCTAGGGGATCCATAGCAGCCTGTCTGGGCTCAGCCTGCCTTCTCACTAAGCTAGGAAAACAAGACAGCTCTGTTGTCACTCATCAGGACTGTGACAGCTCACGTTGCTAGAAGAGAGCTCAGTGCATTCTAAAAGCGAGGGCTTCCATTCCTGACTTCGGCTGGGCTGGAACCCTGCAGTGGACCCAGCCTAATGGCTGTCTGGTTGCCAGGTCCTTGGCAGCTGCCGGTTCCGGGGGGCAACCCACGACCAGGTTTTTGAGGTTTGCTCAGCTTTCAAGCCTGGCCACATTCAAACTCTTGCCAGGCCTTGTGCCAGCCTCAGGAAATGCCTCGGGCCATTGCAGCTGCATCCAGATAAAAACAACTCCACCATGACTGGCAAGGGCCTGTTCTACATGGCTGGGCTCCAGGGGTGCGGGCCATGCAGACCCCTTCGAAACCCCACAGCCCAAGGTGCCGCTCATCGGTGAGGATGCCAAAAGCCAGGCTCACACTTTGTCTACAGGAAACTCAGAGCCAGAATCATGTACACATAGACCTGGAACCACAAACTGCCCTATGACCCCCCCCGCTCCTTCACCATTTTCCACAAGGTCCGGCCAGTTCACTTGTCCCTCATCGGCCTTCTACTGTGCTGGTTGTGTCCGCCTGGGGAAGGAAGCCACATAGTCAAGTAGTGAGCTCCCCGTGGCACCACCACTGATAGCCAGCCAGGTACAATCCACTCTATTTATTCATGCCTGTCCTGCCACCTGCTAGTTGTATGGCCTTCAGGAACTCATTTGACCTCTCTGTGCCTCAGTTTCTTATCTATAAAATGAGGGTAATAGTACCTCACAAGGTGGCTATGGGATTAAATGAGGAGCGCCTGGATGGCTCAGTTGGTTAAGCGTCTCCCTTCATCTCAGGTCATGATCTCCAGGGTCCTGGGATCGAGCCCCGAGCCCTGCATCAGGCTCCCTGGTCAGCAGAGAGCCTGCTTCTCCCTCTCCCTCTGCTGCTCCTCTGCTTGTGTTCTCTCTCTCTCTCTCTCTCTCTGTCAAATATATAAAATCTTTTTTAAAGCATTCAATGAGCAAATGTATATAAAGTGCTGAACACAGTGCCTGACACAAAAGCGTATAGCCTATGCGGTCAGCTCTGAGTAACCCTCGGAGAACAAGTCAACCCTTCGATAACTAAACACAAACCTTCTCTACGCGCGAGCACTGACAAGCCTACTGTGAGCCAGACTCGGTGCAGGTGTGGGAGGGTAGCGTAAGGGTCGCTGCTGTACCAGTAGCTAGTTCCCGTGGTATAAATCCTCCCACCCCGGCAAAAGCTGTGATGTCATGTCACTGAACATGGAGCTGGGAAGACAGGCACACACACGGGCTCTCGTGAGCCAGGGCGAGCTCTTGTCAGCATACCCCTCCTTCTGGTGAGCACCCCACCGGGCCTCCCAGGGGCTGGAAGTGGAAGAGGAGACATCAGGAACAGAGGCTTCTCCTGTCTCTGGGAGCTGCTTCTCCCTGTTGCTTCTACTTTTCTCTACATCCTTTCTAGAAAGATCTCCTCTGTTCACTTATGTCACATTTGGCCCCATCTGTAGGCTTCAGCTCTTAAGAGGGTTTCCAGCTTCCGGACTTAGTTTCCCAGTGCACAATTCCAGAAATCTGAACACCCATCTTTTCCTCCTGCCTCAGGCTAACGAGGCACTCTCTACTTTCATGCCTTGTTTCATACTCTTTATGATACTTAACATCTATTTCTTATCTGTCTTCCGTTTTGAACGTGAGGTTCATAAAAGCAGAGACACTGTATGCCTGGTGCCTGGAATAGTGCCTACCCTTTGATGAATATTTGTTGAATTGAGAGATTGACAGATAATGAATTCACAGACCACTGACAAGGCTTGTGGGCCCTGCCTGGCCCGCTCAGCCACGGTGAGACAGGGCCATGTGGCTCACAGGGTGGGCTGCCTCCAATCTATCTGGTTAAATCATCACTTAGATTAAACTAACGCTCTCCATGAAAATAACATACACCTCTGGAATCTTGCACCCTTGCAATTTGGATTTGTCTGTATGCCAGCCCATGAAGATTGCGACAGGACATCTCACCTGTGAAGTGTAGCCATTTCCTGGTCTGAGAAATTCCAGCTTGAATGCGACTGATCTAGCATAGCATTGTGGGATTGACACTGTCTGTAGACGACATCTATTGCTTTATCTGTCTGGCACCCCTCCTTTTCATTCTAGGAACAGAAGTCCCTTTTGAGTGTGTGGGCAATCTTTCAATTTCAACTCTGTCCATTTATTTTAAGTACATGTCCCCATGTGCTTGCAAACCCCCTTCCAAGTTACTGTTGGTTGCACCCAGGGTAAGCAAATCCCTCAAGCGCAGCCCCCTGTGTTTATCCTTGACACTAAGGAGAGAGGGTGGTTTGGTCTTTCTCTGGTTGTAAGAAGAAGCTACAGGCTGTGAAATTTAAAAACTGTCTGCAACTGAGATCTCCAGAAGCTGATCCGTAGGGAAAGGTAATGATTCGGTGTGCAGAAAACTGGAGGCTATGGAGGGCAAGAGTGCTGGCAGCATTTGGTGGAGATCCCGTGGATGCCTGTTCTTGCTGTCCTTCGGTCAGTTCCTCCCCCAGTGGTTTGTGGCGGACCTTCCCCAGCCCCATCATGATTCCTTTTTCAGCTCAAAGGTGTTCTCAGCTTGATTTTCTGCCATTTTTGCTGTTTTTTTGCAGACTCAGATTTTCATCATATCCTCCTCCCTTCCCATGTATATAGTTGAAGACTCCTGAGGGCATGCAGGAAGGTCCCTTGCAGTCAGCCAGCCTTGAACCTGAAACCCTGAAATTAGAGAGCTAAATGCAGCCTTAGAGACAGTATTTGAGGTGGAGATTGTGACCGGGAGGAATATTCTGGGGGACAGAATATGAAAGGAAAAGGAAGGAAAACTTATGTTCATTTATTATGTAACCTTCATAATAACCAGAAGAAGAACCCCGTCTTAGAAAAGATAAAACTGAGGGTTGGATAGATTTTGTCATTTGCTTAAGGTCAGCTCATAGTTGTGGTAGAGCTAGGCTCTCAACTCAGTGCACTCCGCTCTCCCCATCCTTGGGGTTGACCCAACAGTGACTAATCGAGAGTCTCTGAAGTCAGAAATTTCTCTCCGTATCCCCTTTAACACCGTTATTTCCCTGACGGCTGATTCTGCCTGACAGAGGAAGAGGCAGTGTCCTGACTCTCTCTGCTCTTGTCCTTCTTTCCATGTGTTACCCTGTCTCCTCACTATTTTTTTTTTAATCTCTATCATTTTACTGGGAAAATTCTAAATATCAAGTCAAGGTATTCTGCTATATATGGACAATGATGATTGTTTCTTCTAACTTTAAGTCCGGAAAATAAAATAGCTGCTTAATATCGTGGCTCATCTGGAATTCTCACTGAAAACTTCAACAGAATATTCCAAAAATACCCTCTGTTTCCTCTTACTAGGTAATTTTTTTCCAGTTTCACTGAGAAATAATTGACTTACATCTTGTACAAGTTTAAGACATATAGCATGATGGTTTGATTTACATAAACTGTAAAGTGATCACCACAATAGGTTCAGCTAACATCCGTCTTCTCATAGAGATAGAGTTAAAAAAAGGGGGGAAAAAGGTTTTGTCTCTCTGGGATGAGAACTCTTGGGATTTACTTTTTTAACAACTTTCCTGTACAGGTGTCGCCCACTTTCCAAAGTTCTCATTAAGCCACTTCACTTTTATGAAAGACCTACAAGAGTACCTGTTCTCACTAAGCAAAAAAAAGCTGAAGAGGATTTTCATTCACATGAAAAAATGCCATTGTCTTACTAATGTAGGTGGTTCCAAAAGGTGAGGTGGCATCACATGAACTTTCAGAAAGGAAAGGATATTTTCATTCTGAGCCACTTTGGCTTAAGAGAGGTTTCATAGCAACACCTGCTTTCAAATAGTGGGGGAGATCTCTATATCACATGGGACTGGTATCTAGGGTCATCGTATTGTACGTTACATCCCTAGGGCTTATTTATCTGATAACTGGAAGTTCGTATCTTTCCACCACCTTCCTCCAACTCTCCCTCCCATCCCCCTACTTCTCACCTCAGGTAACTGTAAATCTGATCTCTTTTTCTATGAGGTTTTTTTTTAGATTTCACACAGAAGAGAGATCATACCCTATTTGTCGGTATTGCTCCCTCCTTGATGGTTCAGGTCAAATGTGGGTCATCCCATAGGCAAGAGGCAAGAGTCATCCCATAGGTCTCACTAGCAAAGCCTGCTGCATTTAAACATGCTTTTCCTTAAGACTGGGAAGAGTACGGGGCACCTGGGAGGCTCAGTTATTGAGCATCTGCCTTCGGCTCAGGCCATGATCCCAGGGTCCTGGAATTGAGCCCCGCATCGGGTTCCCTGCTCAGGGGGAAGCCTGCTTCTCCCTCTCTTGCTCCCCCCTGCTTTCTCCCTATGTCTGTCTCTGTCAAATAAATAAACAAAATCTTAAAAAAAAAAAAAAAGAAAGAAAGAAAGACTGGTAAGAATAAGAAATCAAAACAAGAGAATGGCATGTAGTTTTATAACCTGTCTTATAACACATGACCCTCTCATCCCAGTTGAGAACCCCTCTGGCCATCTCTGCCTTCCTTCCAGCCTGCTCCTCAGAGCAGAAACCATCTCTCCTTGACTGCTTCAAAACTCTTCGACACCCAGACCCTGGAGAATAAGAACCAAAGAGCATCAACTACCCCCATTTGTTATCTTCCTGATTGTCTAAAACCCTACCTCTTCAGTTCTGATTTCCTGTCTCGTGCTCTGTCTCTACCCAAAAATTTTAGAGGCTAGTCCTCCTCATATAGCCACAGAGTAGAAGAGTAAAAAGAAGCCACGTCCAGATAAAACTCTGAATGTGAACATTACACAGAAGCTGTACTATACATACACCTTGTTGAGTTTGAATCAGGATGGGGTTGATAAAAACATCTTCAGCAATACAATACTGACATCAATGTTCTGTATTGTTATTTGACCTCTAGATTGTATCTATGCTGACTCTGAGTCCTTTCTTTTCCACTTAAGAGCTGGGAACATTGGCTTGGGTAATATGCTTGTTTTTTTTTTCTCATCTGTAAAATAAATATATGTATGTTAATGCCCTTGAAGGATCATTGTGAGGCTTGAGATAATGTCCATGAAGCACTCAATGCAGGGTCTGACACATGGTACATACTAAAAATCGCAGGGCTAGATTAAGGTTGGTCCCTTCTGTTTAAATCTTTTCTCCATCACCCAATATGTTTGTCAACATAAGCCAAGTGGTTAACAGCTAAGATAACTATATGGTCTGTCACCCAGATCAGGATGTTTCTACCCATGATAAATGCTAAACCAGGATACAGGGACAGTCAGCCCTGGGGAAACCTGGATCTATGGTCACTTTAGTAATATCAAGAATGCATTCTGGACAGCAACATTTTCCAGGGAGGGTCATCAACCTAAGACAGGATTGCTGAGTTCAGTAGTAAAATCTGAGTATCCAGAAGTGTAAAATTGTGGTCGGTGATGAATGAGCATTCTTCACAAGGAGACCACTCCTAGAAGAGCTGGGCTATGACACAGAGCTAACGTCTAGCATATTTCCTCTCTGCATTTATAACAATGGAAACTTTTACAAGCTCTTTGCAAACAGTACTCAGCTTTTCTCTAAGCCCATATCTGTACTGCATTTCAAAGAGTTGGTGGGAAGACAGCCTTTGAGGAACCATCTTAATGTAATTATAGGAGATGGATTGTTAACCCAAGTTGAAAAGATGACTCTCTTTTTCTTTATTCTGGGCCAGAGCAAATTTCAGGAAATGAGTTCAAGCTGAATCTTTCTTGTGCCTCCTCAGCATGTGACAGAGGGATAGAGCCTCAGGACCCAAGAACACACGCCCCAGGGTTTGCAAGGCTGGGCTAACATTGGCCCTAAGAAATCTTTTCGATTATGTGATGACTCTAAGAAATCCTTTAGACTTCAGTAAGGCCTTTCATACATATATATACATATACATATACATATACATATACATATACATATACATATACATATATGTATGTGTATATATATATATATATATATATATATATATATATATATACACTCATATACTCTTGATCTTAGGGTTGTAAGTTATAAGGTTGTAAAAATACAAATATATATATATATATATATACCATATCTCGCATGCTCATTGGACAGAGCCAGCCAGATGCACAGAGGTCCTTTGTTTTTAAGATGATGGCAGCCATTTTCACATCATGAAGAAAGTCTGCTTGAGGATGAAGCTGCCTCACTGAGGAGACGGAGTTGAGGAATAAAATCAAATTCCTGAACAAACCTAGTCTCCATACCACAGGTATTTCAATTTCATGTGCCTGAAAGTTTGATTAAATGTTAACTTGGCTTGAATTAGATTTCCTCTTACCTGCTACTGAAGGCCTTTTGGGTTGAGTATTTCTTGGCAGGCATTTATGTAGGTGGAAAGCCCATTCTGGCTCCCAATTCTGGCCATTAAGGAAAGTCACAGCAGCTATCCTAGTGGCCTCTCCTCTGGAGCAATGTAACTGTTGTAGAACTTTAGAAAATGTATTATCCTGAATCACATGAAATTGCCAATATTTGATCATCCACAAGATGATCATATGACCATATCCATAAGATGGCCATTTCATATGGCTCAATAAATTAGTAAGAAGAAGGTATTTTTTAAAAGCTACTTTTTCCTACCATTTTTTACCATTTCACTTATCTCCATCCCCATTACCATCATACTAGCCTAACTAAATCAGTGCCGTATCTTGCCTGGAGGACTGCTCTAGCCTCCCCTGCCTTCAGTCCTCTCCCCCTCCAGTCCACTCTACATACTGCAGCCAGAGTGACCTCTTCACAATGGAAATCTGGTCAGGTGCTCCCCTGTTTGACAGCCTTTAATGGCTTCCTCTTCCTCTTAGAAAAATGAGTCAATATCCATAAAAAGCTAAAACCTCCTGCAACCTGAACTCCTACTATATCTTGACATTGCCTTAGCTATCTTTCCCCTTCTTAGTCATACCATGCTTTCTTACCTCCACATCTCCGCTCATCCTGTTTTATTAGCCCAGAACTTTCTCCCCCATTACCTGTTGAACTAGATTCGCTGCAGTCACCTTTCATAGAACTCTCTTCCTCACTGGCAACAAGAGGAATTCATGTGAGATTTAGAAAATGAAAACAAAGTAAACTCCTTTACTCACACAAAATCATGGCAGTCAAACATGGCGGCTGTTTGGTAATTGTCAGACAGAGTGCTTGGTCAGGTGTAGTGGCTAGATAGGCTTCTCAGAACTCACCACAGCTCTCACCACAAGGTTTACGGTCTAACTTTGACAGCCAGATAGACCCAACTCAAACTTCCCCACAAACTACAGCTTTTCCGCCCCCACCTGTGCTTCAAGCTGGACTAGTTAGCACCTGCTTCTCCAAACCTGACTCTTCTTCCAGATCTCACTCCCCCAGCTTCTCCCACACTCATGGAAGCTCTGTATTAAACACTTTATCCCTGTAATGTTTAAAGGGATTCTCTTTTCCTGACAGAAGTCAAGGTGTTAAACCTGCCAAAGTTTTCTACCTCCTACTTATATCAACTTAAGTATCATTTCTTCAGGGACGGCACTCAAGACTCTTACACTCTATTCAGTCCCCCTTTTATATGGGCTCCTGCTGTATCCCCCTTCATAACATTCTGTATTAGTCAGCTCTGGCTGCCACACACACACACATAAAAAAAAAAAATACCATAAAGTGGGTGTCTTAAGCAACAGCCATTTATTTCTCACCATTCTGGAGATGGGAAGTCCAACGAAAGTTAAGGTGTGGCTCACTCAGTTCTTGGTAAAATTCTTCTTCCTGGCTTGGAGAGAGCCACCTTCTCACTGTACCTTCACGTGGCAGGGAGACAGGGAGATAGAGAAAGAGAAATAGAGATTGAGAGAGGACTCTGGTCCACCCTCTTCTTCCTATGAGGACACTAATCCCATTGTGGGGGTCCCATTCTCATGACCTCACCTAAACCTAATTACTTCCCAAAGCTTCACATCTCTAATACCATCATATTGATATTATTATCAGGGATTTGGGGGGGGGTCACAAACATTCAGTCCATAACACTCTCCTCATGCTCAAATTAATATTAAATACCTATTGTTCTTCCCTGTTATACGCTAAGGAATTGAGAAGAATGGGAAATAATTTAGGCTTGTGAAAAACTTTTCATTATTGAACCTCTAATGCTCAACAGAGTACCAGAAACATAGTAGCTACTTAATAAATATTTGTAGAATAACTGGATGAGTAAATGAAAGAGAGATTGTATTCTGTCAGAACCTTCTACTACAAACGATCTTAAGTCTATGCAGAAATTTTACATATTGCTGGTTATTTGACTATATCATCTTAGAGTTATTTAAGCATCTAATAAATACTCCTTATGTTTTTCAGTTTGGGTGAGGAGAAAAAGGCCATTCCAGTAGAAATAGCAATTTTCAATGTTTCTAAAGGGAGTGTTTCTATCAGGCAGGCAAAATCAACTGTGAGTTCTGCTGTTAGAAAATCTCCTTCCTCTCCATTCTTGCTACCAAAGATCCAAAGCACTTGCTCTTGGGGAAGAAGAATGGGGAATAATTTTGACACATGTAAAACACTTCTCACCAACCCACGGACTACTCAACACTCTGTGGTTGTACTCTTTTTGAGAATAGAGAATCAAAAGCCACAGCTTTTTTACCTACATGTGGTTATTAAAAAACACATAGTTACCAAAACAAGTCCACTCATCAGGGCTCTATCACAGTGAAGTGATAGCAAGATAGAAGCAAAGTGAAGGTAGCAGAGACAGTAGGGGAGTATTTTGCTGTGTTTTTCTCCTTGTGGGGCACTTTAATATGTCCTTGGAGGTTCCCTACTGGACACCTCCTTCCTAAAATTCTTCTGGGACAAGCTTTGCCTCCTCCCTGCCACATGTTGGTCTACCCATCTGTAAAGTTATATTGCCACCTCAGGTAGTCCGTCTGGGATGGGTCCCTCTTAAGGTGACCCCACTCTGGCCCTTCTAGGAGGCCTTTATTTTAGTCCACAAGGAATTATATCCCTTTAGTTGCCTTCAGTAGAAATGCAGCAACCAGGAAAGTCTTTTCTGTATTTTGCTCTGCTACATGCAGCAGCCTTTAGATTTGTCCCTTGAGAGTCACTGGGTCCTCCAAATTCCAGAGAACCCATGCAGATCTCCCTGAATGAGTCTCTTAAAACACTGTCTTCATATGGCTCAAGGTAAAGCAAAAGTACCATGGGAGTAGATAGGAAAGATGAAAATTAGTACACCTACTACTCTTCAAAAACTGTTCTTCTGGGTGCCTGGGTGGCTCAGTTGGTTGAGCAACTGCCTTCAGCTCAGGTCATGATCCTGGAGTCCCAGGATCGAGTCCCACATCAGGCTCCCTGCTCAGCAGGGAGTCTGCTTCTCCTGCTGACCTCTTTACTCTCATGCTCTCTCTCTCAAATAAATAAATAAAATCTTAAAAAAAACACAGTTCTTCCTAATGATGTAGTTATGAGCTAGTGTTAGGAGACTCTCTTAGTAAATCAAGCATAGCTATTCTCGCATGTTGTTAGGATGTGTGGGTGTTCTTAACCTCTTGGTCCTCAAACAAAATTCCCAAGAAAGCAGGAACAGTCCCATTTAACATCCCATTAACTTATTCAATGAAGTGCTGCTAAGGTTTTTTGTTGTTGTTAAAGTTTTTCAATATGGCATTTATGGTTTATTTTCTAATTCATTGGTTCATCAAAACAGTTGATCATTGTTTGAAAGAGAAGTTACTGTTAAATAGATAATTTAAAAATGACAGGAAGAACAAGGAAGACTCATGTTTTACCCACCATAATAGAGGACACTTGCTATTTCCTAGCCAGCATCCAGTTCCCCTCTTCTGGAATTAATGAATGCATGAATGAATGAACTCCCTGGTTCTCCTCTCACTTCACCTCCGGTCTCCTGGAGGTCATTCATTTAACAAATATTTACCGAGTACCTACTCTATGCTGGGCACTGTCCTAGGTGCTGAGGATACATTCCTGTAGAAAACTACAGATAAAGTCCCTGTACTCAGAGAGCTTGCCCTTCAGTTGAAGGAGAGAAAGACACTAAACAAATAAGTAAACAAAATGTATGGTATATTAGTATGTAATAAGTGCTCTAGTACAACACTTCCCCGGTGTTATTTCAATGGGGGAGTGATTTGTAAGGTAAGACATAGTAGTCCTGGGAGCTGGCATTCTAGTGGAGACAGATATGTAAACACAATTATAATACAATGCTGCTTAAGTGAGTCAGATAGCAGGGTGTGTGCAGAATGCTAAGTGACTAACCCTGCTCTAGGGCATCAGAGAAGATTTCCCTGGCTTTCTGTTTGGTGAACACAGAACTGTATTATAGAGAAGTCCTGATAACTATCTTCAAATGTTAGCTCTGGCAGGGCTTTCGCTAGAGCCCCAGGCAATTACCACCGTCCCTCCCAGTGCTTGCTTCAGCTTGTGCATTCCTTTCTTTCTCCTGTTTGGCACTAAGGCCAAAAGCAGTGCTTGGTGGAGAGCTCCTTCGCCCAAAGTGCTAACATTCTGATGCCAAGAAATTCTCACCATGCTTCAGGGTCCTTCTGTCTTCTGCTCTCTATATCCCCTTCCTCCAGAAGAACAGAGAAAAATTTGTGGTTAGATGTTTTTGTATGTTATTGATTGAGGGAAGATATTGTGCCACAAATGCACAAACTGAGGTGCTCTCACAGGTAGCTGTTTCCATGGTGCAGGGACTGAGTGTTTCTGTGGATCCTGCATGCAATTACACTTCTCTGAGAAGAGTAATTTTCTTTTCCTTTCTTTTCTTTTCCTTTCCTTTCTTTTCTTTTTCAGCCCCTCCTTTCCTCAACCCCAGGCATTGTGGATTAGGGACCCAACTCTTTCCCCCAATCCAGATGTGAGCACATTACCGAAACACAACCAGTAATAGAACCATATGATTATGGCCACAGTGATAAGTCAAGGTTTGACATAAGACCCAAGCTGGCCAATGAGAGTTGATTAGTGAACATTGGCCTCAAGGTTCTGCTGATAGGGTGTTATCCTAAAGCTGCTGGAGATGAAGAGAGAGGTGACTCTGTGGCTGGAGCTCACTTGAGAATGAAGCCAGTATCAAGGAAAGCAGGTCTGAGAGATGTAACAATAGTATGCTATGACGGCATTGTTGGAGCTCCTAGATGCAGCTATACTTGGAGCTGTTACTCTTGAACTTTTCACTATGTGAGTCAGTAAATTTCCCTTTTGCAAAGGCAAATCATACATGGACACTTCTTTCAACTTTCAAATGGAGTTCTATTCTATTTGCAAAAGAAATTTAAATTTCAGGAGGACTATGGAGGCTAATTTTTAATGGATTTCACACTGGCTGAGAGAAGAAATCCAGCTTAAAGAGGGATAGCACTTAAGCAAGAAACAAGCCTGGGTAGGAACAAGACATATAAAATACCTAGCCCACTGAAGAGAACTGGGGCCCAAATAAGGACCATTAGAGAAAGTAGAGAAAACAAAGATAAGAATATTTAGGGTCATGGGCAGATTCTGCTCATGGGATAATTGCTTCTCCCTTTATACTCTAATGTTTACCAGAAAAATGTGACACATAGTATCAGTGCAATGATTATGATCATTTTATTTGTTATTATTTTTGGATAGTGGCAAGGAAGAAACAACCCAAGATTATACAGGGGTACACTAATCAGAACTCATTTAAATTCAAGGGAATAAACCCCAAATCAAATAGCTTAAGCAGAGAATTCCTTAAAGGTTTGCAGTGGAGAACTTAGCTGGATCTCAAGGCATCTCAGCTGGAACCATAGACTAGAACCCAGTAGAATTCTCTCTAGTCATGTTCACTTTTCTTGGAGTGTCAGCTTCCTTTTCTCCCATTGCACCCTGGATTTATTCCCAACAGTTGGGGGCAGGGCCCCTCACAAGCAGAGAGGAACTGACACTTGTTCTGCCTTTTCATTTCCAAGTTCTAAAATCCCAAGGAAGATATGCGATTGGCCCACCTTGAGACAGGTGTGGGAAGCCAAGGAAGAAGCCAGGCTTGGCAACCTATAGCAAACGCTGCCAGTGCCCCATCCAGATCTCTCAAACCCTTCGATTCCAACTGCCAGCATCTGGATCACAGTACCCAAGAGCCTTATTTCCCAGAATCCCTTTCCTCCATGAAAGGCTGCTCTGCCAGTAAGTGGCAGAGCAGAAGCACTGGAAATTCGTAGCCCCTATGTCAAATGCTATCTGGATTTGCTGTATAAATACTCTAGTTCCCTCATTCCTTGGGTATCATGACTCTGAGGCGTGTGGTTTGCACTGTATCCAAGAGCTTCCCCACAGAGCAGTGATCCAGGAATTCTCTGGAGTGGCTGGCTTCATAAGGCATACTTTGTTGTCTGCCTTCCTTTCCTTTGTGATTCTTCTATCAAGGTTGTCTGCACCTCCCAAATAAACCACCACTGGTTCAGGCTGTTTCTGGGGAAACTCAAACCTAAGATGTAAGCCAAAAAAAGACCAAGCTTGAGTATCAAAAGCCCAAATACAAGACCAGGAGTTTAAGGATGACATGTTGGGAAAATAAAGGAGAAGCTGGTCTGGGCAAGATGCCTGAGACAGGGGCTGTTCCTCTGACCACTCTGTAGCTCTCTGGGGCAAGGTCTTGGACAGGGAGGGGACAGCGACATGGACAATGGTAGACTCAGGACAGACAATGCAGTGCATTTTCCTCCACTGAATTCTGAAACTAGGGGCTTCCAGCAGTCCTGCGTGTATGGAACGTGTCTATGGCATGGTTTGTGGGATACGACTATATGGGTGGCTGTGGTTGTATTTAGTCGTGTCAGGGCAGGGTGGGGCATGTGCAAGCAGTCTATTGTACCTCACCTCCTGGCTGCCCCTATCTGCTGAGCTCTGTTTGCATGCGCAGCGGCGACTTTCTATGTGACTCAGTCCTTCCCTCTGGAAGGGAGAAAATAAGGCCCTGGAGATAGATGGGAACTTGGAAGGCTGTGGTGCTCCATTTACTTGTCAGAAAAACCTTTAATAAATAAAAAGGGAAAGGAGGAGGTGTGGGTGACAGCGACAGGGAGAGAAATATGAAATGTGAAGGCTTTTGTTCGCGGTTCGAAACCAAAGCATTTTGGGTCCTGAGATGAAAGTCTGTGAAAGAGAATGTGGCTGGTCCTCGTCTCTGCTCTGCAACAGCCCCAGGCCAGTGGGTGTGCAGCCCTCACCTTCCTGCTCACAGGGAAAAGCAGGTGACCTAGTTCCCTCATCCCAGAGCTGATGACGAACAAAGTTCCCCACAGGGAGGGCAGCTGTGAAGAACATAGGACACCCCCTGGCTGTGCTGGTGGTTGTGGTGGTGGTGTGTGTGTGTGTGTGTGTGTGTGTGAATGTCAGGGAATAGATTTGAGGTAGAGCTGCTTTTAGCTGTTTCTCCAAAGTAGGCCACTATGCACGCTTTCAAGAGCCCAGACTAATTACCCACCATGGGGGGAAAAAAATAAAGTTTAACACATCTTCCCATCCTTGGAAATTTCCAGAGAACATTCAAGGGAAGTACTTGATTTTCCCACCTCTTTCCTCAGAAATAAAACAGAATTCCAAATTGAATGGATAATGTAGTCTATATAACAGGCTACTTTCAACCTTCCTTTTTTAAAATTTTTTTGACAGATTCTTCTTTAATATTTAAAAACAAATCAACCACCCTCCCAAATAACCTCCCAAATAAAACAAAAAAGATAGATGAAATAAAATTTACAGTGAATATAACCAGCAAACTTCTCGATATGCAGTTAAATACTATCTGTTTCTGCTGCAGGAAACTCAAACAAACAATATACAAGTATTGAGGGAAATCCAAGTTTTAACTCTTTGGGATGTGGAGAGATAAAATGGGGGAAGTGAGAGAAAGGGGAAATCAATTTAATTGTTCTTAATTCTGTCCACATAAGTATATTTATAAAGACCTCAGAAATGAAAAGGGAACTTGGGATGATAAGGAGACCAAAATAGGGGAGTACGGGAGCCCCCCCATTCTACCTGACCAAAAAAATCTAAAATTAATTTCATGGTGGGAGAAGAGATAAAACATGATAGAAGAGATAAGGAAGGAAAGGAAGCAGGGGGACCAACCCCAGAAAAAGAGCGGACCCATGGCAGGGAAGTGAGAAGGAACCCAGTGCCAATGTGTCTACCTGTTTTAAGATGACTTTTCTAGATTCACAACAGTATGATGTCGTGAAAAGCCAGCTCCTTAAATCTATCATTTTCTACAACTGTCCTGTGACTTTGAATTTTCTTCGGCTTGAGCCTCAGTTTTCCCTTCTGTCACATGAGAAGGCTGGCTAAGAAAGTGATTTCCAATTTTTAGTTTTATTATTATTATTATTATTATTATTATCATCATCATTTGAGAGAGGGCATGTGCACATGTGCCAGCAGGTTGGGGAGAGGGACAGAAGGAGAGGGAGAGAGAGAGTCCCAAGCAGTCTCCACACCCAGCATGGAACCCAATGCGGGCCTCAATCCTAGGACCCCAAGATCAAGACCTGAACTGAAATCAAGTACCAGGTGCTCAAAACCAACTGACCCACACAGACACCCCATCCATTTTGTAGTTTTAACCTGAAATTCATAGTTCTAACAAAATTGTGCAAAGAACTTCAGTAAATAAAACAAAGCCCTGGTTAAAGAAAGGTTGTGGACTCAGGCCCCACTGCTTAGTCTCTCTCTTAGATCAAAACAGTTCCAGATCTATCTCTATGGAACCCTAAAATTCTGGGGAACCAGTTTAAAAACCACCTAACTCAAAGGATTTTCTAGCTCTGGGGTTCTACAGCTCGAATAAGCTGTGAACTACTGAGTTGTATTTGATGAACCAAAGACAGTCACATTTCTTTGTGTTAGGGGTGCAGTTTTGATCCCTAAGTTGCATATAGTAGGCTGTTCTCCTGAGCTAGAGTGCTGCTGCCTTTGTACCCACAGCTCATTAGCAGCTCAAGGAAAGTGTGACCTGCATGGGCTGGCCCAGATTCCCATGTCAGTATCTCTCAGATAAGCCTCAAGAGGACAGGATTCAGTCCCTCGCAATGACTCCCTACTGAGCCTGTCTACAGCCATAAGCCACCCCAGAGGCAGTGAGGGCCACACAGAACTCTCAACCCTCCAGGGAAACCCAAGGACATTGGTCTTCCAGGAAAAGGGAGGTGAAGAGAAGTAAGTGATCTTCCCTTAGCTTATAGTTCCTTTCATGACTCCATATGACCTCCATAATGAGATGGAAACTCTCCCCTTGATCACGCAAGGCCCTTGGTCTCCACCTCTTGTGGTTTGATCTCCTCTCACAGCATCCCTTGCAGCCCACATCCAGCTTCATCTACCCACTGACTGATTTTATCTACCAACCTTTCCCTGATTCCATGACCCAGAACACTTCCCTTGCCACAGAGCCACCCTTCTTTCAAAGCCGACTGGGTTCTGTGGCTCCACATCTCTTCTTCAGTGTGACTCAGACTTCCTTCCCCTTGACCGATGCCTCCTGTCCCCTGACCCACAAAAACCTGGCCTTGGGTCAGGGCCCCTTATCTGCCATCCCTAGCTCTCTATGAGAGTCCCTAGGGCACAGATGGTGCCTGCTGCTCTTTGTACCTCTAGCACATAACAAAAATAGCTACCACATAGCATGTGTCAGACCTTATCCTAAGGACTTTGCAAATGTAAAATCGTTTTCTCCTTATAAAAATTCTGTGTGAGTCAGACGTTATTATCATTACCATTTTATAGAAGAGGAAATCCAAGGCACAGAATAACTTGTGCAAAGCCACACAACCAGGGGCAGAACCAGGATGTTTCTTGGGCAATCTGATGGAGTTCATGTTTTTAACTTCTATATCCCAGGCCTGACACATAGCCATAAACAGATTTCAGTTGGATGAATTGATTTGGACAGATTGTCTAATATATATATATATATATATATATATATATATATATATATATATTTTTTTTTTTTTTTTTTTGCCTGTGTCCTATGAAAAGACCCCCAAGATTCTCCCCGGTGACTAGGCAGTGGCTGAGGCCTTGGGGGTGACAAGACCGGCTCCTCTCTTCTTACCTTCTCAACCAGGGCAGCCCACCCTTGATCTGCTTTATATATTGGGGTTTGCATTAAAGTGTGTTGCAGAAGGACTAAGGGAAGGAAAAATAAGAAAACAAAGAAAAGGAAAGTTTAACATTTACTCAGTTCAAGGAACAATAGTTAACATTTACTGAGTATTAAGATGTACTTCATTTGCTTTGATCTTTAACCCACTCAACAATTCTGTGAGATAGGGCTTATTCCCATTCATACTTTGATTTCACAGATGAGGAAACAAGGTCACAGAATGGAAAGTGACTTGTCTCTGGTTCTAGGGCTGATAAGAACAAAGCCAGGATTTGATACAGATCATCTGAATCCTAATTCTTAACCACGATTATTAGTGGCAGGCTAAATAACGCGCTTCAGTGATCAAACGGCCCAAATTCCTGGAAGCTTATATTCCTTAACCATACTACCTTATATAGTAATTGGGACTCTGCAGATGGGAATTAATTAAGGATCTTGAGATGGGAGTATTATCCTGGGTTATACAGGTAGGCTCTAAATATAGTCGAGCATCTTTATAAGAGAGGGGCAGAGGGACATCTGACAACACAAAAGGAGAAGGTAATGTGATCACGGAGGCAGAGACTGGGGTGATGTGGGTCCCTGCCAAGGACTGTCAGAGGCCAGTTGAAGCTGGAAGAGGCGAGAAAAAGGTTCTCCCCTAGAGCCTCCAGAGGGAGTGTGTGGGCCTCCTGGCACCTTGGTCTCAGCCCAGTGAAACTGATTTTGGACCTCTGCCCTCCAGAGAATACAATGGTGTGTTGTTGTACGTCACCAAGTTTGTGGTAATTTACTAGAGCAGTCATAGCAAAAGCATACAGCCACTCCACGATGGTGCATTCAAAAGGGTGGGAGGGACCGTAAGAGGTCAGAGCCGTGGGTAGGGGAGATCCGGGGGTGCGGGCCAGGTGGCTTTGCCTCACGACTCCAATCCCATCTCAGGAAGACTCTCTCCTACTCACTTCTGCTGACCTGCTCACTCTGTGAACAACGTTGAGTGTGTCTCCCCTCCAGGCCTTTGCTGGGCAGAGACTGTATTGGAACAAAGCGGGGCAGCATTTGGCAGTACCTGCTTTATTTTTTTCTGAAAAATTTTTTTTCTTTTTTCTCCCCCACCCCGCCCCGGCCAATTTTACAGAGCTGGGGAAGAAGGTGGCTGGAAGGCTATTTCCTTAAGTCATAAACATCCCTCGTCATCATGAACTCCCCTCCTCTCCTTTTCTCCCCGACTCAGAAGAAGGGCCAAGTTCTTGCTTTGCCTGGCATTGCGCTGGAGGCTTCTCCTCCATTCAGCTTGGGCCTGGAGCTTTCTCGCCTTTCTACTACACAAGCTGGAATGTTGAACATCTGCACTTTGATCTTCCTTAGCTGGCTGTGGGACTTTGAAGCAGAGACTTTTCCTTTACTCTAGTTCAGTTTTTGTGTTGGTACGGTTGGGTTAGGACACCTGGACTGTTTATCTCTTAAGATTAGTTTGAGACTGACAGTGAGATGCCTCATCACCAGCATATTTTAAACTGTAAAGCTATCCAGCACTCCAGTGGTTTCATGTGTAGGGGGTCTCTCTCCCCCCAAAGTATAAAAACTCACTGCTACCAATGACAAGAGTAAGAGCTACCGTCTGATGACTGCTTGCTGTGGGCCAGACACTTTTCATTCATCCGTCGTTCATTCATTTGTTCATTCAAAAATGCTTACTGAGTACCCAAGATCTTGGCAACGTGAGCATCTATGGGGATTAAAGAACAAAATTAGAAGCAGTCCCTGTGCTCCCACAGATTCCATTTTTGTAGTGGAGGCAAACAGGAAGTAAGACTAGAAGCCAGCATCTGTACAATTATGTCATGATGTTTCCATGAAGAGAAAGGGTCAGGTGTGGTGGGAAGGCTATTGAGAACAGGTGTAGTCTATACTAGTTGGAAGGGCCAGGGCCTTGTTGGACTTTTTCACACCTTTTTATCCCAAGTATGATGGAAGAATGTTAGAGAGCTTTAAGTTGGGTATAATGACCCACTTAGGAGGCATTTTCCAGAGAAATATACAGCATCTTCTGTGACACGTATGATTGGTCCCACTGCCATGTATACAGGTTCAGAGTAGTGAAGTAATTCACCTAGACTTTTCTAGTAAGTATTGGAACTAGAACTCATAGCTTGATCTGTTTCAAGTTTTAGTGCAGACTCTTGTCCTTTCTTTTTTTTTTTAAGATTTTATTTATTTATTTGACAGAGAGAGAGCACAAGTAGGCAGAGAGGCAGGCAGAGAGAGAGGGGGAAGCAGGCTCCCTGCCAAGCAGAGAGCCCAATGCGGGACTCAATCCCAGGACCCTGAGACCATGAGTCGAGCCAAAGGCAGAGGCTTAACCCACTGAGCCACCCAGGCGCCCCTCAGCACAAATTCTTAGCCACTAGCATATTGATCTACAGGTCTAAACTCCTATGAATTCCTTAGCAACCACACTTGCTATCCCTGTGTCCACTCCTTTCCAATACCTAATCCAGTACATTGTTCTAGAAAGATCTGTAGAGTTGATCTGTGTTTCATTTTATCTTTTTATTTCAGTTTCCAGAAGAAAATGCTAAGGGAACACCTTGTAGCTCTCTGGGGTCCAGGCCTCTCTCCTCTAACTTCCTGCATGCCGGAGGAGGGAGAAAGGTGATTTCCTGGGGCCTCCTGCCCCTCTCCTTGACTCAACCCCTCACAAAACTTTGAAATGAAAATGAAATCATAAAATCTCATACAATCTGCTTAGCTTCCGTTCCTTTTCATTCGCCTCTCTGCGGCTATTCAAGAGCCAGTTCTCAGTAGGCTGTAAATCTGCTTGGTGATGGCAACCAGAGCAATTTCACAAGCAGGAGAGAAATTCTTCACCCCAGGAGACCTGAGCTTGCCCCTTGCAATCTGCCTCGGAGACGCAAGTGAATGCATTCTCAGCAACACCTTTCCCAGCTTGGTGGCGGCCCTCTAGCTGGACTCCGAGCGGGATGGGATCCAACCCATCTCCCGTGGAAAGCCAATGGAGGAAGCGGCCTTGAGCACAGTGCTGGCCTCCCACAGTGCTGCACAGGAGAGAGGATAAATACGTATTGAATGAGGAATGATTAGCTACATGAAATGGGAAGTAATAACATATACCTAGCAATGCTGTTGAGGTGATTTCCTGAGGTAACAGCACGTGGAAATTCCTACACAGAAACAAAAGGGAATTGCCTTTCTTGTCCCTCAGGCCCTCCCCTTCCTTCCGTCCCTTGGCTCCTTTAAGAGGACATCTCCTTCAGCCCTTTTCTGCCTCCTGCTTTTGAACCTTGCCTTCCTGCTCCTATTTTTAGCAGGAGACATCTTTACCTAGCAAGCTGGCAGAAGAGCACAGAGCAAAACTTTTCAAAGCAAGCCCAGAGAGCCAGGCATCTCTCTCTTAACAGTCTTCAACCAAGTGTGGGAAGATCTGAGAGCTCAGGACAAGACTGCCCCCAATGTTTCCCACAGACTGTAAAGCTGAGCTGTTCTGTTGGCCTTTCTTTCTGAGCTTATTTCAGGGAGGGTAAGGACACAATGAGGTTTCTAATTTGGTTTGCCAGTAGAAGACACAGATCTGACCTCTAGCCATCACCTTCACCTCCAAACACAAAGAGTTGGAAACTAAAATGCATTAACCTTACTGTGTATCCTGCTTGCATTCATCAACACCAGCTCTCGATTATGGCATTTATGGTGTGAACTGTATTTCTATTGTTGGTAGCTACTCTAGATAATGCCTCCCATGCTAACTCAGAGCTTCTATAGGATAAAGATCTGTCTTATTCATCTCTGTCTTCACATCTGGTAGATAGAGGGCCAAAAAAAAAAAAAAAAAAAAAGTCTGTTGAGTGAGTTTATTTAGTGCTTATTCTGTCATACACAGATGAGTGAAAAGGGGGCCCAAAACTCAAGAAACTTGCAACCTTCCAGGGAAGACACATACACATACACAAGTTGCTGTCATTTTTAACAGTGGATGCTACGGGAGCCAGTTTTGAGCATTAATCAGTCCGTCCGTCATTACTTACTCCTTAAAATATAGTCAGTATGGTAAAAACACCATTTTTTATCAGCAGGAACAGAAAAGGTGTCATGTGAGTTAATCATTTTACAGTTTTCATTATGCAGATAAGACCAAGTGAAACTGACATATTTGCAAGGTGAGCTGGCAATCCGGTATTTATTAACCTTTCATTGGCATTACTTATAATACGGGTAACAGTAACAGTGTTGCCTAGGAATACAGCAATAGACATAAGTCAGATTTAAAGCTACCTATGAGCACTATGGTTCTCAAGGTCTCTTTTGAATCTGTACTTAATGACAGCTTCCTCCCCTCCTCCCACTCTATCACCATCACGATGAAAATAAATCAGCAGTTCCGAATCCTGTCAGGTACCTGCTGGGGAGCTGTCTGCCTGTTTCTTACTGCTCGCTTCCTTTGAGGTTGCAGTGTAATCGTTAGCTGCTGTCAGCTCTAAGAGGGAAACAAATCAACACTATATTATATTGAAATCCATAAGAACATCTTTCAGTTGCCTCCTTGGAGATTGGGCCTACAGGTTGGAAATGGACTGTAACACAGTTACACACTCCGATGTTCAGCTGGGGGCTCCTAATTCATATTTCGATCTGTGATGTGTGGCAGGAAAGCTTGTGCTACAAGAGGGCATATTAAGTACAAGTCATGAAATGGTGGTAACAGTACATTCTTGTAGCTTGTGCTACAAGAGGGCATATTAAGTACAAGTACAAGTCATGAAATGGTGGTAACAGTACATTCTTCCCTCTGCAAAACTAATCAGGCATCCCTGAAACGTTTGCTGTCTTATAGGAAAAAATATATATTTAAAGCCACTAAGGTATCCAGACATGAAAAACCTGTGTGATCTCACTCCTCTCTAGTAGGAGTAAAGGCTGGCTTCCAGGATAGATCTCAGCTAACAGTCATGGACATCTCTTGTAATAAATATCAAATAAAAGCTTGCAGTAAAAGAACCATCTAGCAACCTCTCCAAGATCAATTGTCTATCTCATTCTCTATCATCAGGGACAACAAATATTAATGCACAGGCTGACAGCTACTGTCATGGATCATATCAGGAGCATTTTAGTCTGAACCTAGTGACTTTTCTGGGAACAACCTGTTCACATAAAAACTTTTACCTCTAGTGCTTACAGTTATTCCTCCTGCTGACCTCCCGGGTTTGCATCATGCTAGCTGCTCTCTTCCATTCCAACTCTGGGGCTGCTACCAAGGCAGATATTTTAGGAATAAAACAATTAGGGATAACCTATAGCAAAAAGGAGAAAGACTTAGACACTGAAAGCTGAAAAACATTACTAAAAAAAATTAAAGAAGACACCAATAATTGGAAAGACATCCGTGCTCATGGATTGAAAGACGGTATTACTAAGATGCCTCTAACTACCCAAAGCAATCTATACATCTAATGCAATCCCTGCCAAAATCTCAATAGCATTTCTTGCAAAAATAGAAAAATTCATCTTAAAATTCATATAGAATCTCAAGGGACTGTATATAGCCAAAACAATTTAAAAAACAAAAAACAAAAATGTTAGAGGTATCACACTTTCGGATTTCAAATTCTTACTACAAAGCTACAGTGATAGAAAACAGCATGATACTGGCATAAAGGCAGACTTAGAGACCAGTGGAATAGAATAGAGAGCTCCGAAAAACATCCTTGTGTGTATGATCAAATGATTTTCAACAAGGGTACTGAGACCATTTAATGGAGAAAGGACAGTCTTTCCCAAATGGCGTTGGGAAAACAGAATATCCACTTGCAAAAGAATGAAGTTGGCCCCATACCTTCTGCCACATACAAAAATTAGCTCAAGGTGGATTTAAGATCTAAATATAAAAGCTAAAACTATAAAATTCTTAGAAGATAACATACAAGAAAAGCTTCACGGCATTGGATTTGGTTCTGATTTCTTGGCTATGACACCAAAAGTACAGGCAACAAAAGAAAAAAATAGATAAATTAGACTTCATCAAAATTTAAAAAAAAATTATTGTGCATCAAAGAACACTATCAACACAGTGAATAGAAAACCCACAAGAATGGGAGAAGATATTTGCAAAGGAATAAAGGATTCGTATCCAGATAAAGGGTTAATATCCAGAATATATTTTTTAAAAACCTACATTTCAACAATAGAAAGCAAATAACCTGATTTTAAAATGAGCAAAGGACTTGAATAAACATTTCTTTAAAGAAGATGTGCAAATAGATAATAAGCTTATGAAAAAATGTTCAATATCACCAATTATTAGGGAAATGCAAATCAAAACCACAATGATAGGGGTGCTTGGGTTGGTGAAGTGTCTGCCTTTGGCTCAGGTCATTATCCCAGGGTTCTGGGATTGAGCTCTGCATCAAGTCCCACAGCCTGCTTCTCCCCACCCCCTATTCCGCCTGCTTGTGAACTCTCTCACTCTCTCATTTTGTCAACTAAATAAATGAATTCTTTAAAAAAAAAAAAAGTAATGACATAGCTCTTCATACCCATTAGAATGGCTGGTAACAACAACAACAAATAGAAACTAAGAAATGTTAGCACGAGGAAAAACCAGACCCCTTGTGTATTGCTGGTGGGAATGTAAAATGGTGCAGCCACTGTGGAGAACACTATGACAGTTCTAAAAAAAAAAAAAAAAAATTAAACACAGACTTACTATATGACCGAGCAATTCCACTTTTGGGTATATACCAAAAGTATTGAGAGCAGAGAGCAGGGACCTAACCAGATTTTTTTACACCAATGTTCATAAGAGCATTATTCACAATAATCAAATTGGGTCGAAATAACCCAAAGGTCCATAGATAGATAAATAGATAAACAAAATGTGATACACACACACACACACACACACACACACACTGAATTTATTCAGCCCGAAAAGGAAAGAGATTCTCACACATTCTACAACATGGATGAACCTGGAAGACATTATGCTAAGTGAAATAAACTAGTCACAAAAGGACAAATGTTATCATTCCACTTTTATGAGGTACCCAGATTAGTCAAATTCATGGAGACAGAAAGGAGAGTAGTGGCTGCCTGGGGCTAGGGGGAGACGGGATGGGAGATGATCGTTAATGGGTATAGAGTTTCCATTTGGGAAGATGAAAAAATTTGGAGATGGACATTTTTGATGGTGGCACAGTACTGTGAAGGTCCTTAATGCCACTGAATAGAATATTGAAAGGTGGTTTAAAAGGTAAATTTTGGGTATATTTTATCATAATTTAAGAAAAAGATAACTTTATGGGGCACCTGGGTGGCTCAGTGGGTTAAAGCCTCTGCCTTTGGCTCAGGTCATGATCTCAGGGTCCTGGGATTGAGTCCCACAGCAGGCTCTGCTCAGCGGGGAGCCTGCTTCCTCCTCTCTCTCTACCTGCCTCTCTGCCGGCTTGTGATCTCCATCTGTCAAATAAATAAATAAAATCTTAAAAAAAAAAAGAGAGATAACTTTATCATCTGGAAGGAAAAACCTGCTCAGGGTCTGGCTACTCAGGGACAAGAACACATTGTGAGAATAAGGAGAAATTTGAATTTTATCTTGGGACATCATTTCCCCAGATACGTCTGTCCCTGAGACTTATGTGAATCATGCCTTTGAAAAGATACAAATGCATTTAATGAGCTCTATTTTGACTAGATAGAATGGTGGGTGGCCAGGTTGAGAACAAGTAGATATTTCTCTCCTTCTTTTTTTAATACAAGGCTTGCTAGAAAACACTATAAAATGACATAGGGAAATTCTGGAGAAAATCACTCCTTATAGGAGTAAGAATCCTATTTCTAAAATACTAGAAATAACTGAAGCCAATCATGAATGATGATTGCTAGGGAAGAATCTTACAGATTACATAGAAGATGTCTACCTTTTTTTAAAAAATAAAAGATTATTCCCTTAAGAACAAGAAGAATAAAGCAGGAAATCCTGCCTTAAGGTATGGGAAGGGTAGTGCACATTCACTAGCTTTGCCCACACACAAAGCAATTCACAGGCATGCACTTTTCTCGTGGGAACAGGTAGCAGCACACCTCCTGAGGGGCCTGGATGTTTGGCATTCATTAGCTGGTAAGATCTCCAAACACCAGCCCCTGGCCCCAGCCCCGCCCCTGGCCCCAGCCCCACCAGCTTAGACACGTGATGTGTCCCCACACTGACAGCAGGCCAAGCTCTCAGGAGCTGATTCACATTACCTCCATTCATAGGATGGAGGTAGGGGAAAGAGAAGGCCAATTCATGAATTCACAGAGATTTATAAATGTCACAGGACCAGAAATAGTCATTTTAACCAGCACATTTTTCTCCCTGTTGAATCTGTGTGGAAAGCCAAATATTAATCAGGGATGATGGTTTGGTGAACACGAAATCAGCGGTCAGGTAGTCGGCGTTCACGTGCATCAGGCCAGAGCAGTGTTTCTCGAGCCCCAGAGAATTTGATTTCACTGTGCTGGTTTTCCCCTGAGCATGTGTATAGCTTCAAACACTGCCCAGTTGATTTTAATGTACAGCCTAAGTTGCAAACCACTGGAGTAGTAAATGCCAGTGTCTCACAAAACCCCAGGGACTGGCTGCCAGATGTCTCTCTCTCTTTTTTTTTTTTTCCCTAAGATTTTGTTTATTTATTTGAGAGAGAGAGAGAGAGAACACGAGAGGGAAAGCATGAGCAGGGGGTGGGTAGGGGGAGATAGAGAAGCAGATTCCCCACTGAGCAGGGAACCCGACTGGGGCTCCAGCACCCCGAGATCATGACCTGCAACAAAGGCAGAAGCTTAACCTACTGAACCACCCAGGTGCCCCTGCCAGATGTCTGCTGGTCAAGCTCCCCTCTCTAAACAGAGCTTGATATGACCAGTATCTGTCTCAGAGACTCTTATTTTGTAAGGGACGATCCCCCTTTTTTCCTTCCAAGTGCTCCTTTTACCGAACAAAGAGGTAAAGTGATGTGTCCCAAGGTTATACTTAGGTAGAATCAGAACAAAAATTAGAGTTTTTCTGAGCTTCATTCTAGGGCTTTCCTGTCCTTGGGAGGGCTCTGCGGGAACTTCATAACATAGGTTGCCTTGAAACAACTTCTGAGGTACAGAGTTGACCTGTTCTCACAAGTCATGTCAGGCCCCCATAGTTTGCATATCATCTGCTATGAGTTTCTTGTAGTAGGAGTTTGGGTGGGGACAGATTTAATGAGGTCAAGTTGAGACATATTTGTAGTAATTGGAGTCTACACAGATTGGGTACCACTCCTCTGTGCTCCCTACCACACTGCATGTTTAATTACCTATTTCATACCAAATTTAATTATCTAACTGTATGTCCATCTCAGTCATTATCTTATCTATCTCAGCACCCCTAATTTCTGGCACGTGCCGGGCTCATAAATGAATAAATTATGTTAAATCATTGTGCAGTGGTTGTGAGGTTCTGGACAGAAGATGTCAATAAGGCAGCTGAGAATTATGTGATGGTTGAGATGCCATCTGGGAAGTGTCCATCTTCCGGCCCTGGAAACCTAACTCTGTTCCAGTCCTATCTTATACACCTGGAGAATACTTGTGCTTAATGGGTCATTTTTTAGTGAAGGGAAAGGGAGAAAATATTTTGTCCACATGAGACAATGTAGTGTGCACTTATTGTTTGGGTATGATACACTTCTAAATCTCTACAATAGGATAGTCCCAGAAAAACCTGAATTGAAAATGTGAACATTCTATTAATAGAAGGTACAAGAGGGATACCTAAGTGGCTCACTCCGTTAAGCGTCTGCCCTCGCCTTGGGTCATGATCTTGGGGTCTTGGGACAGCTATGCTGAGCAGGAGCCTGCTTCTCCCTCTCCCTCTGCCCCTCCTCTCCACCACCACCACCCTCCTCCCCTGCTCATGCTCTCTCTCTCTCTCTCTCTCTCCCTTTCATCACGAATAAATAAAATCTTAAAAAAAAAAAAAGTACAATAGCAACATGGCAAATTTTTGGCGTATCTTCAAACCACCAAAACAAGATCAAGTTTTATTCTGAATAGTTACTATGGGGCTTATCTTCTCATATTCTAAATTCTACTATTCTAAATTTTTGAAAATTTGTAATTTGTGCATGACATGTATGGTATGTAACTCTCAGTTGAATGGATATGCACCCCTTTTTTTTTTTTACCATTTTTGGTAGATGAGTATTAATTTTTATTTCTATTTAGGTAGTTAGTTCTCTGAACTACTTTTCAGACGCATATGTCATTGAAACCAAAAAGTGTCCATGGTACTGTTATTTTCATTCTTTTGACAAGATACAGAAATATATTTTATTACTTTCTTTAATGTTGGTTTATCCATTGTCCTCATTTCAAAGGAGAATCCTTAAATTGCTTTTTAATTCAATTTTTATTAAATAATATTTAAGGTCATTCTTTATATCAGAATTTTGTCCATAATGACATGGTGAGCTAAAAAAGAGATAAGTCTTATTTTTTTCCCTTATTTTTCTTTCTTTATTCCTTATTTTTAGGACAAGGAAAACAAGGGTTATGCTTTAACAAGAAAATATTTTCCAGTTTCTGTAGCTGATTAAAATGCTTTGGTTCAAAGAGCAGCAGTAGACCAGATTTCTAGGTCTTCATTATTCAAAAGGCAGCATTAGTTCGGAGGATCAGTCTTTTTCTGTTCTTTTCCTCCACTCCCATTGGCACAAAGACAGATACATAAAACAGCGGGATTAAATTGAGATAGATCTCAATAGCAGTCATACAAGAGTATAGAATCAGGGGCACTTGGGTGGCTCAGTGGGATAAAGCCTCTGCCTTCAGCTCAGGTCATGATCTCAGGATCCTGGGATTGAGCCCCACGTCGGGCTCTCTGCTCAGCGGGGAGCCTGCTTCCTCCTCTCTCTCTCTCTCTGCCTGCCTCTGCCTACTTGTAGTCTCTGTCTGTCAAATAAATAAATAAATATATATTTTTTAAAAAGAGTATAGAATCAAATCTAGAATTAGGAATAATTGGTGGAGCACTGAGTTTAGGGATATGTGATGGATGTTATAGCTTCCCTTTATCCTCCATCCATGGCAGACATCATTAATCAATTACTGACCCTAAATGTGGGCTAATAGCAGCCATTGTCAAGTAATTTGAGTTACTAGAGCAGTCCTGCCTAATCTAGTCTAAATCATTTTACAATATGAAAACATGGATACCCATAAAGGTGACTGGCCCATGGTCAGTCAATGGCTGATAAAGAAGCCCTATTCTGTATCATGTACAAGTCCATTCCTTACGAGTCCTGAATCAATTTAATGATGCCCCAGTACCCAGCAAGGCCACACAAGAATCTGTACACGATGAATCATTTCTCTCTGGGAAGACAGACAAGTTCCCATGGCATCAAGAAACCCAAAGGAGCAGCTAGGAACAGATAGCAAAACATCTCTGTTCCTTCCCCTGTACCAGGAAGAGGGCTGGAGATTAAGAGGAGGAAAACCAAGCTCCTTCCACAGACTTACAAAGGTAGGGTTCTTGAACTGTCCCACCAGGTAGTGGGGAAAGGAGGGTGTCCCGGTACAAGCGATGGTCCACAAGAGCAGGTGTCCGACTCCCTCCCTGCTTTTTCAGGTTCCCACAGCCAGGGTTTAGAAGTACTTCAAAGACAACTCACTTTCTAGAAAACATTTTTGGTCTCTAGACTAGCGTTGGCAGTAATGAGATGATTTGTTGGGATGACATGTGGAGCAGACATGGGGGATTGAGTAAGAAGTCACCAAGATGAGTGGGGCTGGCTGACCGTGGAGTTGTTTCTGAGAAACAGAGATCCACAGCTGTGGGACCAGTTCCAGAGATCCGAAATAGGTCTGACTGTGAGGGGAGGGGTGGCAAGTGAGTAAGGCAGCAAAGGAGCTATAGCTGATTGAGTTTTTTCTGTCTTTGTCTTGGAACTTTGGGTGAGGGGTTGTGGTCCCTGCAATTGAGAGTGAAAACTGGTATGCAACAAACAGTCTCAGAGACCCCCTGGGGACTTGAAATCAAGACCTTGGGTGCCTTTAAAGGACTGGGACAAAAGGCAGCAATGGGCCAAGGCCAATTTTGAACATAATTCCTTTTTACTCAGGCTTACCTGCCCCTAAAAAGTGCCACAACGCCTTTCTTGACAGAAATGGACTTTAAGGGGTGCCTGGGTGGTTCAGTGGTTTCAGCCTCTGTCTTTGGCTCAGGTCATGATCCCAGGGTCCTGGGATTAAGCCCTGCATCGGGCTCTCTGCTCAGCAGGGAGCCTGCTTCCCTCTCTCTCTGCCTGCCTCTCTGCCTGCTTGTGATCTCTGTCTGCCAAATAAATTAATAAATCTTTTTAAAAAAGAAAAAAAAAGAAATGGACTTTAAGGCAGCAGTCTGAGGCACAGAGAGAGAGAGAGAAGTCAAAGCTACTGGGGAGAAAAATGTGAAAGCCTCTGGATTTTCCTATTTTAAGACCAAATTTTCGTTTCCAAAGGAGGGCGGGTGGGAGAGAAGCACTGATCTACCCAGGATAGTCTAAGTATGGTTTTTGAGTTAAACATTCACCTTCCCTCGGGATTCGATGATTGGCAAATATCATAGCTGTGGGATTGAATAAAAGGAAGGGAGGTTCCTTAAGCCCATTTGGCAAAGAGAAGCTGTTTAGAGGCCTGCGGGCATTCCAAGCCAGTTGATACACAGCTCTTTGGGTTGCCGACACACTCCTATCTGAACCTCAGGAAAGGAAAAATGTTTCCGAAGACTTTGTCAGTTCTCTGCTCGGAGCTTCTTTTGAGGGTCTCTTTCAGCCCCGCTAAAGGACGAGAAACTAATTTGATATGCAACTGGACCGAAAGCATCTGTGACTTTTGTTGTCATGCTGAGCACACAGCACCTTACACAGACTTTCTCATGTACATGCTCCCCCGACCCCGTAACCGCCCCCCCCGGAACCTCCCCCCCATTCCTACTGAGAAGAGTGAGGCTCAGACAAGTCAGGTCCCTAACCCAAGATTCCAGAGACAGCAAGAGTGAGCAGTCCTATTAGAAAGCTCGGTTCAGGGGTGCCTGGGTGGCTCAGTGGGTTAAAGCCTCTGCCTTCGGCTCAGGTCATGATCCCAGGGTCCTGGGATCGAGCCCCGCATCGGGCTCTCTGCTCAGCGGGGAGCCTGCTTCCTCCTCTCTCTCTCTCTGCCTGCCTCTCTGCCTACTTGTGATCTCTGTCAAATAAATAAATAAAATCTTAAAAAAAAGAAAGCTCAGTTCAGCGGGAAAAACCAGCACTTTATAATAACATGAAGTAAAACAGAAAATGATAAGAGGACATGTTTTGTAAAGAATAAGTACTGATTTGTGATACATTTGTTCTAATTATATGCATATGTATATATGTATATGTGTTCTTGATATATATACGGCGTTCTCAATACAAAATTGGTTTCTCATGGTGGATCATGGTCAAAAGAGATTAAAAGCCATTGTACTAAGCCACGAAGCAATCCTGCTTCTCCTGTGTGGATGGGAGCAACCAGACTCTCTAACTGGACTTTTAAAAATTCATGGAGAGAGAACAAAGGGTGCATTCTTCCAAAAGCATTAAAGGTAGACAATTCTTGTCAATTGTTCCCTTTAGAGTTGGAGTCAACAAATTTTTTCTTAATGGGCCAAAAAGGAAAACTTGAGGCTAACTAGCCATGTGGGCTCTCTCGTCCCTACTTAATTCTGCAAAAGCAACCATAGACAGCCTGGAAATGAATGAGCATGTTTGTGTTCCAATAAAACATTATTTACAAAAACAGAGGCCTGGCCTCAGGGCCATAGTTTAGAGCCCAAGAAAAAGAAAGTACCTGAATTGTCATGGTCTAGGCCGGTAGCAATTGAATGGCCCCAGAGTATGAAGACAACCCCAATTTCAAATGATCATTACCAAATTCAGTGTTCATATTTTTGTTTCTGAAGATGGAATTATTATTCCTTTGTTGTTAGGTATATTAGTTATGCCTTGTTGCATAAAAAATTTATCCCATAACTTTGTAGCTTAAGGTGGCAAACATTATTTTTTTTTTAAGATTTTATTTTATTTGCCAGACAGAGAGCCCACAAGCAGGGGGAGTGGCAGGCAGAGGGAGAGGGAGAAGCAGGCTCCCCGCTGAGCGAGGAACCCCAGCGCGGGACTCGATCCTAGGACCCTGGGATCATGAACTGAGCTAAAGGCAGATGCTTAACTAACTGAGCCACCCAGGTGTTCTCAAACATTATTTCATACTTTCTTCAGGCCAAGACCAGCTGATGGATCATGACAGGCCTGGCTTAGCCACGTACCAGAAACTGGGGAATCATTTTGGAGGCTGCCTACCACATAAGGGCTGGGTATCTTATTCACTCATTTAACAAATATTTATGGAGCTCCCACTGTGTGATAGGCACCATTGTAGGCAGTAAACAGAGCAGACAAATAGATCCCTGTCCTCATTCTGGTGGAAGAAGATAGACTAAAAACAAAAAAAGGAATCAATATAGAGTATCACATGGTATTATGGACCAAATGCATGTGACCCACCCCTCCTACCCACCCAACCCCCCCCCCATTCATAGGTTCACTGTCTAGCCACCAGTGTGGCTAAATTTGGAGGTGGAGACTTTAAGGAAGTCATAAGGTAAATGCCATGTGGACCATAAATGACAGTGGACCATGCACCCTAACCTGATAGGATTTGTGTCCTTAGAAGAAGCAACAACGGAGAATTGGCGTTCTGTTGCATAAAAAACTTATCCCATAACTTTGTAACTTAAGGTGGCAAACTTTTTTTTTTTTTTAAGATTTTATTTTATTTGTCAGAGAGAGAGAGAGAGCCCACAAGCAGGGGGAGTGGCAGGCAGAGGGAGAGGGAGAAGCAGGTTCCCCTGCCTTTGAGTGCCAGTACTGAGGAAAAGCCCTGTGAGGACACAGGGACACGGCAACTGTCCACAAGCCAGCCAGAGGGACTCATCAGAAACAGAATTTGTTGGCAGCTAGATCACAAACTAATAACCTCCAGAACTGTGAGAAAAGACATTTCTGTTATTTAAGCCGCCCCTTCTGTGGTGTTTTGTTAT
The DNA here is from genome assembly GCF_964662115.1 of Mustela nivalis. Taxonomy (NCBI): domain Eukaryota; kingdom Metazoa; phylum Chordata; class Mammalia; order Carnivora; family Mustelidae; genus Mustela; species Mustela nivalis. The sequence continues at coordinate 50,714,152 of NC_139029.1, forward strand.
GCCAGGCTGAGAAGACTAACACAGATGGCGGTAAGTGCCATGGAGAGAAATAAAACACGGGGTCGTGCTCACAAAGGGTTTGGCCCTTGAATACGGGTGGTCAGGGGAGGCCTCAGGAGGTGACGTCTGAGCACAGCTCATGGGAGGTGAAGGAGCGAGCCAGGCAAATATGGAAGAGTTTTGGGCAAAGGGAACAGTGAGTCAGACCTTGAGATGGGGATGCGTGCTGTCCAAGGGACACGTTCCATCACGTCTGGCCCAAAAATGTATGTGGAGGGTGGGGAGAAGAACGTGGAGGTACTGTCAGTCATTGAGAGAAGTTTTGCGTTTCCACACTTGGGTAAAATGGGGAGTCATCGCAGGGTTTTGAGGTGAGGAGGGCCATCAGATAACTGCTGTTTTAATGTGTTCCTCTGGCTTCTGTGTGAGGAGAGATGAGTAGGAAAGGCTGGAGAGGATGCATGGAGCCCAGGAAAGAGATCATGGGGTCGGAGGGGGTTACAGGTGGAAGTAATGAGACCTCCATCTCTTGCTTTCCCTTTCAGAAGCAAAGTGTTTGTGCCTCCGTTTCTCCATCAGCGGAGCTGAATCAAAACACTTCTTACTTGTAGAGGGGGAAGTACAGAGAGTGCTGGACCAAGAAGCCAGAAAACCAGGTCCTAGTCTGCATGCTACCAGGTTAGTGGGAGGTTAAGAGGCAAAGCAGTCAGACAGACTTGGTTCTCTCTGCATCTAAAATGGCCGATTTTAGATGGCACAATCCATTAAGCATTGGACTCTCAGTTTTAGCTCAGGTTGTGATCTCAGGATAGTGAGAGCAAATCTTGCATTGGACCCTGTGCTCAGCAAAGAGTCTGCTGGGGATTCTCTCATGCGTGCTTTCTCTCTCTCTCTCTTAAATAAGTAAACCTTTAGGGCCAACTGGGTAGCTCAGTCAGTTGAGCATCCGCCTTCGGCTCAGATAATGATCCTGGGATTCTGGGATAGAGTTCATGTTGGGTCCCCTGCTCAGCAGGGAGTCTGCTTCGAGTCTGCTTCTCCCTCTCTGTCTGCCCCCTACCCCGTTTGTGCTCTCTCGCTCTCTCCCTCTCAAAATAAATAAGTAAAATCTTTTTTAAGAAAACCTTTAAGAGTAAACAGATAAAAGAACAAGTAAAATGACAATTTCACAGGTTATCGGTAGAAGGTAGAGATTACTGTTCATTTTAAGCTTAATCATTGCTCATAAGAAAAAAAAAGGAAATTACTGAGCGGGGCCTTCAGAAAAATTAAAAAAACAACTCTAGGCAAATTAACAGCATTAAGAAAGGCCTGGAGCCCAAGAAGACTGGGAGATGTACCACTGAATGTTCCCAGCGCAAATGAAAGGAACAGAATTGAACCCCAATCAGACATGATCCTATCGCTCGGGGAGTGAGTGATGTTATGGTTTTATGAAATAGTCTAATCTCTTTAATCTCGCTCCTTGTACCCACATGTTAAGTCCAATGTGCCGTGAGAAGGCGTTGTCCCTCAAATAAAGGGATTAAGGGGTAATATTTGCCAGCCGTGCCATCCCCCCTGGAAATCTGTTTGTGGAGGTTGGTAGAAGCCCCATCTGACATCTGGAAACATTCATAGTAAAACAGGTTCAGACTCAGGAACAACTGTTCTAGAACCTCATCAGGCAGTTTGTCCAAGAGGAAACCACATATATACCACCAAATATCTTTCTTAGTAACAAAATTACCATTTTTAATGATTGAGGGACAGTGCAAGGGGTTACACATAGCATTCTTGGTCTGCCCATTGCCAACCAAGTACACACGTATACTACCTCACTTATCCCTCACAGTGACCTTGAGAGACAGGTGTTACCTTCCTGGTTTTTCAGAGGAAGGAAGTGAGGCTGACAGGCCTAAGGACACAGAGCTAGGAGGGACAGGGCTGGGATTTCAGTCCACCAAGCTCCCCTGCTAACTTTTGTTGCAGGGGTTGGTTCTGATCACTGTAACTTAATGTTGTTCCCTGAGCCCTGAATTGAACATCAGTCATGTATTTTTCATGTTCTAGCTGTCTTCGTCGTGAGAATTAGTCTCATCAATATATTGGAGAATTTAAGAGCACCAAATAATTTCAGAAACTATGCCAGGCTGCACAGCTACAAGATAGGTTATGAGGCTGGAGGCAAGGCTGAGAGGGCAGGCGTGGCCTCTGCAATCCTACTAAGCTATATCAAAACCTTGACTTCATAACCTACCGTCCAGGTGACCTTGACTCCGTATTTTCATGTATAAAGCAGGGACAATAGCTGCCCATTAAGTTGTGTGTGTGTTAAATATGAAAACTACCACAAATCACTTAGAACAGTGCTGGGCACACAGTAAATGCTCTGTGAGTGTTCTGTCATGTGACTGTCTCCCTAGAGAAAACGTCTTTGAGGTTGCTGAAACTCATTTCATGTCCATGCTGACTGCTCAGGGTGTAAGGTTTTGTGTGTTTGTTGGTCACTAACAAGTCTTAGAGATTGACTGGTAGAATTCTCTTCCCCCAAAGCTATAGCTAATCTTGATCTTCTTGGCGGGGTTCCCACTGAATAGGTAGGATAATGCTTGTCTGTTCAAATCCTGGCATAGAGGGGCACCTGGGTGGCTCAGTCAGTTAAGTGTTTGCTTTCAGCTCGGGTCATGATCTCAGTGTCCTGGGATCAAGCCCCACATCGGGCTCCCTGCTCAGTGAGTAATCTGCTTCTCCCTCTTCTACTTCCCCTGCTTGTGTTCCCTCTCTCTATCTTTCAAATAAATAAATAAAATCCTTAAAAAAAAAAAAATCCTGGCATAGAAAAGTAACTTTGCATCTGTCCCACGTTTCTCCCGAACTCTGGTGTGAAAGCCATAGTGGCTGAAACTGTGTGACTCATTCAGTACACTCCATGATGCTGATGTCCTAAATGGCCCCTCGGAAAGATGCATGGGCTCTTTTCAAAGACTTTTCCAGTCACAGAACTGAGTGGAATGAGGTCAGGGTGGGGAGTGCTGCCAACAGAGGGAATCCATGAATTGTCAAAAAGTCACACGGTCGCTACCCAGCTTCTGATCATTCTGGGCCCTGCAAGAGCCCATATTTCAAGAAAAGCAGGAAATCCAGATTTTGGATTTCTTACTTTCTTTTTTTTGGTGCTGAAAATCTCATGCTTTTCAAATGTGGACAACTCGTTCAGTGGGGGAGCCACAGGAAACTAATCAAATAACGGTAACTGACTAAATGTTGGCAGCTAATCCAGATGGGATCCATAGGCCAACGTTTTATCTGTGGTCTAGTCCAGCTCCCTGGTTTGAGCCTTTTAGATTATTAATAAAAGCATAAAAGTGAAAGGAATGGAAATAGCCTCGGGGGGGGGGGGATCTTTTAGGAATGTTTTGTGATTTGGGGCCAAGAGCCTATTATCCAGGCATATAGGTTAAGACGGGCCCAAAAAACTGCCTATGGGAAAAGGTTTTCTTTCCAATTAATTCACGTGTAAAACCGCTTGAAACCACATGGTAGGGGATAACCTTGCGCTCTTAGAAGACAACGGGCCCCCCATATTTCCCAACTCAATGGCGAAAACAGAGTGGATTTTGGAGCAGCTGACCCTGGGCAGCCTCTGAAGGCCTGTTGTCATTTATAACTAGAACCTCAGAAGTATTTCATAGCCCATGTGGAAATCTGTTGACTTGCATTTTAAACATTGTTTTTTTTTCTTTTTGTCAGAGAGAGTGAGCACAGGCAGACAGAGTGGCAGAGGCACTGAGAGAAGCAGGCTTCCTGCTGAGCAAGGAGCCCCATGTGGGATTCAATCCCAGGACGCCGGGATCATGACCTGAGCCGAAGGCAGCTGCCCAACCAACTGAGCCACCCAGGCGCCCCTGTTGACTTGCATTTTAAAAGCGGCAACTATTGTTCTTTGTATCTATATGAGTCAAAAGAGGCTAGGTTATTACGGTAACAAATGAATGGGCGGGTCACTCTGAAGTATGTTCTAGGCTGTCCCCCAGAGCTCTCCAAAAGGGGTGAGCACCAGCCACCCACAACCGTCAGTCACTGTTTCCCTACTGTGCCCCTGATGAGTGTCCGTCCTTCCTCTGTCTCACTTTCCCATGCCTCCAACAGCACTTCCTCACATTACCTCCCAAGCAAACCACTTGCACACACATCTTTACGAGGAACCCTAAGACAGCCAGCCACCTTCCACTTACCTCCACCTCAGCACCTTACATCTGTTGTATTATTCGTGGAAATTTAGAAGTGTAGTTATACTGCACTGAGACAGTTTTATGTGACAGAATGTTTGGGGGAAGATGACTCAGCTCATAGAACCATGATCTTTCTTTAAAGATTTTTTATTTCTTTGACAGAGAGAGATATCACAAGCAGGCAGAGGGGCAGGCAGGGAGCGGGGGAAGCAGGCTCCCTGCTGAGCAGAGAGCCCGATGCAGGGCTCCATCTCAGGACCCGGAGACCATGACCCAAGCCAAAGGCTTAACCCACTGAGCTAACCAGGCGCCCGAACCATGCTCTTTCTTTTGTACCTGACTCACACATGTCAATCCATTCTTAAGGGGCTGCTAGGAGAGGGTATCACTGGCGGGGCAGTGATTGCTTTTGTCAGACATTAAATTAGTTTCAAAACAGAGAGAGGCATGAAAGGTTGGAGGCCATCTAATACTTCATATACACGAAGGTTAGGATTCCTAGAGCTTAGAGATTTAGTTTCTCTATAATTTTTTGCAATAGGTAAGATTTTGTATGAGTTAGGATTGGAACTACCTTACCTTTTTTTTTTTTAAATAAGGTGGGGAAGACCCTGTGTAGATTTGGCCTTAGTCATGACTAAATCCAAGAGCTTAGTAATGTTGTCAGACTCCTCTCTCTCCAAATAGCTTAGGTTGTTACATTAATGACCCTCAATCAATCAGGCCTCTAGAATGCATCTGCTTGTGTAGACTCAGCTTGACCAGGAGAATTGCTTTGACCAATGAGGCATCAGCAAACAAGAGACTGAGAAAACATTGGGACTTGTTCCCTTGGAAGTCTCCCATCACCATGGGAAGAAACCTAATCTAGCCTCCTTGAAGAAGACCATATGGGGCGCCTGGGTGGCTCAGTGGGTTAAGCCGCTGCCTTCGGCTCAGGTCATGATCTCAGGGTCCTGGGATCAAGTCCCGCATCGGGCTCTCTGCTCAGTGGGGAGCCTGCTTCCTCCTCTCTCTGCCTTCCTCTCTGCCTACTTGTGATCTCTCTCTGTCAAATAAATAAAGAAAGAAGAAGAAGACCATATGGACTGTGGCACCTAGTAGTCCTAGCTGACCTTGTTTTAAACTTTTCTGTCAAAAAGGGGGTAAGGACCTTGTTTTAAACTTTAAAAAAAAAAAAAGAAGAAGAAGAAGACCATATGGACTGTGGCACCTAGTAGTCCTAGCTGACCTTGTTTTAAACTTTTCTGTCAAAAAGGGGGTAAGGACCTTGTTTTAAACTTCTCTGTCCCTCCTATACGACCTAAAGAGAAGACGTCGGGTAGATACTCCGTAACTACTTGCTGACCGATTGATTGATTGGACTTAGGAGAACATTTCCTTTAAGTCCTTGGGTAATCAAGAACTACTTCTTAATGGGGAGATGAAGAAAAAGGAGGCAAGTCCAAGATAGTGTGAAGTGTGCTGTGATAGGGAATGGAGAAAAGAGCATGCTACCTGAGGAATGAAAGTGGGTGTAAGACTGCAACTCATAGTGCTGATGTGACAGAGTACTACAGAGTTTGCCCTTATTTTGAAAACAGTGACTAACATATGGAATCTCAAGGGAACTTGACTAACTAAAACAATTAAAAAAAAAAAAAGAATGAATTTGGAAGATTCACACTTCCTGATTTTAAAATATATTATGAAGTAATACAGTAATCAAAAGTATGGTATTGGCATAGAGACATAGAAGAATAGAAAGCCCCAAAATAGATCTTTCCATATGTGGTCAAATGATCTTTGACAAGGGTGCCAAGACTACTTAATGGGGGCAAAACAGTCTTTTCAACAAATGGTGCTGGGTAAACTGGGTATCTACATGTTAAAAAAAAGAAAAGAAGTTGGACTGTATTCCACACCATATACAAAAATTAACTCAAGACAGTTTAAAGACCCCAAACTATAAAACTCCTTAAAGAATATACAGGGGAAGATCTTACTGACATTGGACCCGATTTCTTGAACATTGCATCCAAAGCACAGGCAACAAAAACAAAAAAAAAGACTAATCAGACTATATCAAACTTAAAAACTTTTATGCATCAAAGGACACAATCAACAGAGGAAAAAGGCAGCCTACAGAATGAGAAATATTTACAAATCATATGTCTGATAAGGGGTTAATATCCAGAATACATAAAGAGCTCCTATAATTCAACAAAAAATATCAAATAACCCCAATTTAAAAATAAGCAAAGAGGGACACCTGGGTGGCTCTGTTGGTTGAGCGGCTGCCTTCGGCTCAGGTCATGATCCCAGCGTCCTGGGATCAAGTCCCGCATCAGGCTCCTTGCTCGGCAGGGAGCCTTTCTCCCTCTGCCTCTGCCTGCCTCTCTGTCTGCCTGTGCTCACTCGCTCACTCTCCCTCTATGCCTGACAAATAAATAAAATCTTAAAAAAAAAATAAGCAAAGAATCTGAATAGACATTTCTCCAGAGATGATATACAAATGGCCCATAAGCATAAGAAAAGATACTCAACATCACTAATAATCACAAAAGTGCAAATCAAAGCCTCAGGAGATATCATGGCACAGCTGTTTGGATGGCTATTATTCAAAAAAAGAAGAAGAAAAGAAAATAGCAAGTGCTGGTGAGAAATTGGAGCCCTGTGCCCTGTTGATGGAATTATAAAATAGAGAACACTATGGCAGTCCCTCAAAAAGTTAAAAAATTAAACTCCCATGTAATTAAGCAATTCCACTTTTTAGTATAATCTCCAAGTAACCGAAAGCAGAGTCTTGAAGTCTGTTTGCCTACCCATGTTAACAGCAGCTCTATTCACAATAGTCAAGAGGTGGAAGCAACTTAGATGTCCATCAATGGATGAATGGATAAAGAAAATATGGTATATATATATAATAAAGTATTATTAAAATAAAAATTAAAAATAAAATAGCAGGAAATTCTGCTACATGCTGCAACATGGAGAAATCTTTAGGACATAATGCTAAGTGGAAAAAAACAGTCACAAAAGACAACTATTGTATGATTCTACTTATATGAGGTATCTAAAACAGTAGAAACAGAAAGTAGAATGGTAGTTATGAGGTAAGGGGTGGAATGAGAAAAGGGGAACTATTCTTCAATGAGGATAGAGTTTCAGATTTGCAAAATTCTAGAGATGTTTCACAACAATGTGAATATACTTAACGCTACTGAACGGTACACTTAAAGACGGTTGAGGTGGAGGAGCGCCTGGGTGGCTCAGTGGGTTAAAGCTTCTGCCTTCAGCTCACATCAGGATCCCAGGGTCCTGGGATTGAGCCCCGCATCGGGCTCTCTGCTCAGCAGGGAGCCTGCTTCTCCCCAACTCTTCTGCCTACCTCTCCGCCTACTTGTGATCTCTGTCTGTTAAATAAATAAATAAAATCTTTGGTAACTTGTAATAGTCATTGGCTCTGGAAAGCACAGGTAGACGTGCATGACCTTGCATGTGTTCCCAGATGGGAATGAGTGATTCTCAGGAACAGGGAGAAAACCCCAGAAAAGGGAATGGGAGAAAAGCACCAGCAGCATCAACTACACTTCCTTTCTTGCTGACTTTGCTCCCTCTACTCCAGAACAGTGTTTTCCTTTTATCCTATCCAACTCCAAGCTCTCTTCCGAACTAAGGGCCAAGAAACTCAAGGGAATATCCACCAGTTTTCCTACTGATGTTCCTTAATGGCCCTCCTCAGTGTGACTTCTAGGATCTGAAGGACTATTGGCCTAAAATTTCTTTAACCCTAGAAATTTCCCCAAGTGAAGGAACCCAGGAAATCCTTGATCTCTTCATCTGATCAATTGTCCCCAGCCATTCAGCTTAATGGGACATTCTGAGTCTCAAGGCTAATTTTCTAACGGAAGCAGTCATCTTTCTCCTAGACTTAGATGGCTCTATGCCCTTCAGTGCCACACCTCTGCCCAAACCTTTATATACAATAGCCCAACTGTGTTTTTTATGTGGTTCCAAAAGTGGGAGATGTGTGTCCACAATCCTTGGGGAGTAAAGGGCTGCCTGCCTGCCCCCAAACCCCCCATGTCTCTCTAGCTAATATACAAGCACACATATGGTAAGACAACCTAAAACACTGCTCTTCCTCTCAATGGTTAAAAAAGAAACGTGGTACTAGGAAGGAAGCATTTTGAACTTAGTGCTCTTCATAGTAAAGTGATTAGAAGAAACTTCATAATGAGACCCAGGGCATGGTGGATCTGAATATTCCCACTCCATACTTAAGCCCAGAGACTGAGTTCTGTTGTAGAATTTGGAGCTCCATGTAAGTCCAGAGTAACCAATGTATGGAATATAGCACAGTTTTGTCACAACCAACATATAAAACTGGAGGCAGAGACCAGGAGAAGGGTCAAGAAGATGATGCATCCTAATAATTTCATGTCCTTCCATTGGCAAAACTAATTACAGAACTTTGGTAATAACAGTCAAGGCAGAGTTAAAAGATACATTCCAAATACGGCCCATTGGAAGAAGGGCAAAATTATGGAACTTTCACCGGGCTGAAACTGGTTTTCTCCCAAAATAGCTAGAACCAACACAACATGCAGCCACAAATAGTCCTTTATTTTCTGAAGATAACATCATTTCACCAACATGAGAAATCCATATGGCTAATAATAAGGTTGATGACCCTACATCTTGTGAAATAATAACACTGGTTATTATTATTCTAAATTGATACATTTCTACTTCCCTTTCCCTGTCCTGGGTTTCATTACAGATCTTCCTCATGTTCCCTGACAGTGAATAGCACCATGGTAAAATTTCTTATTTCTAGTCCCTCAATTTCTTCTCTGACCATGAAAGAAATTAAAGGGGTTGGTAGGAGAAAGCTAAGTTCTTTACAATAAAGTATGTAGGGAGAGGGAAAAAAATCTCATAGCTTGATGGGTTGAGTGGGACAGGGTGAGGTAGAAAGCTAGCCTACTTATTTCCCAAGACTTTGATTATGTAATTCCACTTATTACAGGCCCTTATTACCTCTCTAGAAGTCCAAACTCCTTACCTACATTTCTTGGTTTGGCCCTGTGCTGGTTATTTACCTGTCACCTTTCAGCCCATGCTTCTCTATTCTGCTCTGTAATCCTGAACCCAAGGTTCTGCATACTACTTTTCCCAGGATTCCCTGACAGCTGGTTTCCTGTTATTTCTGCCAGTAGAGGTCACTGGCAGGACATAGAAAGTAAGAAGGTAGCGTGGCTATCCTTCCTCCCTCTCTGCTTCTAGCACCTTCTCTCAGAAGAGGCTGCAACCCTCTGGCAATCCCCAACCTTCTCCATGGTAACTGTAACAGCTGTGAGTCCTCTCCTCCACGGTTCCAGTAAAGTCATACAGCCCTTCTGTGTACATCTAGGCTCTGGTAACACCATCTTCATCCTTCTCTCCCCAGCTCTAGCACTGTAATTGCTGGTTCATGTAGTTGCTTGCTTAAACTTGGGTCACTAGCCAACCCATTTGTTCTGGTGGTCTCATTCTCTCTTTATGTCTTCTGCTATTGTTTTCTTGACTTGGACTCTCATTAATACAGACTCCAACATATCTTTCTAGTCTTACCTCCTGCCTACCACTAAAACCAGATACTACCTCCCATCCTGACTCATATAACCATAGGCTCCAGTCACACTCCATTTGTTCCTTCTTCACCTAAGTCATTTGGCTATCTCTTGAAAAAGACCATCAGATACAACTCAGATCAAGCAAAACTAAATTTATTGAGCTACTATAGGAAGAGAGAGCACCACCATGCCAGAATCTTAGTAACATCTTAGAGAGGAAGTTAGGGAAGGAGTAACTTTGAGGGCTCTGACTAGGTGATTTTAAGAAGGATACTGTAAGACAGGGAACTCCTTAAGATTGGACAGAATTTCTAACCTGAAAGTTTTTGATACTAAATCACAGTGAGATAAGGGCCTTAAAGTGACTATATTAGTTGATTCAGTGTTATCTTCTAGAAGAGAGTAGTTTCTAGAACAGGTAGCTAAGTTATTTTGCTTGATCCTTGTATTGTTTAACATAGGGTCAGGGAAGTACACATGGTTCATATTTTGTTTAGCACAGAGATATTACATTGATTTCAATTCTTACTAGACCACTTTTCCACCTCTGTCATTATATAGTGTTTCTTGCCCTTAGAATATGTTTTATATTTTGCTGCATGTTCATTCTTTTAGTATCTGTTTATTAAGCACTTACTATATGGCAGGCACTATCCTAGGCACTGGAGGATACAGACTTGAAAAAGAAAGATGAGGTCCTTCATGGAGCATACACCTTATTGGAAGAGAGAGATAATAAAGAAATAATGTAATTTCAGACAATAGTAAATCCTATGAAGAAAAATTATTTAGAGTAAGCAGAGAGAATGTGGCTATGATTGGGGGTAGGGGAGTATTTTAGATAATGTGTTAAAATCCTACCCATTCTTCTAATACCAATTAAATGTATTCCCTCTTCAGTATGTCATTGTCAGCCACTACATATACGGAGATATAGGATATTGACTCACGGTTTTCTTCCTCTTAGTAATTCCTTTTTATGTTCCCAAACTTTTGTTATTAACACTGTATCTTTGGACTAAGTTTATTGTCTGGGAAGAACAAAGCATCAAAATCTTTAGCTTTGAGCTCCAAAATATGAAAAGTAAAACCTTGAAGATTCCTATGATGGAATTTATACCATAAATTAGATGGGAAGATGATGTGATAACCAAAGATCACAGGATATAACACTGCTCTCTGGACAAGGGATGTGGGGATGATCTGGAAGATAGAAGAAAATGGGAGTAAGTGAGTTTAGAGGTGAAAGAGAGCTCTGGTCCCTCACCCTCTTTGGGATTAGTCCTATGGGGACCATGTCACCAACCACAGGTAAATTTGAAGAGATCTCAAGGCAGAGAGCTTGTACCTCACCTCCCTAAGGAGGCTTCCAGCTTCCTGAAGAAGACTTTCGCCTAGGATCCAGAAAAGCAGCAATGGCTAAGGAACAGACGGAATTCTCAGAGATTCCTGGCTACTCCTGAGTTGGTACAGGCAGGTCCCCAAATATATTCATGCTCCAAGAGGCAGAGAAGGCCAGGCGAGGAAAGAAGCTTCATGGACACCACGTGAAAACCCAGTCAATAAATAATATGCCAATAATGCAAGTTATAGGAGTGTGGTGAGGTCCCATACATCAACAACAAATACAGTAGAGAGGACAACATTTAAAGACCAGACAAGACACCTAGACCTTAGAAGGGTCCAGAGATATCCTATGACCCCGGATGTTCCACCCCTAATACAATTTGTGTTAGTTTGCTAGGGATACTGAAACAAGTTATCAGAAATTGGATGGCTTAGACAAGAAAGATTTATTGTTTTCAGTTACAGAACCTAAAAGTCTGAGATCAAGATGTTGGCAGAGTCGGTCCCTTCTGAGACTCGAGACAGAGAATTTGTTCCATGCCTCTCCCCGAGCTTCTGGCGATTTGTTGGCAATCTCTGGCATTCCTTGTCTTGAAGAAGTTATCACGCTAGATTTCTGCCTTCATTCTCAGATGGTGCTCTCATGTGTGTCAGTCTGCCTGTCTCTAAATTCTCCCTTTTTATAAGGACACAAGTCATGTTGGATTATGGCCCACACTGATAACCTCATTTTAGCTTGATTTCCTCTATACAGAACTTAATTCCAAATAGGATCACATATGAAGCTGTTGGACGGCAGGATTTTAACATATAAAGTTTGGCGGGGGGCGGGGGGGACAGAGTTCAAGCCATAACACCACGCATATAAAGCCCTTGGGAGAATGGAAGTAGAAGAAATTCGGATTTGACATAAGAGAACCCAGATGCTGAGTTGCCCTGTTTGTCCAACAGGCTTTAACATGGTCCCGGTTGTCCTTACCTCCTGGTATTAATGTCTTTGTAATGTCTGCCCCTTGAGTGTGTGAAATACCTGTCACTTGCTTCCAACCTATACAATGTGGCAAAGGCAATGAGATAGCACTCCTGTGATTATGGAGGAGACTCTATCTCACTAGTAGACTCTCTCTTGGTCCTTTGCTGGCTTTGAAGGAGGAAGTTACCATCTTCTAAAAAATCTTATGGAGAGGATCACATGGCAAGAGACTTCAATAAGCTGAGAGCGGCAGCCAGCAAGAAGCTGGGGTCCTCGGTCTTAGAACTGCAAGGAGATGAGTCCTGCCACCAGCTGGAGTAAGCTGGGAAGTAGATGCACCACGGACTGAGCCTCCAAATGAGAACCAAGCCCCGGCCAACACCTTGACGACAGCTTGGCTAAAGGCTCAGTTAAGCTGTGCCGGGACTCCTGAGCCACAGAGACTGTGAGATCATTTAAAGGTGTGGTGTTTTAGGCTACTAAATTTGTGGTGGTATTTTATATCACAATGGAACATACCTGGAGTTATTGAGAGTTTTATTATTAGATGAAGAAATCTGTGGGTTGGGTAGTGGGTGGAGACTGAGGATATAGTTACTTTCAGTCATAGAACAATAAAGAGAATTACATTTTGTACCTGTCAGTACTTAATAAAAGCCATTTTGTATTATCCCACATCAAATTAATCTCTTCCTTTTCTTCATTTCCACTGCTTTATCTTACTCTCCGGTTTTAATATAGATTCTGGCATTTGATAGTTCACTGCTCCCGGGTTTATATACTCACAGAAAATACCCAAGTTTGTGGACCTGGTAGATGGTAATTTTGCTCTGATGTGAATTTAAATCACAAGTGCTTTGAAGATGGTGTGAGACAAAAAGGGCTTATTGGTGAGTAAGTCCAGCAAAATGGTGCCTCTCAAGTTTCTCTATAGGGGTTGATTAGGGGCTTTAGTATTTGGGGAGCTGGTCAACATTCCATTAACTTTAACCAAGAAAAATAGGAGCATTTTCTAAAGATGCATTTATTTAGTCTTCACTTGAGAATCAGAGAATGTCACTTGTCTACACTAAAGAATCCCATCGTTATTATTATTATTAACTGGGTGTTTTGGAAGGGGGTGTTTAGAAAGGAGGAGAGAGGATTTATTCCTTGCTGCTATTACAGCCCGCAGACCACCCAGAATCAGAGCTCCGTGTGGCTTTGTTGTTCCCTTCTCATTGTCAAGGATATAGTAACTCTAGTGATGTAACAAAAATGTTCTCTGTGAGAGTAAAGCAGATAGTGCTGGTGATGACAATGAAGAAAAACTGAAGTCTCAGAAAGTGAAGGTTTTTGCATTTGAAGGATTAGCAGCCGTTTTAGGACATGTTCCCTATGAAGGTCAAGAATCTACTCTAAAATGTGCTGATTGTAAGAAATTTGGAAAAGGAGTACACTAAAGGAAAAGGGCATGCCATCATCCTATTATCCCCAAATAACAAAATCAATAGCTTGGGATGTATATCTTTCCAGTCCTTTTTCTATGTGTGTGGTTTTTTTGAAGATATATTGATTTACTTGAAAAAGAGAGAGAGAGATTGCATGAGCATGGAAGGTAGGGGCAGAAGGAGAGAGAATCCCAAGCAGATACTTTGCTGAGATTGGAGGCCGAGGAGGGGCTCAACCTCATGACCCTGAGATCACCACCTGAGCTGAAACCAAGAGTCCAACACTTAACCTACTGCGCCACCCAGGCCTCCCATATGTGTTTTAAATATAATTTAGATGGCAGTACCTTACCATTTGCCTCTAACACATCAAAAGCAATTCCCCATACCAATAAACCACTTTGCACGAATGTGTTTAACAAATACATTCTATTCCTTTACGTGAAAGTAACATAATTTGTAACAATCTGCTTAATAATCTCCCAATTAGCCACTATTTTCCCACTTTAATTACTATTCTAGTGAACATTTTATAACTAAATGTTAACTAAAATTTCACATTCTTAAGGGTGTGTGTATATATGTGTGTGTGAGTACGTATGTTTGTGTGTGTCTAAAACTAGAAATGGAACTACTGAATCAAAAGGTAATGAAATTTTAAAGTTAATTTATATTTATATTACAAAATGCTTTCAAGAAACATGTGTACTCGCTGTGTAAGACGATCTCCATCTCACCACAGCCATCCTAGCACTAAGTGTTCTTATAGTGCTGATAGGAGAGAAAGATCTAATTCATTTTGATCCAAATCTGCTTAATAACCTTTTAACTGTTTGTTGAATAAACTTGCCCTCCGCCACTGATTGAGTTTATCTCCTTCTTTGGTAACTGAAAAAGAGTCTTTTTCTGGGCTCTCTCTCTGTTGCATTCATCCGGTTTTTGCCCATGTACCACAGATATTGATTTGCTATGATTTCATAATATGTTTTAGTATCTGGTGGAGCAAGTCTAGGCCATTGATCTTTCTGGTATATTCTTCGGCTAATTTCACCTTAGAATACTTTTCATTTTAACATCTGCTATAGTACCAACTGTATTTTATCTTAAATTATGGCTATGTAACATAAACCGAAAGCTCCTTGGAGGTGGAGATTTTTAAAGCTTCTTCTTTTTTTTAATGTCCCCCTTTCTATACCACACTTACTTATTCACAAAAGAGAGTGTGTCTCAACAACAAGGAACTGGTTTCTGTTGGCACCAACTCCAGAACTGGCCATCTTTTCCTGCTCTCTGAATACCCAGAGACGTGAAACAGATATTCTGTCTCCTCTATTTCTCTTTCTGCAGTCACACTCCAGTCACATCCAGCAATCCCTGAAGAGACAACATAAAGAATTGACAATTACCGTCCAGGGTAATTTGTTCAGCACAATGCCCTATACACTTCCTCCTTACCCATTGGCACTATTGAAAGATGAACTAATAGATCATTATCATTATACAGGATGAATGAAGATAGAGCTAAATATTAATGAATTTTATTCGGTAATTGCCCACATAAGAGACAAAATTATCACTTTAAAAGAACTGTAGTTACTAATTAGGCTCATTCCTCCTTCAAGGGTGAAGGTTCCAGCGAGCAGAGGTGATTACATATTGCTCTAAACTACAGCGAACTCCAACTATCATGTGTGACTTTTGGTGTCTCTAAAAATAGTACAGAAGTTAACAAGGGATATTTTAAAACCAAATAAGTGGACTTTTATTTACTTAAGAAATTCATTTGGTCGAAACAGTAACTCTTAAATCCAGCTGTGCTTTCGAAACTCATGAGGATTGAAAATGCAGATTCCTTAATACCATGGAAAGTTGAACTCTGTAAGGCCAGGGCTGGAACGAGGAATTTGGGGTTTTTTTCTTTTTCTTTCTTTTTCATTTTTTTAATTCCCTAAGCGATCCTAATCCTTTAGCCTTATGGATACTACCAGCATAAAACGTGTTGTTAGGAGTGTATGCAATACATACACTCATTTTCTCTGAGTCATATTCTACAGAACTCTATATAAGACCATTAGGTCTTGCACGGGACCAAAAAGAGTTGATGCACAAGTATTTTGACACTCATGCAGAAATGAATGAGAAAAATATATAGGGAGCATCTATTTTGGGATAATTTGTTTTCCAATCTTGACAGATGGAATTTTTAACTCTTGGATCAGAAAGGCATGTCCAGGGCTGGTGTCTATGTGAGCAGAGGAGGGAATTCCAGATTGAGGTATGAACTAAAGGACACCAGGTGAGCATCATCCCTTCTTATTCCCTCCCACCCAACCAGCTCTTTGGCAAAAGAGCTCCCCTACTGCCAATCTAGCTGCCTAAAATCCTATACTCAAAAATAAATTCCTTTGAGTCACTCCCTAATCATTCTCTTCCTTCTGCATGGTAACTCAGCATCCATAATTACTAGGCAGGGTGCTAATCGCTGGCAAGTGGGAGATGAGAGACTCAACCTCTGTCCTTGGGGAGTTCAAGTCCCATGTTCAATATAGCCCTATTCATCTATAATACAGTATGATATGCAGTTAGAGAAGAGGCTTTGGACTCCAGAAGAGAAGGTGAAATCAAGAAAAGAAAAAAATCTATCAGCCTGCTGTTGAAGTCCTCAAAATGCTGGTCACGTTGTCAGGAAGTCAACAGGGTTGTCACTGCACACAAAATGATGCAATTTTCTTGATGCTGTTGTTACTGTAGTTAGAGAATTCAAGGGCAAGTGGACCAGAATCCCAACTGCTGGCTCTGTTTTGTTCCCTTTCTCCACGACTGCCTGGCTACAACCCTGAGACCAAAGCCCCCTGACTAGGCAAGTGGCCAGGGGCTGTAGGGATAGGCCAGTTGTGTTTTTATGAGAGCGCTCAGCTGCGTGGACTTGGCGATTGGAGTTGAAGGTGTAGTCACGCCAGGAAGAAGTCTGTAAGGAGACTGGTGGGGCGGGGGGTTAGTAAGAAGCATGTCAAATGATAGCAGGTATCCAGGATGCTGGTGTGATGGGAAAGGTGGGATCACCAAGTTTTCACAGATACCACTGAACACTACGGAGTCAGGGATGGATACCTGTCTGGTGACAGCCTGCCCCCAATTATTCTGGATCCTTGCCTATTTGCCATTTTCTAGATTTCTGGCCTCAAGAAAGTATGCGAAAACTAAACTCTGATTGAATCCACCGTCTTCTCCAGGAATGTGACCAGCGTCCCACTGTTGTAACGCAACACTAGTATGGCTAACCCAGACCATACTGGTTTTCTTGGGTACCCTTATCTGCATAAACATTCCGAGCTGCCTTTTTATCTGATCCAGCTGGTCTATAATAATTTCCTATGATTAGTCCTATGTTCCTTTTATCTTTTATTTCCATCCAAATATATTTTGTCCCACTGCCAACTTATTTATTATGTGACATTCTTTCTCCCTTCAGACACACTATCCTCCTTGACCCATGTTGGCATAATTCCCCCTAGCCTGTTGTGTCTATCTCTTATATAAACTTTCCATCTCCACATTATTCCGAATCTGTTTCTGGTTTTAGCCTCTCCTTAGTAATCCTTGTTACATAATGTGTCTATTATATCTCTTGGTATTTGTTTTCTTTCAGTTCACTTCTTACCATGCATATGAAAGTCATTTGTAAGGAGAGCTGTTTAGAATTTGCTTTTATTTTTCCTTTGGTTTCTTTTAGGGCTCTGCTTCCATCCTTCGAGTTCTTTTAATCTCTGACCCTCCTCCCTTTCTCAAGCTCCCTTGATTTCCCCCATAACATGCTCGTTTATACCTTCCTCCCAGATGCATGCAATCTTTACCATTGTGGCTTGGTGTATTGCTGTGGTTTTGCAGAAAGAGCTGGCTCTGTTTCATGTAACTTTCTTGTCTCCACCATTCATTTGTTAAGTGGGAACCCCGTTCAAAATCAGTTTTGTCCATATCATAAGCATGTGCCTAGAGCCTGAAGGAAGTCTGATAGAGATTTTTTTTTTAATGTAATAAACTCATTTAATGTTTTCATGAGACTCACTGTCTGTAAAAAGACCAGAAAAACCAGTTGAAAATGAAAAACATTTTAACTCACTGCCTATTTGGTCTATAGGGAGTTGAATAGTTTTAATTTTTTTTTTCATTAAATTCTTAAATTTATTTCCTCACTTCCTCACCTAAATGTCCTTTATGTTGTTGTTTTGGGTGTGCAGAAGTATGTAGGAGCTTGCCTCACCTAAACACTCCCTTCACATTTTGGAAACACTGTCAGATAGATGTCCCAGAGATGCCTGGGCTTCCTATACCATTCGATACAGTGGTGAGGGGTCATGGTAGAAGGGGAGAGAGCAGCGAGCAGGACTGGAAGTCTAGTGGCGACTCAAATATCTTCAGGCAATGTGAATTTCCTTGGGTGGGGGGCGGGGAGGGATTATGTCTTTGGTCATCTTTTGTTACTCAGCCTTCCTGAGCCTCAGTTTACTCATCTGTAATAGGGACTCACCTGAAATAGGGACAATAGTAACAATACCTACACAATGGAACCCCTGTGAGGATTACTGAAATACCATCCAGGAAGAAACATCCTGTTAACAGTGATCAAAATAACAAGATATAACTATGGAAAGTCATCTGGGTATCATTCAGTTGATTTTTGGGCCAGGGAACGAGTCAGTAATTTAATAACCTTAAAAAGAAAGTAATTTTTCCTATGGGAGTAATTTAGTGCCTAGGAGAATCCAGATGAGCATAATTAACACATCATTGTTTAAAGTACCTGAGGGCAAAGTTACCCGTGTTGAGATCCCCTCCCAATAATAATGTGGTTTTGTATGCAAAGGGATACAAAAACGGGGGGGGGGGGGGGGGCTCTGATTTGAACATTCCGTTGTTTAGACCCAAGGTACAAACTTAGTCAATGCAATTTCCAAAATATTGTTATCAAAATCCTTGAGCCATTTGCATTCTCACCGCACTCAGAAACATGGAATTTAGAAGAAAAGGAATCTTGAAATCTCTATTGTTTGGACTAGGACCCAGAATCTGGAGTCACGCTACATCCATGAAAATAACAGCAAATGTTATTACTGGCTGTGTGATCTTAGGCAGGTTACTTAACCTTCCTGAACCTCAGATTTCTCTGATGTAAAATAAGGAAAGTAATAGTACCCATCAATTAGAGTAGCTATGAGGAATTTTTTTTTTAAGAGTGGAAAACTGTTATCATTGAGCTTGGCACAAAGTAAGCACTCAATAAAAGATTGTTATTATTATTTATTTATTTATTTATTTTAGAGAGAGAAAGTGAATGTACAAGCAAGTGCCTAGAGCCTGGGGCAGGAAGGGTGGTAGGGGGAATGGCAGAAGTAGGCTCCCTACTGAGTTGGGACCCCTGTGGAGGACTTGATCCCAAGACCCTGGGATGCTGACCTGAGTCAAAGGCAGATGCTTAACCCATGGAACCACCCAGGCATCCATTTTGTTATTATTTTAGAAAGCCAAGGTCCAAAGAAGATTTCATTTCCCCAAAGTCTCACAAATAAACTCTGCAAAGAATGAAAGTTTTGTCTCCGATGTTGAGTTAATGTCAATTCCTTGGTTTTTTTTTCCACCACACCAACTAATTTGTCTTTTTTTTTTCTTTAAATAAGCAAGTACTGCACCCATGTAGGCGCTTGAACTCACAAACCTGAAGATCAAGAGTTGCATGCTCTACCGACTGAGCCGCCAGGCATCCCCATATTTTCCATTTGTTCTCACCTCCTTCTATTACCATTTTGTCACATCTGGTAATCTTCTATCATTATGTAAATTAGTCACAGAAAATCCTTATTATTTCAGACAGAAACTTTAGTCATGGGTAAAAGGTAGACAAGTCAGACAGACACACATACATATAAATTTGACGGTCATGTGTTTTTTTGCCTGTTAGTCACCATTGTTCTCTCATACCTTTCAGATGGTAAGCTCATTGAAGTGCAGCCCATGTCTTATTTGTTTATGTATAAACCCCTGAGCCTTGCCAGCTTCTCATTATTACTTGTGTCTTCAAAATATGCTAGAAAGAAAGAAACTTAGCAGTATTAGTCATATATTCTAAATTTTACTAAAAACTTTTATTATGTGTATTTCTCACTACATCCTATTTTACAACAGAGGATACCAAGGCTGGAAAGAGGTAAATACGTTGCCCAAAATCCCACCACTCATAACTGCTTGGTAGGAAACAGAAGCCCGGGGTGACTGACACCAGAACTTCATTACCATAAGAAAAGCTGGGGGGTGGGGAATTCACAGACCGGCTGCACCTATTCAGACACAAGTTAATCTGATTAAAATCCAAGGCTGGTAGAAAACACACATTTTACGAGAGAACAAATCTCCCATGGCTCAATTATCTCAAGCATAGGCGAGCCCATTTGTTGACACAAAATCGACTATTTCTTTACCAATAATATCTATCTTGTGCATTTCTTTTTTTTTTAAGTAGTGGATTCTGACTGATATTGCAGCCTACAAGATCAGTTAAGTTTCAGCCTGAAGTTTGACTGGCTATAGGGTGGTGTGTGTTTAATCCAACCCATACCACCATTTAATTGTAGAAGAATCAAAGTTATCTTTTATGTGACAGACTTTGTCTCTTCAAACATTTTATCTGTTTTGATCCGTCTTGACTTCACGTTGGGGTTAGGTTTAGAAACTGGCAAAAAACACTTTTAACAAGCTTGTTATAAAACGCTACTCCAAGAGAATCGGCTGAGTAAATGAATGTCTCAACATAAGAAAATATTCAATGATCATTATAGTATTTGAAAAAAATGACCCACAGAACTATGGGGAAAAGAGACAGGACAGTGAAATTATACTAAATTCATGGCAAATTTATCTACATCTGAAATGATCGACAATATGCATATTTTATGAAACATTAACTTTTTCACCAGCCATATTTTATGACTTTGTACAATTATATAAAGCATTTCTCAAAATCTTGAAGTATATTCAAACACTGAGGTTAAGGGGTTACACGTCAGATAAGTAATAAGAAGACCAAAGGAAAAATAACTTATCAACAAAAAGTCCTTATCATTTAACATCGAGTATTAAGAAAAATCAATGGAGAATCTTTGTTATTCAGAATTTTTATAAAAATAGTCAATTTTAATCTTAGTTTGGAGCTTCCCCTTGATCTGACTAGTCGGTATTTGAGTTGTTTTGTTGAGCAACTTGGAGATTAAATATTCTATATTCTTTTTTCCTATCAGCACAGAAAG
Organism: Mustela nivalis; assembly: GCF_964662115.1. Classification (NCBI taxonomy): domain Eukaryota; kingdom Metazoa; phylum Chordata; class Mammalia; order Carnivora; family Mustelidae; genus Mustela; species Mustela nivalis. The sequence goes on from NC_139029.1 coordinate 50,735,014, forward strand.
GCAAATTAGAGGATAGTGCCTTTATAAACAAGTATTTTTATATAAGTGGTTTGCTACAGAGCTTTCCCTTAATTAAGGGCAATTTTATTCTTGAAGAGAGACATTGTTTTCCTGATTTAATATTTTCACTATCAAAGCAGGAGTTTATATTATTCTATTTTCACTATCTTAATATGACCTTGGGACAATAACGGATTAGGTAAATCTGTTAGGATTTTATCTTTCAGGGATTGTGCCATCTTTGGGGAATTGAACCCAAGGACCCTGAAATGAGATACATCTCTGGCAGAGTAAAAGGAGCCTTAGTGCTGAATAATTAATGGAATCCCAGAATAAAGGAGGGCTTAGACCTCACAGAAAGTCTATAATCAGTCTCCATGAAATCTAGTACCCTGCTCATTTAGTCCTTAGGCCTCAGCAAAGTGGATGGCACGTAACATGTAGTCTTCAAACTAAACGAGGGAATGAAAGTAAACTCCAAGAAATGAAAGTAAACTGACACCAGAAAAGACAGAAAGGGTAACAAAGGACAGATGGGAAAAAAAGGTGGGGTGTCATGCAAAAAAGTATCATGAAAAGAGAAAGTGTATTATGCACAACAGAAAAAATATATATAACATTTATGAGAAAGTATAACACAACATAAGTATATGGACTGCAAGTACTTTATGCCAGTATAAAATCAAATAAAGCTATGAATTCAAGAAAGGAGGAACTCAAAAGCAATACGACACATAATAAGTAAGGTAAATGGAGAGAGTGCAAAGCAAACAGATTAAGACACCAAATCATACCACTCTAGACCCAACAATAGAAATAGTAAAAAATTAATGGAATATTAAAAACCTGAGATAACCAACATGAATGTGTAAGAAAAAGGCAAAGAGTATTAAAGTAACTAGAAGATGATGATAGATAAGGAAAATGTTTTCTGAAATAAAGGAGAATTAAATTTACAGATTGAATCCCAAGAAACTGATACAAACAAGTGATACAAAAAAATATTTTCTGGTGAAATTATTAAAATTCTAGAATTCTCTGGGACTCTAAATTTAAAAAAAAATCAGGTCTTCTACAAGTGAGGAAAAAATGAGGCTATTATCATTCTAATTTACATCAGAAATATTGAGTGCCAGAAGACAATGGAAGTATGTCTCTAAGGTTCTAAGGGAAAGAAAATGTTATACCTAGCCAAAAAATGATTCAAAGATAAAGGCAAGGGACGGACCAACTAAAATTCGGAAATCTTAAGGGACTAATCTTAAGGCATAACATTCAACAACCTGCCAATATGAAGGAGCCCTGTGATCACTGCCTTCATTTAAATACAGAACTACATTTTTTAAAGATTTATTTATTTATTTATTGGACAGAGAGAGAGATCACAAGTAGGCAGAGAGGCAGGCAGAGAGAGGGGTAAGCAGGCTCCCTGCCGAGCAGAGAGCCCGATGCGGGGCTTGATCCCAGGACTCTGGGATCATGACCTGAGCCGAAGGCAGAGGCTTAACCCACTGAGCCACACAGGTGCCCCCCAGAACTACATTTAAACAGCCAATAGGATTATGAGTTAAAAATGTGGGCGCCTGGGTGGCTCAGTGAATAAGTGTCTGCCTTCTGCTCAGGTCATGATCCCATGATCCCAGAGTTTCTGGATCAAGCCCCGTATCAGGCTCCCTGCTCAGCTGGTAGTCTGCTTCCCCCTGTCCCTCTCCCCATCCCTGCCTGCTCTCTCTTTCTCTCAACAAATAAAATCTTTAAAAATAATAATAAAAAAAGAAAATAAAAATAAATAAATTTATAAACTCAGACCAAATCAAAGTAAGTCTACAGGTGGGAAGGAGAGGTGGAAAGAATGATAAGAAAGCTCCTTTCCTCATCTTTATTAACAAGTAGTCATTCCATTTTATCTAAAACTGTAACATGTAGGTTAAAAAATAAATGACTCTCACCTCTTAGTGGTTATTTCTTTCTAGCTATCCAACCATTCATCCATCCATTGTTCCATCTGCCCATCCTCTACATATATGCATATAGATATATTTTATTTATTGTAAGAAAGTTCTACGTCCAATGTGGCGCCCAATATGGGGATTGAACTCACGACCCTAAGATTAAGAGTCCCATCTTCTACTGACAGCCAGCCAGCCAGCCAGATGCCCCCATATAAATATGTTTTAAATAATGGTGTTTATCAAATATTAACATTTCTTATTTATGGATGATGAGATTTGGGGTGTTTATAGCCTTCTTCTTTTATTCCTCTATATTGCTTGCATTTTCAGGTAGTGACAATATCACTGTAGTGGGTTAAAATTGACCACAAATTCTTTACAGGTATTCTCATCAAGAAATGGAGTCTGTCAGGGCACCTGGGTGGCTCAGTGGGTTAAAAAGCCTTTGCCTTTGGCTCAGGTCATGATCCCAGGGTCCTGGGATTGAGCCCTGAATCAGGTTCTCTGCTCAGCAGGGACCTGCTTCCTCCTCTCTCTCTCTGCCAGCCTCTCTGCCTACTTGTGATCTCTGTCTGTCAAACAAATAAATAAAACTTTAAAAAGAAAGAAAGAAAGAAATGGAGTCTGTCTCCCACCCCCTTGAATCTTAGCTAGACTAGTGCTGGTATTGGCCAATAGGATTTAACAGAAGGTATACCTTGAGACTATCATGTTCACCCTCTTGGAACCCTGACACAACCAGGCTGCACAGAAGTGTTAGTTAAAAGACCGCATGAAGAGACAGTCCAGGCAATCCCAGCTGTTCTAACCATCCTAGATGAGACCCTAGACATAGGAGTTAGATCAGCTTACTCCAGCTGAACTGCCAGGTGACTACAGCTGCCTGAGTGAGTCCAGGAAGAAGCAGTAGAACATCCTAGTCCAATCACAGACTCTTGAGACATGATAAATTGTGGGGGGCTAGGTGGGGGTGAGGGTGATGTTAAGGTACTAAGTTTTGGAGTTATTTCTTACATATCAATAGATAACTGATTTAATCTCTTTTACAAAAGAATAATTTCAGTACTCTTTTTGTTTTTTAGATTTTATTTATTTATTTATTTATTTATTTAAAGAAAGAGAGCATGCTTGCCAGAGATGAACGGGGGGGGGGGGAGGGGAAAGGGAGAGGGAGTAGCAGACTCCCCACTGAGCAGGCAGCCTGATGTAGGATCATGACCTGAGCCAAAGGCAGACACTTAAACAACAGAGCCATCAGGTGCCCTAATGTCATACTCCCCCAAATCGAAATAAGATGCTGAAGTCTCTATCCTATATAGTAGGGAAATTATCCTTAACTTGAATTTTTTCCGCGGGTTCATGATTTCCCTCTCAATATGTGCTACAGCCTTCTTTCCCGCTGTTAACTACTCCTCGCATCCTCCATTACTGCCTTTGCATTTTCTCACCAGCCTGCCTCATCCTACACTATTCCTGACTCCTAATTCCTCAGTTGCCCCAAAGTACCACAAAGCTTGTATATGTCTCAGACTTTTACTAAAGATAAAAGATAAGATAGTATGAAGGCTGTATTATGTACCTATCACTGTGCAATAAATCACTCCCAAACTTGGCAGTTTGAAACAAGCAATAAACATATATTATTTTATGCAGTTTCTATGAGTCAGGCCATTAGGAAATGGCTTAATTGGGTGGTTCTGACTTGGAATCTTTCATGAGATGGCAGTCAAGATGTCAGCCTGAAATCGGGGCCAAAATCCTCTGAAGGCTTGCCTGGGGCTGGAGAATCTGCCTCTAGAGGGTTCACTCACATGGTTGCCAGTAGAAACTCTCTGGTGCTGCTTGAGATACTTCATGACACAAGAGCCCATTTCCTCCAGAGTAAGCAAGTGATCCAGAATAGCAAGAAAGAAGTTGCAATGTTTTTAATGGTCTTTTTCTTAGACTTAGAGGTTTCTCCTAGGATGTTCTATTGGTTACAGGATAAGCCCTATTCAATGCAGGACCACACGGAGGTATAACTACCAGGAACTGGGGATCACTGAAGACTGTCTATCACAAACCTCTTCGGATGAAAGTGATTCACATCATTAGGAATCAGTGTCTGAGCTCTTCATCTCATTAGTGCACCACAAAAAATACCAAAAAAATTCCCCAACCAGAGTCACCACAGAGAGATCTTGTCCACACCAGAGAGCGCAGTACAGAGATCTGAGCTCTGTGTCCTAATGCCTGGCTGTCTATCCAGAAAAGGATTGTCTTTTCCTATATTCCACACAAATTTATTTGAAAGCTTGAGATATACCCTTCTTTGGCACTAAAGAAAATAACAGAAGTAGAGCTTAAATGTTCATAATATTTTAAACAAAATTATGCCAATTCTGTAATCACCAAATAGGAAAAAATTTGAGAAATCACAGGAGAACTACTAATATGGAGTTCATTTCTAGTATTTGCCACAGGTCAGCAATGTACCGAATTTGCTTTGCAAAATTCAATCTCTTCCAAATGTAGAAACTCATCACATGGTCTAAATTACCCACCGTTTCCAGTTCTTAGTTTCTATCACACTGTAATTTTCCAATGCTTTGAAATATTTGTTTCTAGACTCCCCCGTGTAGTTTTATGTTTCTGTGATGTTTTAGGAATCAATAGGAGAGAAGCTCACAGAAAAAATTCCTGCATTGTTTTTCAATTTCATATTGAAGTAGAAAAACTTGAAATGTGAATTCAGGAGCACCAATACTTTTCAAGGCTATTTCATTAGTATTTTGTGTATTTGTCTACCAAACACAAGGAATTTGTAGCATACCATGATCTAATCCAACCATATAGGTTTCTCAAAACTTTGTAGGACTGCCCAATATCTATTATGTCCTTATTGCACTTAAAAGAGCTACTGCTGAGTCATTTAATTGGTTTTTATTAAGAAGAACTGTGTGGAGTTGGAGCCACCCCCTTGCACACACTTTCTCAGAATGTCAGGTGGTTGTAGTCTTTTGAGTCTGTGCTAGATGTTAATATAAACTTAAACTCTATTTCCTTTTTTTTTTTAAAGGTTTATTTATTTATTTGAGAGAGAGAAAGAACAAGAGAAAGGGGAAGGGTAGAGGGAGAGAGAAAATCCTAAAGCAGACTCCCCGCTGATGCAGCACCCTCACACCACCATCCCCTGGCATGAGGCTTGATTCCAGGACCCTGAGATCATGACCTGAGCTGGATCCAAGAGTTGGATGCTCAAGTGGCTGAGCCATGCAGGAGTCTGCCTTCTGTTTCTTATAACCAATACGTCCTCGCATTATGGCCCCAGAGCTGTCCTTCTTTGTAAGAATAGTAAATATGAATGTCATGGGCCACAGACTTCCTTTATTCTTTATATCACTGTGTGATGTATTATTCTGAGTCAAACAATTGCTTTCTTAGTCTGTGTTATTTTCTCCTGTTTATTTCCTCTTCTTTCTGCCTTTTGGGGAGACCTTACCTTTGGCCCCTTTGATGTGGTGAGGTGTCTGGTGTGTCATCATCCTCTATCTTCTGCTGGTGTTTGATGAGTTGGCTCCCCACGAAGGATGGTGGTGAGGTGGAGACCCTAAGCTCTCTCCCCACCCAGCAGTTTTTGGTTCTTGGCCTTTATGTTTCCCTGCATCTATTAAGATCACTGTTGTCTCCCCACGGCTTCCAGCTAGCAGGTTCTGTACTCCTTATCCCAATCTCAAGACTCCTGTGAGTCCACTAGCCTCTCTTAGACAAATCCACACCACTTTGCCAGGCACAGAGCTGACTTCCTGCTCAAGATTTTCTCAAACTGCCCTTAACTTTATCCCAGGGTTGCTTCACTCAGCCTCTGCTGCCCCAGTGCTTAACTCCAGGCTGACTGCAGGTTGGTCTGAAAGGACTGGTTCTTCGAAACCACATTCTAAGAGGTGAAGACTAGAGTCCCTGTTGTTTGAGCTACTCTCAAATTTCCCTGGGGTTTCCACTGGCCCAGCACAGGATAGGAGCACGCAATCCCTTCTCTAAGACAGTTTCTGACATCTAGCTCCTGTTTATTCTCTACGCCCTCTGCTATGTCTGTTTTATCTTTAAAATAATTATTATTGGGTGGCTCAGTTGCTAAGCGTCTGCCTTTGGTTCAGGTGATGACCCCAAGATCTCCCTCTCTAGCTCCTCCCAGGTCGTGTTCCCTCTCTTGCTGTCTCTCTCTGACAAGTAAACAAAATATTAAAAAATAAAATAAAATAAAATAAAAATTATTATTATCTTTTAAAATCCTTATGCATTCTTTCCAATGCCTGTATTTATGGTATTAAATTTCTGTAGTGACTCTTCTATACTTGCCTCTGGATTTTCAAAACCAGGCTTTGAGTATGTGGAAAACCTTTTCTCTTTCAAGAATTCTGAGTCTTACAGCTCAAAAGGTCTTTGACTTTTCAAGACTATTGTCTCTGTTTAGGTTTCAAAATGGATTGGTTTTTCTAGGGCAGCCATAATAAAACGCCCTGAACTGGCTGGCTTAAATAACAAAAATTTATTTTCTCATATCTCCAGTGGCCAGAAGTCCACAATCAAGGTGTTGGTAAGGCTGGCTTCTCCTGAGGCCTCTCTCTGTAGCTTGAAAATGGCCCCTTTCTTGCCATGTCTTCACATGGTCTTTCCTCACTCTGTATGTTAACAATGTCCTAATCTGCTTCCCTTATAAAGAAGCCAGTCATGTTGGTTTGGGCCTACCCATATGACATCATTTTACCTTGATTCTATTTAAAGATACCATCTCCAAATATAGTTACATTCTCATGTGCTGGATGTTAGGACTTCAACATATGAATTTGGGCGGGGGACACAAATCAATTGATTCTAACCTACTTAGAAACTCAATTGATTTCTAATTTTTCTTTGGGTTCCTTTGTGTCCTCTTTTCTCTGGGGCAGATGAACACGGGTGGTGGCAACTGACTCCATGGACTGAGGTCTCAGAAATCCAGAGAATTGTCATGGTTTACAAAGCCATTCACAGTCTTCCACTAATGTCTCCTATCTCTTCTACCAATTCTCCCCATATTTCATTTTCTTTCCTCTAGTCAGACAAAATTTCGTTTAGATTCTCAAAATCCATACTGTGTCTCTCACCTCTGCGTCTTCAAAATGTTGTTCCTACATTTGGAATGCTGTCTTGTCGTTCTGTGTCTCTTTTCCTTGTTAACTCCTGCAAATCATTCATGTCAAATGCTAAGGTTTTCCTGGTTAGGAAAATCAGGTTAAGCTTCCCTATTTCTTAGGCTTCCCATAGCATATAACCGAACATGGCATTTTCTAGAAATCAGGTGATACATTTTTATTATTTACGTAATACCTGTATTTTCTACTAGGCTGTAAGCCACATAGCGGAAGGATAGTATCTATGTTGGTCACACATCTAGAGGGTCTGACACAATGTCTAACATAAAAGAGAAGCCTGATAAATATTTTTGAATGAATGAAAAATTAACTCTGAGGTATTATTGGGTTATTTTGTAAGAACAGTATCTTGTGGAATTATTCTCACATTTTAAAATTTTTTTATTTATTTAATTTTTTAAAGATTTTATTTATTTATTTGAGAGAGAGAGAGAAAGCACAAGTGGGGGTAGTAAGAGAGGGAGAAGCAGGTTCCCCACTGAGTAGGGAGCCCGATGTGGGGCTTGATCCCAAGACCCTGGGATCATGACCCTAGCCAAAGGCAGACACCCAACTGACTGAGCCACCCAGGAGTCCCCCACATTTAAAAAAAAAAAAATTTTTTTTTTTAAGCAAAGACTTTACTCCACATATCCATCAGGATTGTTAGGTGTAAGCAACAGAAACTTAGGCTAATTTAACAGCAAAGTATATTGAGGTGTTTGCAGTGTCTTCGGGAGAGCCAGAGAGCCAGCTTTGGAGGCTATGGTACCAGGTACAATGACCAAAATCACAACGCAAAACCGCTGTTCCCTCCGGGCACCCCGTGCCACAGCTGGCACTGCCAGCATCACTGAACATGGGGCAGTAGCACTGCCACAAGAGCCACTGTCCCTGCGGCCTCTGGAAAGCCACAACTCCTGCATGGCAGCTTCCACCCCCATCATGACTGTCCGCAGAGCCTCCACTGCCCTGTTTCCACCCTTGCATTCTGTCCTCACTGCCACTCTGCCGCCTAAACACAACGTAAGCAGACCCCACTACTTCCCATCATAGGCTTCCAATTCCGTGCTCTGTTGAGCAGAACCTAGCTCATTTGACCAATCCCACAGTGGAGGCCAGAGAAGAAAATGTCTGCTATTTTAATATCTCTAAGGAATAAGAGCTGTACCTCATAACATGAGAAATTTCCAAACATAGGAAGGAGGTTCAGACATGAGGAGACAAAAAAAAAAAAAAAAAAAAAGACGAAAGTTCACTGCATTGTAATTGCAGAAGCAAGAATTCCATGACCCCAGAAATGCTGTCTAAAGAGTATATATGTAGGGGACGCCTGGGTGGCTCAGATTGTTGGGCGTCTGCCTTCGGCTGGGGTCATGATCCTGGGATCCAGGGATCGAGTCCTGCATCGGGCTTCCTGCTTGGGGGAGGGTCTGCTTCTCCCTCTCCCTCTGTCTCTCCCCCTGCTTGTGCTCTCTCTCTCTCAAATGCATAAATCGTTTTTTTTTTTTTTAAAGAGTGTATGTGTAGGTGTGTGTGTGTAAAGCATCTTTATAATCTTTGACATGAAACTTACAAAGCAGAACTAAAAAAGAAAGTCCATGGAGATGCTAACATCAGTGTTGAGATTTGCAAGTTTGCACTGATCAATTCCACCCCCACTCACACTCGCAGTCACGGCATTCCGAATGACCCATTCTCCAAATTCTTCCATCGCCACCTCCCGTTCTGTAACCACCCCTTTTGTTCAACCTTTCATGTACTTGAATTTTCTCACCCCAAGAGAGCAAGGGCTATGTCAGATGATCATGGGATGTAGTGCTTAGTGTGGTGCTTAGTACACAGAATTAGCCTCCTCCAGCAAAGAAGTGTTCTTACGGAAACAGGAGAAAGAAGCCTGCCTCTCACATGCCACCTCCTTTGTAGCACTGGAGTCCCCTCAGTGCTTAGAGCTTCTTTTCATAACAGCGATTTTGGGCATTGACTTGACTCTTTCAGTAGCTTGATTTCTCTCTCAACACTTTCTCATGCAGCATCAATATTAGGAAACTTCTTTGTCTCATGTCTTTGAACTACTTGATCACAGTGTTCTTAGACCACAGCCAAGAGAGAGCCTTCTTCCTGCCTCCTCTCTCTCCTCCCATCCCTTAGAACTCCTATAGTTCTTCAGTCCTTTTAATTCCTTCTTCTTTCCACAAACCCCCTGCCTCCTCTCGTGTCCTAGCTCTGAGTTATCTACTCCACTGCCAGGTGCTACTGATAAAGGCACAAACCTGAGGAATCTGGAAGGAATGATGAGAAATTGCAACGATATGGGTTTTATTATTTTCTTTAACCCAAAGACTTCTTATACTGAGATCTTTTACTCTTGATAGTTTTTCTCTCCATTTTTTCTCTTTTTTATTTGCCTTGTATGAGTTTGAAGGTTATCTTTTCTATATTTTTACAGTAGTTACCCCCAAATACTTTTAAATGGACACTTTAAAAAGTCTAATGTTAACTTCTTTCTATTTCTTGCCAAATACAAAGATACTAGTGCTTCAGATCTAATCAATCTTCTCCCAGATTACATACCATTGTAATCTAGTATTTGGTTTTATATGTTTTTTTAATTGGATAAAGTAGGCATTATTTTATTTGGTCACTATTTGTTTAGATTTACCTACATATTTACAGAAATCTTGAATGGTCATTTCTTTCTGCATCTGAGACTTTCCATTGGTTTTACTTCTACCCGGAGCTCATCCTTGAGAATTATCCTTAAGAATCTATTGGTAAATTCTGTTATCTTGTTTTCTTTTAGCCTGGATGTCTTAGTCTTTCCCTCCCCTTCTTGAAAGATTATTTCACCACATATTCCTTTGTAGGTTGACACTTATTTTCACTGAGGGCTTTAAAAATATCATTCATTGTCTTCTGGTTTTCATTATCATTGTTGAAAAGTCACTCAATCAGGCTATTTGCAGTATCTTTGTGGAAAGTCTTGACTCTCTAGTTGCTTTTCAGGTCTTTCCTTTACCTTTGATACTTTGTAGTTTCACTATTATTTATTTCTTAATGCTAATTTCTTTCTCCTTATCTTTGGCTGAAATTTTGGACTTCCCAAATCTGAGGATTAGTTGTGTGTGTGTGTGTGTGTTTAATTTCTGGAAAGTTTTGTCTATTATCTTCTGAACTATTCCTTCTTCTTCATTTCCTTTACTATTTTTCTGAAACTCCACTTAAAAATACGTTAAAACTTGTCCGTCTTCAGGGTATTTCAATCTGTCTCTTCCCTTATTTTCATGCTAACAGTGTATCCTTTATAACCTTCAGTAGCATTGAAAAAAATCCACCTCTAGCTAAATATAATTGGAAGTACAAAGCTCCAGAAAGGGAGCTGGAAGTAACCAAACATTGTTCTGTCCCAGTACAAAAGCTTAATCTTTAGACCTAATCCACTAGCTGGCCCTGGTCCATCTCTGGGAAGTCCAAAATGCTTTAAAAACTACTGGTTCCATACACAGCTCTGTCACAATAATCACAACTCTGCACTAGTTTGCAACACAAAGTTGGCCAGATATCAAAAGTAGGATCTCCACTTTTTAAAAATAAGCTCTATGCCCAGTGCAGGGCTTGAACTCATGAGACCAAGATCAGTAGTCTCAAGAGTCACATACTCTCCCAACTGAGCCAGCCAGGTGCCCCAATCTCTATTTTTATGTGCTGAGTTTGATGGATTTGCAGTCAGAAATGCTTTCCATCTTTGTATAGATAACTACCATGTTGCTTCATTACTCTACATCTAATGACCAGACTTCCAAAATAATGTGCTCATCCTCAAAGTACTCCATACCTACCGACTGGTTTATCTGGACTGCTCGTGTCATTCCTGCTAGAAAAACAGAAATAAATTTAATTAAATAATTGTCCTGGTCATCACTCACCAGACCAGGTGACAACTCACAGCACACACATACCATTTCAAATCCTTTTTGGAAATAGATATTTAAAATAAATAAATAACAAGGGCTTTCTCTGAATAATATTGTGTCCACACCTGGTATTAATTTATTTATACTATGAAAGCAAGTGTTTTATGTGATCTTCATATAGTTGGATTAAGGTGGGTTTTGTCTTTGTATTGAGTACAAGGATGACTATAGCCAATTTCTAGAAAAGAAACTTCTAGGAAATAAAGTGTTATGTAAAAGTGTTCCACAGACAAGCAAGTATGAGAAACATTGCATTAAATTTGATTAACAAAGTTAAATAGGCTTCTTTACTGCAGGACTTTTCAGAACCTTTAATATACTAATGCACTAATGTCAATCCAAAGATTATAAGCACTTTTTAATGTATTTGACCACAGCATAGTTTGAGCATTTTGCAAGATGTGTTCCATGTTTGTGTTTGAGTTTCTTATAAAATGTGTTCCACAAGAGATTTGACGATCTTGTTGGAGGACAGGCATTGCCTTATTGCTCAACTTTCTTCCTCTTGAGGAAGAGAAAAACAGCAATCCCATGAGAAGCCTCTCTTTTGGAGCCATCTGGTGTTGATTTTTCATCCGTCAGATGAAATATCTCTGTCACAGCCATCTGAAAGAGATGTTCATTGTCACAAAGTGTTTTGTCTGACCACTCTGAGTAAGCACAGACCTCCCCGCTTCCTCATTTGGTTTCTTAAGACAGCTCCAACCCTACCCTGTTCCTGGAATCTTCTCCTCATGTCTCCACTCACCCACTTTGGCTTTCAACCTTCATTACTTGCTATCTCCACTGAGCTCTGTGCCTTGGCTTTTTGGTTGCCCTTGTAATTTTCAAGATCTCTTTCTGGCTGTAATACTTACCTCCTGAACTGTGTTTTAGATCTCCACTTCCTGCACTAAATAGTATGTTCCTGTCCACCTAACAACCTTAGCTACTAGCAACCTCTTTCTTCTATGTCCTTACACATTGTTTCCAACTTCCCCATAGATGTTTATTCTAGCCATTTCCTTGACCTTCACCTGTGGCATGAACCACAGCCACGAAGTAACATTGACTACTGATGCTTGCCAGGACCACAATTGGAAGGAATTCTCTTGCCACATAAAAGATAAATGCAGTTGTCAGAGTGTACCTTGAGTACCAAGGCTCAAAATTAGTGCTTGGATTCTTTGGAGATTCCCATGGTTTGCAGGGTATACTGCATTAGTCAGTGTGCGTCTTAGAGTCATTTTGCACCAATAAACAATGGCCTTATGAAGACTTGTTTCTTTTCTATTTTTAATATCTTTTATCCTGTTATACAACACTCCATAAATCTTGTTCATTCACATGTTATTAGGAGTCATGGCAGCTCTTTGCTTGTAGACTAGATATTATGATTGACCTGTCATTTTATTTGATCTTCTTTTGTTTTTACTTATTTTTTTCTGTTTAAGTGCCCAAAGCCCTACAGGCAAAAATGCCTTCAAATTAAAATGCATGGTTAATATTCCAGACCACACACTTGGTTCTTCATGTGGCTTTGGAGTTTTGCTGCTGAGATGATGGTGCATGATATTCTCATAGTGAGAAAATGTGACCAATTCAGCTAATTTTGAAGAATTCCTTTGTTCCCTCAGGCAAACTTGGCATGATTTTGTTAAAGGTTCAGTTGGGATAACCCATATTCTTTCCCCAAGGTCCCTTTTCAAATTCCTGGTCAATCAGTTTAATGAAAGGTAAGCAAGCACCTGACTTTATAGAGCAGCCTAATAGCATGAGTTTCTTGGTGTGTGTGTATGTGTCTGAGTGTGTCTGTGTGTGTGTGGGAGAGAGAGAGAGAGAGAAACGAGAGAGTGAGAACATCTGTAGTAGGGAAAACTAAGGGGAGATGACAAGTCTCTTATTCAGTGGCATCATGAAGGAAGAACCTTTATTTTTTTTTAATTTTTTATTTCTTTTCAGAGTAACAGAATTCATTGTTTTTTGCACCATACCCAGTGCTCCATGCAATACATGCCCTCCCTAATACCCACCACCTGGTTCCTGCAACCTCCCACCCTCCTCCCCTTCAAAACCCTCAGATTGTTTTTCAGAGTCCATAGTCTCTCATGGTTAAGGAAGAACCTTTAAATATCGTAAAAAATAGACAAGGTTGTTTATCGATTGAGAGACAGATACTATCACAAAAAGACACCTCAGTGCTTATGTTCATTAACCAGGATGAATACATTTACAAAGGATTTAGAGGATGCAGTAAATCGTATTTTTAAGGACTATGGCTACCCCATGCTGAGGTAAACCAGGTTCAGAGCCACCCTCAGAGACAACAGCTGTTTGCCCAAGCCTACCTGTGCCTGTCCCATCGCACCACTTCACCCCCCCCCCCCCCGCAATAACCGGGAGCAAGCTCGGGCTGCCCTTGTTTCAGGCTTCTCTGATACCGCTTGGCTCACCCACATTCCCTCTCTGGACGCATCCACACACTCTCACCTCTGAGTCAGGAGTCCTTGGCAGTGGGGCTTAATTATGTTTCCTTGCAGGTATTGGCTGTTTTTCTTCCCGTCCACCTAGCCAAAGCTTACTCATCTGTCATTTCAAACTCATATCGATTCACTTCTAAATTCCAAAAAGGTAGAGGCTATGTTTGTTTTATTTCCAGTCATTTATCCTGTACCTAACACAGAATAAGTTCTCAAAAAATATCTGTTGAGTAAATAGGAGATGAATGAGTGTGTTTCAAACATGGTTACAGGATCAGGAAACCCTTGGGGGGTCAAAGTGTCCAGTCCTGCAGGGGGCAGCTCAATTATTTACCTGTCCCTTCCCTCGATGTGCATTAAGCTCCAACTCTGTACCAGGGCTCCCCTAGCTTTTGCGGGAGAAGCAAAGTTAAATCATATTTGAACCCAATTCTCCAAAAATCTATAGTTCAGTAGGGGAAGTTTGGTATGCACATCAATAACGAAAACACAGGATTGGAAGTGGCAAAAGCCAAGAGAGGAAACCTATGATAGATGAGAAGAGGAAAGAGATTAATTAAGTAAGATGTTAAAATAAGACTTTGCTGTCTCACTTGGAGAACAACCCAACAGGTATAAGTATCAGACTGGGTCTCCAGTGCATTAGAGGAAGAAGCTAAGAGGCTTACCTTGAGAGAACAGAGGTGATGATGTCCCAAAGGCCAGGTCAGAGGGGATTTCTTTGGAGAGAATAATCAGTGCGCTATGCATTGCCCACTCACTGACTATGCGGATAGAAGAAAAGGCATCAATTTCCTGCACCTTAAGCCAAGTGAGGGAGCTCTAAGGGCACCTGGGAAGTTTGGGGAACATGAAGACCTGGGAATTAACCTAATCCAGTCATCTCAAAGTGAGTGACCAGCCTGAGCAGAGCACACAGAGAGGAATGTATTGGCAGCAATCAGCAGTTCCACAAACAGCGGGGCGAACATTTGTGTTTTCCAGGAAGGAAAGATGTAGATCCCATGAGAAGGAGCTGATCTAAAATCTTCTCAAAACGAATCATGCTCAAGAAGGCTCCCGAGCAAAGAGAAAGGACCCCAAGGATGAGGGTCTGTGTGCAGTATGTTTGGAAGTCCAGGCCTGGGAACAGCTCGTAAAGCAGCTGCCAGAGGGCAAGCTCATGTATGTGGGACTGGGCACAGCCCGGGGCGAGGAGCCACTGCCATCTGAGGTCTCCGTGGGATGTTCTCCAGAAAACCCACAAAAGCACTTCATAAGAGCCAGAATCCCACGGAGCAAAGTACACTGCAGCTGCTCCGGCCATATAAAACAGTGCCGTTCCCCTAATCCCCTGTGCCTTGGCCTGAATCTGAGGGCTTAGACAAGCCAACAGCCAGTGAGCAGAAGAAGTAGCTGGAAACTGGTGAAGACGCCGACCAGGAACATCACGGCCTCTTCTGTGGACTTCCCTGCCTAGGTCAGGCCCCCACTGGGATGAGAAGCTTTATATTGGACAAGAATTTGAAGTTGTGATGGTTACCCTGGACCAGGCTGAAGCTATGTGATTATTAGGCTAGAGTGGATTTTTTTAATGCCCAAACAAAGGGACTATTTATTATCTAAGCATGACTGGAAAAGCCAAGGGACCTGCCAATATTTTATCTGTGCAGGGAATGAAAGAGAAGGGACGGGAAAGATTTTTGTTTTAATTTTTTTATTAAAATGCAATACACATACAGCAATTGCCTTTATCGTAAGTATACAGCTTGACAAATTTTCACAAACTGAACACATCCATGTAGCCAGCACACAGATCAAACTATAACCCCCCAGAAAACCCCTTTGGGCCCCCTCTGAGTACTCCTTCTCCCTCAGATAACGACAATGCTGACTTCTAAGAGCGCAGATGAGTTTTGACCTTTTGTATCTTACATAAACAGAATCATACGCTATGAGCACACTATGACTCTTTTGTGTCTTTTTTTGCTTAACATGCCGCTTATGAGATTCGCCCATGTTGTCATAGATATTTTTTTATGATTCTATTTATTTATTTGAGATAGAAAGAGAGGGAAAGAGTGAACATAATCAGGGGATAGAGGGAGAGAGAGAAGCAGGCCCCCGCTGAGCAAGGAGCCTGATGCAGGACTCGATCCCAGGACCCCGGGATCATGACCTGAGCCGAAGGCAGACCCTTAACGACAGAGCCACTCAGGTTTCCCCTCACAGATTTTTTTTAATTTTCACTGCTGTGTAGAATCCCTTTGTGTGGCTACACCGTATTTTATTTTTCTATACTTCTGCAGATTGGCATTTGAATCGTCTTGTTCAAGTATAGGTCTTTATTTCTGAATATATATATACACTGCTGGTTTATAGTCTGTGCACACATTCAGCTTGAGTAGATATTGCAAAAACGGCTGTATCAATTTCCACTCCCACCCTCAGTGTATGTGAGTTCTGTTGCTTTACCACCTCACCTGATATTTTCCTAGTTTTTCATTTTATTCATTCAGATGGGAACAAGGGTATCTCATGGTGGTTTTAACTTGCTTTCTCTTGAAGACCAATAAAGGCAAACATTTTTAAAAAATTTGTTGGCCATTTCTCCACCTTTCTTTGTGAGGCGACCAAGTTTTTGCTCTTTTTTGTAAATGGATTATCTCTCCTTTTCTTATTACTTTGTAGGAGTTCATTGCGTACGCTTGATATGAAGTCTTTGTCACATGTAGGTATTGAGACTATCTTCCTTCTATCTGGGTTGCTTTCTTACTGTCTGAAGATATTTTGATGAACAGGAGTTATTAATTTTAACATTGTCCAATGTATAATGTTGGGTATGGATTCAAGTAAAAAAATTTTCTCATGGATATAACCAACACTATTCATGGAATTAATTACCTTTCCTCTATAGTGTTGTATTTGTTAGAAACTAGATTCCACAGAGGTATGGGTCTGTTTCTGGATTTTATCCTGTTCTACTGGTCATTTATCTATCTTTGCACCAATATCATACTGTTTTAATTATTTACTACAGTGGTTTTTTTTTTAAGATTTTATTTATTTATTTGAGGGAGAATGAGTGAGAGAGAGCATGAGAGAGGAGAAGGTCAGAGGGAGAAGCAGACTCCCCAAGGAGCCGGGAGCCTGATGCGGGACTCGATCCTGAAAGTCTGGGATCATGACCTGAGCCAAAGGCAGTTGCTTAACCAACTGAGCCACCCAGGAGCCCTTACTACAGTGTTCTAATACATAATGATATCTAGTAATGGAATTATTCTTAAAGAGCTTCTTAGGGGGTGCTTGGGTCGCTCATTCAGGGAAATGCCTGCCTTCTGCTCAGGTCCCAGGTTCTCTGTTCAGCAGGGAGCCTGCTTCTCTCTGCCTGCCACTTCCCCTGTTTGTGCATGCTCTTGCTCTGTCATATAAATAAATAAAATCTTTAAAAACAAACAAACAAACAAAGAATTCCTAGAAGTTCTGAATTCTTGGGGTGCCTGGGTGGTTTAGTCAGTTAAGTCAGTTAAGTGTTTGGCGTCAGCTCAGGTCATGATTCTGGAGTCCCTGGATCAAGCCCCACATCAGGCTCCCTGCTTAGCGGAGAGTCTGTTTCTCCTTCTGCCCTTTACCTGCTCATGCTTTCTCACCCTGGCCATGCTCTCTGGCTCTTGCTCTCTCAAATAAATAAATGAAATCTTAAGAAAAAAAAAAATTCTGAATTCTTTGTATTTTCCTATAAATTTAAATCATTGGGTACCTGGGTGGCTCAGTCAATTAAGCATCTGCCTTTGGATCAGGTCATAATCCCAGAATCCTGGGACTGAGCCCTGTGTCAGGCTCTCTGATCAGCGGGGAGTCTCCTTCTCCCTCTGCCCCTCACCCTGCTCATGCTCTCTCACTCTCTGTCTCTAAAATACATAAAGAAAATATTTTTTTAAAAAAACAGAAATGTAAATTGTCTTCACAATTTTATGTCAACTACATCTCAATAAAGCTGAAATTAAAACAAAAAATAAGTAAAATCAGTTCATAATTCCTGACCAAAAAAAATGACTGGAATTTTGATAGAAACTGTTTTGAATTTATATATAAACTTTTGGGGAAATTTATATCTTTAAAAAGTTTAGTTTTGTAAATCATAACCATGGTGTATCATTTTATTTAGTTATTAATTTACTTTGAGTAATGTTTTCTAGCTTTCAGTATAGGGCTCTTGCACAAATTTTGCTATATATATGCTTACATATGTTGTGCTTTTATTCTACTGCAAGGGTATTGCTTTTTTAACTTTCATTTTTTCCTTTTTTGGTATATGAAAATATAATTTGTTCTACATAGACTTTGCGAAGAATAATTTTTTTGAAGCACTTTAGTGTGCTAGGTACTCAATATGATCATTTCATTTACATTGTTGCTTTGATTTTCACCACAATCTTGCAGCTGTATTTCATCTTCATTTCTTAGAAAACACTGAGGCTCAGAATAAGGAAGAAATTTTCCCCAAGTCACACAAGAAGTATTTGAATTGGTTTTGAAGAAAAGATCGATTTTTGTATTTGAAGACATGTCATGAAAAAGGCCATTCAAGCATAGAAACTGTCATTAACAAAGCAAAAAAAGGCAGGAAAGTAAAGGACAGGGAAGAAGGAAAGGGAAAGAGGAAAAGGAAGGAAAGGTGAGGTGTTCCTTCTCATTAGCATCTGTGGGTTCTGGTACATTGAAAAATAAAGTCAGAAAGGTAAACTGAAGACCAGACTGTAGGGTTTCCTAAGTAAATATGAAAGGTTTTTCACTTCCACTCTTTAGACTCTAGCCTGGTGGGATCTGACAAATCTGGAAGAAAAAATTGGCAATGGGATTGAGACTCATCAAGTCTACAATTTTGTCTCTCAAGCTATGTGAAACCATCAAAATGTCTGTTTTTCTGAACTTAGCAGTTACTTCTCATTGGGCAAAGTCTGGTTTGTCACCCTCTTGCTTGCCAAAAACTTGGCAAAAACTCCTACACAGAAAATATCTGCAGACCCTCAGCTCAGATCTCATGGTTTTCTGTCTTTGGAATCTTAATCCACCTAGTCTTCATGGTTTCTACAGTTTTCTGAACTTGACATAGATGGCTATTGTAGTTTAGCTGGTTTTCCTAGTTGTCCTTGACAGGAGACTTGACCTATCCTGTATTTCTCCATTCTACCCACGGGTAGAAGTCAAACTTTACTCTTTGTGTTTCTATTAAGAGGTTTTTGATTTTTTTTTTCTTGTTTGTTTTTGTTGTTGTTGTTGTTGTCACTGTTGTTTTTAAAATTACTCATATAATTTATGTTCAATAAATATAAAGATCTTAAGTATACAGTTAGGTAAGTTGTTTTGTTATTGTGTTTGCTTCCAACTGTGTTCATCTCTTTTTATACTTTTGGTAATCTCTTCCAGAGTTAACTACTTCCTTTTGTCAGTGAGGAAATGTGTAAGGAATCTCCTTCAAATGTTGGCACGGCTATGAGCATGGCCTTTCCTTTCACCTGAACTCAGAATTAAGATTTTTGGCTCTTCTTTCTTAGGTTCCAGTCCCAGTTCCACAGTTTTCACTGTGGAAGTTATCCACAGTCTTCTGCTTTCTCACAATAGTCTACAACCAAGGTTGCTTCTCCAGGACTACAAGCAAGGTTGCTTCTCCAGGATGGATTTAAATATCTGTTAAATGAAGAACATCCTCTCAAATGAGTTGAAATGCATTTTATTTTTAGACAGCCTATATGACCTGATTTTTTCTTCTTAAAAACA
Source organism: Mustela nivalis (assembly GCF_964662115.1). Taxonomy (NCBI): domain Eukaryota; kingdom Metazoa; phylum Chordata; class Mammalia; order Carnivora; family Mustelidae; genus Mustela; species Mustela nivalis. The sequence goes on from NC_139029.1 coordinate 50,754,312, forward strand.
GTTGCTCTACTCCAAATAAATCAAGGTCAAAATAAATAAAGAGCTCAAGATGACTTGAGTCCCATTTGTTTTAGTTCAGGTATTGTATGGATGAAGAGCAGTGGCCAGTTATGACAACCAGTGATACATCCAAAATCATAGCCAAATTCGTGAACATTTTTCCATTTCTAAACCACCCTTAAAGAAAATCATATATGGGGTCCCACCATCCTCATGGTAGTCTAGCAGAGCAACCATCCCATCTGGATTCATGTTTTCACCAATAAAGAACTCATAGTTTTTGAAATTAGCTAAGATATGCTTGATTTTTTTCTGCAACCTCTGTCATAAAAGGTTTTCTTCTTTCTGGCCTCAGTGCTTCAAGTTTACTTTTGATTGATTTCATGTCATCTTTGATGTACTTCTTGTAGGCTTCTTCTATGAAGGCAGTTTCCTGTAAGTGATGGTTCATGACAATATCAACACCAGTGATGACTATGTTTTCAGTCCCTTCACCCTTGGGGCCTTTGGTGGAGGCATTTCCACCAATAAGTGAGTCATCAATGTTACCCTCTGTCTTCCTGCCATCTTCCCCAACTCTGTGCATAACCCATGGGCCATCCCATATCTTGGAGAACATCTCATCACTGTTAATGGTGTTCAGGTAGATGGTCATGATGGTAGTTGGAGAGAGACAATGGAGGCCCTAGCTTAGCAGGACTCATGAGCTCTGAATGAGCATCCTGCTGCCAGAGTGGCACTTCGGGTGAGAGGGAAGCAGGTGGAAAGAGAGTAAGTTTTAATAAATGTATACATCGCATAACCAGCAACGCCAATCATGATATGGAGTATTTCCATTACATCAGAACATGCTTCATGACCCTTTAGATGTAAACCTACAGAAGGAAACCTTGTTCTGATTTCTACCATTATAACTTAGTTTTGCTTTTTCTGATTTTCAGATAAATAGAATTAAACAATATGTTCAATACTGTGTCTGGCCTCTTTTACTCAGCATAATGTTTTTGAGACTCATCCATATTGTTGCATTTATGAGTTCATTTTTATTTATAAGTAAAGTTCAATATCAGGAATATACCATATTGTGTATCCAATCTCCTATTGATGGACATTTGTTTATGTTGGTTTGTGATTACTATAGCTAAAGTTGCTATGAACATTCATGTACAAGTTTTCTTGTGGACACACAGTCTCATTTCCTTTGGATATATACTTAAGAACAGAATTACTGTGTTGTATAGTGAGTGTATGTTTAACTTAATGAGAAATATATAGAAATATGTAGAATATATGGAAGTTTCCTAGGGTGGCCACAACAAAGTATCACAGAATGGGTGGCTTAAAACAACTAAATTCTATTGTCTCACAGTTCTGGAGGCTAGAAGTCTAAAATCATGATATTAGAAAGGCTATGATCCCTTTAAAGGCTTTAGGAGAGGATCCTTTTTTCTTTTACAGCTACTGATAACCCCAGATGTTCCTTGGCTTCTATCACTCTAATCTCTGCCTCCATCTTTATATGACTTTCTCTTTGTACCTCTGTCTTCAATTGCCATCTTCTTATAAGAACATTAGTTGTGGGGTGCATGGGTGGCTCAGTGGGTTAGGCCTCTGCCTTCAGCTCAGGTTGTAATCTCAGGGTCCTGGGATCTAACCCCACATCGGGCTCTCTGCTCAGTGGGGAGCTTCCTCCTCTCTCTCTTCCTGCCTCTTCGCCTACTTGTGATCTCTGTCTGTCAAATAAATAAAATCTTTAAAAAAAAAAAAAAAGGACATTAGTTGTATTGGACTAGGAGTCCATATTATGATTCACCACATTACCTAATTGCATCTGCAGTGATCCTATTTCTAAAAAAGGCCACATTCTGAGGTACTGAGTGTTGAAATTGACTGTTCTTTTTTTCTACAATATCTAATCTTTTCAAATCTACCCAGTACATTTTTCCTTTTTGATATTGTATGTTTCAGCTCTGGAATCTCAAGTTGATTATTTTAGAGTTCCCGTTTCTCTTTTGGGATTCCATGTTTACCCATTTTGCTCATCTCTTAGGTGTAGTCCTTTAACATATTTATAATAGGTGTTTTAAAAGTCTGTCTCAATACTAACATAAGGGTCATCTGTGGGCTTGCTTTTCTTGACTATATTTTCTCTTTGACTGATTCTCCAAATGTTTAGTAATATTTTATAATGGATATTGTGGATCTATGTTATAGAGATAATGTATTTTTATATCTTTCCCCTAAAGAATGTTGAGTTTGTACTAACAGACAGCTAAGCTATTGGCACATCAGTCTTATTTTTTCCAGTTTTTTGGGAAATAATTGATATACTGTATAAGTTTAAGATGTATACCATGATAGTTTGGCTTACATAAGTTGTGAAAGGATTATCACAATAGGTTCAGCTAACTTCCATCATCTCATATAGATACAATATTCAAAGAAGAAAGAAGAAAAGAAAACACTTCTCCTTGTGGTGAGAACTTTTAGGATTTATCCTCTTGACTACTTTCCTATACATCACATAGCAATGTTACCTGTTGTCATCATGTTATACATTAAATCCCTAGAGCTTATTTACATTATAACTAGAAATTTATACCTTTTGACCATCCAATTTTCTTCCACTTGTTTTCTCCACCCACCCCCTGTTTCTGATAACCACAAGCCTGTATTCTATTAATGCTAAATGGAATCTTGTTTTAGGTCTTGTTATAGTGGATTTATTTCCATTCTGCATTTGACTCTAGATTGGGGCCCTTAGTCCTGAGCTTATTCATAAAGTGTGGCATTCCTGAGGTCTTAGTGAAAAGTCCAAGATGTTTCTCAAACTCTTCTTACTTGGCAGAATTTGAATTTCAAATTCTTTCTGCCAGGTTCTTGCAGCTACTGAAGCCTTTGCCTCCTGGCTGCTGCTCTTTGCTAGGCTTCTTGGATTCTCACTGTGCATTTACAGTTTTGGAGTCAACTAAAAGATTTGAAAGGAATTTCAGTGAAGAACTTGAAGGGTAGTACACAACTATTAATGTAAGAGGTATGTTCTTCGTCACTCAGGATAGGCTAAGTTGATCTGCAAGAACAACTAAAAAAAAATTTTGGTTTTCAGTAGCTTTAAAAGGAGTGAGAGTTGTAGCTTGCCTCAGACTAATAACACTCCAGCTGATAACAATTATGGACTGTAGACTCTGGGCTTTATTTCAATGTTTATTTGAAAAACATACAGCTATCACACCAATCCTTTGATTTTAATCATATTATTACTTAAGTCCAGTTAATTAAAATAAAATTTGTCAATTTAAAGAAAAACATGAAAAAAATAATAGCACAATTAATGCCTGGAAATGGACAAAATTTCTGAAGGTAGTATCCTAGTTACTGATGTATGACAAATAGTAATATAAATTATTCTCCTAAGTCCAAAGCACACTTAGGTTAAGCAAAAGAATGTGTCTGAGTTGGTTACTTGAACAATGATGAACAGTTAATTAAGATAATATGATCCTTTTTACTAAAAATTGACTATAATGGTATATTACTAAGAAGGTATAGTTTTAGGAAAATATTGAGTACATTCATAGGTTTTGAGGAATAATAGTAAGTTAAAAACAGTAAGAGTAATATTATAATTTTACTTGTAATTTGATGGTTTAACTAATACTGCCATGAAGTTTCCCATGTCTTTAGTTAAGCTGTAATATTAGACCAGATAATGACTTCTATACTTTGAATTTCTCAGTGTCTAGTTTAAAATTTGTAGAATATGCCAATATTATAATGTATTTTGAGATTTGCCAATGATGAGTAAAAATAATTATGATTCTTCAAGAAGTTTACGTAGTTTTGGCCTTGGCCATGCATATTTTACTCCTTTTCAGCTCCTTTTCTATTTCTTAAATGGCATCCCCATACTACACTGATGAAAAATGGCATAGATCCACATGCCACTATTGTTAAACGCAAGTCCATGACAACCTGAATCTAAAATGAATGCTTGAGTCAGTGTTAATGAATCAGTACGTTCATAATTGGAAAATAAGCCTCTTTCTCTGCCCCCCTGACTTGCTGATACCTCTCATTAGCTGCTGGCTCTGAGAATGCCTGTGATAAGCATCTGAAGGCAAAGTTGGATGGAGAAATATTCTAATCCTATTGACAGCAGAAGAAAAGGGAAAGGAATTGGGATTCTTCCCCCTATTTATAGCATTTTAATTAAGCGAAGACTTTGTTGTGTTGTTTACAACTAGGAGAAATACTACAGGCAGCTGCATTTTATAAATTGAGTGCCTATAAATAGAAGAATTAATACAGAAGAGATTAAAAAGCTATGTGGATAATAGGTGTCTGTTACCTCCCAGCACACTATTATGCTTTTATTAAAGAAAGCCAATCTGTATACCCACTTTTTTGAAATTGAATTTTCTAAGCTAGAAAAATTGGATCCAGAATTCTGAACCCAAGGATGCATAAGAGAATGTCCCTTTTAATTCTCACTTTAAAACTCTTTAAGCACGATTCATTCTTACGTATTAGTTGTATGACTTTTTATTTGAAATCTTTCTTTTCCTAGATAGTTATCTCTTTTTCACTGCTCTAAGCCTCTGTCATAAGACCTGACACAATAAAATTCCTCAACAAATATTTTTCAAATAATCAAAAGAATAATTTTTAAAGAGAATGACTACATAAAAGTATTGTAAATACTTGTCTGATATAGCAAATAAACTAATATAAAAAATTTTTTAAAGAAGAGAAATGAGCTAAGAAGGTGAGGTAAATAATACACTTGATTTTTTCTAATGAAAATGCTAATGTGAAAACAGATTGAATAAATTTTACAGGGAATGTATAAACAAATTTTACAGAACTATACAAGGAATTAGTATAACATTGATTTTCTTGAATGTTCTCTTACCACAGTCTATGTGCCCAATACTGTGTCAAGTTTTGTGTGAAATGCATATGTGTGGAAAATCTGGTACCCCAAGTCAAAGAAGGTGATGTTCTAGAAAGAAAAACTGGAAAAGTCCTCAAACACCATTGGGTTGTGAATTTAGAAGATAGAATAGTGCTTTTAGTAAGAACTGGATTAGAAGATGTCAGCCCCAACTTTCTAAACTAGCCCCTTTGTTGTTGTTGTTATTTAAATTTAATTAGCCAACATATAGTACATCATTAGTTTTTGATGCAGTGCACAATGATTCATTAGTAGCATATAACACCCAGTGTTCATCACATCATGTGACAGCTTCTTATATTACTGTGCTGGGATCACTTTAAAATCCCGTCATATGAGTGGTCTTTAAACCACAACACCACCCACCCTCTCTTCACCTTAAAATAATCAAACCACATTATATTTTGTTGATCCCTAGCTTCTGGGAACTGTCCTAAACTTCCCCTACCATTTACTCCATTTCTTTCTGAATTTCAATTTTTCAAAAACTTGTAATATTGCCATTTATGCTTAGGACAAAAACATACAGCTGGTTTTTAAAAAATACCTTATCATTTGTGAGGGAGAAGAGAGGATAGGCACTGCCGCTCTCTTTCTCTCCTTTTGTTTTTCTTTATTTTCTCATTTTCTTTCTTTCTATCTTTTTCATGGAATTAAAGTAATTCAAGTGCTAGTTTAAAAAGTCAAATAATACTACAAGTATTTTAAAACGGTTGTCTGTCCTGCCAGACTCCATTCCTAATTTCCCTCTGCATAAGGAAGCATTTCCAAGTTTTTTAGCCATATTTTCTGGCATTTACCTCTATATTTCTAAATTACATGGTAAGTGCTATTGCTTGATCTTTTGTTTTTTGTTTTTTGTTTTTCCTTTTCAAATATTGCCTGCCAAATTCCTGTGATGGAAAACTCTCAGATCTCTAATCCCCACAATAGTACATATTTCCTTTTTCTTCATCTTTTCAAAGTAGTTACATCACCATTTGTAGTTAAATTATTACTCAGTGTTTTGATTATTAAGGCTATAAGATATTATTTTCAGCTAAGCCATAAAGATTCTCTTAATAAAATCACCCCTACTTGTCTTAATTATCCCTAAATTTCCTGACAGATCTAAGAAGTCTCCTCTCCATATTTTCAAACACAGTTGATGATCTCTCAAGTCATTTTTCTCATAGCAGGACATCCTTCTTATGCCTCTCTGTCCTCCTGCTCTTACCTACACTGGATGCTCTCTTGGCATTGTCCTAATACTTCATTTGACAATTTTTCTTGCAAATGTCAGTATCTATAGGTACTTCCCTCTTAGGTTGCTTAGTTGTCTAAAGGAAGAGAATAGAGAACAGTTATTTATTTATGGAATGTTTGATGTGCGTCAGACACTGAGGTTTGATCTCAGCTAATTATTTCACTTGATGCTCCTATAAACTCCACTAGTGGATGAAGAAATGAAAGCTCAGAGAATTGAAATTATTTGTCCATGGTCACACAGCAGGCAAATGTCATTGATAGATTTCAAATCCAGGTCTATCTGACTCCAATACGCGTGCAGTATTATTTTAGTACCCTTGACTAGTCCTAGAAGATGGAGAGAAATCACAGAAAAGATACAGTCTGTTATGTCATGTCAAGAAATTAGATCATATTTGGTAAGAAGAAGGGAAGACCTGGAAGTCCCTTTTCTTTATTCTTCCTTTTTTATCTTCTCTTTCCCTTAGATCCCAAGCTCCATTACAGTTACTGCCAACTCCTGTCATCACAGCAAGACCTTATCTTCTTGCCTCTGTCATGGAGGATAATGACAAATGTTGACATTTTTCAAAGGGAATACCCACAAAACAACAAACCTCTCTCTTGATAATACTGATCGCCTCTTCTCTTATTACTTTTATGTATGTTTTGCTGAAAATCTCCCCCTAAGACTTTTTCTCCCCTCCAGGTATGAGAATGTATTGGTATGAATGTAATTAAGAATTCCTTTTGGCTACATATAAAACACAAATATTGACAAGCAAATAGACATTTCTTAAGACTCCATTGTATTTATTAATCAAGAAAATTAACTTATGGTGTGCCTGGGTGGCTCAGTCATTAAGTATCTGCCTTCAGCTCAGGATCAAATCTCGCATCTGGTTCCCTACTAGGCGGGAAACTTGCTTCTCCCTCTCCCAGTTCCCCTGCTTGTGTTCCCTCTCTCATTGACTGTCTCTCCCTGTCAAATGAATTAATAAAAGCTTAAAAAAGAAGAAAATTAATTTATATCAAGATGTAGAAATGAACATGTATAAGAGATCCAAATTGGAATCCCCAAAAGAGATCAGAGCTGCAGAGAAAGATTTGTGAATATCTTTGCTGAATTTACTGAATTTATAGTCAAAGAAGCATAGTAGGAGATGGCCTGGGGATAGAAGATGTTCTGGTTGTGTAGACTTTTCTATAAAAATATTTCTCATAGATAAAAATAAATGCCTTATCTCGGCATTTTTGAGATATAAATGGTGAATTTTCAATTAAATGCACAATTCATTAAGTTTTCAAGAAGAATCAATACTTACATATGGCTAAAAATATTGATTTAAAACAAACATGAAAAATCTTCATATATGGAAATATAAAACTTGACATAATAGTAAATAGAAAAGGCAGGACACAAAATCAAATGCATTCACTGATTAGTGTTATAAAATGTATAAAAGACTTCTTATGAGAATTAGAAAAAATGCAGAAATGTTAATGACTGAGTTTTTAAAAACTAATGCATTTTGCTGACAAGTTAATATAAACATTTATAGAAAAAATACTTTAACTTGAGGTAATCTTTAAAGTGGTTACAAACAAAAATTTATTTACAACTTTTATTTTTTGGCTCATAATAGAAAATGTTAACTCAGCTATACTCTCAAGGCATGGAAACGTGTTTTATTTATTTTCAAATGGGAATTGCCATAGAGCATATTTTCTGAATTTACAGAATAAACATACCTAGAGTATGATGCATTTAGGAAAAAAAAATTACCTAAGTCTCTGCTATAAACCACCACATCCAGAACCAATTTGCTGAGGCCCTGTGGTAGCCCAAATCTCATAAGAAAATCCCCTACAGTGGGTTTTTTTAAAAATATTAAAATCTAGTAAAGAGAATTCCAGTGGTTATTCCACACCTTTGTGAAGATCTAAGTCATGTTACAGGAAATTCTGGGAATTCTGAAAATGCCTCCAAGATTGGAAAGCAAAAGTAGATTTTTCATTTCTTTCAAGTATCTTTACTTATACAGTTAGCTATGAACTGTTCAACAGTAGGACAGACCCATTAATCTCTCAGTGCACTTTATTTAGAATGGCTTTGATAATTGTTCCTCTGTTGATAGACTTAAAGGTTATTAGTATCCATGTAGATAATTTCACAGGTTGCAAGGGACATACGGAATTCACTTAATATTAAAACTTTGTTTTCATTTCTTGTAAATTATTAATTAGCCTTAATCTGGATATAGATTGGTTCATATTTGCATTCATTGTCTACATATTTTTCTTTTCTTTTTTTCAATGAATGTGATATGTGCATGTCCATGTGTCATTTTTTGTGGCTATTATCAGACATTGTCTTAGAAAACGGAAAACTTTTGTACAATTTATAAAGAGGAAATCTGTTACCATCCAGAGACTAAACACCAACTAGATTGCTTCCAAATGTGTTTACTTACCATATTCCTATTTTTTAAATATTTAGCTCACATTCAAGTTTTCATGCATTTAGGGGTAAGCTGAATACATTTTTATATAAATTTGCCCCTCCTTTGGATTATATCTTTATGAGAATTCCTTAAAAGTGAGATTACAAATCAAAATTCAACATTAATTGGCTACCTATAAACTGGCCAACTTGGGGTGTTTTTTAGGCACTATATTAAAAATTAACTTATTTACACATTGGTATATTTCTTTTTCATAACTTTTCTTATAAATATAGATTTGTTGTCCATATAATTTATATCTTGCTTTTTAAAAAATATATCTATAAATATATAACTGAAATATATATATCTATATATATATAGATGCATTTAATGGCCATGGTTCCATGGGGTCAGGATTATAGTCATGAATCAGTTCTAGTACAGCTGTGCATCAGACTAAATTTTCTGCGGTTTTTAGTCTAGACAATAGGTTAAGAAATGTTCCCCTGCAAAAAATTACAACCTGAACATTCATTTCAAGAATTGCCAGTATCTGATAAAATGTAGTCTTCCATTCCTAAAAACAGCAGAATAATTTAATAGGTGCTGGTAGTTACATCTGGTGTCTCAGGTTTTATGACTGATAGGTCTTTAAAGACCTATGTAGATATTTTTCCTGATAGTAGAATCTTTCAGTGTGAGAAAAAATAACCTGAACTTCTTCACGTATTCCAGAGTTGAGAATAGCCAACCTAGTATGTAGGACAAAGCTTGAAATCTTGACTTGTGGCTCAGCCTGTATATAGATTGCCTTGCAGCAGGGATATCAAAAGGACGAAAACAAGAGTAAGAAAATGAAATGAAGAAAATAGGGGAATGCATTCAAATTATGTTCATTTTTATATTTAGCATTCTTTCCCCCTTCTTATTTTCATAGATATCTTACATATCCATTATTGAAAAATTAGAAAATACAAATTTAAAAAAGAAAAAGGAAGTCACCCTATATCATACTACATAGAGACCATTAATACATTGATACATAGCTTCCAGGGAAGTAAAATTTGAAGTACGTGAAAATCAGGGATTTTCTCTACTTTATTTTGTTAATCTCTGTATCAGTTTTCCTACTTTTTAGGAGCTTTGAGTAGAGGCCCTAGTGGCACTGGTTCAGGAAAGTACAAGTGTATCTCTGTCAGGAGATGTAAAAAATATTCAGTCTCATCATCACCCTGAATATAACTCAACTGCCCCCACTTATCCCTCATCTGTATCCCCAAGAAAGGAAGGAATTCTGGCCAAGGTAATGCTCTATCTTTTCTACCAGCTCCCAATTCCATCTTCTTTAAAAAAGATTTTATTTATTTATTTGATAGACACAGATGACATGTCAGCAGAGAGGCAGGCGGTGGGGTGTGGGGGGAGCAGGCTCCCTGCTGAGATCATGACCTGAGCCCAAGACAGAGGCTTTAACCCACTGAGCTACCCAGGCACCCCGCAATTCCACCTTTTAATGCATTATTTTCTTTTAAAGTCTGCATTTTATGTTGATCAAGGTGGACCTGGGAAGAGAAACAAATGAAGAGAAGGTAAATAATAGTGCTGCCTCAGGGAAATGATGGGTCCCAGAATCTCACAAGTCCACATTAGTGTTCACAAATATTTAGAGGATTCAAAACCTCTTAATGAAAACAGTAATCTTAAATCGAGATGCTGTAAGGTTGGCAAAATTATTTTGAAGTTCTCTCTTATTATCAGCAAATTTATATGTAAAGAAAAATCATTATCTTTATCTTTCTGGAAACAATTCCTGAATAGAAGGAAATCATCCAAAGCTACTGAAGTATCTTCAAAATACAGCAAGTAAATTAAAAGATAAAAATGTTGAGTTCATGTTGTTTTTTTTTTTATAAGCATAGAATGTATTATTAGCCCCAGGTCTGTGAATCGCCAGGTTTACACACTTTACAGCATTCACCATAGCACATACCCTCCCCAGTGTCCATAAGAATTCATGTATTTTTAAAGTTTATACAGGTCTACCTTCTGGCTAGTATAGACAGTCCCCAACTTACGATGGTTTCACTTATTATTTTGTTACTTTATGATAATGCAAAACCAATACACATTTGATAAAAAAAACTGTACTTTATATTTTGATCTTTTCCTGGGCTAGTGATATGTGGACTGAGACTCTTTTTTTTTTTTTTAAGATTTTATTTATTTATTAGACAGAGATCACAAGTAGGCAGAGAGGCAGCAAGAGAGAGAGAGGAGGAAGCAGGCTCCCCGCTGAGCAGAGAGCCCCAGGACCCTGGGATCATGACCTGAGCCGAAGGCAGAGGCTTTAACCAGGTGCCCCTGGTCTGATACTCTTATGTTGGGCAGCAAGCACTGAGCTAAGGCTCTCAGTCAGCCGCTTGACCAGAAGAATAAACAACCAATACACTTAAATCATTCTGTACCCATATATCCATTCCATTTTTTTCACTTCCAATACAGTATTCAATACATTACTTGAGATACTCAATCCTTGATTATAAAATAGGCTTTGTGTTAGATGATTTTGCCCAACTATAGGTTAATGTAAGTTTCTGAGGATGTTTAAAGGATGCTGAGCTAAGCTATGATGTTCAGTAGGTTAGGTGTATTAAATACATTTTAACTTACAATATATCCAACTTATAATGGGATTATTGGGACATCATCACATCACAAATTAAAGAAGATCTGTAATGATGTTAATTTTGTTAGAACCATTGAGAAATAAATGATATCAGTGAAAATGTACTCATTTGTAATATAGATAAATTATTTTAAATTAATATGTAAATTTATTATAATTCTTTGCTTCCCTGACATATTGTTCATGGAATTTATTTAATACTTAATTACCAATTAAAACATTATTTTTATTAAAAATGTAGATTTCATTAAAATTATTAACATTAAAGACCTAATTTCTGGGAACAAATGATACTTTGTCTCTTTCCTCCTCCTCCCAATGTATTATTTTTAGTTCTTTTATTAATTATCATTATAACCCTAAAAAATTTTTAAAACCATACTTCCCTATCTCCGTGAATCAGTATTCTGATTCAGTTCTGTATGTGAGAAATGGAAAAAAGCCCTTTACTTTGTTTCCCCCTGGCTCCCACTTTCCACCTTCTGTCAGTTATACTTTTACATTATAATGGTAACAGTTATTCTGCTGTACAGTTAAAACTGATCCATGTCTTGTCTAAAGGCTGACTATAAATGTTAAAAACCAGTATGTACAGTTTTCATATTTATACCTATGTAAACATTTTTCTCATAATATTCCTTCAAGAAGTATGCTAGGATTATGTCTTTCCTTTTTTTTTTTTTTTTTTAAGATTTTATTTATTTGACAGAGAGAGAGAGCACAAGCAGGCTGAGCAGGGAGCTGGATGTGGGACTCGATTCCAGGACCCTGGGATCATGACCTGAGCCAAAGGCAGACGCTTAACCAACTGAGCCATCCAAGTGCCCTGGATTATGTCTTTCTTTACATGGTTCCCATCTGAGCCCCTGGACACTTAAAAATATATATATACTTTATTAAAAATATTAGTGAACACTATTTTCTTACACCATTATTTTATATTTCAATATAATTTTATTGCATCACTTTTGTTTTTCTTGGAGTTTGTAGTTACTATTACTTTCTCATTCATTCTCTCAAAACAAACAAACAAACAAAAAAAGTCCTTACAGATTCTCAAGTTGTCCTGCCCTCTCAAACATATCGTCTAAAGCATGGAACCGTCAGGGCACCTGGGTGGCTCAGTGGGTTAAGCCTCTGTCTTCTGTTTGGGTCATGATCTCAGGATCCTGGGATCAAGCCCTACATCGGGCTCTCTGCTCACCAGGAAGCCTGCTTCCCCCAACCCCACTCCCTGCCTGCCTCTCTACCTACTTGTGATCTGTCAAATAAATAAATATAATCTTAAAAAAAAAAAAAATAGGGATGCCTGGGTGGCTCAGTGGGTTAAGCCTCTGCCTTCAGCTCAGGTCCTGATCTTAGGGTCCTGGGATCGAGCCCCACATCGGTCTCTTTACTCAGCGGGGAGCCTGCTTCCCCCTCTCTCTCTGCCTGCCTCTCTGCCTACTTGTGATCTCTCCCCTCTCTCTCTGTTAAATAAATAAATAAAATTAAAAAAAAAAAAGTTAAAGCTTGGAAAACTCATTCCTACCCTCCTCCCAGAGAGCTACACCCTTTTTCAGTGGGGCCAGAGTTGCTTTCAATGGTCATCTTAGAACTTCCCTTTTCCATTCTGTAGGATGGGCCCTATGAGATATCTGCCAGTTGCCTGTCATCTTCATCATTTCCCTTTGACCCAAGGTTTAAGTGGATATTTTGTCACCTGCTATAAAACACATTTCCTCATATTTTGGTGTGATGATGCAGTGATTCTGACCAATGAAACAGAACCAGAAATAGAGTTTGCTACTCATCACAAAGGTTTTTAAGGAAACTGACTCAGCAGTCTTTTTTTCTCTGCGTTTTCTCCCCCCTCGAGCCTGTAGCTATGGCAGCCATAGCATTCCGCTATCCATCTCGAATCATTATGGGACCTTGAGTAAGGGAACAAAACGCTAGGATTGTGAAACAGAAAGACAGGTGCCCAAGTCTTAAATGATCATGTGTAGACATCATATTTGTACTACATTGCCTGTCTTTGAATTTCTTTATGTGGGAAAGCAATTATTCTCTATCCTGTTTAAATCACCATTACTTTTTTTGTCTGTTACACACAGAAACCTAATTCTATCTGAAATGGTTTCACAGTTTCCAATAACCCATGTCTTCTTCCTTGCTTTTCTGAGTATAGTCTTACTGCTCTCTTAACACTTAATACTCACATAGTAGTATTACTTGTGTTATACCCACTTTCTGAACCCTCCTCTGTTTAGAAATTCTCTATTTTATGAATCTTGTTAGGAGAAAAGAGACTACCTTACATTGTAAGAGCTGAAAATGCCAGATAATTTCAGTCAAGTCAAAATCCAGAATGTGGAATAGGAATACAAAATGTGAAAAAGGCTCATTTCAATACTTAAAAGCCTTCCTCTAACAGGGAACAAACTTCACTTTTCACTAACATTCCACTGAGAGACCATATGATCCTGCATATGGTCCTGCAAGTGTGCCTAAGTAATGTAGTTCCTAACTAAAAAGTTGCTGTGGAAAAGGAGCGTGGCTATTAGCCATCTCTGCCATAACTCATAACATTAAGTGTTTTTATATACCGCTAAGCATTTGTCTTTTCTTTTTAAAATTTTTGCATTCATTTATGTGTATATGTCTGTGAACTGTTGATATTTTAGTCCCCTCTTTTAACTGGGAGTTCACACATTTTTTTCATCAATATCCATGAGTTTTGTATATCTATGGGCATGGATCTTTTAACTGCCATTATTTACAAACTTTGTTCCCCAGTTTGTTATTAGTTTTTTAAATTCTATTTATGTTACTTTTGATTTATAATATAAGCATCATATCAAATCTTTCGATTTATGTTTTTTTAAATTTTCCATTGTTATTTTTTTAAAGATTTTATTTCTTTATTTGACAGACAGAGTAGGCAGAGAGGCAGGCAGAGAGAGAGGAGAAAGCAGGCTCCCTGCTGAGCAAAGAGCCCGATGTGGGGCTCGATCCCAGGACCCTGGGATCATGACCTGGACCAAAGGCAGAGGCTTTAGCCCACTGAGCCACCCAAACAGCCTCCTTTGTTCTTTAGTTGAGTATGTTCAGATTTTTCTCCGAGACTAAAACTCTATACATTAAAATAATCCTGTGTTTGTTTTAGTTAAATGTAATATAACTTTAGTTTATTTTGATAAAGCATTATGAGAGAAGAACGTTCTTTTTTTTCAGAGTAGACAATTTCTGTAACACTCTTTACTTCCTTACTTTTCTTTATGTACTAAGTTTTTATACATCCAGTTTTAGCTTCTTGGTTTTTTTATTTCTATTTAACTGAATTTCTATCTATTTTTTTTTTTTATTTAAGTATAGTTGACACCCAACGTTACCTTAGTTTCAAATGTACAACATAGTGATTCAACAACTCTATATATTACGGTATGTTCATCACAACTATAACTGAGATTTGTCACCATTGAACACTATTACAACACCATTAACTCTCTTCCCTATGCTGTGCCTTTTATCCCTGTGATTTATTCATTCCATGACTGGAAACCTTTATCTCTCACTCCCCTTCATGCATTTTGCTCATCCCTTACCTCCTTCCGCTCTGGTCACCACAAGTTTGTTCTCTGTATTTGAGTCTGTGCCTTCTTTTTATTTGTTTATTCGTTTATTTTCTTTTTAGATTCTACGTAAAAGTGACATTGTATAGTATTTGTATTTCTTGGTCTGATTTACTTCACTTAATGTAATAAACTCTAGGTTCATCCATGTTGTGGCAAATGGCAAGATATCCTTTTTATAGCTGAGTAATATCCTCTAACACACGTGTGTTTGCGTGTGTGTGTGTGTGTGTGTGTGTGTACATATACCACATCTTTATCTATTCATCTATAATGTACACTTGGTTTGTTTCCATATTTTGGCTGCTATAAATAATGCTGCAATAAACATAAGGATGCATATATCTTCTCAATTTAGTGTTTTTGTTGTCTTTGGGTAAATAACCAGTAGTGGAATTACTGGATCATATAGTATTTCTATTTTTAAGTTTCTGAGGAGCCTCCAGACTATTTTCCACAGTGGCTGCACTAATTTGATTTCCTACCAACAGTGCACAGAGATCCTTTTCTCCACATTCTGACCCATAATTTTTATTTCTTGTCTATCTGATTCTAGCCATTCTGATAGGTGTGAAGTCATATCCCATT
This sequence comes from Mustela nivalis, assembly GCF_964662115.1. NCBI lineage: Eukaryota > Metazoa > Chordata > Mammalia > Carnivora > Mustelidae > Mustela > Mustela nivalis. The sequence goes on from NC_139029.1 coordinate 50,769,828, forward strand.
ATGGTTGTGATTTGCATTTCCCTGATGATTCAACTGTGTTGAATAGAAGTGGTAAGAGTGGACATCTTGTCTTATTACTTATCATAGTGAGAAAAGCTGTTTTTTACCATTGAGTATGAGGTTAGCTATAGGTTTTTCATATATGGCCTTTATTATGTTGAGATATGTTCCCTCCCAACCTACTTTATTGAGGGTTTTTATCATGAATAGATATTGGATTTGGGGGTTACCTGGGTGGCTCAGTGGATTACAGCCTCTGCCTTCAGCTCAGGTCACGATCCCAGGGTCCTGGGATCAAGTCCTGCATCGGGCTCTCTGCTCAGCAGGGAGCCCACTTCACCCCACCTCTCTCTCTGCCTATTTGTGATCTTTGTCTGTCAAATAAATAAATAAATAAATAAAATCTTTAAAAAAAAAACTATTAGATATTGGATTTTGTCAAATGTTTTTTCTGAATCTATGAGATGATCATATAAAACCATATCCTTTCTCTTGCTGATGTGATATATCACATTGATTAATCTGAACTACCCCTGAATCACAGGAATAAATCCTACCTAATCATGGTGAATAACTATTTAAATACATTGTTCATTTTGGTTCACTAATTTTTGTTGAGGATTTTTACATCTATGTGCAACAGAGTAATTGGCCTGTAGTTTTCTTTTTCTGTGGTGTCTTTGTCTGATTTTGGTATCAGGGTAATGCTGGCCTCTTAGAACATACTTGGAAGATTTCCTTCCTCTTCTATTTTTTGGAATAGTTTGAGAATAGGTATTAACTCTTCTTTACATGTTTGGTGGAATTCACTTGTGAGGGGGCACCTGGGTGACCCAGTCAGTTAAGTGTCTGCCTTCTGCTCAGGTCATGATCTCAGGATCCTGGAATTGAGCCCTGAGTGGGGCTCCCTGTTCAGCAGGGAGCCTGCTCCTGCCTTTCCCTCTGCTGCTCCTCCTGCTTGTGCTCTCTCTCTCTGTGTCAAATAAGTAAATAAAATAAAATAAAAATAAGAATTCACCTGTGAATCCATTTAATCCTGGGCTTTTGTTTGTTGGGAGGTTTTTTTTTTTTAATTGATTCAATTTCATTACTATGAACTGATCTTTTCAGATTTTTTATTTCTTCCTGATTCAGTTTTGGAAGGTTGTTTGTTTCCAGGAGTTTATCCATTTCTTCCGTGTTATCCAATTTGTTAACACACAATTTTTCACAGTATTCTCTTATAATAATTTGTACTTCTGAGATGTCAGTTGTTGATTATCCTCTTTCATTTCTGATTTTACTTATTTGTGTCCTCTCTCTTTTTTTCTTGATCACTCTGGCTAAAGGTTTATCAATTTTGTTTATCTTTTCAAAGAAACAGCTGTTGGTTTCATTGATCTTTTCTATTAATTTTTTAAATCTCTATTTCATTTGTTTCTGCTCTGATTTTATTTTTTCCTTCCTTCTATTAACTTTGGGCTTTGTGTGTTTCTCCTTTTCTGGTTCCTTTAGTTATAAGGTTAGGTTGTTTATTGGAGACTTTTCTTGCTTGAGGTTATAAGTTTCTCTCTTAGAACTGCTTTTACTGTGTCCCAAAGATTTTGGACAATTGGGCTTTCTTTTTTATTTTCCTCCATGTATTTTTTTAATTGTCTCCACATAGTTTTTTTTATTTCCTCTTTGATCTCTTCATGGACCCATTGCCTATTAGGTAGCATGTCGGTTGGCCTCTATGAATTTGTGTTTTTCTCCTGTATTTTTTTCTTCTTGTGATTGATTTCTAATTTCATACTGTTGTAGTTGAAAAGGATGCATGATAATGATTTTAATATTCTTAAATTTATTGAGACTTGTTTTATAGCGTAACATGAGATCTATCCTGGAGAATGTCCCATGTGTGCTTGAAAAGAATGTGTATCCTGCTGTTTTGGGTTGGAATGTTCTGTACATATCTGTTAAGTCCATCTGGTCTAATGTGCTGTTCAAAGACACTGTTTCCTTATTGATTTTCTGCCTGGATAATTCATCCATTGATATCAGTGGGGTGTTAAAATCCCCTACTATTATTGTGTTACTGTCAATTCCTCCCTTTAAGTCTGTTAATATTTGCTTTATGTATTTAGGTGCTGCAATGTTGATGCATAGATATTTACAATTGTTATATTCTCTTGTTGCATTGACCCCATTTTCATTGTGTAATACTCTCCTTTCTCTCTTTTTACAGTCTTTGCTTTAAACTCTATTTTGGCTGATGTAAATGCTATTACTTTTTTTTTTTTTCCTTCCATTTGCATGGAATATCTTTTTCCATTCCATCCCTTTTGGTTCCAGTCTGTATGTGTCTTTAGATATGAGGTGAGTCTCTTGTGGCCAGCATATAAATGGGTCTTATTTTTTAATACATTCTGCCAAACTGTGTCTTTTTATTATTATTATTATTTTTGAATTTTTACTTTGTAAGTAGTCTCTACACTCAGTGTGGAGCCCAACACAGGCTTTGAACTCACGACCCTGAGATCAAGAGTCAGATGCTCAAATTACTGAGCCACCCAGATACCCCCAAACTGTGTCTTTTTATTGGAGCAGTTAGGCCATTTACATTTAAAACCATTATTGACAGGTATGTACTTACTGACATTTTATTCATTTCTTGTTTCTGTAATTCTTTTTTTTTTTTTTAACTTTTTATTTTTTATAAACATATATTTTTATCCCCAGGGGTACAGGTCTGTGAATCACCAGGTTTTGTTTCTGTAATTCTTTTCTGTTTCTTTCTTCTTCTCTTGTTTCCCTTCCTTGTGATTGATGACTTTCTATAATGTTATACTTGGCCTTCTTTCTCTTTATGTTTTGTGTGTCTCTTATAGGTTTTGGGTTTTTGGTTACCATGAGATTCATATATAGCATTCTAAGTATATAGCAGTCTATATGAAGCTGATGGTCACTTATTTATTTATTTGACAGAGGGAGAGTGAAAGAGGGAGAAGCAGGCCTCCTAACGAGCAGGGAGCCCGATGTGGGGCTCAATCACAGAACCCTGGGATCACGCCCCTAGCCGAGGGCAGACGCCCGGTGACTGAGCCACTCAGGCTTGCCAAGATTTCTCTTCTTTTAAACTATATTTAAAAAGCTAAACATGCACAGTAAAAATCTTCTTACTCCAACACATGAACAGAAGTTAGTCGAATAGAAAAAGGCTATGGAAAATAATTATCTTGAATATTTAATGACGAGTCAATAGGGACAATGAGAGCTGGCTCACAGGGTTAAGGCAGCACACACTTCTTATCTCCTGAGATGTGTATGAGTGAACCTCGGCCTGCTAGTCAGTTGCATCTTGAAGACTGTTTAGAGATAAAGTTTTGAAATAAGTGCCATGGTGGTATTTGTAGGTAGCTACAAAGCAGTGTTTGGAGCCTAATCTAATAGTGTTCTATCCCCCAATCCTAAATGTGGATATTTTTGTCTCCTAAATGCGTAGTCACATAGGCGACATATCGTTTGGGGGAAAGAAGATTGACAGCAGGCATAGAGGAGGTTATAGTAAGGTCCTGGAAATTCTGAAGGTCTGGAAGTTTATTTGGGTCTGGAAATGGATGACAGGATGTGTCTCTATAGTGCAGTGGCCTACATTAAGCCTGTGTTTACCAGAGCTTTTGTGTTTGGGGTTAAGAGGATCAAAACTTTAGTAGGCCTTCTGTTAAATTCACTTTTGTGAATCTATGACTAATTAACCTTATCTGAGATCTTCTGTTAGCAATTTCTCTAACAGGGACTATTAAGCCCACCTTAGGGCACCTGAGTGGCTCAGTGGGTTAAGCCTCTGCCGTCGGCTCAGGTCATGATCTCAGGGTCTTGGGATCGAGCCCCCCATCAGGCTCTCTGCTCAGTACGGAGTCTGCTTCCTCCCTCTCTCTGTCTGCCTCTCGGCCTACTTGTGTTCTCTATCTGTCAAATAAATACAATTTTTTTTTAAAAAGCCCACCTTATTCCCATTTTAATGACCATGCTTACTTTGTCACATAAACCTGGTGACTCAGGTTTCCAATTTCTCTAATAGTAAAAACACTTTAGGTTGCTAATGACAGAAACACAGCTTGAAAAGGCATGAGCAGAAAAAGGAATTGAAGCATTTCCTGTACTAATAAAACTAAGAAAAGCTGAAGATAAGTAGAAGCTGAGTCTTGACATTTCTAGGGACCTACCAAGTGATTCTGCTTGTCTCCAATTTTTTTTTTTTAGGATTTTTTATATTTACTTGTCAGAGACAGAGAGTGTGTGAGCACAAACAGGGAGAGTAGCAGGCAGAGGAGAAGCAGGATCCCCCCCTGAGCAGGGAGTCTGATGCAGGACTCGAGTCCAGGACCCTGGGATTGTGACCTAAGCTGAAGGCAGACACCTAACCGACTGAGCCACCCAGGCATCCCTGCTTGTCTCCTATTCTTAACTTCATTGTCTTCTATGACAGACACCTGATGGGGAACATGTCTACAAATGGCTTTAGATTCACATCGCAAAGTCTTGAGAATATAGTAGTTGTTCTTACCCCCAGCACAAATTGGAAAAATCCCAGGAAAGAACTCTGAATGGTCCAGCTTGAATCATTGAAATCAGGAGGTCTTGAGAACAAAGCTACTTGGTTTTAGACCCCAGAACATTCATTCACTTATCACATAGTTGTGTCACATAGGACAAGATACTTAATCCCTCTATACCTCTCTCATAGGGGTATTGTGAAGATTAAATCAGTTAATTTGTTAAAACACCTAGAACAGTACTCAATGCATATTATCATTCAAGCATGAGTCCTGTGCCCACTCCCGCTGGCCAAGGGGTAGGTCTGTGGCCAGAGTGAATGGATAGAAGAGATGTGGCTGAGGAGGCAGTCTCTACACAGGGACTCATCTTCTTATTCTTTTCATCATCCATTTCTGAAAAAGTGTCTGCAGAGCTGCATAAAGCAGAGCTTTAGTTTCTACCTAAAAGGAGAGGGGGAGAAGAGATGAAGCCACAACTCCCCGAACAGGGAAAAAAGGAAGGAAGGAAGAAAGAAAGAAAAAAGAAATGTTCCTATACTTTATATAATCTTGGAAGCAGGAAGTGGTGGTAGAAAATAGCTAGGTCTGCCACTAAGGGCCAGGCTTTGCCACAGTGTGCCTAAAACAAGAAGGCGTATGAGACTGAAAGCTTAGCATACGGATGAGCAAGTTAGAGAAGAACCTGATGTGTCCAGCAAAGGTAAATGCTCCTGTTACATAAAGAACATAGAAAAGAAAATGAGGGAAAGCAGGCTGGAAGCAAGTATTGGGTGTAGGACTGCAGGTGTATACAGTAACATCACTTACTGGTAGGCACCGCACAGTGCCTATCCTAGACTCTAACCAATCAGATTAGCAACTCCTCTGCCACTGGAGAGAATTTAGTAAGGGAGAGATAGACTGAAAGCCAAAGACATTTTGTTGTCAAATGTTTAAAATGCACATACATTCAAGTCTACCTTGTGTCTGATCATCTCCATGAATCCCTCTTCCACATTTGGAATTTTCTTTCCTTTCCTTTCAATAATTATTTCCTTCCCTTCCAATAATTCTTAAATTTTTAAAATTTAAGAATCATTATCATCCAAAGTCCACAGTTATGATTCACATTGGTGTTACCCATTCTATAGATTTGGAAAAATTTATCATAATATGTATTCATCATAATAGTATCTTACAGAGTAGTATTGCGGCCCTAAAAAGGTTTCTTCTAACTATGAATATGGAATATCTGTTTATTTAGTTCTTCCTTGATATGTTTTATCAGAATTTTGTAGTTTTCTTTGTATACATCTCATATGTATTGTGTTAGATTTTTACCTAAGTGTTTCATTTTGGGGATCCTAATGTAAATGAGATTGTGTTTTTAATTTCAAATTTTACTTATCCCACTTACTGATATATAAGAACATGAAAGACTTTTGTATCTCAAGCTTGCATCCTTCAACCAATGATTGCTTATTAGTTCCAGGGAAAGTTTTTTTTTGTTTTTGTTTTGGGGGGGCTGGTTTCTAATTCTTTGGATTTTTCTACATAGACAATTATATTATCTGTGGACAAATACAGTTATATTTCTTCCTTCTCAATCAGTGTATTTTTTGTTTCTTTTCATCTCTTATTAGCTAGGATTTCCAGCACAGCGTTGAAAAGGAGTTGTGAGGAAGGATATCCTTGCCTTGTTCCTGATCTTAATGGGAAAGCTTCAAATTTCTCACCACAACTGTAATATTAGCTATAGGCTTTTTTCAGATGTTCTTGATCAAGCTGAGTAAATTCCTCTCTATTCTTAATTTACTGAAAAATTTTTTTATCATGAATAGATGTTAGATTTTATCAAATGCTTCTTCTGCATCTATTGATATGATCATATGTTTTTTCTTCATTAGCCCATTGATATGGTGGGTTACATTCATTGATATTTTCAATGTTAAACCAGCTTTGTATAGGTGGTATAAATCCCACCACTTGATTATGAAATACAATCCTTTTTATAAATTGCTGGATTTAGAATTCACCTATGAACCCATCAGGAACTCTAGTTATTTTTTAGATATTTATTCAATTAGTAAATATTTCTTAAGAGCCTCTATGAAGCAAGCTAGTATTTTAACTTCCCTGGAATTTTTTTTGTAATATCAAGTGTGAATCACGGGTGATTGAGTTAATTTTCCACACTGTACCATGGTTGATTATTCTAACAAAATGTATCTAAGTATTCTCTCCTAAATATTATATTGTTTCAAGTTTGAAATATATTCTTTGCTTCATTCATTTATTTTTTCATTCTTTGCTTATATCTTTCTCACTTTCTAAAATAATTAGAGGTAGTTTTACAAGATATGAACACTGAGGATCATGAAAATAATTTTAAATTATGCACAATTCTTTTAAGAATTTCCATTTGTCTCTGGAATCTGTTCCATTCCATTAAAAATGTTGTGTTTTTAAAATAAATCCACATATTTTGATTTATTGTCATATTGTAACAGAAGACTGTCAAGTATAGTGGGAAAAAAATTGGGCTCTGGAGTCAAAATGCTTGAGTGGGAGTCCCAGTATCCCCTTACTAGTCCTTTAATTGAGAGTTGTCCAACCTTCAAACCTTTCAGTTGTGAGATGAAGCCTTTCAATTTTTTTCTGGAGCAAGGCCACCTATAACTAAATCCAAAAAGTAAATAAAAAATCTCTAGAGTACAGATAACACTAATCCTTTTCTAATAATTATCTAATAGTGCTATTGTGAAGAATAAATGAGAAAACGTATGTGAAAGTACTTTATGAATAGTAAAGAAACAAAAATGATATTACGATCATACTGATAAGGTAGGTTTGTTTGTTTGTTTTTTTAGATGACCATATTTTTTTAAAGTTTTTTTACAATTTATTTTTAGTAATCTGTACCCCCAACCTGGGATTCAAACTCACAACTCTGAGATCAAGAGTCACATGCTCTTCTGACTATGCCAACTAGATATCCCAATAAGGTGGTTTTTAATCTAATAAGAATTTATATCATTTATATAAATATATATTTCTGACTTTTCATTTTTTCCAGTGGAATTTTCACACTCAATTTGTCTTTTTCTTTTTTAATTTGTCTTGTTACATAAAGTATCTCATGGGAAGTTGAAGTGATCTTCCATTAAATATATATTACCTTAGAAAGAATTCTTTCCCAAATTTTTTCTACTTTCCCAAGGTCCCCAATAAGGACCATAGCTTATATGCCTATTTATTATTTCTTCATTTATTACTCCCAGAATGTTTTCATAATTCCTTTTAAGTAAATTCACCTCAGCCAAAGCAATATTTAATTATTATTTGAAAGATAATAATTTTTCATCTTATTTTCTAAATCGGTCAGTAACATATAGTAATGTGATTTATTTGTGAGTGAATATAAGCTTTGACAAGCTCCTCAAGGAAACAGAGCCTTAGATAAGGATGAAGTGCTGGAGTTTGGGGAGGCACCCGCCCAGAAAATAAAGAAATAAAGGATAAATGAAGTAAGGAAAGAAGCAGTGATATACAGTGAACTTCACAATGGGCTGCAAAGGGTGTTGCTAAGTACTGAGGATCTTTCCAGAAGGGCAAGTAGGAACTATATCGATAGATCACAGGGGCAGAAAAGGAGAAAGTTACTCGCACAGATTTCTGTGATCTCCCATTCCCTATTGGTCAAGGTTTATCCCAAGGAACCTTGGATAATAAGGTAACAAGGAAAATAACTCTCCTCCACTTCTGAGTTGCATCATCCAGCCCTGGGGGGAGAACTTATCTGTACATTAATATTCACACTACCAAGCGGTAGTACATCCACGTCTGGAAGTGGAAACTAAAAGCAGTAATGCAATTGTGTGGAGTGTGGCACAAGCACATCGGGGCTATGACTTGATTCTAGGAAACTTAGGGAGTTGAGCAAAGGTGGAACAGGCAGGAAGCAGGGGAATCGTCATCAGAAAAAGGCCATCCTGGACATTGGAAAAGATGGATTAGATTTGATCTGATACAGATGTGTAGTTTATACTCTAAATATATGATGAGATTATTTGTGAATTATTTGTAATTTACTATCATTTTGTTTTATTTTTTTATTTCTTTTTTTAAGATTTTATTTATTTATTTGACAGAGATCACAAGTAGGCAGAGAGGCAGACAGAGAGAGAGGAGGAAGCAGGCCCCCTGCTGAGCAGAGAGCCCGTTGCAGGGCTTAATCCCAGGACCCTGGGATCATGACCTGAGCCGAAGGCAGAGGCTTAACCCACTGAGCCACCCAGGCGCCCCTATCATTTTGTTTTAATTCCATAGATAAAAAATGTCATGTGTGGATATGTTTATTTCCCTTTTCCTGTGTTTACATTTCTTTTCTTTTTTTCTTAAACAATTACTATCAGTGTCTCATGGTATGTTCAGTAGGACTAGAAATAGAATTTGTTCTTGAAGTCATGGCTGAGGAAATAACTCTGTCAGTTCTACAATAAATATAAATGTTCATCTTAGTTTTAAATATGTATCACACAAAGGGGGTATAATAAGAAGCTCAATGGCACAAGCCCTCTAAAACAGTTTTCTTTTTTCTTGGTACACAACTGAACTACATTTCCCAGTTCTCTTGCATGTGGCTTGGGCCATGTGACTCACTCCAGCCAATGGAATGTGAGCAGGGCTAGTGTGATTCTCTTGTTCTCTTCCTTGGCTTGCCAGTTGGCTCACTACAAAAGATCCAGTGGAGGAAGCTGAGGGCCTATGGAAGGTGGACCACTGGCCAGAAGTATCCCTTGAATAACTAAGTGGAACAGGGCCCTGCCCATCCCCCTTCCCACCACACTACACACATACTATGCCAAGTGTGATGACAACAAGAAGTAAACCTTTGTCAAGCTGCTGCAGTTGGGAGTTGTCACAGTGATGACACAGCCTCTTTAATAAACTTTCCAAACCCAGTTTTTAAAAAGTTTTCATCAAGAATAAAGGGTAAAGTTTGCTGGCTGACTTCTCAATATACATTAAGTTCTTACCTGATTCTAATGGTATTTTCAGTTAACATTCCCTTGGCACATGTTTTCTTTTGGCATTTTAAACTTGGTTTCATTATAGGGTTGTATTAGATAATGTCTAAGATAAACTGTTTTCTTTTCCTAACATTTTAGCTGGGAGTTTTTGTTATTTTGGGTGGTTTATTTGCTTGTTTGTTTGTTTTTAATCTGTGTTCCTGAGTAGTGTTGCATATTGGGGGAAGCAGGGGTTTGGAGCCAAAGAGATCTTATGCTGAATCTCCTATCAGTCAGTGTACCAATTAATTTATCATTTAATTCATCTAAGTCTCAATTTTCTCTTCTGAAATAATAATTTCCACCTTAGGAGATTTTTATGAGTATTAAAATATTGTATATAAAATACTTGATATATAGCAGAACCTTAATAAATGGTAGTTATTATTATTACTTATTTTAATTGATCATAATTCATCCTCTCTCCCCCTGCTTTTTCCTCTCCCTACCCCTCATATGTGCCCTTTTTGATTTGGGTATATGTGTATATAGAGGAGTTAAGCACTATGTTTAATACCAGTATTTCTTCAATCAATTCATATTCTGTTCCCTCTCATGTGAATAAAACTGTTTAGAGCAGGTGTTCAAAATCTGAAATCTATTTCTTGCTCAGTTGTAGCTCATTGACTTATAAACAGCCTGAAATTATGTGTGATTTTATAAACCTCCTGAAATTAAATATGAAATTTTAAAAAAAGATTTTATTTGTTTATTTGACAGAGAGAGAGAGAGTGCACAAAGGGGGGAGCATCAGGGAGAGGGAGAAGCAGGCTCCCCACTGAGCAGGGAAAAAATCCGGGACTCAATTCCAGGACGCTGGATCATGACCTGATCCAAAGGCAGACACATAATTGCATGAGCCTCCCAGGTGTCCCAGAAGTATTTTATGGAAATAAATGTGAATTTATTATGGAATATGGAATGTGGAAATAATGGAATATGGAAATAATGTGAAGTATTTTATGGAAATGTATTTCCTTGGGGGGAAGTATACATAACTTTAATCAGATTCACAGAAGGATCCCAATCTGCCAAATATGAAGAATTTTTGTCTTAGATCCAATCACCAGTCACTTGTCTACCCCACCATTCCTCCAGCACCCATCATCAGAACATAAACCACCTACCACAGAAACACAATCAGATTTTGGTAGCATTTATATACAGATCACCTCGTCCACTTTGACATTCTGTCTTTCCTTAACCTCTTGACACTCTCTCTTGCCTTCTTTGCCTTTGTCCTCCATCTGCTTCCTTGACCATTCTTCTACCTCTACATTTGGACTTGCTTTTTCTGGATAGCCTCTGAAAGTGGATAACATTAGAAGCTTTCTAGGCCAGCTCCCTCTTCTCTTGGCCACCTCTCCCCATAGCAGACTCATCTGCGTTAAAGCGGCTACCCTACCTTGTGGCAGTGAACTTCCAAACCTGCCCTCCAGACATGCTCTCTCTCCCCAGCCCTATTCCTCCTCTGCCAGTTGCCGGGTAAGCATTTTCATATGGCTCTTAGGCTGACACTTGAATGAGCGTCAAACCAGACTCCTCATTAATCTCCAACCCAATTCTTTCTCTTGATCTTCTTTAACTCTGTTAACATTTCTGTTAGCATCACCTTTTCCCCTGACACTCTGGATTGTAACTCTGGAGGCACCTCTTTCTCTTCACTCTTTTTCCTCTGTCCTATCAGTTAATTGCCAGATCCTACACATCTTAACTCCACAATGTCTCTTGAGTTCATTCCTTCTTTTCCAAGAGGAGTCATGTTTATTTTCAGCTTTACCATTTGAATAACAGCATCCCCCTATAGTTCCGACAACTATTTTCTCCTCACTTCGACCATTATGAGTTCCTGTGTTGGCATCACCCTAACTTTTCCTTCACCAACCTACCCATTGTCAGAGCAATCTTCCTAAAGCATACCTGTTTTGCTTATTTTCCTACTGAAAACCCATCTGTGGCAGTCTACTATCTTTCCGAACTCCATGGAAACACCTCACCTTGTCAGTCACATTAGACTCTATCATCTGGCTACCATATACATTTTCAGCTTGGGCTTTACGCTATGACAAGCTTGGATTCAATTTCTGGCTTTGACATGGAAACTTAGGAAAATTGTTTAATCTCTTCAAGTCTTCTTTTTAAAAAATTTATAAAAATGGGGATAAGAATATTCATCTGAGGCTGATTATAGATAACAACAATCTTTTACAGTTCCTTATTTTCCTACCCCTTGAACTTGGTCTGGCCCTGTGACTTGTTTTGGCCAATTGAATATGTGTACAGACCTTGTGCAATTGATGAGCTCTGCCTTCCGCAGGCCTTGGGGATTCCATTGTTCATATTTGCCGACCTAGGATTACCCTGTGAATGAACTCGAGCAAGCCTTCTGGACTGGCCATGAGGAGGAGAACCACAGCTCCCAACTTGATCTCCAACTAAATGCCAATCCCTAGACACACATCTGAGGCCATCTTAGACCATCAAGCTCCAGCTAATCCACGAGCTAACCACGAACTGTGTGAGTGAGTCCAGGTGAGACTAGCCAGGGAACCCTCCCAGCAGAGCAGAGCCCAAACTGCTAACCCACAGAATTGTGAGCTAATTGAAGCCATTTTGTTTTGGGAATGCTATGTAAGTAGTAAAAGTTAACTAATAGATCATCTCACAGTACATGAAATGGTGTCTGACATGCTGAAAGACTGTTATTACTGTATTACTAGCCCATTCCACATATTCTATGAGACAGTCTAACTTGGCTATTCACCATTCCCCAAATCCATCCTGTTCTTTCTTGGCTCTGCACTTTGCTTATGAATTTTAATCATTGGGGAATGTACTCCCCCCTCTCTCATTTACCTAATTTTGCTTATGATTCAAGCCTCATCTCAAATGCCTCCCTCTTCATGAAAACTTTCTTAAAGTTTAACTAGATATCAGGTAGTGGAAAGAATGGGACTTAGAAGCCAAACAGGCCTGGATTCAAATTCTGGTTTGATTGTCTTTTTAAAATTTGTTTGTTTGTTTATAAATAAGAGAGAACACATGGAGGGGGAGCAGCCAGCAGAGGGAGAAGCAGGCTCCGCCAAGCAAGGAGCCTGGTAGGGGACTCCATCCCAGCCTTTTGGGATAGTGACCTGAGCCCAAGGCAGATGCTTAACCTACTGAGCCACCCAGGTGTCTCCTGGATTTGAATTCTGAGTCTACACTACCATGTAATCAAGTATGTCATCTTGGTTATTTTATTTTTAACTTTTCTGAACCCTATCTTCTACCTTTATAAAATGAGTATATTATAAATGACAGAGTAAAGCATCTAGCATTATTGTTCTAACCTGTTATATCCATTCAACAAATGTGAGCTCCTTTCTCCCCTCCTTCCTCCAAACCCCCACAGCTCTGTCTACCATGCCTCATAGTACATAGCATGTTCTGCATTTGGTTATAAGTTTGAGTACTTGTTTTATACCCTATTTACAGAAAAAAAGGGTTTTATTTATCTTGCAGTCCCATATGGTACCTTATATGGTAATTTGCACATGGTAAACACTCAATAAATATTTATTGCATTGAAAAATTTTAATTGCCAAATTATACAAGCAATGTTAGAGGATGAAGAGCTCATTTTTGCTGGGTGGTCAGGGCAGGATTTGCAGGAAACTTGGAATCAAACAAGCTTTTTAAAATAGAAAGGATTTGGAGAGATGGAGAAGAGGGGAGCGGGAATCCCAGGAAAATGAGAGTAGAAACAGTTGGAACACACATGACTGTTCAGTAAATAGGTAAATCGAATGGTCTGGTTGCCACAGAGGATGGATGGCAAGACTGAAGTATTTTTCATGTCATTATAAAAAGTGAGGTAAAGAGCTTGAGATTCTGTCTACCCATGGGACTGACCCTAGGATGCATGGGGTAACAGAAAAACAAGGGATTGCTAATGAGTAAAGTAGGCCTATCATATTCAAAGCTGCATGTCATTTACCAGCTCTGGCTGTCTTTCAAGGTTTTTTCCCTTTCCAATTATTTTTCTTTTTAACTTTCTCAAACTGGTGATCAGATATATCTGATAGAAATGAGTCTTAAGTCATCTGTCCACATTTCAAGAGTAAAAGTAGACTTACCCTTCAGAGTGCACAGCCCTTAAACTCACACCGCACCCAGGTAAGTCCTGGCCTCAAACAAGAGCTGGCAACACACACAGAAGCCATCGAATATATAAATACCTTACGGGCATCTGGTTTAGGAAAAGCCAGGAGTGAAGCAGGGAAGGAAGAAGAGATTAGTGAAGAGAGCCAGCATGTGATAAGTTGTAGAAGTAGGAGCTTAAGATCCAAGAAACACTGTCAGGGATATATGAGGTGAACTCAAGGGACTAAAGAAGACTGGAGAACAGGAAAGAGGGATGGGCATGGAGAAGCATAAAGGTGAATCACATGCTGCCATATGGCCTACAGGTACATTTATACAAGGAAGGTAGCAAGTATCTACAACCCACAGATGCTAAAAGCAGGGTCTGGTTAATCCTATCGGGGCCAGAAAACTTAGCTCTATTCCCATCTAACTTTTGCTATTTTTTCTAAAAATTTCTTTCTCCAGAAAATTAGAATTTGTCCAGCCCAATCCAGTTCTCCATTGGAACTGATTTGAGCATTCTGATCATCTTAAGAACTGAAAAATTAGAAGATGCCTGATTGGGGTACCTGGGAGTTCAGTCAGTTAAGTGTCCAATGTCCGACTCTTGATTTTGACTCAAGTCATGATCTCAGGGTCATGAAAAGAGCCCTGTATTGGGCTACTTGCTCAGCATGGAGTCTGCTTGAGATTCTTTCTCTTTCTCTCTCTCTCTCCCTCTCCTTCTGCCTCTCCCCATGCTTACACACCCTCTCTCTAAATAAAATCCTCAAAAAAAAAAAAAAAACAACAAGAAAAATAAGATACTTGATTAAATTGTTGATGAATGCAAGAAATTTTTCTCAGCACTTTTTTAAAATTATTATTTCTATATTGTAAGTCAGTTTTGCCATTAGGAAGATTTTTTTCCCCTAGATTTCTGAAAAGCTTGCTGTGTATCCTAGTTCCCTCAGTAGCAGATTGTGTTGAACACACCTTTGATGTTGCATCTCCAATCCCAAGGCACTCCTAGGAAATACAGAAATCTATTTTTAAAACAACATTTGTTGACAACTGTGCATGCCAATCAGAAATAAATGAATCTGGGAGGAAATGTGCTAAGGCAGAAGGTGAACAATACGAGGGAGACCATACAGGCAGAGAGTCTGCTTATGAGGACATTTGCTTCCTTCTTGGCTGGATGAGACTGAAATAGGTCTTTTGTGGACACCAGAATAATGATAATTTCTTAGAAAAACATTGTGTTCTGGACAAGAAGGACAAGAAGATAAATATAAATAAACACTGGCTGAAAAACACCTTAAAATTTCACAAATAAAAATTAATGGGGGAAAAAAAAGAGGCTGGATTCTAAAACCCAGAAACTAGAATCACTGAAATAGCTAGAGGAGAGAGGCTCTCTTTGGAATACTAAGTAGACCTGCCTCCTACAGTATGTCATTAACCACATCTCTAGGGACGAGAGGTTGTATTTCCAGACTCATCTGCTGCTTTCTGCCCCTCAGCCCGAACTGTGGCTAGTTAGCCCCTGGACCGCTGGGGCCTGCCCTACGCAAATCAAGTTGTCCTGTGCTGATCGGTCCCTGCACATCTTTGTCAGCATTCAAGACTGGAGTTCAGTGCCACAACTCTGATTTTGCCAGCCAGAATGATCTCTGCCATTTGGAAATCTCTTTGGATTCAGGTGGGGATTATTAGGCGTCTCTGGGGGGTCTGTTCACTCACAGATACAATGATTAGCTATCAAAACCTAACACAAAGACTATAGCAGTATGATTCCATTTATGTGAAGTTCAAAAGCAGACAAAACTAATTCATGGTGAAAGAGGTTAGAATTGCTGCTGCTGAGGAGGAGTAGAAACTAGGAAAGAGTATGAGGTGTTAGAAATGTTCTGGATCGGGGCACCTGGGTGGCTCAGTGGGTTAAGTCTCTGCCTTCGGCTCAGGTCATGATCTCGCAGTCCTGGGATTGATACCCACATCGGGCTCTCTGCTCAGCGGGGAGCCTGCTTCTCCCTCTCTCTCTGCCTGACTCTCTGCCTACTTGTGATCTCGGTCTACTAAATTAAAAAAGAAAAAAAAAAAAGAAAGAAAGAAATGTTCTGGATCTTGACATGGATGGTGGCTACACGAGTTAGTGTTTATAAAAATTTGTTGAGTTACACACGTAAGATCTGGGCACTTTCGGGGGCGCCTGGGTGGTTCAGTCTGTTAAGCTTCTACTTTCAGCTCAGATCATGATCCAGGGTCCTGGGATCAAGCCGCCGGTCAAGGTCCCTACTCAGTGTGGAGTCTGCTTCTTCTACCTCTGCTTGTGCTCTCGCTCTCTCCCCCTCAAATAAATAAATGAAATCTTTATAAAAGTATTTGGGCACTTTATATGGAGTTTCCTCAAAAAATTAAAAATAGAACTAACATTATCCAGCAATTCCACTGAAGGAAACAAGAACATTGTGTTGAAGAGATCTCTGCACCCCTATGTTCATAGCAGCATTATTTACAATATCCAAGACATGGAAACCACCTAAATATTTATCAATGGATGAAATGGATAAAGAGGGGTGCCTGGGTGGCTCAGTGGGTTAAGCCGCTGCCTTCGGCTCAGGTCATGATCTCAGGGTCCTGGGATCGAGTCCCGCATCAGGCTCTCTGCTCAGCGGGGAGCCTGCTTCCCTCTCTCTCTCTCTGCCTGCCTCTCCGTCTACTTGTGATTTCTCTCTGTCAAATAAATACATAAAATCTTTAAAAAAAAAAAGAAATGGATAAAGAAATTAAACTATACATATGTACAATAGAATATTATTCAGCCACTGAAAAGGAGAAAACCTGCCATTTATGACAAGGGTGAGCTTTGAAGACATCATGCTAAGTGAAATAAGTCAAAGAAAAGCAGATGCTGTATGATCTCACTTTTATGGGATTTGAATTAAACAAACAGACAGACAGACAAACTCATAAAAAAGAGGTCAGATCAATAGTCGCCTGAGGTGACTTGGAGGAAGGTGGACAAAACTTACAAAATTCCAATTATACAATAAATAAGTACTAGGGATGTAATGTTACCACTGCTGTACGGTAAACAGGAAAGTTAAGAGAGTAAATCCTAAGGGTTCTCAGCACAAGGAAAGAAAATTTTTATTTTTCTGTATCCAAAATGAGATGATGCATATTAACTATACTTATTACGGTGATCATTTCACAATACATGTAAGTCAAGTCATTATGCTGTACACTTTAAACTTGCACAATGCTGTATGTCAATTATAAATAAGATTTGGACACTTCAAGTATGTTGCACATCAAATTCTTTAAAAAATGTAAGGAAATGTGATATTGACAGTCCAACAAAATCTTTAAGAACATAGCTTTGGAGGCAGACAAACTTTGGTTCAAATAATTCCACTATGTACTAGCGAAGAGTACTTACACTCATTTGTTCTTCTATGTCTCAGTTTCCTTATGTGTAAAAGGAGATAATGGGAATGCTTAACGGGTAATTATAAGGATTAAATGAGCTAGTTGAGCCAAATTCTTAGTATATTGTTGGGCAAAGAGTAAATTATTCTAGAAATGGTATTTATGAGCAGTGCTATTGCTACTACAATAGGAATCATTTGTCAGTGAATTATTATTAATAACAGCATGATTCGTAATTATTAATGAAGTATTAATTATATTAATGAATTATTTCTATTAGTATATAAATAGAAAGAGTTTGAGAAAGAGAATAATACCTTGGGTTGTATATAGATGGCAAATGCATAGAATAATCTTCCCTCAGGCAGTGGAGATGTTAAGCATTACCCTTTGATCATAACATTCTCTCTCTCTCTTTTTTTTTTTAAGATTTTATTTATTTATTTGACGGTGAGAGAAAGACAGTGAGAGAGGGAACACAAGCATGGGGAGTGGGAGAGGGAGAAGCAGGCTTCCTGCTGAGCAGGGAGCCCGATGTGGGGCTCGATCCCAGGACCCTGGGATCATGACCTGAGACGAAGGCAGACACTTGAGGACTGAGCCACCCAGGCGTCCTGATCATAACATTCTTTTCTATTGAATTTACTGACATCAGACTTCCTCTCAAACACGCTCCAACTGTTATCAATCAGCTGGAAATGGTAATGGAGATGAACCCCTCAGCCAATCCTGGTTCTAATCACCTAAAAGACAAGAACAAGGTAGGATGCAGTTGAATACTTAATAAACTTTCTTTGATGATGCATCCTCTCTAGGCCATGTGACTAACAGTCCTTGTTCTTGTTAAAGGAAAAAGTATAAAGCAACCAGGATTTACTGCTTATTAAACAGCATTAGGTTTTCATTAAAAATAAGCTGTCAGGTAGATAGTAACACCAGAATTACCGATAACCAGAGCCTTGAACATAGGGCAAAGAGCTGGTGTGGTTGAGGAAAGTTGAAGCTACTTGCCATGACAAAGGAACAAATAAGGGGCAGAGCCTGGAAGCCCATGGGCAAAGCAAGACTACAGGTCTAGAGCAGCTAGAGCAGCTAGACCTTGCCAGGGCAAGGTCATGGATCAATTTTAGGTTGAGTCAGAACCTGTGGTTAAGCCAAAATCAGGGCCCATAAAAGAAGTAGTAGTTAAGATAGTCATTTAACAAAAAACTAGGAAGACAGGAAGGCAACTGAAAAATACACATTTGGGAGGGCTAGCTGAGGTGGACGTATCAAGTTTGTGAATTCTTTTGAACATTCAAGCAGAAATGCCAAGTAGACTTGCTTATTCAAGACTGAAGAGGATAGAACTGGAGAAATGAATGTGGGACTTGTCAGCACGGTATCAAAAGACAAAACCCTAAATAAGCTCCTCGACAGAGTAAAAATAGAGAGAAGCCAAGGACTGACATGTGGGACCTTTCAACCCTTCTTTTCAAAAAGTAAAGGATACTGATAGAAGAAGCCACTAAATTAGGAAGATAGAGATGACCCAAAACAAAGTGAAGAAAATGCTTTCAGAAAGTGTTGTGAGTAGTGTGGAGAGGTCAGTAAGATAAGGACAGAGCACTCACCACTGGATTTTGTAAGGTGGACACCACTGACCACCTTGACAAGAACATTATCAGTGGAGTAGTAGCTACTAAGGCTTGATGAGAATAGTTATAGATTTGGAGTTGTTAAAATTAGAAGAGATGAAATGTTAGAAGAGTTCCATGAACAGTGAAGTGGCTTCTGTATGATAATTGTGTTACAACTGATCATTACGGTAAAAAGTACTTAACCTTGATACTTCAGGCTGGTTGGTGTGGATAAGTAAGTGGTTGGCAGATGGTGATGGTCCACTGATGACAGGCAGATCATGACAGAGCCTCATCTTAAAGATACTTTAAGGTTGCAAAAAACAAATTGTGTTTTCCCCTTCTGGTCCAAGTCTCTGTACCTTGTTAGGAAGGTGGCTGGGAGTGGCTGACAAGTGCAGTAAACTTGAATGAGTAAAGTAGATCTTTGAAATGAAATTGGTGTATAAGAAAGTACAAAATTTGTTCATTTGTAGGTTCAAGTTTGGACTTAAGCAATAATTCATTATTGCTGGGCATTAAAATTTGATTAATTAAAAAGCTATGGAAACTTTCATTAGCTGTGGATAGTAAATGTGGTAATACATCTAACAATTACTTGGGAAAAGTGAATTACAGATTCCTATTTATCCACTCAAGTTAATTACTAAAATATTATTGCATGTCTACGATGGGTAAGGTCCCCTGAACCGATCCCCACTAATAAATATCGCCAATTCAAATATTGCACAGCACAAAAGTCAGACTATGTGAGAAAACTAACTTTTCGATTGTCTCTGATGAATTTCAAATTCCTCAGTAGCCTCCATCCGTTGGGTAAAAGGAAAAATATGCTTAAAAGCATCAGTCACCCATATCTCTTTCAGTTAAATTTGGTTTAAACTTGCTCTGTTGAGGGTAACTGCTCACCTTTCTGGGATGTCCCACAGTCCCTTTTTCTCAAGCTTAGTCTTAGTTGGAAGACTTGCTTGTTTCCCTGGTGATGGGGGGGCTCCTGGACCTAGCCTATCGTGGGGGTCTCTGTCATCCTTGGAGACAGTGTGGTTGCTCTACTATCATCCCCATCCTCCAACTGTCACCCCCTACTACCCATTTGCTGCTAAAGAATCATCTACGCTGTCTTCAGCTGCGGTTGTCCTCACATGTTCCTGTCTCTGGTGCTGGTGACATCTTGCTGCCCTCTCTATCAGGCAGTCCATTTTCACCTTCTTGGGACTTTCCTCCCCAAGCTAGGCATTAGCAATTCTACCCAGGCAGAACCACAGGTTTTCTGATTCCTAGAGGCAGGTCCATCCTCCAACCTCTTTTGGAGAGCTGGTAGACATGGCTCATGCCCCTACTGTCTTCCACAGCCTTCTCTGTATCTATAGCAAACCTAAGAATACTCTTCTTTGCAGCCTGGGCTTCTTAGGAAGCTAGGGGAGATCTGTCTTCTTGCACCTGGCTATTCCTATATGCTCTCCCCAACACGCAGCTTGCTGGTGTCTGGCCAGTGCAGGGCTACTTGGGTCCAACCTATCTGTTTATTCTCTAGTTGCTTCTCCAACCTCCCCCACTGGGGTTTTAGGCCAGAGATGACAGCCAGACACACACGTTTCCCCTCCCCTCCTTATTCTTCTCTCCTCTCCTCCAAGGCCCTACTCCTTGGTGTCAAAAGGACTATTTCTCTTTTCCTTCTCTCTAAAAGGGCCTTCACATACATCATTTTCTCCTCCTCCCCAAAGTGATTTATATGCTCCCTTTTCCAGAGACCAAAATGGCAAAAGGAAACTGAGAAACCAAGAGGGAAAACCCGTTGGTTTCTCCTAAGACACTGAGTTTATTAGAGGTTGCTTGTCCTCGGGGAACTCAGAAGCTAATAGAAGAGATAAGACAGTATGTAAAAAATAATGTAATGCCAAAGCTACCCTAGTGTTGCTGATGTCATAGTCTCTCCAGGAGGCTGGCTCAGCTGATGGGAGGGCAGCATGGGAAGCCCCCCACCTCCCAAACACTGCCATAATGGAGCCCTAATAAGCATCAGGTGGGAATTCAGTAGGCAGGCAAAAGTCTCTTCGAGAATTCTGGACAACATTGTATTAAGTTAATTTCTTATTTTTTCCCCCCTCCTGGAGACATACTGCCCTAAGCAAAAAAGAATTTTGGACAGACTGTCATTTTGTAAACTGATAAATGTGAATTAACTCTAGCCCAGTCAAAAAAATACCCTTTATTACTCGCATCGTACTTTTGGCTGAAACATAACAAGTATAGGGCATGTTCTTTAATAGTATTTCAGAAAGGAACTCGAGCCTTCAAGATCCATTTAAGCTTTTCCCCATGAAGGAATGTCCTTGTACAAAGCTGCGTGTCTGTGGTTTGTATTTTAATCATTTTTCCTTGGGTGCTTGTTACAGTTACAGATATAATCCAGGCAGTTAGATGTCCTTATTTTAATAATAATTCTTCTGTTTGTCTTTATTCTTTTGTACAGTGTTAGGTTAATATAATGGCAAAAAGGAGAAGAAAAAAGGTATATATGTCTATATTACATATGTAGTACAAATATTAGGTGTACATGTGTCTGTGTATATTTATATGCAAACATGTACTATATAATATCTATACAAAATAATAGGTGTGTAGTGTATTTATGTAGAGCATATATAAATATAAATTACACACATATGTACATATATACATTTAGGCAAATATAAAATATCTAGGTCCATATGGAAGTGTAAACTACGTACACACATTTGATGCAGATGAAATGATTCTGCTTATGTTGGTTCCTTCAGCCCGAAATGCTCCTTCAATCCCTTTCACCTCTCAGACTCCTACTTATTCTTCAAGAACCAGCTCAAGAGCTATACTACCACTATGCGGCTATTGTGCCGGATTTCACTAAAAAATTTCTTATATGTCTGCTTCCATTATTTTATATACCTGTCTCTCCGCCTAGACAATGAGCTCTTTAAGTCAGGAACTGAGCCTCACTCAGAATCTCATTCATGTTTGCTGTGCCCCAGACCCTAGCCCTTAGGCACATACTAAGCACTCAATAAACATTTTATGAGTGAGTAAATGCAGCCCTTGAACAGTAATTAAGACTTTGATGTAAAGGTGACAGAGAGCACTTTCCTAACATGGGGTGGGAAGCGACTTTGAGGAAGGCTGGAACCTTTCTCCAAGAGAGAGAGGGTGGCTCAGTGGGGTAAGCCTCTGCCTTCGGGTCAGATCATGATTCCAAGGTCCTGGGATCAAACCCCGCATCAGGATCAGGTGGGGAGCCTGCTTCCCACCTTCTCTCTGCCTGCCTCTTTGCCTACTTGTGACCTCTGTCTGCAAATAAGTAAATAAAATCTTAAAGAGAGAGAGAAAAGCTTAAAGGACATTGGCCTACTTTGGGGAGGTGCTTGGAGAATGGAGACCGCCTGCTTGGGTTCCATGGAATGATGTCATCCAAATCGCTTTGTGTCTAGATCTTTGAAAAGTAACATGCTATGATGTGGTTACTTTTTGAAAGTCAGTAAAATCCAGAAGAATATCAAGCTGGTCGAGTGTTGGCTAAGTGGGTGGTGGCTTTGGACTTGGACACCCCTCCACTTTACCATGTGATCTTGGCAGGTCATATAATGTCTCTGGGCCTTAATTTCATCATTTGCAAGGCAACAGCCGTGAGGGGAGGACAGTGGTGGGAGGGGTGGATATTGCCTATCTTACAGGGTGAGGGGGACATGGGAAACTTTACCTAAAGTTCTTTGTAGAATATGTTAGTGTGTGAGTCAGGGGCTGGTCAGGGAAACTGCAACCATTTCATGTCCTTAGAACCGAGGACATTGAGTGCAGACTTGGATAAATGGGGGATGGAGGAACTTTAAGCCAAAAGAGGGAAAGTGAGGAAATCCAGAGATCAGCCACTGCAGGGAACGGCCACGGAGATAATGCGAGAGGACAGTGTTATGGGAGACCAAGAGCTGAGGTCACCCAATAGGAGACGAAACCATGTTGAGCAGGAACAGGAACTACAGAGGAGGCACAGCTGTTGCTGGAGAAGACGCCATCTAAGGCAGAGAGCCTGAGCAGAAATACCTTGGCTTGTTTTCCCTCAGCCCTCTTGTCTCTCCCCAGCACGCCCCACTGCCTGAACCTGGTCCCTTTGTAATGAAAAGCAAAGCGGAGAGACAGAGAGAAATGAGGCTGAAAGCCAACACTCAATTCATTACCTCAATCAGTTAGGATTCACTTTGGCCGCGAGGGATAAAAGATTCAAAGTAATGGTGGCTTAAATAGGATAGGAGCTCCTGTCTCTCTCACGTAAAAACCCACGTAGGTAATTTAGGGCTCTTATGACATTTTATAACATCAGAGACCCAGTAGTCTTTCATCTTGATATTCCTTTGTGTGTGGCCTTCATCTCATGGTCCAAAGTGGAGGCATCTGTATTTCAAGCCTTAGGATGGTCGAATGGACAAACAAAAAGGGAAAGAGAGGCACAGATACATTGTCTGGTGGAGCAATGTTTTTTGAACTGTGGGTCATGACTCACTAATGGGTCATAAAAAATCAATAGAATGAATAACTTTAAAAATGAATTAGAATAGATGATTTCAGAGTGTTTACTATACAGTAAAGGTTAAGTATTTCTTACTTCAAACTTTTGTTTTGGAAATATATATATATAATAAATATTATATATATTTATATACATAAATATACACATATATTTTATATATAAATATGCATTTCTATATTTATATATAATAATACATTTCTACATTTATATATTTATATATGATAATAAACATATATAAATAATATATATGAGTCTCTATGGAATATATATATAACACAGTGAAACAAAACGCAACATGATATAATATAAAATGTATTTCTTATGTAGGATACTGTCAATGAAGTTTAAAGCATTTTTATAAAGTCCCCACTCCATTTTGGTTTCATCTCATTAGCCAGAACTGGTCACATGGCCGTAGAGAATCACAGGAAGCCCTGGAATCTGTACTCTTTCTTATCAGCAGCCATTCACCTGGCTAACCCCGAGGATTTTATTATCACAGAAACGGGGGAACTTCACTAGTCAGGGACAACCAGAAGTCAACCACATAGACTCACTATCCTCTGCTCTTCCTGTTACTATTAACTGTTATTATTGGCTGAAAGAGCCATCTCCCTCAGAGGGTGACTCTTGGAAGTTTAGTGATGACTTGTTTAGCGCCTGGACCCTGACGGTCTGTGTGGGAGTTTTCTTGTCTATAAAATGAGGATAAGAGTAGTGCATCTCTCATTACATTTTTGAAAAGACTGAATGAGGATGAGCGTCAACAGTCAGGCAGAGCCTGTGACACCTGCAAAGAGCCCTGGGCTATTGGGTGTAGGTATGAGCACGGAGCCCATAGGCAGAGTATGTGGGAGGGCACCTGAGTGGTGGAGCACTGTTTCCAGCCAATATCCATTCTGATGTTGAAGTAGTTGCTAAATTCAGGGAAAATCCCCTCTGGTTCATAGCTGTAGATGGATCCTGACCCAGGAATGAGAAATCAGCCAGCAATAAGGAACAGTAGAGAACAGCAGAATTATCTGGAACTATCTAGAACTTGTCCGTGGCTTTTCACTGACCAGCAGCAGGTTGTCACCCACAAAAAGAGTCAGCAAGTTTTAGAACTTGGAATTGTCCAAGTAGGGCTTTGGGATCTGGTGAGGGAAGCCCTTCATTATGATCCTGGGTTTCCAAAGCCAATACCATGCCACGGGCTTGTTCTCCACACTCAGAGCCTCATTCGGGCAAACAGCTACCATTTGGAATGTCTCAGAAGGAAATCAAGGAGGGAAGTTAAAGCAAGTCTTAGGATTCAAATGGAATTGAAGTAATAAACACACTGCCTGGGTATTATAGGCCCACTGGGCCTAGATTGTTTGTTGGATGAATGAATGAGTGAATGACCAAAATAGAGAAGATGTGAGTAAATAGCTTTTTTACTATCACATAAACTTTCTTTTTTCCTCTTGCTGACATGGCACGGAAAAGACAAAGTTATATAAATAAGAAATCACATTTAGGTTGAACGTATTTTTGAAAGGAAAATAATTGTCATACTCTTTCATTAAAAATACGTAACTTTTTCTTCCACCTTCTGTATATGATGATTACTCTTTTAACACTAATTAAACACCCACCATGTGCTAAGTGGTAAACAGAACATGTGAGCAATAGTGTTTCTGCTCTCACGGTGATGGGCAGACAAACTTGGCAGAGAACTCAATAGGAAGGATGAAGGTAAATTTGATATCTAATAAATTTTTTAATATTAATCTTACTGACACAGTAGTTTCAGAGAAAGCTGTGAAACCTATTTATTTAGAAATGTGGAAAAAAGATAAAGTTTCATCTATTGGCAGAAGGAGAAAGCAGATGATCTGCCAAGGTTTCTTCTTCAATTCCAAGGAACATCATGGGCCTAACCCAGAGGTCACTTTAGACAAGACACATGTCCCACATGGCAGTTAATAATGCATTTATAGTACCTGCCTGGTCCCTACAAGAATGTGACGTCTCAGCAAACACCTCGTGGTCTCCAAATCAGTAAGAAGGCTAAATAGAAAAGTGGTAGATCCATTTGCTCATGAATTCAATAAATGTTTGTTAACTCCCCACTATGTGCTGAGAAGTAAGAAATTAAAAAGGCTAAAAGCAAATTGCTTTACCCCTCAAGGAAGCAACTGCCCTCTGAGAAAGACGGTCAAGAACTCCGTGGGGTGTTGTGATGTGGGGTAATATGGAGTGACAAAGGTGATCAGGGTCAACAGGCTGAACGAACATTGAGAAGAGGCATCTCTCTCAACCTACGGTAGAGCAGCTAGATGATTCCGACTGAATCTCCAAAAATAAGAATGCCTTAGCCAGGTGGAAATGTAAGGAAAGATATTCCCAGCAGATGAAATCAAAAGAGAAAATGTAGGGAAAGGTAGAACAGTGAGGGATTGTAGTCAGAGATCCAAGAGGCCTGTTTTGGCTGGGGGTGTAGGTGTGCACAGGGGGTGGGGGGAAGTGGGGAGGTATATCCAGGTCCAGATCATGTAAGTCCTTGTGTGCTAAGAATTTCCATTTCATTTCATCCTGAAGCTCATGCAGGATCATTGATAAACTAACGTTGGAGAAAGGAAATGATTTAACCAGATTAAAAGAAGACGTCAAGGATGACTTTTTCATTTCAACCTTGACATCCATGGTTGTACATGTGTGATCCTCTCCCCTGAGGCCTAGAGCAGGAAGCAGGAAGCAGGTCTGCCCAGTCAGGGCTGTTAGCTAAGGGCAAGGATACCCAACTTTCAGACACTCTAGTGCCAGGGAGTGAATAATCCAAATGTGGCCGTGGTGAAACATTGAAGTAGTGGGTCCACCATAGTTTAGCTCTGGGACACTAAAGGTGAGAGTCTGGGGTCAACAGTGGTCTTACATGGACCAGGGAAAACTTAGAGTGACTGGTGGCAGGTGAAATGAGAAGTCTTCGAGCTTGTTTTCGAATTTGCTTCCATTGCAAGGTTTGAGTACAGTGCTAAGGGCTCTTCTGGGCATTTGAGAGGGGGATAAAATACAAATAGGTATGTTCTTTTCTTTCCCCTATTCCTGACCCCTGGGGCTATCAGGTGAAATTATAATGCTCAGTACACACATCCACTCTGGTAGGACTGCTAAAATTCTCCAGAATTTGGGAATACATGAGTACTAAAGGAGGTCTGATCTGAAAAGCATCTGCCCTTTGTCAAACTCCTTACTTTCAGTCACTTGTTCTTACAGTTGCTGTTTCAGTGTCTGTCTTTGCCAGCAGGCTGTTAACTCGGAGGGTTGTGCCTGTCATATCCTTGCTCTCTAGCACGTATCAAAGTGCTGGTGTGAGTGAATGATAAAGATTTTACAAATCTGTATCCGGTTTGCCCCATTTACCACTGGGTTTCTCATGTAGTAATTCAAGTGCAAGTCAGTTGGATAACATTGATAAAATCTAAAATCTCTGCCATTCACGCATCTGATCATTCAAGATGTGTGATCGTTAGCTTCCTGTGTTTTGACTTTCATAGAGACACGTGTTTATGGCTCCACTTTTCTGAGCATTAGTTTCCTCCACTGCAAAATGGACTTGATAATAATATATATCTGGTATGATGAAGCAGGAGAGCACTGCAATTAGGAGTGATGGCCTGGATTTAAATAATTTAAATATTTAAATAATGACACCATCATAGAACAGCTATGAAACCTTTGGCAGCGAGCTCATTCTTGCTAAACCTCAGTTTCCTAATCTGTAATATGGGGATGGTTAGACCTCCTAAACACGGTCTTCACAAGAACAAAATAATCCATTGAAAACACAACAGTGCCTGGAATCTAGTGAGAGCTCAAATGTTAGCTATTAATATCATGTCTCATAGCTTTAGGGATTAAATGAGAAAATTCCGTTTAAAACACAGATCATCATTCTTAGAACTTTGTAAGCACACAAAAAGTGTTAGCTATTAATATCATTTCCATACATGGTCATCACTTCACTATGCAAACTACTGCGTTTGTATAACTCATTTCTTCTACTGTAGCCTTGATCTGTGGTTTAAATCTTGCATTGCTATTTTGCTTTGTATATTTCCAAGTCTTGCCTCCCTTGCCAGAGTGTAAACTCAGAGCAGTAGTGTAGCCTTTTGTGTCTAGTGGATGCTCGCCCTACAGTTAATCTGATTTGACGTACACATCATTCTATTACTCTTTTTCCTTTAAGATTTTATTTATTTATTTGAGAGAGAGAATGAGAGAGAGCATGAGAAGGGGGAGTGTCAGAGGGAGAAGCAGACTCCCTGCTGAGCAGGGACCCTGATGCAGGACTCGATCCTAGGACTCCAGGATCATGACCTGAGCTGAAGGCAGTTGTGCAACCAACTGAGCCACCCAGGCACCCTCATTCTATGACTCTTTTTTTTTAACCCCCCATTATATGACTCTTAAGTAGTTTCTAGAAAAAGTTTAAACTTTTGGTAAGATGGAAAGAACTATATTGTTTATTGTGTCCAATCAAAGCGTCACCAAGCTTATGGAAAGAAAGTCATCTGATTTCCGTATACAGAAATGACTAGCTAGCTAAGAGTCAAATCTTGTTCTTTGTTTCCTAAGACACCATTTAAGTTTATATTATTATTATAATTATTATGTTTATAAAAAGCCATGAGGGTTAAAGCTCTGGATATTCTTTTCGTCTTATTTTTGATACTAAGAACTTATATCACACTTTTCCTTAAGAAATTTCAACATTTTGATTAAAAATATTTAGATACTTTTGAGTTGCTATTTCAGTTCAGTCAATGAATGTGAGTTAAGTGTCCCTGCCTTAAATCCCATCCTCCACATAGCTACAGTGTAACTTTTCTAGAATGTGACTTCTCTACCTAGAAACCTTTCATAGTTCCCCAGCGCTCACAGAAGAATGTCCAAATCTTCACCAACCACATTGTCCAGTGCCCATTCCCACCTACTGCTATGGAAATCCCCAATTTCTAGTTCCTTTCTTTATATTTTGTTTTGGTGTTTGTAAATTTTTTAAATGCTTTTCTCTCTTCCAGGGATGTTTTCTTTTGGTCTGAGTAACCTCTACCTATTTTTGGTGACACTCCCGAGGCAACAGCTCCTCTAGGGAGCCCTCTCTGACTTCCCTCCTAGGTTAGATTAAATGCCCCTTCCATTGTACCTGATGTATAACCTCTTTCTCTAGAGCATTCCATGTTATATTCATTAATTCAATAACTATTTCTTGAGTACTTACTATGTGCAAGGTATTATTTCAAACATGAAGGATATGTTGACCTCCACCCACCCCCCCAACACATCACCAGTGTGCCTGGGTAGCTCAGGCAGTTAAGAGTCTGCCTTGGGCTCAGGTCCTGATCCTAGGGTCCTGGGATCGAGCCCCTCATCAGGCTCCCTGCTCAGTGGGGAGTCCGCTTCTCCTTCTGCTCCTCCCCACCCCCCAATGCTATGCTCTCTCTCAAGTAAATAAATTCTTTAAAAAAAAAAATCATCACTTTTATGGAGCTGGAAATAAAGCAAGTAAGCAAGCATACATGATGTTAGACGGCGTAAGTACAATGGAGAGGTAAGGTATAGGGAATTCCTGGAAGGAGGGATATAGGGGTTATAGTCTTAAATGGAACGGTGAGGGAAGGCCTCCTCAACCCCATTTGAATCCAGACTAGAAAAAGGTGATGTGGGGAGACAATTCCTTATGGATTTCTTGCATCTTTGCATGCCTTGTCAGCAAGGTACTAAGTGCCATATTACTCTGCATTATATTTGCCGTGATATTTGTTTAGTGAACAGCTTTGTCAGGTAGAGATAGTGTCTCTCTTTGAAGTAAGGGGAAAATTTTCCTTCTGTCCAGTACATTAAAGATATCTCCTTCCAGGGCAAAGAGCAGTTTTTGTTTTGTTTTGTTTTGTTTTGTTTTGTTTGCATTTCATTATAAATAAGATTTGGGTTACCTGGGCTCAGGGTTTCTCTTCTCCAGTGCAATACTGAAGGTGTCATCTGGCCTCTTCCTTTTCCAGAGAGAATTGGGGCTTGGAGAACTGGCACAAACGCTCCCCTCTGGCTACTGCTCTTGCTGAGTACTAAAGCCCTTTGTCTCTAGCCCCAGAGCCTCATGTCTTCTTGCCAGCCTCCTTGAGATTGGGGTAGGCTGACTTGTTGGCTTGCAAATGGGGTAAAGTCTCAGACTCTTCACAGTTTTTGACAGTGAAATGCAGATATCTGGAAAAAGAGCATTTAGGACACAGGGAAGAGCAGGTGGAAAGGCCCCGAGTCACTTGCCATACGTGATATTTTCCCTCTTAAAATTCTCTAACTTCTCCAATAACTATAAAGTTCTTAAGGACAACCCATCTCACTCATCTTTGTATCCCTAGTAAAACTACGAGTACATAGCAAATTCTCAATAATGTTTGTGATATTAACAAGAACAAATAGTTGTCCCTCAGAAATCAGAATGTTTCTTTGGCAGGGGTCTACTGGTACCAAGTATTATTTCCTTTCTTTTTTCTTATTTAGAGAAAGGCACATGATAGAGAGGCGGAAGAACTGAATTTGGAGTCAAGCTGGGTTTTCATTCCAGCTCTGCAGCTTACTAGCCTATAACCTTAGGCTACTTACTTAAACTTTCTGAGTCTCAGCTTCCCTGTGTGTGAAATCATAATAATAATCTTGTCTTCTCTGTCTTGATGCTGAAGCTGAAAAAGCATAGGGAACATACTAAGTGCTCAAGAAATATGTTGTGCCATATAGAGTGCCAAACCCAAGGTCGGGTTCTGAAGTTCATATCTATTACTATTATTCAGTCTTTGCTAGCTCCCCATCTGAAGGGGAAATGGGAAATCTGAGAATTTTTAAAATCACTTGGAAGAATATGAAAACCGAGGATGGTCTGCATTCTGAGATTCTGTCTAGACCATTAGCCATTTCCATTCATTTAGCAATAAAACACATTTGCTGAGATCTGAAGTCCTGTGGAAGTTAATGAGCAAGTGCTAGAATCTGCCCTTGGGGTTACCTCTCCTATTCTCTTGAGCTCCCTAGTTCACAGGTTCAGTGTAGTCTGCAGCCAATTATTGTTTTGAATGGAGGCCTGCCAGCAGCATTAGGTGGAGAATTTGTTGCAAAGTTGGGCTTTGTTTTCACTTTGGAGCATGCAAGGGGGAATTGTGGTGGCTTAGAAACTCCATACCACAGTTGCAGAAATCTTCAAGAGTTCCTCAAAGCAGTTTGACATGGAGTTTTTCTGTGTTGAGAATCTTAGCCAATGAGTACCATGAACTGGTCCATCATTGAAGTGGCTTGGTACCTTCCCAAATATGGAAGAGCAGCCAGTGTGATGAGGAATCTTGGGCTGTTCATTTTTGGTAGTCAGGGAACAAAATGGTTTGTGCTCCTCTTTGTACGCAGTGAATGATTCATAGATTTTCTTAAAAATCTTTCCCCTTGTGGTGCCTGGGTGGCTCAGTCGGTTGAGTGTCAGACTCTTGGTTTTCCCCGGGGTCATGATCTCAGGGTTGTGGGATTAAGCCTGAGTCTGGCACTGAGCTCAGTGGGGGGTCTGCTTGAGATTCTCTCCCTCCATCTTCCCTTGCCCCTTCCCCACATGCGTGCACACTCTCTCTATGTCTCCGTGTCAAATAAATAAATTTTTCTGGGGGAAAAAAATCTTTCCCCAATTCTTTGTTCCTACATTATTTGGGTCTGTGGCACTCTGTGGCAGTGAGGGTAGCCGACACCATCCCTGATAGGTGATTCTGCTGATGTGGTTGTAGACCTTACTCTGAGAAACATTGTGTGCTCACTTGGGCAGTACGTATGCTACAAATGGAATGGTGCAGAGAAGATTAGCATGGCCCTGTGCAAGGAGAAACATTAAGATGGAGAAAACAGGGGCACCTGGGTGGCTCAGTGGTTTAAGCCGCTGCCTTCGGCTCGGGTCATGATCTCGGGGTCCTGGGATCGAGTCCTGCATCGGGCTTTCTGCTCAGCAGGGAGCCTGCTTCCTTCTCTCTCTCTGCCTGCCTCTCTGTCTACTGTGATCTCTGTCAAATAAACAAATAAAATCTT
Source organism: Mustela nivalis (assembly GCF_964662115.1). Taxonomy (NCBI): domain Eukaryota; kingdom Metazoa; phylum Chordata; class Mammalia; order Carnivora; family Mustelidae; genus Mustela; species Mustela nivalis. The sequence continues at coordinate 50,801,200 of NC_139029.1, forward strand.
TAAAAAAAAAAAAAAAGATGGAGAAAACAGAGTTGCAAATGGACAATTACACGGTCATATGTTAAGTGCTGGAACTTCCGGGGAGGAAACAAGCAATGAACAGGTGTTTTTGTCAAAAAACAGAGAAGCATACAGGAGCACGCTAATGAGAAGGTATAGCCCATCAGGCAAGTTTTGTGGTGATCTACAGTCCTAAGGACAGCTGTGGCCTACCTGCCCATCTTTTTATCATTTTTTTTTTAAGTTCAAAGAGCTGCATAGTCAGTAGAGTCTTCACTGTATAGAATAAATGATGGAAGATGATTACTAGTCATAGTCTTCACTATATAGAATAGATGATTGAACTTGATCCTTAGAGTTACCTTAAAACAAAGGGGAAGGAAAAAGGAGTCTCTTATTAATAGAACACGTGGACTGGAATTAGAGCCAGAGAGTTAGTTCTAGGTCTTGGTGATATCTCTTGTAAGGCAGGCGTTCTATATATTCCATTCTCTTTTCTTTCCAGGTGACGTTCTTCATTCATTTGTGATGTTTGCGCCTTCCTAGCTTCAGTGTGCAGACTCATACCCACTGTTTATTGGGTGGTTCTATGTATTAAGTGCTATGTAGATACAGCTCTACATTTCCTACAATATGTACTATGGGACTCAAGGCTTCTATGACTCCTTATGTCCTTTTTGTTTCAACTACTACTTCTACCTGCTTTTCCTCTTAGTAGTTTGTAAATTTTTGAGAATAAAAATTCGTTTGACCCACCTAATGTTTTTGTCATACCATGGCATGTGATAGATTGGCTGCCTTCATGTCACATTCCCACCCAGGTCCAATCAGTTACCACCACCGCCTAGACCCCCTCCCCACTCGAAGACAATCAACTAATGCTGAGCGGGGTCAATGGTGGGACAATTTCACTTATACGGGCTGGGGACATTAAGAATTAGTAGTTTATCAGTCAAAAACTTTTATTTGGCTATCACATACCAGGGTACATGTGTGAATATTCTGACACCAGACTAGTAGCTCAGAGTTTGCTATCTGGTGTTTAAAGACCCAGGTTTGCACATTGGTACCACCATCTAAAAGTTGTATTATCCTGGACAAATGACTTTCTCTGAGACGTTTCTCCATTGGCAACATAGAAGATATCACATGGCTCTTCCTGGGGATTGAGAATCTCTTGGGTATAGACGCTGCGCGAAATGTTTGAGCTCCAGAATGACTGAGTTACCATCCTGGGGAGTTTTGTTTGCAGTCTAATAGCAAGCAGTTCAAAAGATTCTTTTGGTAGGGGGAGGTCCTGCGTAGTGCAGGACCAGCGCTCCTCTACCAGTTTCACTTCAGTAAACTTGGGATGGAGCACAGGCTTTGCTGTTCAAGAGTTGCCTCAAGGCTGCAGGTGGTGGTGGACCTAATGAGAAACATTAGGATGGAGAAAAGACTTTCAAAGGGATAATCACAATGCTCCTTGTTAAATGCTGCAGAGTGGCTTCAGTAAGCCCAGAAGGACCAGAGCACAGAGAGCTTGTTTATTGTGTTTACTTTATTTCGCTGTGATGGGGCATCAGAAATGATTAGGTTACTGAGTGACAAGTTCAGATTTGACTTTTAGAAGGATGACTTTGGTTTCAGTGTGAAGAATAGAATGATGGGGGTAAGAGGGACTGCATGAAGACTGGGGAGGAGGTGGTGGTCCTAATGCAGGTCAGCTGTGATAGGAAGTGACAGAAGTGACTATTGGGATACAGCTATTGGGATACAGGTGGAGTGCCAGGATGGCCAGGAGACAGGCTCGGACCTGGGGGGGGGGGGTAGGTAATCAGATGCAGATTTACGTGGAGAATGAGGGAAAGCAGTAATGAGTTTTAGGTATAGCTATTAGAAAAACTAGTGAACAGTTGGAAAAATGGAAATCCAGCTCAAAGGGAAGATTAAGTTTTGTTTAGAAGTTTGTAAAAATCTGATGTCTGGATGATAACTGAAGATGCAAGTGTATAGGAGAGTTCTCAAAAAGAAACTTGGAGCGAAGAAAGGGGACATAGAATTAGAATTTCAAGAAATAGGACCCCAAGAAATACTACTATACAAAGGATAGGCAAAGAAAGAGAAGCCATTTTGAAGGAGTTTCAAAAAACTAGCTTAGAGATGTGTGAGAAGTTTGGTGACGTAACCTTGAAGAATCCAGTACAAAAAACATTAATAATGCTAAGTGACATTGTTTTGTTTTTTTTTCTCCCGTTTATCACGTGGACTAAAATGGTTTGTTTCATTGCCTCCATGTGCAATAATATAACTAAAAACAACTGACAGGATCATTTCTCTGCCAAATGTCAATTCAATGCTGGGGATAGAACAGGTAGATATTTTTTTTATCCTATCATTAAGTAAAGCTTGATTTTTACAGCACCTACTTTATGCTTGGTACTGAGCTAAGTGTGGATGATGGAGAGGTGGATTGGTCTCTGCCCTCACCAAGCTTACTTTAGTTCTAGCACGTGCAAGTTATGTTAAACAAACATCACAGATACTAAGTGATGGGGCGGCAGGAGTCTGACGTCCCTGTCTCAAGGGAGGATAGGGTGAAAAGTGTCTCAAAACGAAAACAAACAGTATAGGAGACCACACTGAATAGGTGGCCATTTAATACAATGTAATACAAAGAAGTACAACAGGTTTTACTACAAAGTGCAAAAGAGCACTAAATCCAGGTCCTAGTCCTACTACCACCCCAACTAGGTATCCCTAGGCATGTGCCTTCACCTTCTGGGACATGGCTCTGTTCTCTAGGAACTTTGGAGCAGCAACCTCACGCTTGGAAGGATGAAGGGCGGTCTTAGCATACCCTTTCCCCACTCCAAGCAGCCACTTGTTCCAGGTACTTCCAACAGGTGATTTGGAAGGCTCTCAGAGAGCCTGAGCCAGGAGTAAATAGGAAGGTTAACCTTGCCTCCCCATGCTCCGCAGATGTGTGGGGCCAGCTCCCGTTCGGGAGCTTTGGGGGTTTTGTTTTGTTTTTGATGGGATCAGATGGTTCATTTCAAAAGAGGGAAAGAACTATGTCATATTTAAGAGCAAGATCCTTGGAATCAGACGTGCTTAATTTCTGGATCTGCCTCTTGTCCCCTGGGTGACCTTCTGCAATTTATTCCACCTCTCTTAGCCTCGGTCTATTACCTAAAAACTTAGGATAAAGATACCTCATAGGGATGTGGTGGCATTAAAGGCTATTGTATACAACCCCTGGAGCACAGTGCCGGGCACACAGTAGCTGGTTAAATAAAAGAAACCTGTTGGTCCGTCGAGTGATTGTTACCAATGACACCGAAAAGAAGCAACGGACGCACAAACGGCGGTCCCCTCCTTCTCAAGCTCTGCCCGGCAGAAAGCCGGCGTCCCAGGACTTAAAGGGACATTGGAGGGAACGTGGAACGGGTGGGACCCCGGAGTCCGTCGCATTGGTGATGGCGGTGAGAGCTGGGGTGGGTCGCTGTCCCCGGCCACGAGAAGGTCCGAGGGACTCCACCCCCGGTAAGGCCGGTACCGGGGCAGCGAGCCGGCTCTCCGGCCCTCGGCGTCCGGGGGGCCGGTTCTAAGGCGGGAGCCAGGGCAAGAGAGGAGGGGCGACTGGGGGAATTTCCCCGCCTCTCTCGCTCCTTCCATAAATCACCGCCGCAGCGGCCGCGGCCGCGCCGGGAAGTGCACGGAGCCGGAGTGCAGCGTGGTGGCACCAGACGCCTCCCTTTCCCCCCACCGCTTGCTTGCTTGCTTTCTCTCAGTTTTTTTTTTTTTGTTGTTGTTGTTTTTGTGTGTGCGCGCGTGTGTTTTAAGCCTCCCCTCTTCCTCCTTGGTCGGGTGCCTGCCCAGCCTCGTAGCTCGGGCGCCGCTCCTCCTCCGCCGGTGCCGCCGCCCGTCCTCGCCGCCTCTGCCTCGCCGCGCCGGGACTCGGGGGAAGCGAAAGCTCGGCGGCTCGCCGCTCCCACTGTCAGCCCCGCGGCCCGCGCGCCGCCACCCTCCGAGACCGGAGCCGCGCCGGGCCGCGCCGGCGCCCAGGTCCCTGGGAGCGCTCGGGCGGCCGCTTCCTCTCCCGCCCGCCGCCAGAGCCCGGCGATGGTGGCCGCCCGCGCTCCCGCGCTGTAGCCGGGCGCCCCCTAAGTTTGGGAGCCGCCGCGGCGCGCGGAGGCGTCTGCAGCAGGACAAGAAAGTTTTGCGGGGTGCGCCGAGCGGGCCCTGGGCGCACCTCCCGTTTCTCCCTCCCCGCTTCCCGGCGCCTTGAGCCCGTCGGCGGGGAGTGGGGGGAGGCAGCATGGCCCGCGAGCCCGAGGAGGAGGAGACGGCGGGGGCGGCTGCCCTGGCCCGCGGCTGCCGGGGCTCGTCCGGCCCGGCTGGGGCCCGGGCGCGGCGGCCGCCCCTCTGGCTGCTTTGCCTGGGCGCGTGCTGGCTGCTGGGCGCCGTGGCCGACGCCGACTTCTCCATCCTGGACGAGGCGCAAGTGCTGGCGAGCCAGATGCGGAGGCTGGCGGCCGAGGAACTGGGGGTCGTCACTATGCAGGTAAGTGGCCCTTTTTGCGCCCCCCGAACTTGCCAGACATCTTGCCTTTTTCCTATACGAAGACCCCGGCCCCATTCTCCAGTACAGGTCCTACTGACCACGCACAGACCTCTCTGGTCTGTACGCAGCCCCCTTTCCGCCAGACGCCTCTGCTCAGACTTCCCCTCACCCCCCGACTGCATACCAACTCCTCTTTCAAGCACACAGGTACCTCTCCCTTTCTCCTCTGCAGAGGCTCCTGCCCTTTGCACGGAACCCACTCTACGCCCCCCCCCCCCAGGTCCTTTATCTCAGCGAGGGTTCAGTGGTTCCTTCGAATCCTCTTCCCTAATTTGAACGTATTCCACACCCCCCCCCCCGCCCCCCCGCCCGGCTCAGTCGTGTTTTCACCCTCCTGACCCTGCAAACTCCCCTTCGTTCTTTGTGTACCCATTCCGGGGCAGCCCCGCCTGGCTCCAACGATTTTCCTTCCCTACCCCACGCCCTTGACCACCTCCCTGTGTCCCCCAGACCAAGGGGCATGGATGGGCGCCGGAAAGGAAGGAAGGCACCGCAGCGTGCGCAGCTGCTCCCGGGCCACCTGGGTCCCGGCGGAGAGCGGCCTCGGTAGTGGACTCTGAGGTCCCTTTCCCCGCTAGGGTGCATTGGGGGGAGGGGCTGGCCTGGTAGATTCGCGACTCCGGTTCCGTGTGAGGGACTTTTCTTACTGCTTTCCGCTGTTGCTTGCTGTTGTTTGCGCACTGTCCGCTGTATGATTTTTGTTGTGTGTGTGCTTTTGGAGAGGGGGGGTGGAAAAAGGGAATGGTGAATGGTAAGGTTTCCATTTCTCTAGAATGTTTACCATATTGGCCCTCCCCAGTGAAGGAAGGGGCTTACAGAAAGATTGTCCGTGGCTAAGAAGGAATCCTGAAGGTGATACTAGTAACAGTAGTAAAAATTGCTAAACAGCAACCACCTGGAGATTCTACCCTGCCATTATTATTATTATTATTATTATTATTATTATTATGCCAGAAAGGCCCAGTCGATTAGGAGAGGTTGAGGTGACCTTAAGAGTCTGAAACCTTTGCTATAACATTCTTCCGTTAAATAACCTTATTCCCTTATGCATTCTAACAATAATAATGGTGATAAATGTGGTCTTCGAAAGAGCGAAGTTTCCAGGAATGTGCTCTCGGAATAGGTTTCTGATTTCGATTCTACTGTGACCACCCTTCCACCTCCGACCGGGGGAGGTGTTTTGAGTCACTTTGGGATTCAGGTTTCCGATGTCTACCCCCCCTCCCCTTTAAAGCCTTTCTCCCTACGATGCCTACCCCCTCATCCTTGAGTCTTCTCTCAGAATGATACAATTTTCCTAAAGCCACTCCTTTAGACCTTTTCCACAGTAGTGAAAGAGGTTGGGCTTTTTGTTTTGTTTTTAGGTGAGATTGAGGAGTGGATGGTTTGCTTGAAAGGTAATTCTGTATTTGCAGACACCCGGCCACAAAGTGCAATAGAGTCGGATATTTTTGTCATTTGCATAACAATAGGCAAGCCTTTAGGATACATCATTTAGTTGCCCTTTTCTGTGGAGGTTTTTCAGGTTCAGGTTCTGTTAGCCTTTTTCCACATGCGTTTTCTGATGTTTGTTGAGAGTTCTTAGGAGCCAAGTGACTTTTAGGGGAAATGGAACTAAAATGTTAGGAAGGAACTAAGATACCCCCCTCCTCCCAGTGGTGAATGTTTCAATTCAGAGCCCAAGCAGTTATGTTTTTGCATAGTGACACTTTTTTAAATAAAGGACGCCTAATGTGTTTGAGTTTCAGACTGTTTGTAAGATTAGGAGGCATTTGTTACCTTCACCCCATCGCTAGGGCTGGACCAGGGGTTGTAAGCCCCCCCCAGCCCCTTCCCTGTGTAAACTGAGGACTTGGCTTTTTCTAAGATGGTGACAGCAGTTTTACTGTTTCTCACCCGATCCTTGACAAAAGGTGAAATTGGATCCCAACACATTGTCATTCAGGTAGGGATCCAAAGCAAATGTACTTTTAAAAGGCTTCCCTGTTGAAAAGGAGACACTTTGGAAGAAAAGCTCTGATCTGTGGGGGGTTGGTACCCAAATGGCCCTGTATCTCCTCCCTACTGGCCTCTTTCTAGCACCTTTGCAACCTCATTGTGGAAACTGGCCTCCCGGGGACAGGGTTTTGTCTGGCAAAATGTGAAGTGGCTTCTCTCCTTTTTTGAAAGGAGAAGCACATACTGTATTTAAATTCCTCTCCTTGAGCTGTACATTGATCTGCCACTTGCCTCCATCTGGGAAAATTGGGGAAAGAGTCTCTTTTTAATTTTGTTAGACTGCCAGCTTTTGCGGGGAGGAATACTTGTAAAATGAAATCTAAGGCGGGTTAGATTTTTTTGGCCCTTAGAACAAAGATTTGGAGCCTCACATTTTCCTCTGTAAACCTCTGGGATTTGTTCAATGGGTCTGAAATTACGTGGGTTTAGGTATTTAAAGTGCAGATTATAGAGTCCTCCCTTGTGGAATGTTGGATTTTATAGCCGTAAAGCTATTCTGTCATTCAGAGGTAGGGTAGCCTCTTGTGGGTGTTTAAGGGCGGGCAGGGTCAGACTTCCATATGTAGATGGAAGGGGGTGGGGAGAAGATGGGCAGATATGAGGGGTTCTGGGGAGAGCTTAGGTCTCTTAGCAAGGAAGAAAAATATTCCCGCTCAGTTAAGGATCATTTGACCTTGGCATTTGGAGCACAGTGCAGACCTTTGAGGAGAGCACCACATTGATGAGAAACTTTCGGCAGGTCAGTTTACACGCAAAAAGCCTATTTTCAGACTTCTAAATCCCTTCTGCTGCAGAAATTCTGCAAAGACCATTTTTTAATTTTGAGAAATTGCGAAGCAGCCCTCAAATGGGGCCTGTTGCAGCATTTCCAATGGCAACACACACTGCTCATGGGAGGTAGCAAGGAGTAGTTTTTCAAAAACAAAAATCAGGCCTTCTTTCAGTGCCGTAGTTTCCCGTGGCATAGCTGTTGTGTTTGCTGATAGACCCCTTCAAACCGTCCCCTCTACCTTAAAGATTTTCTTGGAAAGGCTTTCTTGTGAAGTCTGCTGACTCTTGGGTTGGGTGTTTTTTGTTTGTTTTTTCCATTCATTTTTGGTAATGGACAAAATAAAGATCTTTTTTATTAACATATAATGTATTGTTTGCTTTGGGGGTACAGGTCTGTGAATCATCAGTCTTACAATTCACAGCACTCACCATAGCACATACCCTCCCCAGTGTCCATTACCCAGCCATCCTATCCCTCCCCCCCAATTCCCCAGCAACCCTCAGTTTTTTCCTGAGGTTAAGAGTCTCTCATGGTTTGTATCCCTCCCTGGTCCCATCTTGTTTCATTTTTCCCTCCGTTACCCCCATGACCCTCTGCCTTGCCTCTCAAATTCCTCATATCAGTGAGATCATGTAATAATTGTCTTTCTCTGATTGACTAAAATACAAAATATTTTAAAGGATTTGCACACCAACTAATTTTGCCAATGCTCTGGGAAAGCTGCTACTGAATAATACCCCCCCCCCCGCGCCCCCCGCGCCCCCCGCGCGGACCATGGCAGCAGACATCCTACATCATCAGCAAAAGTCAAAAACCTAATCATCATCTCCTCCGGTGTCTAGTGGAGTGAAGCCATCAACAGTGAGATGTGGGGAGCAGAGTGGCTATAGCAAGGCAGATGGGTTTCTGCCCATTTGCTCCTACAACAAGTTTTTTTATCAAGCAGCATCTTGGAGTGGAAAGGACTTGACATTGACCATTTGGAGGCCTGGGTTCAGCTCTGCCACTTAGAAGTTGGGTGATCTTTATCTGTAAGACTGGGGATGATGGTTCCTCCTAGAGATTGGTTCTGTGAACTTAATGGAAATAGTACACGTGAAGGCATTTGCTCACATGAAGCTGGGGCTGGGAAGTGTTGGCGAATGCGAATGCGGTGGTTCTTAAATGGAGAACTATTAATTGAAAGCTTACTGTGCACAGAACCCTGTGCTAGGTGTTGAAGGGATTTACAGGGAGGTATTTGGCATAGCCCCTGGAGGAGTTTGTAATCCAGAGGAGGAGGGAAGATTGCTCAGGGAAAATGGTTAAATAATAATTTCCGCTTGTGAGAAGGCCTATCTGGCTCTGGCAGCCATTTCACCAGGCACTTATAAGGCCCATTTAACATTATATGACAATACAGGCTTCTTAACAGCAAGGGCCTGGCACCTGGCCAGTGTGCCTGCCTTGATTGTAGCTCTAACACAGCTCTGCTGGGCTGGGCATAGTCACTGTGAACTTGACAGACACACCAGCAGGTTGGTCAGACAGCTGCTGTTTGGGGCCTGGAAGGTGGGGGTTGGGAGGTGGGGTGGGATGGGCCAGAAGTACCAGAAGCACACACTAGAGCTTAACTCCAGTTGGAGCAAGAGCAGCATCCAGGACAGATGCGACTTTAGGAACTGAAGGGCTCAGCCGGGCTGAGGTGCTATTTGAAAATCTAAAGCGAAGTTGGAAATGGGCGGCTGCTGCTGAAAGTGAAAGGGAAGGCCTTTGTAGGTACCAGGACAGCATCGCCTAAAGGCATTGTTCATTTTGCATACATTTAGCAAGCTTTGGGCAGGGGGCTTCTTGGCAGTGAAGGGCGGTAGGTTAGACTTCGCTGGAAATATAAGGAGGATGCCACTCAGAACTGATGATGGAGACCAGTAGGAAAAGACACGTTCTGGTCTGGGGGGCTGGCAAGAGGCAGAAGCGGTGGAATGCACAGAAAGGTCAGTCCTGAAAGTCAGTCTCAAACACGAAGGCTGACCAAATCAGGAGTTCACTGAACAGTTCTCATACTCTTTGGTGGCACTGGACAGAGTAGTGGGTATCCTGAAGCCCTGAATAGGAATGGGTGAGGACTCTTGGACCTCTTTATATGGCATCTTAGCTTACTGGCCGCCACCCAGGAGCTTCTGTGGTTCTTGGACTCAAGCATCTTGGTGTTTGCAGTTAGTTTAGGTTAGATGTGTATTTTTCCCTAAATCCTATCTATTGTACCAGGAATGGCATACTTCAGGATAATTGGAATATGTGCTTAAGCATTATTGAATGTCTTATGGGGTGAGAAATCATTTCTAGTTGCAAATAATGTGGTTTTTAGTCTATGCCCTATGTACAATATAAGCGCTAGCAGGGAAAACTGCCTTACTCTCTTCTGAAACTGAGTATCTGGAGTAGAGGAAAACTGACCATTGATAGATGACTCTGAGTTGAACTTGGTAAGAGTGAGCCAAGGAAAAGCATGTTGAATGACTTCTGGTGGACTATCCTTGTTGTGCTTAATACTCTGTCCACTTCCGCTCCACTAATACCTGTCTTAGTTGGCATCGAGCCTGTGCTTCTATTTTTCCTGCCAGTCCTGCTTGAGCCTGGAGGTGTGTGGGGGAGGGGGAGGGGAGGGTTTCACACCTTATAACTTGGTGCTATTTCTGGTTGCTGCTTGAGGAGTTCCTTCCTTGAGCTTAAGTGGATGAGCAGACAGGAACCTTGCAGAACTCTGGAATTCTGGTATTATATGCAGTGGGATTTATTTTGGATCTGCTTTCACCTGGTGTAAAAAAACACTGAAATTCAAAGTAGGAAGGGGCAATAGAAGCAACAGTTTGACTCAGCCAAGTATATTCATGTTGACTTTCAGAATGTTGTTAAATTGCTCTCAACATTAGTGTCTTCATGCTTCACGCATTCTAGTGTTTGTTAATGACTGGAAATAGGTATTAAAAGATAAGTGTCTAGCACAAGGTCTAACATAGGAACAGTTGGTAAATGGAAGTACAGGACTGTCTTTTTAGTGTCTGGGCACAGAACCTGGAAGGCAACAAACATGTAGCAAACTCAAGTCTTCAGAAGCTGCAGATTTCAATGTGGTCAGTCCTTTGTCCCAGGAGTTGCCGAAGTAAGGGTGTAGGAAAAGTAGGAAAAGACACGTTCTGATCTGGGGGGCTGGCAAGATGTGCTGCACAACCATCCTTTGAGGTTCTTAATAGTATGGACTTTTAAACTTTTCATTACAAAGATTTGGAGGAAAAAACCAGAAGAATAGCATAACAGTGCCCACGTACCTCTTACACAGCTAAAACTCTTAGCAACTCCTGGTCAGGCTACTTTTCTCTCTGCCTGTGTCTGCACAACCCCCCCCCCCCCCAGTTATTTTTGAAGCAAATTCCAGATCTCCCCTCATTTCATCCATAATACTTTATTTTTTTAAGTCAGAACATTTTAGACTGCATCCTTAATACTGCATTTTAAAATATTTATGAGATACATAATGGTATACTAGTATCCGGAATTTACAATCCACAGATAGACAAATATTTGAAGGGCATATACTTTAAGTGTTTTATGGTGACATGCCTGAGATTTTGAGCAATACTATCCTCCCCTACCTCCCCACCCCCAGCTCTTTATAAATAGTATCTTTGCTCAGCAACCTCCTCACCCTTCCAGAAGTAATGCCCAAGCTTCTTTTGTGGGGGACCTCCTCTGGGACCCTTTTTCCCCCTCCCTCACACAAGCGGTCTGGTCCTCATTTTCACATCTGGCTTTCTGCCCGAGTTCATGAGCATCCTTGTTTTCGTAGTGAGCAGTTTCTAGTTTCTACACACATATGTGACTGTTGCCTCATGGACCACATCTTCTCCTTGTCTCTGTTCTCTGCCTCTTCCAGAGGAGGCAGGAGTGAGGAAGGGACAGGTAAGGAGAAGCTGTAAGTGGGGGAGAGGAAGGTTGGAGAGGAAAAGGTGGGCTGTATACATATTTGTCTTCTGAAGAGCCTGTCAGCAAATGTTCACTGGGTGCTTCTGTGCAGAATTGGAGGCTGGAAGAGTGTAAGAGAGGCCTAGAACACCCACTGCTTTCCTTCTGAGAGCTCACATCTCTTTGGGAAGGCTAAAGCAGTTTCTGTGGGCCAAGACAGAATAGAAAGAAATGCGGAACTATGGGCTCTAGATGACAGATAGAAAGAAGTGCGGAACTATGGGGCAAACAGGAGTGAGTGAGAGCAAATGAGCGAGGTAGGCCAGGTGTGGGTCAGTGGGGAAGGGTAATGGCATTGGCTGTTGTAAACTGGCAGGTACTACTGTCCTCCTCAGTTGTCCCCTGGCAGTGTGGGTCCAGTGATGCCATGTGACTGTTCTTCAGGAAAAGGTGGATATCGGGTTTTTAGACGAAACTCTAGATTCTTTTTTAAAATATATATTTGTATTTATTTATTTATCGATTGATTGATTGATTGATTGGACAGACCAAGATCACAAGTAAGCAGAGAGGCAGGCAGAGACAGAGGGGGAAGAACGCTCCCTGCAGAGCAGACAGCCCGATGCAGGGCTCTATCCCAGGCTGAGCCAAAGGCAGAGGCTCTAACCCACTGAGCCACCCAGGCACCCCGAAACTCTAGATTCTTAAAAGTGTGGCAACTACTTCAAATTTAAGGAAAAAAAACAAAACCAAAAACACACAAACTGTGGACCAAACCAGATGTGTCTGTGGGCTGGAGCAAGCCAAAGGCCACCAGTTTGCAGTGCCTGGATTGAAATTACTCAGTTGGGTTCCAGGAGGTAAAAATCAGTGCTCGGGTGTCAAGGTTATGGGGAAACAAATTTCTGTATAAAAGAAAGGAAAACTTTCTGCTAGAAGAGTTCTAAATTGGATTGATTTGGGAGATGAACTCTCTGTTACCATAAGCAAATAATTGTTGAATATTTGGTGCCAGGCACTGGGTTATGTCTGAGATCTCCATCAGTTAATTTCCAATGCAGTCAATGAGAGAGGGGTTACCAGGTGCTGGGGAAAGTGTGTCAGGGATGTTAATGTTTTAGAGGTGGAGAGGGATTCTTCTGGAAGGCTTTCCAGAAAAGGGGGAAGAAATTAGTTTGTTAGTTGAAGACTAGAGTTCCCAGAGGGCCCCTCTGTGATGGTATCTTTGAGGAATGGAAAGCTGGCTTTAAGGTTTGGAGTTTGGAGAGCCAGAGGGAAGGAAGAGTGCAGGAAGATGTTGGAGAAGTAGACAGAGGTCAGGTTGTGGGATCTTTGGATCCTTCATGTCATTCAAGCTTTTTATATGGTGGGTAAAAAACACCCAGTTACATTAGCTGAGCAAGAAAGGAACTTTTTTTTTTTTTTTTAAAGATTTATTTATTTGACAGAGAGAAATCACAAGCAGACAGAGAGGCAGCCAGAGAGAGAGAGAGAGAGAGAGGGAAGCAAGCTCCCTGCTGAGCAGAGAGCTCGATGTGGGACCCGATCCCAGGACCCTGAGATCATGACCTGAGCCGAAGGCAGCGGCTTAATCCACTGAGCCACCCAGGCACCCCAAGAAAGGAACTTTTGCCTCAAGTGATTGAACAGTCTCAGTAATTTTGGGCAGTCACTGGATTAGGGATTAGGGTTTAAACAATGTGGCCAGTACACATTGTTTCTCTCTGCATGCCTACTTTCTTAAATAGGTCTTCCCCTTTGTTTCAATATGGCGGGAGGTAGCTTAGCAGTGCTTGAGTTGGAAACTTGCTCCTTTTCAATGCCTGAGTATCCTGTATTTGGAGATGTACTCTGGGGGAAAAGAACCAGGAATCTGGAGAAAGCTTGGTACCTAGAAAACTCAGCTGAAGTGATGTAGGATTCGGACACCAGCTGCCACCAGCTGCTAGGGCCTGTCCCATAGCTTTGCTCTGCCTCCCCAAGTCCAGTTCAGAAAGGGCCTGCTTTGTGGTCTCCCTGCTTTTGGCTGCAATGCAGGTTGCCTGGCTTTCCACTGTGGTCTTGAGGTCTGACCTCAGGTGTACGAATCCAGGCTCAGCAGGTCTGCCCTTGGCACACCTTTTCTCCTTGACCTTTCAGCTCCTCAGATCACTGGGTGACATGAGGACCGGGAAGAAGGGGAGAGCATCACCGCTACCTCCCTTCTTTTATAGATGAGAAACTGAGGCCTAGTGAGGGAAGTGGCTCTCTGGGGCTCACACCAGTAATAAGTGGTGGTAGTCTTAGAACTCAAATGTTGGTCTTTAAGACTCTTGCTTTTTGACCCTTTACACCATTTTATCCTGTGGGAGCTCCATTTTTACAAGAGAATTTTGCCTTAAAATGGAAAGGAAACTTAATTAAGGACCTTTAGATTTCTTTGAGGGGGTGCGAGGTTTTTTTATGGGTGAGCATGTAAAGCTCATAGTGGACTTTGACAACTGACTGGGTTTTCGTTTTTGTTTTGATCAGTTGTTACTCATATATCTAAAAAGTCGGTGAGCCATAGATAAAACAAAAATTTTGAGACTTTGGCAGTGTTGTTAGTTTTTTTTTTTTTTTTTTTTTTTTTTTAAAGAGCAATTGTAGGAGCGCCTGGGTGGCTCAGTGGGTTAAGCCTCTGCCTTCAGCTCAGGTCATGATCCCAGGGTCCTGGGATCGAGCCCCACGTTAGAGCTCTCTGCTTGGCAGGGAGCCTGCTTCTTCTTCTCTCTCTGCCTGCCTCTCTGCCTACTTGTGATCTCTCTCCCTCTGTCAAATAAATAAATAAAATCTTAAAAAAAAAAAAAAGAGCAATTGTAAATGGTCTTTTTGTTTATAATTATGAACTGTACCACCATCAGTAATTTTTTATTAAAAAGGTAAAGCATAAAAAGAAACCAAAACTTTCAAGGGAGGAACTTTAGTTTTTTGGTTTTTGTTTACAGAAGGAAATTTTACCTGTAATTTTCAGGCAAAGTTATATTTTAGACTTCAGGATTTGTATCTCCCTAGTCATTAGAAGTATGAAGTTTGGTGTTTTGTTTTGTTTTTGTTTTTTAAGTTTTCACCAAGGGAAAAGAAATAGAATTATTATTTTGGAGAAGTTATTTATTTGATTTGATAATGAAACAAAATAAAACGTCATTTGAATGCCTCTTTACCCTGCCCACTGCGTTCTGAGTTCAAAAGGAGATTTTCCCTCCTTCAGATTACATAGTCAAATGATTTCTGAGTTACAGTTCGAAAAATTCCGACACCTAAATACTGGGGTGGATCATTGAAAAGTAACTTACGGTCCATAGTTGCCTGGAAATTGTGTGTTTTATTGTAATTGTAGAGAAGAAACCAGTGGCTAAGTTATTATCTGTTGTGTGTGATAACGTCTTGATTCTGTTCCAACCATAACAATTATTTTAAAGACTCTGTCAAGGCCCAAGACCGTAGCACTTTTTTTTTTTTTTAATTCCCCTGGGATATTTTTTTAAGTTTTATTTTTGCATGGAGTATTAAAAAAAAAAATACTTTCAAGGCCCTGGTGGAAGGGCAGTGAAAATCGGCAAGCCAGTGAGAATGAATCTGAATTTTTAATTAGGCTTTGAGTTGTTTCTTCAAAGTGTAGAGACATCATTAGTGATGTAAGTCTTGTTGCGTTAGCCGAGACTGACATTTTACTTCAAACGTGGAGAGTGCAGCTGTCCTGTGCAGATAAAAGTTGCCAAGTGTGGAATAGCAAGGTGGATTGGTAGATAATTAGCTGTCCCACATTACTGCAGTGTGGAAGAGGCCTGCCAGTCATGGGCAGGAAGGAGGAATTATTAGTGGGAGAAAATCCAAGTGTGTCATAAAGCAATTTGGAATCACTTCAGCTGTGGCAGAGCTGATAAGGCGTATGTTCAGGAAACAAGACAAACTGAGTCTGGTGTATGATAGCCAACTTTCTTTCTTAAGAAATCTTCATTTAAAAGAGGGATGGCTAGAAATTAGTGATCCGTAAATTCAGTGAGGTACAGATTCATCATCAGTCTGCCCTGACTCCACATATAAAATCATGAGCCAGCTTAAATAGTCTTTGTATTTGCATATATCTTGAAAATAAAGTGAGGATTCTATATGGGTTTGGGGGGTGGGGGCAAGAATCCCAGGGATGCCATAAAGCCTTGACAATAACTGCTGTGTCTAACCATGAAAGGACAGTTGAGGAAGAAATGTTGAAGTGTATCACCTCTCTTATATAAATGTTACAAAATTTACAAGTGGAATATATATTGCCTTATTGGTAGAATATGTGCGTGTATTTAAATATTCTTAAAAGTGTTTCTGTGATCCTCACATTCATCTCTAGGAGAAGAGACGTCTAGAAGGACCTGTTGACTTTCTTGTCCATCCTCAATTACTTGGTAACTCAGATGAAACTTTATGGGCTGTTTTTGCCCATTTGGATTGCTCCCTGTGCCCCTG
This sequence comes from Mustela nivalis, assembly GCF_964662115.1. Lineage (NCBI taxonomy): Eukaryota > Metazoa > Chordata > Mammalia > Carnivora > Mustelidae > Mustela > Mustela nivalis. The sequence continues at coordinate 50,816,997 of NC_139029.1, forward strand.
CCAAGATACTGGACTCCTTTGTCCTCATTTCATCCACTTTTATTGGGTTGGCTTTTTCCAAAGCCGGGGCCTCTTCTGGCAGCCCAGAAGTAGGTGGTGCTGAAGTGGGGTGTGTGCCGTGTTCTGCTTGGATAATGTCACCTCTGAATGAGACCTGCCCTTGGCTGCTAAGGGAGAGAGCCTGTTTTTTCACTCTTTGCTTTTTTTCCCTTCTTGCTAGGGGAAGGTCACTGGGTTGTTGCTGCCTTGGGTGGTTTTGGAGAAAGCCTGGAGAATTGAGGTTTTTGGCAGTCTTGGCTCTTGGACCCAGAATTGACTTCATTGACCTTCCTGTAAAATGCAGATATTTACCCTTCTGTATCCTTGGGCGGGGCTTAGGAGATGTGTGACAGGGAACCAGACTTTGTACTGATGGTGAACCAGTCATATTTGTTATGGGTTGAGATCCCTGGCGTTAGTGTAAATTAGTATGACCATCAAGGAAGCTTAGACTTTTTTTTTTTTTTTTTGGGCTTACATGTATATTGAGATAATGTGGGCAAGAATTGCAAACAGTAAAGCTTTGTACAGGTGTGAGTTATTAGCGCATGAACTCCCATAATGAAATGCCCAGATTTATTCATCTTATAGTCCTGGTGTGGGTTATATAGTCCTGTTTGTCTGGCACATGGTGAGGACTCGAAAAATGTCTGGACTGCAGAAATGGAGTGGCCTGCTTTCAATAGCAGACTTTGTAACATTCTCATGTTTACTGCAAATTTAGCTTTTGCCACTGTTTCATGTGTCCATTTCCTTACTCACTCTAGGCTTACAGTGAAAGGTCTTGAGTCTTTACTTGGTACCAAAGATTTAAAATGTTTCAGATTGGTGAAAATGTCTAACAGAGTATTAAGCACATTAGAACTTGTAAATATTGGTTCTGATGTCTAATTTCTTTGTGTGAGAGAAAGTTGAGGTATGTATATTGGAATATAACAAAGATGAAGAGGTGTGTGTTTGCAGATTACGTACTTAGAGTTACTTTATCCTAGAGGCTAGAATTGATTAATTAGCTTAACTCTTTATTGAGCATGGACTATATGCCAGGTTTTGTGCTTGGATTTCAGTTTGTGATTGAAAAAATAGACGCGAACCCTATTCTCGTAGAGTATACCATCTATTAGGGAAAATAGACATTAAAGAGATAATCATGGAAGTAAATTATTAATTTTTCAATAGTATTAGAAGGAAACCAGGGCTATTAGAAAGATTACTGGGGAGATGTTTTAAAATCTTCTGGTGTGTGTGTGCGGGTGGGGGGTCAGAATGTTACTTCTTTCTTTAAAGTTCTCCAAAGGTTCCTGTCTGACTCAGTGCGAAATCCCAAATTACAGCGGTCTTTACAGCCACATGGGACCTAGTCCTTGGTATCTTTGTGGCCTTACCGCCCCTCACCCCACCCAGCTGCCACCCTTCCCACTCACACATGCACTATTCCTCTAATATTCCAAGCACCCACCTGCCCTAGAGCCTTTGAACTTGTTCCCTCTGCCTGGGAATAGCAAGAAGCTCTCTTGGGTCACCTTTAACAGTACCCTGCTTTGCCCCTCCTCACTCTCTCCTTACCTTGTTTGTCACACCCCCTAACCTCCCACAGGTACCTTGTATCAGTCACTCCTGTTTTCAGGTGGAATGGTGCTTGGTACTTAAAATCAATAAGTACTTACTGGACAAGGGTGAGTGGGAGTGACAATTCTGGACTGGGTAGTATGGGAAAGAATCTGGCTCCTTTTGGGCACCACCTCAATCAGAGGAGGGGTTGATGGGTTTTGCAGAAAGAGGAGGAGCCAGTGGTGGGCGCGGTCTGGGGAGCCTCACAAAAGAAGGAGCCAGTCAGGGGACATGTGGGGAGCAGCCCAAGGAAGAATGAGAATCGAGGGAGGGTTTGGGTGTGTGGTGGGTGGGGGGTGGGGGGACTAGCATCCCAGTGAGGGAAGGGCCTACGTCCAAGTCTTGAGGGGCAGGACTGTGGCCTACTTGAAGAACTGAAGTCAAGCCAGGGGCTGACTTAGCATGCATGCCAAAGGGTGCTTCAAGCGAAGAATTTGGATTCTTAGTCCAATTTAACGCAAGTATAGTTGTTTGCCATTAACTCTGTTCATGACTCTATTGATAGGTCCCATTACAAGGGTGAAGATTCAGGGTGAAAGACCCTGGATTTGTAGAGGTCTGGAAACTGGAAAATCTCCTGTAGGCCATCTGTTTCTTCCAGGTGGAGAAGAGGAGAGTGGAGAGACTGCAGCTTCATTCAGATAGATCATGGAGAAGAATTTAAATGTAGCTTCATAGTTCGTTATAACTTAAAAAATACTCATGCTTCCCATGTTATTTTTTGGCCAAAAAACCCCCAACATAACCCCTCCCCCCAAATTTTGTAGAGTCAACTGAGTATAATAATGAGGTCCTATACTAACTTTGCTCGCACGGTATTATATTCATTTAAGTTACATACAGTAAAATGTATTTTTTTCTCCCTGCAGATAGTAATAATTACTTTTTAATGTGGCTTTGACATTTTATAACCAAATCTTTGAAGTCCTCAAATATTTTTTCATGTTATTTAAAAAAAAGTGGTAAAATATACATAAATTAAGTTTACTATTTGAACCATTTTTAATGGTTCAGTTTTGGGCATTAATTACTTTCACATTGTGTGGCTATTACCACCAGTGTCTCCAGAACTTTCCCGTCTTCCTAACTGAAACTCAGTACCCATTTAAAATGTCTCCTCCCGTTAGAATGGCTAAAATTAACAAGTCAGGAAATGACAGATGCTGGCCAGGATGCGGAGAAAGGGGGACCCTCCTACGCTGTTGGTGGGAATGCAAGCTGGTGCAACCACTCTGGAAGACAGCATGGAGGTTCCTCAAAATGTTGAAAATAGAACTGCCCTATGACCCAGCAATTGCACTACTGGGTATTTACCCTAAAGATACAAACGTTGATCCGAAGGGGCATGTGCACCCGAATGTTTATAGCAGCACTGTCCACAATAGCCAAACTATGGAAAGAACCTAGATGTCCATCAACAGATGAATGGATAAGGAAGATGTGGTATATATACACAACGGAATACTATGCAACCATCATTGCCATTTGCCACAACGTGGATGGAACTAGAGCATATCATGCTTAGCGAAATAAGTCAAGCAGAGAAAGACAACTATCATATGATCTCCCTGATATGAGGAAGTGGTGATGCAACATGGGGGCTTAAGGGGGTAGGAGAAGAATAAATGAAACAAGATGGGATTGGCAGGGAGACAAACAATAAGTGATTTAATCTCACAAAACAAACTGAGGGTTGCTGGGGGGAGGGGGGTTGGGAGAAGGGGGGTGGGGTTATGGACATTGGGGAGGGTGTGTGCTGTGGTGAGTGCTGTGAAGTGTGTAAACCTGGCGATTCACAGACCTATACCCCGGGGGATAAAAATATATTATATGTTTATAAAAAGTAAAAAATTCAAAATTAAAAAAAAATGTCTCCTCCTCTCCCTGCAGCCTCTGGTAACTATTAATTTTTTTTTCTCTATGAATTAGACTACTTTAGGCACCTCATATAAGTGGTGAAATCCTACAATATTTGTCCTTTTGTGACAGACTTATTTACCATAATGTCTTAAGGTTCATTCATGTTATAATGTGAATTAGAATTTCCTTCCTTTTTAAGGTTGAATAATTACCATTGTATGTATATGCTACATTTTGTTTGTTCATTCATCTGTCAGTGGACACTTGGCTTGCTTCCACCTTTTGGCTGCTATAAATAATGATTCTATGAACATGAGTGTACAAATGTTTGAGTCCCTGCTTTTAATTCTTTGGGGTATATATGCAGAATGGAATGGCTAGATCACATAATTCTGTTTAATTTTTTGAGGAATAGTCCTATTGTTTTCCATAGTAACTGACTATACATAAATATATATATATATATATATTTTAATTAATTAATTTATTTATTTTTAACTTATGTGAGAGAGCAAGTAAGAGAGATCATGGAGGGAGAGTGAGAAGCAGACTCCCTCCCTTCACCCTGCTTGGAACCCCTGAACACCACTGGTATGGTCCCTGTCTCTGTAGTTTTGTCTTTTCTAGAATATGCTATAAATGCATTGTGATTTGCATTTTGAGTCTTGGTTTTTAAATTTAGCATAATTTGAAATTCATCCATGCTGTGTATATGAACAGTTCGTTCCTTTTTATTGTTCAATAAAATTTCATTGTGTGTACCAACACACTGGTTTGTTTCTAATTGAAAAGATTTGGATTTCTTAAAGTCCTAAATATATAAACATTCCTACTATAGACCTTTACATAGAGGTTCTTGTTTGAACATAAGTTTTTACATTTTTAGGGGTGGGATTACTATGTCATATGTTAAACTTTGTTAAGAAACTGCCAGTCTGCTTTCTAGAGGGTCTATATCATTTATCATTTTTTAAAAGATTTTTATTTGAGAGAGTGAGAGCGCGTAAGCAGGGTGAGGGGCAGAGGGAGAAGCCAGGAGCCTGATTTGTGTGTGGGGGAGGGCACTAGTTGGGGAGACAGATTCCAGGATTATGACCCACGCCAAAGGCAGATGCTTAATAGATTGAGCCACCCAGGCACCCCTGGGTCTCTCTCCTTTTGTTATTCCACCAGCAATGTAGGAACATCATGGTTGCTTCCTGTCTTCACCAGAACTTGATCGGGTCAGTCATTGTAACGTTAGCTGTTATAAAATGTGAAGTAATAAATCATTGTGGTTTTAATCAATATTTCCCCAGTGAATAATGGTGCCGAGCATTTTTCAGTGTGCCTGTTTGCCATTAGTGTGTGTGTGTGTGTGCGTGCGCGTGTGTAGTTTTCTGGTGAAATGCCAAAATTTTGGACCATTTTTTTTTTTTTAAAGAATTTATTTACTTGACAGGTTTAACAGCACAAGCAGGGGGAGCAACAGGCAGAGGGAGAGGGAGAAACAGGCTCCCTGCTGAGCAGGGACATGGGGTTTGATCCAGAACCCTGGGATCATGACCCAAGCTGAAGACAGCTACTTAACGGACTGAGCCATCTTGGCACCCCAACTTTTGACCATTTTTAAATTGGGTTCTTTATTGTTGACTTTTTAAAAATTAATTTATTGGTTTTATTAATTTTGTAGATTTGTATAATGGATACTATTATAGTAGTAATTCTAAGTAGTTTTAGAAAATTTCCATTCTAAAAGTTCCGGTGTGTCTATTTGTTGAGTTTTGAGGGTTGTTTTTTGTTTTTTGTTTTTAGATGGACTTTTTATTTTCCTTAGGGAGGGATCAAAATCTGTTGTGAGAACAAGATCACTTAAAAAAAAATTGCTTTTATCAAAGAATAATGACCAGGATTAGAAAGAATAAACCATAATCCAGATAAAGATAAGACTCTTTAAAAGATAGTTGTGGATTTTGCAGTACTTATTTTTAGCTAGAAACAAAGCCCTATTGAGGGGTTTTGGTTAATGTGGCCTGTGTAGGTGCTTAGATGAAGTCAATCAGTTGATTAGTGATTGTGGAATTACACTCCTGTAATGTTCCTGCTCTGCTGGAGTTGTGGGACATAGGAATGAAGAGAACAGAGTCCCTGCCCTTGAGGGTCTTACTTTGTATAAGAAGAAGATATTTAAATATGCAGAAATCAACTAAAGGGCACATTGGACCCTGATGAGTTCTGTGAAGATGAAGTAGGTTACTGTGGGGTTCAAAGGCAGCCCCTTGGAAGAGCTGGTCTTTGATGTGGGGATGTATTTGCTGCCTGGGAGAAGCTGGGGGAAGGAGTAGAAAACACAGGGTCTGAGAGAGGAAAACAAACTTGGTGTGTTTGAGAGGCCAAAAGAAGGCACAGAAATAAGGTAAGAGGGGAGGAAGAGGAGAAAGGCTAGATCACCATGGAGAAAAACAACAAGTTTTCATTTTATTCTGGCCGAAATGGGAAGCTGGTGGAGGATTTTAGGCATGTGAGTGAGGTGGTTGACTTGTGCTTTAGAAATATCGCTGTGGGGGCACCTGGGTGGCTCAGTGGGTTGGGCCTCTGCCTTTGACTGGGGTCATGATTTCGGGGTCCTGGGATCGAGCCCCACATCGGGCTCTCCGCTCAGCGGAGAGCCCGCTTCCTGCTCTCTTTCTCTGCTTATCTGCCTACTTGTGATCTGTCAAATAAATAAATAAATAAATAAATCTTTTTAAAAAGAAAGAAAGAAATATCCCTGTGGCTGTTGGTACCCCGGCATATGTATGTGCTGGGGGTGAGGGAGAGCCGACATGGAGATAAGAAGACCAGTTAAAGAAATGAAGTTGTTTATTCTTAATGGAAAGATAGCGTCCCATGTGCCTTTGTGTTTGCATTTGAATATGATGAAATTGTAGTCATTAGTGGTGTATATCAACAAAGGCCCATTGGGCTAAGGCTATTACTAAAAGAAAGGAGGACAGCTGCAACAGGATAAAGAATCAAGGAAAGAAGACTTTTCTTATAAAAAAAATAGGAGAGAACAGTGTTCATATTTACAGATGTTCTCTGCCAAGTAATCATTAAAGGCAGTTGAGACCTTGGCTTACCAACTATGTAACTATAAAGATTGTTTTTTTTTTTTTAAGAAAAGATTTTAAGTAATCTCTAGACACAACATGGGGCTCAAACTCACAACCCCAAGATCAAGAGTCACATGTTCTACCAACTGAACCAGCCGGGTGCCCCCAACTATGTAACTTTTGACAAGTCTTTTTTTTTTTTTTTTCCCCTCTTTTTCTCTATAGCCTTGTTTTCTCACTTTATTACCTGCAAAATAATGCCTGCCTCAACTCTGGATTGTAAGGGTAGCAGTGTACCTAAATCATAGATTCCTCCTCCTCTCTGATTCTGTTAGGGTGTTTTTTGAATTGCGAGCAACAACCCATCCCAACTGAAGCTGCCTTAAAAGATAAAGTGAACGAGCTTGTTGGCTTAACTAGCTGAAAAAAAGGTTTACAGATAGCATGAGCTTCAGGCACACTTTGATTTAGAGCCCTGGCTGCCTCCTCCCTACCATCTTTCTTTCCAGGCTCTGCCGCCCTTTAGGTGTTAGCTTATCCTCAGGCTGGTTTTAACTGTGTCCTAAAATGAGCGCTGGGATTCCAGGTCTCTCAGCAGGACATGGTACTGTTCAGAAGACCCTTCCCTCCTCCACTCACTTGGAGGATGCCTTGGGCTTACCCTAATGGGACTTGATTATGGTTAGCGAATGCAAGAGAACGGGATTCCATTATTTTGTGATAATCGGGATCTAACTCCGAGAGATTCCACCAGAATCTCCTGACTGCTACGTAATTTAGTGATTTGGGGCGCAGAGAAATGACACAGACCTTTCCTGGATTCACTGACCGTTTGGATGGCAGTAGAATGAGAGAATGGTATTAACCCTTTTGGCTAGTGTCCTAGTTACAGTGGTTCTCCTCTCTCACTTTTAAATATTTACTGAGCACTTAATGTGAAACATAGGACGTACTTGATTCATGGCAGCATGATGATAATCTGGGTTCACTTCATCTATTTGGTTAGGAAAAGAACTCAAATCAATGAATTTAGAAGGCAGTTCTTCTACTTTATATATCAGAACATACTTTTATGGTTTTGTGAGGTGATTTTGGTTTGGAATTATCCATGCTGGTGGCATTTACTTTTTGTAAACCTGTTATTATAGATAAATATTAATAGCCTGGTGACAGATTCTTTATAATCTGTGTTCTGCACATCTCAGGAGTTTGACCAATCTATATTTGCCCATCTCTAATTTCTTGTTTCTGTTTCATGGTACTTAGGAAAGCAAAAAAGAAAATTTGATACTGTCTGATGTGGTCATTAAACCACTTGCATTTAGTTCATTGAGTTATTTGAAAACCCAAAACCCATTAGTTTCAATAAACAAATACAAATTTTATTGGATTTCAGTACATGATTTTTGAGAGATGCATAATTATAAGGACAGTTACCATCTGTTTTGGACAAAGTTATCAAATCAATTGTTTAGTGAATCTAATTATAACACAGTAAAATAGAAAGGAGGTGAGGTATGAAAAGTAACCTTTTTTAGTGTACCCTCCAAAAATTTGTCTTCTTGATGTTATTCAAGAGTTGCAGGATTTGAATGTAATATAGTAACTTTCTTGTTGAATTTTTTCTTTCTTTCTTTCTTTTTTTTTTAAGCACATTTGTAAATGACAGAAGTAAAGGTATGTGGTGCCATGTCTGTGACACTGAATCCGGAGATGAGAAATTTGGTGACATAACTGCTGCTGTTCCTCCATTCTTTCAACGTGATTTAAATACCAAGCAGTGTCTTATAACATCATTTTCGGTATCTTCTGTTTATTAGAATTTGGTTTTTAAACATTGGTTCTCTCAGTTACAAGGCTAACATCAAGATTATATAGACGGACATTGGACTAGTTCTTCATAGTTTTGTCGTATTAGGGTTCTGTAAATGCCTTTTTCCTCAAAATCTTTATCTTACTGTATAACTAGCCCCCTTTAAAACTTGAGAGGGGATTCGTGGGTATCTAAACAAAATAACCAGGGAAATCAGGTAAATGTGAAAAAATTCTTCATTTTTCATCTAGATAATGTCTGCTACTTAGGGAGGCATCCTTGTGGATGCTGAAGATAGTCCGTGGAATGCAGGCCTGGTTTCCCGGAGCAGACATTCTCCTGGGGAGATGAGAAGGCAGCTTGGGAACAGCAGGGGGACAAGGGGGAGTTCAGGGAAATTATGCCAAGCAGTGGTCAAGACTTGGCTTGCTGGCTGTGGATGGGTCACGTGGCCTGCCGGGCCTGCTTAAGGGCTTAACTCTTCACGTGCTAGTCTCTCCCAAGCCACTGTTCCTCCTTAGGACGTTTTTTAGAAGACTCACAAGTGGCCTGAAAACCATTTCTATGCTTTACTCTTCCTTTGTGTGTTTCCTATAAACCCTTAAGTTGGATTTTTCTTTCTTTTTTCCCCCCCTCACTGAACTGCCTAAGACTCCATTCTCCAGTCTCCTAGGACTGTCCTGTCAGGAAAGGGCTGTTTATCTTCTTGTAGGTTTTGTGGATATACTTCAAACTAAAAACCTTTTTTAAGGAGTGCAGAGGCATTCCCTGAAGGTGTCAAGAGATGTGAACAGTTCCAGCTCTCCTCAGTTTACAAACACTGGCTTCCAAAGCTCATGGCGAAGTCTGTTGTTTGGAACAACATTCAGCCGGAGGGGTAATAAAAGCAGACCCAGTTCCCAGGCCAAACTCACCCTTAGTTACTTAGGGTAACTAAGGTTTTAATCCAAGCTTCCCATTCTTCAGAGCTTTAGAGTTCTTCCCATCAAAATTGGGGGTGCATTCCTGGTGGCTGTAGGGCTCTGAGAGAAGGTCTGAGGCTGTGCCTGGTCTAATGCCTGATGCCAGAGGGTCTCACAGGGTGTTAGCCTTTACGAAGAGAGGTGTCGCTGGGTCCTTAGGATTTAATGCTACACACCCCATTTCTAGGTTTTGAGCAGCAGCGAGGGTCCTGGGTATATGTGGGGATAAGAAATGAGTAGGACGAACCTCCTGTGTCAGTAAGGGCATGGAAGAATGCCGTGTGCCGTGTTACTTATCAAGTATTCTCTATGTACCACATACTGTGCCAAGTGCTTGTGAAGTATCGGCTCCTCTCCTTTAATTCAGACCTAGCCCAGTGGATTGAGCTTGTGGCCAAAATGTCTGTTCCTAGGAACTTTGGCCAAAGCGGTTGGTCTTCTAGGTACAGATGGTTCCAGCTCAGCCCCTGCCCAGGGCTGCTTCTGCCTTTTTTTTTTTTTTTAACCCCCTATTCCAGTTTTGCCCCTGCCTATACAAGAATAACTCTTTGGGAACATTTTTTTGTCTGTGGCTAAGCAGTTTCAGCAAAAGGGAAGATGCTTTTCAAATTCCCAAAGGGCAGAACAGCCCTCTCTCTGGTACTGCAGGTCTGACTGGGCCCGGTTTCCTCTTGAAATGTCTCCCTGTGATGTTATAACTTAAAAGATGGAGGGACGTTTGATCCAAGCCCAGGATTTGTTGGCTACAGGGTTTTTGTTAATAGAAAACACTCATGCACCTCTAGGGGGGAAAAATTAAAGCACATACTTCTTCCTCTTTGACCTCCGAACCCTTGCCATTTACATCAAACACTTGCTGGGAGAGAAGGCTAAATTAATAATCTGTGATAGCTCCCTCTCTAACAAGCTCACTTTAAACTTGGCATTTTCTCCTCAAGCTGATGAGTTTCCATCTTCTCTGAAGATGTGTGTGCCCTTCAGACATCTGAGGGAAGGGAATGCCCTTTGTGGCCGTGGCAGAACTCTGCTCACACGGTGTTCCGCATTCAGGGAGTCTCAGAAATACCTAGCCTTTCAAGAACCATGACAAAGGATTGTGCTAAGGCTGAGGGACTTGGCTTCCAGGCCTCCATTTCTTTATCTGTGAAGTGGGGATACTAGGGTCCTTGAAGGACTGCCGTGAAGACTCAGGGGAGCATGAATATGAAAGAGCTTTGTATCCTGCTTTTCCGTCATAAGGTCTTATTCTTTGGGGAGGTCAGTAGAATAGCAATGGGAATATGGGTTCAGAATAACATTTTTCTCTCTCAGTTGTAGGACTGAAAGCTCCTACCCATTTTCAGTGAACCTTGAACCCTGTGGGGTCCTCATGTAAGAATTTAAAGATGGAATCTAGAAAAGCTTTGCTTAAATAAGATAGGTTTATTTACTTTTAATGTTATTGCCTGGAGACCAGTTTGAGAGGATTGCATAATAATGATCCTTAAATTCGTGGCTCTGCTTTAGGGCTTGGGCAGGAGTTGCTTCCAAATAAACATCCAAACTGTAGATGTTCGGTCAATGAATGAAAATTTCCCAAAGCAGTGGGAAATGAGGTACCTTTCTTCAAGGACTGTGCCCTGCTTTGTTTTATTAATGAAAATTAGCAGCGAGACATTAGCTTTGTTGTGTTGAAATCCTATACTCCCTTTCCTTAAAAGATGGCTTGGAAGTCTGGAACTTTCAAATGTTTCCCTATGAATTTAAAAAAATGACTCTTTTTTTTCCCTCCCCTTTAGAAGTTTGGAATAAAAACATTTTTCATCAGGGCAGCATTGTTTATTTGGGGGAGGGAGAAGAGTTGGCTCTATACTGTAGGTACAGTATAGACCACCTATATACATGGCGGTGTTTTACCCTTAGTGAAAGGCTACTCGAGTTCCTGGTTGCCTTGAGGAATAAGGCATTTTTTATAACTTGAGAAAAATAGAGGGAAGGCTAACCCTCTTGATGCCATGGAGCTGGATTCTCCCATTGTTTTGTTAGAACAGGTCTTTGACCAGCATCTCTGGCCTGTATCCCCTTTCTCAGCCTTTATGCATGTCTGTCGAATGCCTTCGGACAACACCAAGTGGGTCTCGGCTCCAGAGCTCTCCCGGGCTCATCTGCAGGAGTGAGTTTTTCTTGCTCATTACATTCCATCTTGGAGGTATCTTCCTCTGTTCTGAAATCCTCCATCTTAAGTCATACAGGAGCAATAAGCTATTTTTTACAGAGTACACAGCCCCACAGTACTTTATCTTTAGAGTTAACAGAAGTGGAGAAGACCACACTGCCCCGGGGACCTCCTAGGTGTCTTGTGCAGTTCTTGGTGTTCTGGAACAAATGCTGTCCTCAGGACCGCTTTTAGCTATGTCGTTTAATACTTGTGAGTCACGCAAGGCATTGTGGAGTGAAGAGAATACAGGGGTTATCCTTGGGGCTCAACTCAGGTATTGCCTTCTCTAGGAGATTGTTTCCTTACACCTAGACTTGGGTTGAGTACTCCCTATGACCCTTGGAACTCTGTCCTTGCCCTTGTGTGCTCCTTACAGGTAGGCATGAAGTCTGTTCTTCCTGAGTCCTCAGTCCTTGGCATAGTGCTCAGGATAAGTGTGGACCCTCAGTGAGTGCTGAATAAATGTATGAGTGGATGCATGAACGAGTTCGGAAGAAAATACCTGAGGCTCCGCCTCAGTCCCCTTCCTCACCTATGACATGGTGAGGGGAGTGGGGAATAATACTTCTCAGAACTGTTTTTATATCACATGAGATGTCTCTAAATTCCTTTTGTGAATCATAAAATCATTGACTTATTAGAAGGCTTCAGAAAGCGAAAGATTTCTTGTTTTCTCTTTTATGTGTCTAGGTGAATGAACCGAGTTTCCACTTACTACTATGGGAGGACTTGTTCTTTGTGTAACTGTGTCATTCTCCAGGAAGAAGTACTCATGAAGAAATAATGAGGTGAAAGCTTAATCATTCATTCATAGGCCAGTGATGACCTATGAGTGGTTTAACAACTTAAATACATAGTCGGACACCTTAGAGATGATGCATTTTCTCAGATTATGTAACAATATAAGTTTTATTGGAAAATTGCTTCTGTTTTGTACTTCCTGCTTCCAAAGATTTGAGGAGCGGTTTGCAACGTGCATCTTACCATGCGGGGAATTATCATGCTCACCCTCTTGTGACTTCTGTGTGGGAAGGAGTCCTTGGAGTGTGTCGTGGCCCCAGCCATGTAATACAAGAATGCAAGGGCTGGAAGGGAGGGTGTGGCTACCAACTAGCTCCGCCCAGGGACTGCCGCAACCCTATTGGATAGTCTTTGTCCATCCACCCCCGCCCCTTGACCACGGAGAGGGGAGGCCCCCTGCCACTAATTTTAATCTTCTCTCCTCTTGCCACACCTACCGTTTCTCCTCCCTGTGGGGGCCAGCCCATTTCAGTGAGCTCGTGGCCCTCCTAATCTTCTAGAAGTGTGTGCACGTAAGGGGGCGTATTATATAGACACGACTCCCTCTGTGAAAGAGGCCTTTGTGGAGGAGAGCCTTTGTGTATTTCTCCATTTCTCTGCAGTTCCTGAGGCTCTTGTAAGTCTCCCTGACACCAAAAGGCTGAACTGGGAAGGACCTAATCCAGAATAAAAGGGAGGGAGTGTTGGAGCAGGGGAGGGAGGAGGCTGAGCGTTGGAATGTGGAGACCCTTGGTCTTGGCACTCCAGAGCTGAGCCTCCGAACATTTTCTCTTCTTCTTACCCCCAGCTGGGGATTTTGCATTTTCAATGAGGGCCCCACTACCCTAAGCTCTAGTGAAAGTGGATCGCTTTAAGCCTGCAACAATGGTGGCTCCTTATCCTCTTAGTTAGTGCTTTAGATAACTTTTTTCTTTTAGACCAGGTAGGGGTTTCTCAAGTGGTGCTGTGACTGTCTTTGCCTGGTGAGACACAGGAGGTTTTCTCATCTTCTCCAGTAATCTTTTCTTACCTTTAATTCCCCCCCCCCCATTTCTCTTAATTTGAAGTCTTGTTTTTTTGGTTTGTTTTTTTAAATTTCCATCTGTGGACAAGTTGAGCTATATCATGAGCTGTTGTTAAAGAGGATTTACTTGTAAAAGATAGCAATTCTTGAGGACCCAAACAACGTCCCAAAGGCCTTGTTAGACAAAGGATGTATCCTTTTTATTTGAATTTATTCTGTAAGTTCCAGTCTAGAATTTAACCAAAGGGGAGCTGCTTTTGTTTACTACCTGTTACCTCCCAGTGAAACTCTGGGTCTTGAGCCTGATGTGTTTCCTTAAATTGCTGGGAAAGGGAGGAAAAAGTACCCCCCCCCCCAAAAGGAGCATTTTAAGGTAGGTAGTATTTAAAATAGCATACCTTTGGGGGGCAACTTTTATGTCCCAGGCTTATGCCAAGGAGTAGAGTTTTATATTCTAATGCAGACAGTTATTGACTTCAGAACTGTAAACAACTTGTCTAGTATTGGAAAGTCAAAAGCGGAAGAGCTTGAATTCAAATCCATGTTAGACTCTGCCTGAGACTTGGGTTAATTACATTAATTGATTCAGCATTTAGTGAGCTTCTTAATATTTGCTCTCTGCATAAATCTTGTTCCTTTGTGTAGGGGGCTCTAGGGACTATGGGGGAATGGGTGTGGAGAGAAGCTGGCATTAATGTAGCTCAGTCACCAGAAAACATGTAGCAGATCCAGTGGTTGAAGAAGACACATTTTGTTTAGTTCCTTCCCGTCCCCAGTAGGCTTGTATGGGAACCCCTCCTACCACGCTTGGAGGGCATGGAACATATGTAGAAGTAATGAAGACTGGAAATGGAAGTCAGTATAAAGTGTTGCCATCATCATGATGGGGAAGAGTGGGTTGGTTTGCACAGGACAGAATGGGAAAGAAAACCTGAGAACAGAATGCCAAATTCTGGTATTAGAAACAATGTACAGTGACTATCCTATATTCTGGATTTTCTTCCAGATGTGTTAGGAAGAACTCTCCCATATAATCTTAAATTTATTTCTTCTTGGTCCTCTGTTAAAACAGATCAGGTGCCCGCTGTCATTGTTCACATAGTGTTTTTATAGCTTGACTGTTCTCCATTGTTTTCCAAATAACTTACTCTTCTATTTTTTAAAAAATTTTTTAAAGATTTTATTTTATTTATTTGACAGACAGAGATCCCAAGTAGGCGGGGGGCGGGGGGGAGCAGGCTCCCTGCTGAGCAGAGAGCCCGACATGGGGCTTGATCCCAGGACCCTGAGACCACAACTTGAGCTGAAGACAGAGGCTTTAACCCACTGAGCCACCCAGGTGCCCCTAACTTCCTCTTCTAAAGGGTATGTTCCCAATGTGCTTGATCTGTCTGCCTGGATTGAAGCTGTTGGACGGACTTTGCCCCTCATGTTGATTGGGAGAGTGATGGAGAGCTACTTAGGCAGAAGGAGAGGCAATAAAGTACCCTAGTTGAGTCAGACCTAAGGAAATCAGCTTTTTTGTTTGTTTGTTTTGACTTCTTTTGAACCTGAGCTGCTATACCGAATTTTCAAAGGTCCCCTAACGCTGAAGTCCTCAGATTTCTTCATCTCAGCCGACTCCTTTTTTTCCAAGCTTAGGGCTGCGTCTCCACTTCTTCTTTTCTTCCTGGGTTTGTCTTTCACAAGCAAATGCAATGAAAAAGTTGGAGTACCCGAACAAATTGAAAAGCAAACAAAACACCACCTTTATGGACCTCTCTTGCTCCTTGTTGGCCGAGACCTTGGGAGCTGTATTTTAGTTTTGCTATAATACATTTGAATAGCTTTGAGTGTACTGCCAAAGGCAAGAGGGCGCTTAATACCTTTGCATTTTATAATCATTTGTTTGCCAACCTGGCTGTTCTCCCAGACAGTGAATCCTAGAGGTTGGGTGGTTGTTGGGAAAGTGACTTGATGTTCGTGCTTGTTTGAACTACTTGAGACCCATACTTTGAAATCTGTGGATTGTTTTACTCTGGCTAATAAGCTTAAGGTTCTAGAAACAATGTGAGAATTTGCATAGTTGCCTCACCTTATTTTTATTGAAAATATTTTGATTGCTTTCTAGCTAATTGTGACTATTTTGACACATAGCAAGCCTGGGATATCTAAGACGTAGAGTGCTAGGGGGTTGAGAGAAATCTAGCAGTCTTTGAGGTAGGAAACCATATTGTACATTTGGGAGGCCCTTGAACTAATTGCTTAGCCTCTCTGCACTATAGTTTTCTCTGTAATATATTTAATAGACAGTCTTCTGGGTCTGATTTCCTAGAATTATGTGCTTGCTTGAATTTTTCCAGTCTTTCGCAGCCAGACACATCACATTTAGGTCCTTCTCGTAATCCACAATTAGAGCTTGCAGAATTCACTGATTTGGGTAGAAATGGAGTGGACCATCCTATAGAATTCTTGTTCTATCTAACAGGAATCTTAATGGTGGAGATGGTACACTGGGAATTGAAAACAAGAATCAGTTAGATAAGTGAAGTGAAGTGAATTGGTCTCTTCCAACCGAACTGAACTGGAAAGGCTTCCTTTATGGATCAGTGAAATCACATGACATGGACTACCTTCCTACGGGATAGTTGTGTGTGAAAGTCCAATTTCTTTAAAACCTAGATTTTCCTTAGAAGTTGCCTCAAAAAAAAAAAAAAAAAAAAAAAAAAAAGCTTTGCCTAAGTGGTTTCCTGTCCTTAAGGTTTCCATGGAGAGAGCATTTTCAAGATTAAAGGACTCTAGCTGTCATTTTTAACCTGAGGGGTCTTAAGATTTATATTTCAAAGCAGGGTGGAAATTTAGTACTACCTCCCCCCAACCCCCAACCCGTGTGTGTGTGTGTGTGTGTGTGTGTGTGTGCATGCGCACATGACATGGCGAAGTTTATTCTTTCTTCCAAAATGCTAAGAGTCAAGGAGCTATCAACCCATTGGCTAGTGATGAATTAACACTTTGCAGTAAAGAGTGAGAGGGAAGTAGAAATAATCTGGTTTTATAGTGGCTCTATAGTCGATATGAAGGCAGAGCTTTTTGCCTTTTCTGTCAGCCCATAATGCTGCAAGGGCTTGGGCCAGTGGGGCTCCTTCAATCATAAGTTCATCAAGCCAGCATTTTTGAAGTCCTCCTCTGTGACGCACAGTGCCTTGAGAGGCTCTGAGGTAAACTGAGAACAGGTCCCAGAACCTGTATCTGTTTCCTGAGCTCTTGGGCTACACTCCTTCCCAGTTCTCAAATTTCGTTCCCACAATTAAGGGCAGCAGTGCTGGGCAAGGAGAATAGGAGGACCCTTAGCGGGGAAGATAAGGAGGTTTCAGAGACCGGCAAAAGTAACGTGATGGTTGTGAGAACTGAAGTTATTTGGAGTCAGGTGGTTCAGGGAGAAAATTACCTGGGAAGGAGCTTGGAATCTGCCGTCATTAAATGCTGACTTATTCTCCTGAAGAGTCCCGTGCTCCTAGTAAATGGGTCAGCCCCTTGGGAGAAAATAATCAAAATAACAGGATGAACCAGGGACAGCAAAGAAAAAAAAAGAGGGGGACAGGGGGGAATTTACCAGAGACCCAAGAATGAGCAGGGTCTAGATCTCAAACCCTCTGACAGGTCTTCAGGCAGTCTTGTCTCAGGTAAAATTTGCCCGATTGTTCTAACGCTGGGGGAATCTGGCTCTAAACACATCAAGGAGCTGATGGACTAAACCAGTGCTCAGGTACAGTGCAGAGGCTACCAGAGAGAACGGGTGGGGGATTTAAAAGAACATTAAGATAGGACTAATGCAACTCTTTTTTGGGGGGAGGCTGGTTATTGAGCTATGATTGACAAATACCACTGTATAAGCTTAATTACCATAAGCTCAGTTAACCTTTACCCTCTCATAGAGCTATAAAAAGAAAAAAAATTTTTTTCTCTTGTGATGAGAACTCTTGGGATTTACTCTGAACAATTTCATGTGTTAGACAGCAGTATTTTCATGTTGTACAGTATATCCCTAGGACTTGGTTCATAATCGGAAGTTTGTACCTTTTAATCACCTCTTCCTCCAATTCTCTCTTCCCCTCCGCCCCCCAGCTAGTACAGCTTTTAAACTGCTCCTATGTACAGGACCAAATACAGTCCGGGCCCAGCATGGTGCTTCAGGACATGGAAACTTTTCACTTCTCATTTTCTCACCATTTGAAACTGAAATGCCCTTTGCTTCACCAAGGATCCAATTTACATCTGTATTTGATGATATCTTTTTTTTTTTTTTTCCTTTTTAAAATATCGTCCTTGAGGGATGCCTGGGTGGCTCAGTCAGTTAGGTGTCCAGTTCTTGGTTTCCACTCAGGTCAGACTCTCAGGGTCACTGGATGGAGCCCTGCGTTGGACTCTCTACTCCACAGGGACTCTGCTTGGGATTCTGTCTCTCCCTCTCCCCATCCCTGCTCGTGCTTCCTCATACATGCTCTCTGTCTCTCTAATAAATACTTTAAAAAATCATTGAGATTTGAAAAGTTACTGAATCCTTATTTTATATGGGAAGGGGACTTTTGAGATTAATTTCCCCATTTTAAAGAAGGGGAACCCAAGGCTTGGGAAATGTGATTTCTGGCCCACATTTGCTCAGGTAATTGGTGATGGGATCTAGATGAAAAGCCTTGTGTTGACTTTGATCCTGTGGTATTGTTACTTCATTACCCTCTTAGTATTTGAAATGTGAGATGAAATGGGTTCCCATGCCTCAGTATCTTGGTTCTCAAGTCTTGCTTGTAGACCTATTACCTGCTTTCGAACACTTTCTTGATTCTCTGATCCTTTGTTTCCCTGACTGAACTGAGAGCTATAGTTTGATTTTCTACTATGTCACATATTCCCAAATTAAGGTATCAGTGACTATGCTAGCCTGATTGAAGAAAGGGCAGTAATAGTTTATTTGAATGTACATGGATCATTTCGCTCTTTTTATGACTTAGAGAATGGAGTTATACCTTACAAATTGTGAATGATTTCCATCTTGTTTTACCCAGTCTTCTTAGGCTTATAAACCTGACTTCGCAATTAGTTTGGGGTATACATACATTCCTGTAGGCAGTCCTGCCCTGCTAGGACTGGACCACATGCTGATGCAGTGACCCAGCAACCCCAGGTGTCTTCATTTTTCTGGAAGTCATGACAAACCTCCGGAGAGATTGTTTGGGCAGCTGCCTTTTGTACAACTGTTACTCAGTTTTTCCAGAGGAGGTGATGTTTATGATGTTAGAAGATTTGACCAAACCCTTATGGACTGATTCTTTTTTTTAAGACCATTTTCTTTCCTACTTATTTATTTAATTTTAAAGATTTACTTACTTTATTTTTTTAAGGTTTTTTGTTTTGTTTTGTTTGTTTGTTTTTAAAGATTGTATTTATTTGAGAGAGAGAAACAGAGAGAGAGAAAGCACAAGCAGGGGGAGGGACAGAGGGAGAGGGAGAAGCAGGCTCCCGGCTGAGCAAGGAGCCCGATATGGGACTTGATCCCAAAACCCTGGGATCATGACCTGAGCAAAAGGCAGATGCTTAACCAACTGAGTCACCCAGGCATCGAAGATTTATTTACTTTAGAGAGGGAGGTTGAGAAATTGTAAATAGAGGGAGAGAATCTCAAGCAGACCCCCCACTGACTGAGCATGGGGCTGATTCTTAGAACCTGTAAGATCATGACCTGAGCTGAAATCACAAGTTGCATTGGTCGCTGGGCTGGCACCCCTCCCATTTTCTTGATCATTGCCTTCAAGGCACCCAGGCCTTCAGTAAATTGCATTTTAACAACCTCAATGATATTCTTAGATATTCAGTTGATATCATGTTCAAAGCAATTGGTTAGAATAAAAAAATGCCAGATAATCAGAAGCCATTGAGGACTCTGCCATGCACACCGCAGCACATATAATTTGAGAGTGTCTGGTACACGTCCTCCTAAGAATTCTGTAGTATATTGTACTAAGAGAAGGTAAATCTCAGGGTTTCTTCCTCTGGGCTTCACAGAATTCAGGGAGTTCATGAAATTGAAGGAAAAATATTAAAACCTCTCTAATGGAAATCTGGCTTTTTTTTTTTTTTTTTTCATCATGATATAGAATACAGATCCTAATAGTATTAACAGTACCCGGGACTTTGTTACCAAAACAAATGAAATATACTCCATAATTTGAAATAACATCCATACTCCTTTGAAATTAGTGTTTTGACATACTGCTGGATCTTATTGATTAATGCCTTAATAAAGAAAGACCTATAACTCTTTAAAAATGTCTATAGCTGGTCTTCAAAATCCTGCACATTTTATTTTATGTATTTTAAATACTTGATTCTGGAAAGGACCACAGACTTGACTGCCTGGTCCTAGGCTCTATGGCACAAAAAGCTAAAAATCGCTGGCCTAGGATAGGCTGTGGTAATGAATAAATCCCTTCATCACTCTATAAATGTATCTTCTTTCTTTCCTTAATTTTTTAAGATTATTTTAATTTTTTAAGATTATTTAATCTTACTTTAAGGTTAAAATAAGATTATTTTAAGCCCAAGGGTGGGGGAGGGGGCAGAGAGAGAATCTCAAGCAGACTCCCCACTGAGCACAGAGCCTGACTCCGCGCTCGGTTTCAGGACCCTGAGATCATGACCTGAGCCAACACTGAGAACTAGACGCTCCAGCGACCGAGCCATCCGGACGCCCCAGTGAAAACATACTTGTCAACATCTCTTAGGTGTTGGTATGTTTTCCCCCTTTCTTGATGTTAGTACCTAATTTTGTGACTTCCTGGTTGGCCTCCACAAGACAAGACCTGCATGGAGGACTCTCCTTCATTCTTGTAGGCTTTGGCTAGTTTGTTTTGTTCTGTTTCCCACATTTGAGTTTTGAAATTTGGGGGGCATTGATTCTCAAGATAGGAAAGGGTAATTATGTTCCTCAAGGAGGGGCTGCCAAGGCAAAGAAGGTCATGGCCGGGAATTCAGAGTAGTCCTCTTCGTTGGCTTTCTCCCTGGTGCTACTTTTGTGACCCTGCACATGAGTTCCTTGTGAGAAAAGGAGTTGTTAAACATGTAATCTGCCAGCACCTTAGAAACTCCAGATGCTTCCTTTCTTCATGTTGACATATTTGTACTACCAGAGCAGCTTGGAAATGCTCCAACATTTCGGAGTGAAATCTTCCATGAGTATCCAGCTTGGCAGCTCTCCTACTTGACACGCGTGAGTTTTTGTTCCTTCAGTGGTATGACGGATGCCATCTTGAAGTCCTGGGTGTGTACCGCTGTCACAGGTCACTTCTGATCACAACCCAGTGGATAATACTTGGTTGTAAGACCCCACCTAACTTCAGTGGAGCTGGGGTATGTGGTTGAGCACTTGGGGTGTGCAGTGTACATACATGTCTGTTTCACAACGTTATGCTTTTCTTTGGCTACAAGTGTTAGGCATTGTACCTTCAACATTGAAGGTGCCGATAGATAGATATGTTCTAAGTAGTATTCTTTATTGGGCATGCCAACAAACCAAATGAAACCCGTAATGGAAATTTCATAAAATCCAATAGAATTTTCTACATTAATTACAAGAATTACCCTATCTCTATGTAGATTTTATTAGATTTTTTCTGAAATCGTGTTGCTACTTAAAAATTAAAATGAAGGGAGAGGAAATGGAGAATTTTAAATCATGTGGAAAGTGCAACAAGCTCACTACCATTTCATTTTCTAGGGGAAAGAAATGAAAAGAAAAACAGTGAGTTAATGACCAGAATATAAAAATGATTTGTCCTGATATACTGATTATATTTCTTGCCTCTCCTACAGTTCACAACCCCTTCTCCCAGCTCCATCTTTATTTTATGTATTGTTTCTCTTGGGATAAAACCAACTTCACTCATCATGACCAGAGGCCTTCAAGTCTAGTTGGTAGCTGTATTCTTGAATTTATTTCCTCTAGGTTCACTACCTCTTTGAACTGACTTATGCCTTTTTGTGTTGATGCCTTCAGCAGTTAATTCCACATTTTAAGTAGTTCTTCGGTAAGAAAGTACTACCTGGACAACTTCTAGAAATTACTTATACTTCTGGCAAAAATTACCCCGATAAGATTACTTCTATTTCTGGTGTCTTGTATGCTTAAAGACCAAAATGATAAGCACAATAAAAATTAAAACTTTGAAAGATTATCTACCAGTACTTTTCTCCTACATTTGAAACCTTTCCTCTGATAGGTATAGAAGGATGGATATTCTACTTTCCTCGAAAGCTGACAAAAAGAAATAGAAGCAATTTCCATTTAGACATCATCAGCCCCATCTTATTTTTTTTAGACTTTAAGGAATCTCTACCCAGCATGGGACTTGAACCTAGAAACCTGAGATCAAGAGGTCCCGTGCTCCACCAACTGAGCCAGTCAGGTGTCTCAGCTCTTATTTTTAATGAAGCTCAGCCAGTTCTTCAAGGCATAACTGTAGGTTTTGAGAGCAGAACTGGGCAGCATGTGTGAGGCAACTTTCAGGAGTGAAATGGTGCACAGGTTTGGCATGGCTGCATGGACTCCATAAACAGTGACTTAATGACAGATGAAAAGGTCTGGAACTCAGGTGTCCTTGGTAAATGGTGTCTCCCTGCCCAACAATGTCTATAGAGAAAGACACTAAGTACCAAGTTGGGTGTAAGTCCTAAAAAGCTTAGCTTACACTAATAGTAAAAGATAATTTGTTTTTGAATGTTTTCCCAGTTTTCTGGGATTATTTATTTATTTATGAAAAGATTTTTATTTATTTATTTGACAGATCGAAAGTAGGCAGAGAGGCAGGCAGAGAGAGAGAAGGCAGGGAGCAGGGGAGGTGGCGGAAGCAGGCTCCCTGCTGAGCAGAGAGCCAGGTGTGGGACTCTGTCCCAGGACCCTGAGATCATGACCTGAGCCGAAGGCAGAGGCTTAATCTACTGAGCCACCCAGGTGCCCCCAGTTTTCTGTTTTAAATCTTAAAAAGCAGCACCACAGATACTTCCTCATTTTTGAATGGAGAAGACCTATAACAAGCGACATAGGATAGAAAGCATTGCAAGTAGGTGCCTTTCTCACAATGGAGCTGTGAACTTATCCTGTAATGTGTACTTCGTAGCTGTCTTATTTGAGCAAATCCTCCGGAGCCTTAAAATTGATTTGTTGTATTGTTTCCACGTTTTTTGCCAACAGTTATTTAGACAGAGCTGAAACCTATTAAACACGGGTTGAGTTCCCTATTGTCCTGTCTGGTACTGTGTTTCCCTCCACAGTGTACACTGGTGTACATTAGATCACTAAGGGGCTCATTATTACTGAATTCCAGCCAGGACTTCATTTCCTAAACACATGTGCTTGCCTGGTATTGCTTGTAGGCCTTAAGCTCTACTTTTCCCTTGTGTGTGTGTGTGTGTGTGTGTTTGCCGAGAACAGGTACAGCAAGAAATCTTCATATTACACGTTTTGTTTCTATTACACTTTCCCTTATATTGAGGGGATTTGGGGGGAAGAAGAATTCAGCTCTGTATAGTGAATGTCAAAATTAGAGTGAAGTAGAGTGAGTAGAGGTGAAGATTTGTTGGAAGCGGAAGGGAAAAAGAACAAAGCTAACTACAGTGAAAACAGCTGAACTTGAAGTTAGTTTTCCTAAACCCTAGTGACAGTCTGAAAACTGACCACTGACTTAGGGAAACTGAACTGGAAAAGGCTTTGGTTCACTGCATCAGTCAAAGTACTTTCCTTTTCTCGTTTTGGGTGTACTGATCTCCCTGTATTTCTTGGTGTTGGGAAAACTTGGTCAAAAAGGATAATTACTTTTTTATTTAGTTGCATGGTCTTCAAAAGGCAACAGCAAGTATTCATTAATTTCCATCTGATAGAGCTGAACTTTTTTTGTGGCTAAACAATTGAAACAGGAAATGACCCGAGATACAGTTTCCATGACACCCTGTCACTTGGATCCAGTTTTCCAGAAGATGAAAGCCCAAAGCCGGCTTTTGATAGTGAGTAACTAATTGGACTGGCTGATAGTGGGAGTTTTTTAATGTGAAAAATAAAGGAGAAAAAACTGGAACAGCTGTGTTTTGGTACAGTCGTCTAATCCCCAGATAAAACACTCCAAGGACATTGAAATTGAATAGTGCCTTTAGTTAAGGGGAAAAATCTAAAATCTGTCAAAGCACTGGTTTACTTTAGAGAAAATACAGCATATATTTATGTTGAAAAGCAAAAAAAAAAAAAAAAAAACCCAGCAAATTTTTATGGAGCCAAGATACTAAGTGATGCCTTTTAGGAATCCTCTTTGTTCGTGCAAAGTGATTTTAGAGCTTTAAGATGTCTGCACGCACTCTTGCTTGTGAAGAAAGAGACTGCCCACAGATGACTTTTTCAGTCCACATTTTCTAAACATGCTTTTGTGGAGAGGAGTGGGTAGAGCTAATGAGTTGTGTTGGGAGGATCAAATACACAACTTCTGTTAAACAAATGGAGACATTCGGTTAGAAATGTTTTTATTGACCAGTCAGTCCCCATGACATACGTAAACTTAGGCTTCAGTTGTATTTTGCAGCTGAAGAGCTTCTCTACAGAGTTAAATGCATGAAGCCACAGGTTTGTTAATCTAATAGGTAACTTTCTTGTGTGCTATTTAGAAAGATCCTTGGCTGGGAGACTTGGGCTCCAACCAATGTCCGGATTCCTTCTCTGGGACTCTCTCCCTTTCTTTTGTAAATGAAGAGGTTGGAGGCCGTTCTTCCAGTTCTGTCAGGCTGTGTATTTTTGAAATGTAGGCCAAGTTTTGACAACTGACCTAGAGGTAACAGTGATACAGTGAGGAGCATAATAGAAATACATGTTATACATGTTATGGGGCACCTGGGTGGCTCAGTGGGTTAAAGCCTCCCTTCGGCTCAGATCATGATCTCAGTCAGGGTCCTGGGATTGAGCCCCGCATCACGCTCTCTGCTCAGCGGGGAGCCTGCTCCCCGCGGGCCCCCCACCCCCTGCCTGCTTGTGACCTCTGTCAAATAAATAAATAAAATTTAAAAAAGAAAAAATACATGTTAAAAGGTTAAAATTGAAAGGGGGAGAAGACCTTACTAAGGTATTTTACCTCTTATCACAGGAAACTAATGGTATATATTAGAGCTTTGTTTCCTCATATTTGAATATTGAGGAACAGTCATTGAGCTAATAAATTTTTTTTTTAAGATTTTTATTTATTTATTTGACAGACAGAGATCACAGTTAGGCAGAGAGGCAGGTAGGTGGGGGAAGCAGGCTCCCTGCCTGGCAGAGAGCCCGATGTGGGACTTGATCCCAGAACCCGGAGATCATGACCTGAGCCGAAGGCAGAGGCCTTAACCCACTGAGCCACTCAGGCGCCCAAGCTAATGAATTTTTAGTTATTCTTCCCCTTACTTGTCTGAGTGTAGCAGATTTCCATCTCTGCCAAATCTGCTTGGCTTAATTCTTTCATTTTGTGCATAGGTACCTCTCCTTGGTATCATTTTGCTTTCCCTAAATAAAAGGGTAAAAACTGATGATAACCTTGAAATCCTGTTTAGGAGGCCAGGTGTGGTAGTGGAAAAACAGATTTATCTCAGCATAACCAAGGGTGAGGAGCTGGGGAGGACTGTCCATTATCTCAGAAATCTCAGAGGGTGCCCCAAGGTTGTGTCCCTGGGAGGGGACCTCCTTGCGCCTGGATGGTGCCCAGATTTGCCTCCCGCCCTCACCCCTCCCAGAAGCTGCATCTCCCCTCTTCATACTGTGTCCTGCTCCCTGCCACCGGGTCCCCAAGCAGCCTGGTGTTGGTCATCTGCCTCCGGGGCTCTTTCACCAGACCCCCTCCCCCTGAGGAACCTTTCTGTCTGCCGCGTAGAATCCGGGTCCAGCATTCTGGATCTTTGTCCCCCCCTTGGGCATTGTGCCCCTCCTTGATCAGGTCCCTCTGTGCTCATGGCCATCCTGCTTCTCCCCTCCATGCTCTGCCCTTTTTCCTCCACTTGGAGGCCTCGCTTGCTCCTCCGGAAGGTCTCTTGGATCTTTGCCTGGCCAATGGGGGACCACTCCTCAGGAGGGTGGTAGCCCCTTCCACTCCTCATTTTGGGCTGCATTGGTTACTAAAATGGTCGGATTTTAAAAAGCCGTTCTTTTAAATGGGGAGGGCCTTTTCCACCCAAAACATGACAGCGAATTGCACTGTCAGTTAACTTTGGCCCTTCACTGCTGTGTCATTATTTCTTTCGCCCCCGATGAGTGCGAGACAGCAGTATCATTGTGGCAGTATCCCTTGGGTGGACAGAGAAAGACAAGGAAGAACCAGTGATCCAGCTTCACCTGTCCTAACTAAACTGCACGCAGCTCGTTCATTTAACATTGAAAAAGCACTTGACGCTGTTCTTGGCTGTGCTTGGCACCTTGTACTGAGTTCTAAGAATCAAAATAAATGAATAAATAAATAATTGGCCAAGGCTTCTTGTGGATGCAGATAAGTCATGTAATTATCCTTTATCAAGGTCTTACCAAATACTAAATATACTTGTCTGAGTTATCTTATGTAATCCTGACAGTATTG
Organism: Mustela nivalis; assembly: GCF_964662115.1. Taxonomy (NCBI): domain Eukaryota; kingdom Metazoa; phylum Chordata; class Mammalia; order Carnivora; family Mustelidae; genus Mustela; species Mustela nivalis. The sequence continues at coordinate 50,842,965 of NC_139029.1, forward strand.
CTCCAAGGTAGATGCTAATTGACCCTCTAAGTACTGTTAACGAATGTTAAGAGCCAGCATTTAAACCCAGGTACTTTTTATTTTATTTTATTTTTTTAAAATATTTTATTTCTTTATTTGACAGACAGAGATCACAAGTAGGCAGAGAGAAAGAGGGAAGCAGGCTCCCAGCTGAGCAGAGCCTGATGTGAGGCTTGATCCCAGGACCCTGGGATCATGACCTGAGCTGAAGGCAGAGGCTTTAACCCGCTGAGCCACCCAGGTGCCCCAAACCCAGGTACTTTTTAAAAAAAATTAGCATATGATGTATTATTCGCTCCAGAGGTAAAGGTCTGAGATTCATCAGTCTTCCACAATTCACAGTGATCACCATGGCACATACCCACCCCAGTGTCCATCCCCCAGCCCCCCTATCCCCTCTTCCCTCCCCCCAGCAACTCTCAGTTTGTTTCATGTGATTAAGAGTCTCTTGGTTTGTCTCCCTCCTGATCCCATCTTGTTTCATTTCCCCCTCCCTTCCCCCCAGAACCCCCGCCCTGCCTCTCAAATTCCTCATATCAGGGAGATCGTATGATAATTGTTTTTCTCTGATTGACTTATTTCGCTCAGCATAATACCCTCTAGTTCCATCCACGTCATTGCAAATGGCAAGATTTCATTTCTTTTGATGGCTGCATAGTATTCCATTGTGTGTGTATGTGTGTGTGTGTGTGTGTGTGTGTGTGTGTGTATCAACATTTTCTTTATCCATTCATCTGTTGATGGACATCTAGGCTCCTTCCATAGTTTGGCTATTGTGGACATTGGTGCTATAAACATTCGGGTGCACGTGCCCCTTCAGATCACTACGTTTGTATCTTTAGGGTAAATACCCAGTAGTGCAATCTCTGGGTCATACAGGAGCTCTATTTTCAACTTTCTGAGGACCCTCCATGCTGTTCTCCAGAGTGGCTGCACCAGCTTGCATTCCCACCAACAGCGTAGGAGGGTTCCCCTTTCTCCGCATCCTCGCCAGCATCTGTCGTTTCCTGACTGGTTAATTTTAGCCATTCTGACTGGCATGAGGTGGTATCTCCCTGTTAAACACAAGTAATTTTAACCACTACACCGAATGAGACCAGCAAGGTGGTACAGTGCTGTGAGTGCTTATCCTATGTTGGGTTGTCTTCTAAACGGCTTCCGTGTTTTAATTTGCTTGCTTTCGGCAGCCGCCAATGAGGTGTAAGTATTGTTGATGGCACCGGCAGATGGGAAGGGTGAAGGTGAAATTGCTTGACTCAGCGTCACACGCAGAGCGGGAAGTCCAGGCCAGACAGGACGTACATGGGCATCGGTGTTTCACTTGGTGGAGAGGGGTATGTCCAGAAGGACTCCAGAGGGGTAGTGTCTGTCATGCTGAGGGTCTGATCTGTTGTGCTGTTCTTGTCCAGTAAACACTGTGCTTGTTTACAGAAGCAGCTCGAAGCACACTCAGAAAACAGTTTAAATGGAGTAGAGCTGTTTAGTATTTCGGCTTACATTTACCTGCATTGTCTGCTTTCTGTGGGAAGAGCTTCCCCTATTAGAGCACGTTTTACTGGAGCACTTGGGAAAGTTACGCTTCCAGAGTGGTTGAAAACCATGGATAGGAGCTGCATTTGCTCATCTGTTCTTTGTATGATCATTGTTGAGCAAAGATGTCAGTGTACTCCTCTACAAAATGAGGTTCCAGATAACTCTGCCATCTCTTCTGAGCTGTGAATTCTAGGCAGTTTAAGCATTGGAAGCTCATTACTTAAAAATCAGTATTTATTTCACGAATCTTGTTTTGAAGGCTGTTCCCGATGTGCAAGGATCAGATACGAATGGCTCTGTAGGGTAAGCACCTTCTCTAAATTTCTGTAGCCAAAAAGCATTTGTCAATATGCTGCTCTGTATGCCTCTGTATACCCCTTACCACCTTCTTGGGTGACCGTTAGCTAGATCTGCTTCTGCCTGTCCCACTAGGTTAGGTGCTCCTCAGGTCTGGCACTCCCCTGCTCCTCTTGGCTTTCGTGTTTGAGACTGCATTTAGATCCTGCCAGTCGAATTAAACTAATGGGCTGCCTGGGTAAAGTTGGATGAAAGGTAATGTTTTTAGTTTTTTTTGCTCTTCTATTTCCACCCCATGGAGTAAAGGAACATGTGCCTAGACCTGGAGAGCACAGGCTCTGAGGCCTTGGGGCGGGGAGAGGTGAGGCAGGAATATGGGGGAACTGGAGTAGGAATCTGCTGACAGCCAGATGATAGGGAATGTGGCAACTCAGGTTGAATTAGGAGGATGAGCCAGAAATAAGACAAGAGAGAGCTTTCAGGAGCTGGGAGCGAGGATGGAACTTGAACTCTATGGGAAAATAGCAGAGAGAAAATGACTCTTTTGATATGTCCAAAAAAAAAAAAGTGATATTTATAGGAAAGAGCATACCTTCAAGAGTTAGATTTGAGTTCTTGTCTTAGTATATGCCTGGCCAGGTGGCTTAGTGTAGGGGCCTCCGTCTCTTTACAATGTCGGGTCACCTTCTTAACGTGTTTCCTAGGAATTACAGAGGCTGCCGGGGAAGCTTGCTTGTCTTACGTGTAAAGCCCAATACATATACCAGAGTGAAGGTGGGTGACCAAGAGTCTTTTGTGGAAGAAAGAGGGGCCCCTGGGTGGCTCAGTGGGTTAAGTCTCTGCCTTCAGCTCAGGTCCTGGGATCGAGTCGCACATTGGGCTCTCTGCTCAGTGGGGAGCCTGTTCCTCCTCTCTCTGCCTGTCTCTCTGCCTACTTGTGATCTGTCTGTCAAATAAATACATAAAAATCTTAAAAAAAAAAAAAAGAAGAAGAAGAAAGAATGAATGCTGGATTTTGACTCTGAGGACTTGAGAGCATGGGGTCTTTCTTGTGACCTCACGTTAATAAGTTAATCTCTCCAAGCCTCAGTTTCCTTATGTGGAAAATAAGCATGCCTGCCTGCCTTCCAGGTAGTCTGCCAGGGAAGCAACATACTCAGGCTGGGACTGTCCTAGAACACTTGTTCTGGTGTTTCACATTCAGCAGCTGCTGCTCTTAGATGTGGTCCTACCCAATTGACACGTTGTTGCTTCTCTCACTGATCAGAGAGTGGGCTGGGGAAGACAGATGTGAGTCACGTAGAGAACCCCAGTCCCTGTTGTGACCGGACATTCAGGTCTGATACTGGTTTACCTCTGTGGATTTCTTTTTCAGTTTTTAAACTCCTAAGCCCAAGATAGCTTCTTCAACCTAGTGTAGCTGTCTCTCTGGTGGTTCCTTCAGTTCTGGGAAGAAAGCCCTGGGCTCCCAACCACTTGCCTTTCCTTTGGTGACCCTTGCCATCTCCTCCCTCTGTCTCTTTCACAAGGCTCCCTCTCTTTGTGATTGGCATCTTGCTTCCTCCCCAACCTTTGCCCAGAAGGCAAGGCCTGTGGAAAATATTTTCCCCCCATTGCTAATTTTAAGAGAGAAAGCAGTATAGGGCATTGGAGAGATGCTTTGAAACTTCTAGAGACTCAAAATTTAATGAAGTTCATTCTACATCTTTGTTTCCTGTATGGATGGTAAATGCCCTCAGCTTTTGTTCCTGAAGGTTGGGCCTAGCACCTCTTTGAACTGTCATTAGCCAAAAGGCCTTATGACTTCCTCCATCATGGTGCCCTTCACACCCAGGGCACCTACCCTTTGTAGCAAACGTAGAGTTCTCATTTTTTTTTTTTTAAGATTTTATTTATTTATTCGACAGACAGAGATCACAAGTAGGCAGAGAGGCAGGCAGAGAGAGGAAGGGAAGTAGGCTCTCTGCTGAGCAGAGAGCCAGACAGGGGCTTGATCCCAGGACCCTGAGATTAGGACCTGAGCCAAAGGCAGAGGCTTTAACCCACTGAGCCACCCAGGTGCCCCGGGTTCTCATTTTTTTAGAAATCTCTCCGACCAGGTAACGTAAGTCCACTTGTCTATGTCCAGGAGAGCGTAATTGGAAAGCAAATCTCAAGTTGTAAGAAGGAATTGTTGAAAGAACACCATCTCTATTTCTTTGGCATCAGCCACTTGCTCTGAGAAAGGTAGATTTGAATCAACAAAAGATGAACAGCTTTAGTTCATTTATCTTTCTTGGCTTAAAAAGTAGGAAGGAAAAGGGTCTTAAGGTAAAACACTGAGTTATTCAGTTATTTTATAAGGCTTTATTTTTCTTTGACCATGAAATCGGCCTTCAGAGTCCTTTTAAAGTAGAGGAGTTCTGTTAAATCTACAAGGATAGAAGGAAAACACTACAACATTATATATAAATATGAAGTTAATGCTATCAGGTGAATTTTCTGAAGGCTTTTTCCCCCCAAAGCCCAGTATATACACCTATTTTAATGTTAGTGACATTTGTATCTTTTCTTTATTAATAATAGGAAAGATTTAAGTCAGGGACTGTGAGTCTCAAATGCCTAGGTGCATTTAGTCTTACATAACTACTGGTAAAAGATTTTTTTAAAAGTTCAGGATTATAGAGAAATGATAGGTTTCAGAAAAATTGTTTTTTAAGGGTTGCTGACTTTTCACTTAGTCATAGACCTGAAAGTAACACTGTGTCAACTGTAGTCAAAATTAAAAAAAAAAAAAGTTTTCAGCAACCTTTCTTTTTCCTGACAACCCACATAATATGTATTCCACAGGTATAAGGTACTGTTTTTTTTTGTTTTGTTTTGTTTTGTCTTGTCTTGTTTTTTGCTTTTTAAGATTTTCATTTATTTGGCAAAGAGATACAGCAAGAGAGGGAATACAACAGGGGGAGTGGGAGAGGGAGAAGCAGACTTGCCATTGAGCAGGGAGCCCCACGCAGGACTTGATCCCAGGACCCCAGGATCATGACCTGAGCTGAAGGCAGACGCTGAATGACTGAGCCCGCCAGGTGCCCCTTAGTCCTGTCTATGACAGAAGAGTGAAGAGAAATTAGCACATTCATTAAAAAAACGTATATTTAGGGCGATTTAGGATCTGCTTTTTAAACACGTTTTGCTGGACGTCAAAGAACCAGGAGCCTTGGATGGATTCGTAGTGCTGGCCCTTGACCGGCTGCATGAGCCTGAGCAAGTCAGTAGAGTTGCTTCCATAGGGTTGTGATGGAGGGTCAGCAGATATTCAGACATTTCTTGCTGTTTTGGTGGCCCTGCATCCTAGGTACCTTTTTTTTTTTGGTCAGGAAGAGTGGATGATCTGACTCCTTGCTCTGTAACAGCTAAGGTGATGGGTATGTTCCCTCCACTAGGTGGTCAGTCTCCTGCCTGGGACTTGAAACATTTACACAGCAATAGAGGAGATGTTAAGATTATGGGGAAGAGATTCCAGGGACAGGAACAGCCAGTTGTCCTCTGTGGCCTTTGAGTGAGGTTGTTTTAGTGGCTTGATCTCTTCAGGAGTGTTCTCAGCTATCTAATATTGCTAAGATTCTGTCTCTTGTGTTTCTCGTGTCTAACAAATTCCATTTCTGCTTATGGTAATTTCTGTCTTGATCTGTTTTTCGGGTGGTAGTCCTCATTCAACTCTACCTAGTTTTTAAACTATAAAAACCAGAAATTGACAGAAAGGTTGGCCCCCTGGTTGAAGATACAGTTAAATTCAGACAATGTTACCTGCCTTTTTAAGTATTCCTGTAGGATTGTTGTATGATCTAGATGAGATGGTGCTGTGGGACCTTAAAGTTCAGCATATTCATTCATTACCTTATTCCTGGAGGTTCCTATGAGGGGAAAATCTATGGGCTTAATATCATTGTGGGTACTGTTGTGATTTAGAATGTCAAAGAGAGGGGCCTGGGGTTTGGTGCGGGTTCTGGTCCTTGCTGTGGAGAATCCCATCGTGAGCCAGATTGTGCAGGGCTTTTTTTTTTTTTTTTTTTTTGCTTGTAACTTCGTGGTAGATAAAATGCACAGATATTTTGGGATTGCACTTATTTTTGGTGTCATTTCTATCTCTTGAGGACACACAGGCAGGTGGAGTATGTCAGGCTTAGAGGACGGGGCAAATTGAAGACTAATATTTACTGAACTTCTACAGAACAAGGCAATATATTTCAATCTTCTTTCTCATTTGCTGTTAATTCCTTTGTTTTATGGATCAGGAGATCTTTATTGAGAGGACGTCTCAGTAACTTGCCCTGTATCGATTTGCTGTTGTATGGGAGATTGAACATTGACATCTAGAGTTCTTGTATTTGCAAATCCCAGGCTCTTTCCATTCTGTTCATTGTAGGAGCAAAGGAAAACAAGAAGTGGAAGAGAGAAAAAGCAGAGAAAGGAATAGAGATTACTTAGGAAAAAATACGACCCTGAGGTTCCAGTGATTATAGAGAAATGAAGGGACAAGGAAATCCTAAAACTGCAAGATTAGAATGGACCTTAAGTTCATCATAGTCCCTAGCTGTTGTTCACTGCTCCATTGATATGGCCACCCAGCCTCCTCCTGCAGCAGTGGTGGGGCACATCTTCCTTCATTGATGGTTTAGTGCATCTGTGGACAGCTCTAGCCACTAGGAAATTATTTTCTACAAACCCCAGAATTTCCTTTGGCTTCAAGTTTGTGTCCACTAGTAATAACCTCTTGGCAATTAGAAGCACTAATTAGCACTTTGAACAGATAAAGCTAGCCAGCTTTAAAACAGTTATGAATCACAGCTCTAGAAATTGCTTTGGTTTGAATCCTACCTTCTCTGTTTTACTTGCTGTGGCCATGAACAAGTCACCCCCGTTTCTTCTTCTGTAAATGGTGACCAGCTCATAAGAGGTAAATCAAATGGAATAAAGCACTTGACATCACTGGCACATAGTGAGACTGTAACTGATGATGATGATTTTCTGTAACTCTTTGAGGTAGAAATGACCACTTCCATTTATCCAGATCTTGAAACTGAAGGAGCTACTTGAGGAAGCACATGGAAGCTGTGAGGTTCAGAGGCACACGATTCAATTTGTGCCCTTTCCATCTTCATGTTTCCTACCACTCACTCCCCTGGTCTGAATGGAGAGTGGCTACTCCAGGCTACTCTAGGAGTGATGGAGACAAAATACAGCAGCATGTAGATGTGGCCACCTTGGGCTGAATTCAACACTTCCAGACTTTAGATGGCTGTACCTTCTTCTTTTCTTTTTCCTAAAGAGGACACCAGGGAGGGTATGTGCTATGGTAAGTGCTGTGAATCTTGCAAGACTGATGATTCACAGACCTGTACCCCTGAAACAAATAATATATTTTATATTAATAAAAAATTTTTAAAAAGAAACTTCTTTCAGTTTTTGTATTCTGTAGTCATCAGCACATGGATTGGGGGCACCTCATGTATTTGTTATGAGCTAGCTTGTATAAAAAGTCTCTCTGGGAGGCGGAACTTTGTTTTCCAATATACGTATGTGGTAAACTTGACACGAGATAGGATTAAGTTGTGTTTTCCACCATGTGTCTACCAGACACTGTCATCATCAGGCCATCTTTTTATAAAACCAAAGATCTACTTTGTTAGCTGAATGTTAGTCTCTAGCCTGCGAACATTCTTCCACGAGTCCATGCCAGACAGGCACAAGTTCTAACTTTAGGGTGTTTGTTTTTCTGTTACCAGTTGCTCTCATCAGATCCTGAGATCCTGGCAACTCTTGTTTCCAGGATTCTACTGCAAGCTGGTTTACCTTGAAAAAGCCACTTGACTTTTAGTGTGAGATTCTCTACCTGCCATTTTGTTGTGCTGTGTATCAGGTTATTCTAATGCAGGTTTTCATGACCTTGAAACTAATGACATGTGGTGGGATGGTCGTGGTGGGGCGGTGGAAGTTGTCGTTACTGGCCTGGCGGGGGAGGGGGGAATCTCTCCTGTGCACTTTAGGATCTCAAATATCTCTAACTTCTACCCACTAGATGCCAGCTGTGTCTCCTCTTCCTTCCCCACCCCCTACACCAGTGTGATCACTAAAAATGTCTATGGGGGAGTATGGCAACATGATTGTTCCCATTAAGAAATACTATTCGAAGGTTGGAATACTTGGGGGTGCCTGGGTGGCTCAGTCGGTTAATCGTCTGCCTTCAGCTCAGGTCATGATCCCAGAGTCCTAGGATGGAGCCCCACATCAGGCTCCCCGCTCAGCGGGAAGCCCAACTCTCCTTCTGCCTCTGATCCTCCTGCTCCCCCCATGCTGATGCTCTTGTGCTGTCTGTCCGATGAATAAATATAAAATCTTTAAGGTTGGAACCCTCGTATATGTAAAAGCTTGTTTGCAAGCTCAATATCTGTAAGATAACTACTAGACCTTTTACTGAATATCTCCTTCAAGCAAAGCACTGTGCTAAGTGCAATGGAGAAAAGAAACAAGAGCCATAAGTAGGTTACTATTACTGCTTCCGAGCAGCTACTGTTGGGGGAGAGGTGATAACAAGGGAGAATTTGACAAACCTGGAAGGTTCAAAGGCTAGGTCCCATTTGAGGTCTACCTTAGAGGGAACAGAGAATGGAAAGAAATCCAAGAAGGAACCAGTGCATCATTTCTAGTCTTTTGATAGTCTTCTAGTCTTTTGATAGGTTGCCAGTCCAAAAATCGAAATTAGTGAAGTAATTTTCGAAATTACTGAAAAATTGAAATTCAGTTTGCATGTTGCAAACTGAAGATTGTATGACCCACCGGAAAGAGACCCTTACTGTTCAGTGGGAAACCGTTGGTGACCGTGGGAACGTTAGTCTGGTGTTGCCAGACTTTCCAGGATTTTGAAAGATGTTGAAAATTCAGATTCTTGTAAAATGTGACATTTTCCATACTTTAAGCATTGGCTCCATTTAAAACAGCAGTAATCTTGAGCTGGTCAAGTTTGGTTGCTAGTTTGCAGTCTCTTACAGGTAATCTTTTCAGAGGGGGCTGAAGGATCCTTCCCCCACCCCTTTCTAGTAGAAACTATTGGAGAAGAAGTTAAGCTGGTATGTTCCTCAGTACTGTATACTGTTCATTTCTAACCATGTTTTTCTTCATTTGAACTTCAGCTATCAAGATAAAGTGTAGATCTAAAATCTTGACCTAGGTTAAATAAAATCACATTTTTGGAAAATGTGAACATCTTTCACTTAAGAATTCTCCAGGGTCTTCAGCTAAAAGTGAAACTGAAATGGTTGCCAGTAAATGCCTTTTGTAGCCTTGGAAATTCAAAGTGATTTATCACTTGGTGGTAATAACTGGAGACCTCTATGTACAAGAAAGAAGTTAAAGGTAAAGAGGCCAAAAATAACAAATATAATCATATGGCTTTTTTCAAGAGATGTCCATATGGCTATCTAGCTAAAAATGACTCTTGCCAGCTTGACTGTGAATTTTTTTTTTTTTTTTTTTTTGTAGTTTTAGATAAAAGCCTTTAAGCTTTAGCACTGTAAGGAAAGAATTCTTCATCTTCTAGGTTTTTGAAAAACTGAGCTGTGGGATGGGGGAGGAATGTATTCATAGGCAGCAGAGCTAGATTCCTCGTTGACCATAGGATTACTGGTGTTTACCTCACCAGCAAAACTATGTGATGACCCCTGTTTGTATTCTTTTAAGTCTCCGGTGATAGTTAACCTTTTTCTGATGTATCCAAGTTCCATGTCTGACAGTCTAGCTCAGTGCACCCTCTTGTTGTCAAGGATGAAGTTGGAAATACTTTGGAAAATGCCTCGAGGAAATCAAGATAGAAGTTTGTACAATTTTTACTTGTAAAGTAAGTGGCATAATCTGGTCTGATTTGTTCTTGTGGTCTTTTAGTAGTTCTCATTAAATAATCTATTTTATAATTATGATGAGAAAGAGCATGAAGTTGACCAGTACATAGGCTCATAGAGTTCCCATGTTCCTCTTTTTTTTTTTTTTTAAAAGATTTTATTTGTTTATTTGACAGAGAGATCACAAGTAGGCAGAGAAGCAGGCAGAGAGAGAGAGGAGGAAGCAGGCTCCCTGCTGAGCAGAGAGCCCGATGCGGGGCTCGATCCCAGGACCCTGGGATCATGACCTGAGCCGAAGGCAGAGGCTTTAACCCACTGAGCCACCCAGGCGCCCCCCATGTTCCTCTTTTGGTCATAATGGAGCTAAATTTCCCCCATGTGCAGACTCTCCATATCTCTTCATTGACCTGTTGGTATCTGTGTGATTTTTGTCCCCATGTGGGTGATTTGGGAAGAACACGCACATATACATGTGACCCAGAAGGATAAAAATTACAGATCTAGATTAATCTGAGTGGTATGAATTCTCAAAAGTTTTTCTTCATTTTTCTAATGAATCCTGAACTCATTAATACAAACTGTTTAACAATTCCTGTTTCTACTCCCCTCAACTGAGCAGTCTACTTCTGAAAAAGGATTTCTTTGGTGTATATATTAGAACATTGAACTGGGGAGCTGCAAAAGTTAGACTTTCAGGTTATAATGAAAACCAATAGGAAGCAATACGGGCCCTCCCAATTTGTGCAAGAGGCTGAATTTAAATTACCCGAAGAGTCTCCTCAAACCAGATGCGTTTGCAGTCTGATTGGTTTGACATTTGTCTAGGACCTTTGGAATATAAGCTTATGCAATTAAAAACTAAAATGTTTCTATCATTGCAAGTTCAAAATATCTCGGAGCATTTTTTTCCCCTTCTTAAATCATTTTGACTATTAGTATTTGTGGTGATATGGACGAAAAATGCTATTATGCAACAGCTGTAGTTGTGCTTCCTGAACGCATGCCAATTCCGTTCAGACTGAGCCGCAGGGACTGCTTGTTAGCTCCCTAGCTGCCTGGGAGAGAGGGTAATGTAAAATTAATGTATGAAGAAAGGCCTGTTATCTGACACTGTTTGGGGATGCAGGTAGTCTGAAGTGTTGTGCAGAAATTAAACGAACCTGGTAATCTATGTTTATGGAAAGGTGGCTGGGATTTGTGGTTCCAACTCTGTTGGTTTTAATTTAAAAAATTTAAGGAGGACATTCATTTCCACACCCCTCCCCGCCTTGCCCCACTTCATGAACTTAAAGTGTGTGTAAAGCTTGAGATTTTGAGATCTTTAAGTTTTTGGGGTGGAGAGTGGGCTTCATAGGCTTGGAGAAGAAGTGGTAGCGATTGTTACTAAGATTCTCACAGACAGGTTACAGATCCCCGAGAAAATGACCGTTTATTCAAGTAGTCTTTTTCTTGGTAAGTAGTGTGTAAAGTACATGGACGCTGAACATTTTTAGATCAGTTCGAAACTAACCTGGATCCTTTCTTCAGCGAGGCAGTTGTGGTTATTAATATGCCCGTCCTTCCATATTTCCCCCCCCCCCTGCAGTAATCCTGTAGTCAGTCAGCAGTATCTCTCCATTCTTACGTTAGCCAGAGCAGTTCACTCCTGCATGGTCTCCATGTCCAGTACATAAGTCTGCCGTATCCTTGTTCGTATGGTTCCCGGATCGCTGCTTTGCTGATTGGCTGCATCTCCACTCTGGGAGCATTATTGTGTAATAAGCCATCTTATTGCATTTGGACCCCAGTATCCAGCAGGGCTCCTGGAGCATACTAGGTGCCCAATAAGTTTGCTCACAGGAACGAAGATTCTGTCAGTGAGGTTAATGCTGAAAAGAAGAAAGGACCAAGTAACAAGCCACACACACACACACACACATATGTTTTTTTCTTTCTTTTATGACTTACCGTTTAGTCCTTAAAACAGTTTTGCACAATAGATGGTATCTGTTTTGTAGGTTATTACCCCCACATCCATCTCAGAGCTGATTAGGAGAGGGAGTCTGGATTTGAACCCAGAGTTTTAGCCTCTGGTTATTCTTAACCACCATGCCACAGGAGGGACATTCTCTAATATAGAAACATTTTTATCAAAATGTTTTTCAAGAGACTCGTCTCTCTTTGAATTTGCTAGGGCAATTCTTTTTCGTATTTCAAACTCTTCTCCCTAATAAACACGAGTGAAGTCCCACCAGAAACAAAAACACAAAAACTTGTAGCTGAGCTGGAATGGAAAATACGGCATTGGGGTTAACCAAAGTAAACCCAAAGACCTGGCTTCTTATCTTGTTTGTCTGTTTATTAGCACTGGAACCTTGGGTAACTCCTTCAGGCCTCAGTTTTGTCACATGTAAATTGGGGATACTCTTATGACCTGTCTCCAGCTTACATGAATCCCATGAAATAATGCAGGTAGAACTTGCTAGATGTCTTGAGACATAGTGAGTGCTCAATGAATGGTATCTGCTGTTGTTGCTGTTAGCACATAGGTATGTTTCTCTCAGCAAATACATTTACTGAGTGCATAGTATATACTAGGCACACTTAGATCGTACTAATTCATCTTTTATCAAAAATGCCTTTTTGGGGGCACCTGTGTGGCTCAGTGGGTTAAAGCCTCTGCCTTCTGCTTAGGTCATGATCCCAGGGTCCTGGGAGGAGCCCCACATTAGGCTCTCTGCTCAGCAGGGAGCCTGCTTCCCCCTCTCTTTCTGCCTGCCTCTCTGCCTACTTATGATCTCTGCCTGTCAAATTAATAAATAAATAAAATCTTTGGCCGGGGGCGGGGGAGGCTTTCTGTGTGGAATTTACATTCCAGTTGCATTCCAAAGGAGAGAGCAAGAGAGTAGACATAATGAATATTAGGAGGATATAAATTGTGTGTTGGAGGGAGCCTGGTGCTACCAGAAGGAGAAAAGGTAAGGAAGATCAAGAGAGTGTGTAGGAGCCTAGGGTGGCCTTTGAGATTGACATTAAAGAGTATTCACTATGGGGCTTATTGAGAAAATGATGCTAGAGCAAAGACTTGAAGTAGGTAGGAGGTAAGGGACCTTGTATTGTGGCTCTTTGGAAAGAGCCTGGCAGAGGGCTTGTGCTGGGGGGTGAGCAGCAAGGAGACCAGAGTAGCTGGAGGACTGAGAGGGATCAGTAAGGCCTCAGAGGCCTTACTCTGAGAGTAAGGAAGAGCCATGGGGGGGCAAGTCTTGAGCAGCAGAATGATGTGATCATCATCGCCGTGCTGCTTCTCATCAGGAGGGACCTGGACAGTAGAGCTCTTTGCTCCCCTCTCTCCTATTAGCTTAACCTTTTACACTTTAAATGTGTGGGGAAAAAATTGCATTCGACCACCCCAGGGTGGCTGCCTGCCTACCCTGTCATTGATTGAACCTGGCGGTCCTGCCGCTGTAATGGCTGTATTCCTTGGGAAACAAAGGAAGTGATTAGATCTGAAGAGGGGAGGGAAGTAGAATCCTGTGGTAGCACAGCTTGGGATCCTCTTTGAACAGGACGTGATGTCTTCCAGGCTACCCAGGCTTCCCGACCTGAACCAGGAAACCTTCTGTAGAGGATCCTGGGAGGCGTTGGTTGGTTTAGTGGTTTTTCAATGTTTGTATCTCCTTACGGTGAGGAGGATCCATTATGAAGAAGAGGAAGAGCTTAAGTGTGGTCATTTGTCAGCTTATGACCTGTGTTTGACTTCTTTCCTCCAAGGGGACAGCGGCATACATAGGGGTGGAAAAGGTTTCTGTGCTCTCTCTCCAGGGAGAACCCATGACTTTTTTTGTTTTTGTTTTTGTTTTTTTTTTAAAGATTTTATTTATTTATTTGACAGAGAAATCACAAGTAGGCAGAGAGGCAGGCAGAGAGAGGGAGGGGGGAAGCAGGCTCCCTGCTGAGCAGAGAGCCCGATGCGGGACTCGATCCCAGGACTCTGGGATCATGACCTGAGCCGAAGGCAGCGGCTTAACCCACTGAGCCACCCAGGCGCCCCAATACTTTTGTTTTTTTAAATTCATGCATGGGAATGTGGTCCTATTAGGAAATGATGGACGTTGTGGGTAGAAGCTGGTGTGATGCAGAATTTTACACAGGATCACAGGAGATTGGAGTCAGAGGACCTGGGTTGCAGCCTGCGTTTCTCAAAATAGCTGTGTGACCGTGACACCGGAGCTCAGGCTTCCTCCTCTCTGAAATGGGTTAAGTTACATGTGCTATTTTTTTTTTGCCTTGCAGGGTAGGGAAGAAATAAGGTGTACAGATATCCCCATGTGCTAGTATTGTGACCCTGAATGTGGGGAACCACTGTTGGTAAAGTTCTGTTTGGGAGCAGAAAGTGTGTGTGATGGTCCTGTTTACCTTTTGCAGAGAATACCAGCAGTGCCAAGCACGGTGTTTATTTCTCCACCGCCCCATTCCCTGGGAGTTGAAGCTTTTGTCTCCCTTTCAGATTATCTACAACCTATTGTGTTGGAAAACCCCAGAGATAAGGGCCTTGCCTGGACCAGCAGTCTGTGCCTGCAGACCCATACCCTAACAAGGCCTGTCTTCTACCTACTGGTCCCACTAACATCTTTTTCCCCCTCACAAGACCCCCAAACCGCCCCCCATTCTCTTAATTATTTGAGGTAATTTTGGAGATAGGCATCACTTAATTGAGTTAAAGCTTTACATTTGAGGGGTTACTCATTAGCAGGAACATTTTTTTTTTAATCTCATTAACCCCTGCGACCTATTTGATAATAGACTTAATGGAAGAATTTGCTCAAAAGTCTCAAAGAGCCACTAATAGCTTCTTGTGCCTGATAAACTTTTTGCCTGGGGCAATGGAAGTGGGGAAAATTCCAGATGCTAAATAATCTGGGGCCAGCAGGTTGAGGAGGTGGGGCTTTTTGTTTGAGGCCCAGCCAGGAATTACAAGAGAGATAATCACATCAGATACTCCAAGGAGGATTGATTTCAGAAATGGAAACATGTAGAACACCTCAGAAAAACTATTCATCTGCTCCAGGCCTCAGTTGCCGTATCTCTAAAGCAAAGGGATCAACTTATGTTCGTAATAGGGCATGCATTATTATTTCTAATATTTTAAAAATACCTACCAAACTATTCAAGTCTGAATTTTTTTTTTCCTCCTAGCAAAAAGTTACCAATGATTTCCCATTAACTGTCAGTCAGATGCTGTGAGTAACTAGAGTTAACCAGAGTTATAATACTAAGCTGGTATCATTCCAGGGCAAACCCCAAAACTTGATATTTGGTCAGTCTTATGACAAGCATAATTTGGACTTCTGCTTTTTGCTATTGCAAACAGCTCTCAGTCATTGCCACCTGTTGCAAATTGTCCTGAGTCCATTTGGTTATGCAGAACTCTGAGAGGGTTTTGGGAGGTAAATTTGATAGCAGCCAAATTATTTGAGGGCAGTAAGGTTTAGCTACTGTCCCACAACTTTGCCACCTGATTATAACTAAAGCAAGTCTGAGTTGCGATCCTGCTACAAGTACAGACGTTGCTTATCAGCCAGCGGGCACGAAGCATTTCATGCAAGATAGCCTGGTATGTTTGGTGAAGTCCCAGCTCTCTTCTGTTGGTTTCTCTGATCACTGCCTTGCATGAAAACTGCACTCGTAGACACGACGGCATTCCAGAGGAGGGTTCTGTTATCCCTTAATGATCAGCATCTAGGAACTGGCAGTCTTCCAGTTGTGGCTGGACTTGGGGCCGTTAAGGGAACAAATTTATGAAGGCTACATTCTTACTCATGCAAGACGAGGGGTGTTGGTGAATATCCTGGCCAATTCTTAAAACTTAAAGAGATCTTTAATTCCACCAGTGAAGGCCCATTTCTAACATTTATAATGTCTGTTTATCTTTTTTTAATTTTTTCTTAAAGATGTGTTTTACTTAGAGTGCCTGGGCTTGTGCATGTGTAAGGGGAGGGCAAAGAGGGACCGGGAGAGAAGCAGACTCCTGCTGAGTGTGGAGCCTCCCTGGCTGCAGGGGAGGTGGGGGGGCTCCATCCCATATCCCTGAGATGACTAAGCCAGCAGAACCACCCCAGGCTCCTGCCCCACTCTAAGTCCATCAGTTATAATGCCTGTTTATAAGCCACTGACTTCAAACAAGCACACGTGCACACACTGATGCATGCACACACACACCCCTCTGACATTTGCTTTACTAATTGGCGAAGGGTCCGGTGTTGATTAAAACGGATAATGGGAACATTTGCAGGGCCTCTCTTTGGAGTATGTCTCCATGATTAGAACACAAGCTGCCTACCGTTGGAGAGGGCCTTCCTGAATGTAATGCCCACTGCATCTGAGTTGTAATGTAACCTAATTAAGGCCCACACAATATCACATTACCTGTACTAAATTACTGCTGACCTAATTAGGCATTTTAACACTGCCTTTGTGGAGCCCCATGGTGGAAACCACTGTTATTAATGACACTCTGTAGGAGTTAATACTTTGAAATGATTTTTCAGGATTCCTTTGTTCAAAAAGTGTTTAACTTCGACACGTTCAGCACCATCTTGTCACCATTATTAGTTACCATTTATCACGTGCTTACCGCGTGTCAAGTACGCTAATCTAGGTACGCTGCCTCTCCTTCTCATCCAACCTGTGAAGTAGAGACCCGGCTCCATGTCATAGACAGAAAACTGAGGCTAACAAAGATGTGTGTGGAACCCTTATCACTGAAAGGTAAGTCGTCTGTTGAGGTGGGCCTGTCCTCTAGCCCCTGGTTAGTTTCTTTTCTTTTTTTTTTTTTTTAAAGATTTTAATTATTTATTTGACAGAGAGAAATCACAAGTAGATGGAGAGGCAGGCAGAGAGCCCGATGCGGGACTCGATCCCAGGACTCTGAGATCATGACCTGAGCCGAAGGCAGCAGCTTAACCCACTGAGCCACCCAGGCGCCCCCCCTGGTTAGTTTCTTAATGCTGCATAACAAAGTACCAACAACACCAGTTTATTACCTAGCAGTTTCTTTAGGGCAGAACTCTGGGCTTGGTGTGGCTGGATTCTCACTGGACTGCAATTAAGGTATTAGCTAGGGTTGTGATGATGGTGGGAGTTTGGCCGTTATCTCCCACATCACTGGCTATAGGTAGGATTAATTCTTGTGGTCACAGGTCCAAGGTCCCCATTTTCCCCTCTAGCTGCTGGCCGGGCACCTCTTTGAGTTCCTGGAGGTTGCTCAGTGCCTTGCCCCATGGCTCCCAGGGACAGTTCACAACATGTGTGCTGTTTCCTTCCGGATCAGCTGGAGTGTCTCTCTGATTCCCCATCTGGCGCTAGCCGGAGAAGAACTCTGCGGTGAAAGGGTTCGTGTGGTTAGGTTAGGCTGACTGGCTCATCTCCCATTTTGAAAGTCCACTGTACATATGCTATAAGCTCATGATGGGAATAAAATCTCTGAGTTTACAGGGTATGTACAAACAGGGGTCAGAAATTTTCTTAGCATTCTGCCCATGCAACCCTGCTCAGAAGTTGGATCTGGAAGGAAGGCAGGAGAGAACATGCTAATGCGGTTCTGAAGGTTAGTGTTATGTGGGAGCTCTAACCAGGAGGGATGCAAGGAACCGAGCTGATGTTGCAGGGACCTCGATACGGGGACCCAAAGGTAGTTCTTTGTGTTTGACCATTTTTGCCTAGAGCAGACCCTAACAATTACCATATAGAAACAGATCTTAGAATGTGATCTAGGTAAGAACCAAATGAACCTTAGTTGGGGAAGTGGGCTTAATTTCCTCATTACGTGAGATGGATTTTGTTTTGTTTCATAAAATGAATACTGTGGCTAGGCGGTATCAGCCTAAGAGCAGTGAATGGTAGCTTTGTATCTCTAGTTCTCTCACTGTGTCTGTAACACAGTCTTTCACAGTAAATACCACGGATTTGAGGACTGTTGGAGAAAGTGTGACTACTTACTCCTTACTCAATATGTGTTCTACCATAGAAACCCTTACCGCCTTTTTCTAAAGAAATCTCTTAAAATGATAGTCTCTCTCAGTTGCATAGCACCTGACAATTTAGGAAATGTTTTTATGGAAACCATTTTTTTCTGATTATATTTTTAATCGAGATAAAAGATAGAGTCAAGTGCACAAATCTGAAATGTACAGCTTGATGAAATTTTCTGTATGTTTATTCCTTGTGTAACCCACCCACCTGGGGCACAATAAAGGATATTTCCAACACCTCTGAAGGCTCCCTTACACTCCTTTCCAGTTAATCTCTTTCTTCAGCGGTTCGGCTATTCCCAGAAACACAGGAGAAGGAGAGGAGGAGATCTTGTGACTTACCATCTATGCGGACAGGAGAACCCGATTTCGGATTTCTAGATCTGTGCTCTTGCTTCCAGAAGACACTGTACCCTTGGCCAGACCTTTCTAGCGGACCATTTCTTCTAGAAAGCAGGAGGTTCAAGAATGCTTTCTTGTCCAAGACTCTGAGGCAGCCACTGGTGATTTACTATGCCGAGTCTTTTTTTCATAAATCCAGCAATTTATGAAATTATGAGTACCATCATGTATGTAATTTTTAAAGTTTTTGTGTAAATTCGTTATTTAACATATGGGTAGATGTAACTTTTAAACAGATTTTGATGCAGCTGGGGAAAGCATTGTCTCTTTCCCCCTGCAGAGCATTTTCATTGTATCTGATGGTATAGGATAAAAAGAATAAAGTGTTTTGTGTCCCAGACACTTTATTTCAGAGGTAGTAAATGGGAAGTTTTGATGTTGCCCTTTGGCTGTCTCCTTAGAACTCGTGAAAAGGAGGGATATCTCCCAGAGCCATCTGAACTTCCCTTGTCCTCCTTTTTTAGGGAAGTGATGTGTGCTCGACTACAGCCAGCAAAGATCAGTTAAAACAACAGAATTAAGAACTGAAAGCCAGTAGATCTTCTTGTTCTTGTTCTTCTTTTTTTTTAAGAATCTGCGGATTTTATTTTTTAAAACTGCTTTATGGATATCCTCACATACCATGTAATTCACCCATTTAAAGTGTGCAATTTAGGGGCTTTTAGTACATTCACTAATACTGGCAACCATCATCCTAGTCCATTTTGCAACTTTTTTATCCCCACAAAAAGAAACTCTGTACCATTTAGCTGTCCCCTTGATATTCTGTCTCCCTCCTCCTCCTGGTCCCCTCGGCCATCCCTAAGCAACCAGTAATCTACTTTTTCTCTAGATTGCCCTGTTTTGAGCATTTCATATGAAGAGACTCATACGTGATATTTTGTAACTGGATTCTTTCAAACAACAACAACAACAAAAAGCCAAATATTTTCAAGGTCTGTAATGCTCCCGCATGTATCAGTACTTGATCCCTTCTGGTGACCAAATAATATGCCATTGCATAGAGAAACCATAGTTTTGTTCACGCATTCTTCAGGTGATGGGCATTTGCATGGTTTCCACGTTATGGCTACCATGAATAATGCTGGCTATAAGGATTTGCATGCAAGGTTTTTTTGTGGACATAGGTTTTCTTTTCCCTTGGGTGTACATATATGAGGGGAATCGCTAGGCACTTGGTAACCCTGTAATCATGTGAGGAACTACCAGCCTGTTTTCCACAGTGGCTTTACCATTTGACATGGCGGCCAGCAGTGTATGAAGGTTCTGATTTCTCCATGTCCTCACCAACATTTTGTGTTCTCTGACCTTTTTTTGTCTAGCTATTTTAATAGATGCTGAGTGGTATCTCAGTGTGGTTTTGATCTTCATGTCCATGATGACTAACAATGTTGAACATCTTTTCATGTGCTTACTGACCTTAAAATCCTTTGCAAAAACAAAAAAACCAAAACGTTTGCCTATTTTAAAATTGCATCTTTCATTGAGTTGTAAGACTCATTTATATATTCTAGATACAAGTCCCTTATGTACGATTTGCAAATATTTTCTCCCATTATGTAGGCGGTCTTTTCACTTTGGTGTCGTTTGAAGCCCAAAAGTTAAAAAAAAAATTTTTTTTAAAGATTTAAAAAATTTATTTATTTACAGACAGAGATCACAGTAGGCAGAGAAGGCAGGCAGAGAGAGAGAGGGAGAAGCAGGCTCTCCCCTGAGCAGAGGACCCAACGTGGGACTCGATCCCAGGACCCTGGGATCATAACCTGAGCCAAAGGCAGAGGCTTTAACCTACTGAGCCACCCAGGAGCCCCTAAAAGTTTTTAAATTTTTATGAAGTCTGATACATCTGTTGTTGTTGTTGTTGCTCCGGTTTTTAGTTTCATACCTAAGAGTCTTTTGCCAAAAAAAGGTCCTAAAAATTTATATACAGATCAGTGCAGGTTCTTAAAAATTTTGAAAGATGCTGCTGTTGGGGGCCAGTAGGTGAATGGTACATGGGAATTCATTGTATTTGTAGTTTGTGAGTCTGAAATTTTTTCAGTAGAAAATCTTAAAAGAAATGGGCATAGGTTACATTCCAGAGACTTGAGCTCATTTGATAGTTTCCTCTTAATTATGAAAATGCCGGTGAGGAAAATGGCTTCTTTTGTTTTCCTGTGGCATGGCCTCCTTTTCAAGTGAGTGAACATTGCATTTTGGCTGCAAGAGAAAGAGTGGACCCTTAGTAAATTTTGGAATGGTTTGAGTCCAAGAGACCAGACCATGCTGTAATGCCCTAGGTGCTAGCAGTTTTAAAACAAAAGCCTAAGTTACTCTGATGTCCTGCCCCTCACTGCTGTCCCCCTTCTTCCCAGCAGAGCATCTGTAAAAGACTGCACTTGAATTTGAACCTGATTGGATATTTAATGATATCCATGAATCATTATTTCTGTGACCGTGGTATTGTGCTTTTTTTTGTTGTTGTTTGTTTAAACAAAAAGTGTCTTTATCATTTAGAATTTTATATAAATTGTTGGTGGATGACATTATAGGGTGTCTTTAATTGGCTTCAGAAATGACTTAGGTTGGGAAAAGTGGGCATAGGAATGAAGAAGATGAACTGTGAGTTGGGAATGGTTGAAACTAGGTAATGGGTCTGTGGAGATTTGTTATACTATTCTGTCTTTTACAGGTTTTTTCCATAATAAAAACATAGTTTTGGAGGAGTTTATTTTTAATACCATGTTTTTAATACAGCATTTCCACTTGGAGCTGTGTTTGCTTTGCATAGATGTGGGTCTTCTGTGTTTGGATGTCCTGCCCACCCTGGTATGGAGGAACACTTAGGAGCAGTTACTGGAACTTCTCAGAGGCAAACCTTGGTTTACAGAGGCTTTGTGGACTCGTGTGAGGTCTGCTATTGCCCTGGCAGAATTCATCTATTGCTTCCAGGGCCCTATCTGTTCCCTGTGTTATAGATGCTAATCTGTAACGCCCTTTGTTTCATAGTTAGTGAGTTTAGTTTTCTGAAGCTTTTTGAACCCATGATTCTAGGAATCTTTGCACTTGTTAAAATGGAAGTTTGTATATAAAATGTTCATTTATACACATCCACACACAGATCTGGTAACTAGAAAAAGTTAGAAATAGACCATAGAGAATTTGGTCACGTGAGTGGAACTTTATCCTTATCATTGATCCTGCTGTTTGTAAAGGAGACTTTTAAATGCTTTATTCTCTCTTGTTCTCACTTTCTAATGGCTAGGAACCTCCATAAATGGAGTATATGAGTCTTTATTTATCCAAAAACAGGAATTTGAAGAGAATTGTTACAACTCTGTATTCAGATGACTGAAGCTTTCAGAACAACGTTGAATTGAATCATCTGTACAAAGAGGGGACACCATCTGGAAATTATTCTATGCTTTATTCTTGGTTTTGCTAGCATAATGAAATACGAGCATTCCAACTTCTCGTAATTGTTAAACTTTGTGATGTAAATGGTGCCAGGCTTTGAAAAGGCTTGTAAAGGTTTTGCTGACTTTTTTGTTTTTGTTTTTACATACTTTGAATGAAACTATCTGTGCTGTTTTAGCTGAAAGGAGAAGCAGCCTTGGGCAGCTCTTTTTTACTATTTTGTATAATAAGGATAAGAAAAAATATTGACCGCTGTGTGAATAATTCATATGCAAGAGGATTTTCACCTTTTTCTAGAAATTGTCCATTGTACCTTTTTGTCCTATTTTGCTCCATGTCTGCTTTCATGTTTCATGGTAGAAGATCCCATATAGCATCATACATTGAGTTTTTAACCCTTGACTGCATGACATTCCCCAAGTTAGCCTGTTTCCTAGCTCATGGGAGGGGGATAAGAATAATACACTGTTTCAGATCTGTGTAAAAAGTATTTCAAAGTGCACTCTATTTGCTTGTCTTCCTGATTTTGAGGGTAATGACAGCTAGTAGTTAATTACCAAAGTCCAAAGAGGAATTCTTTAAAAAAAAAAAAAAAAAAGTTGCAGAGATGACTTTCTGTATTGTGAGAACAATTGAATGGTAGCTTTAGGGTGGAAATGATCCTTGAAATGTTTTTAATCATGTCTTTAAATTATGGAAATAACCTGTTCAATGCAGGAAAGATTCTGGAAACAGACACATGTGGTGGTGGTGATTATTGCTTTATTTGTTGTTCTTACTATATTCCTGGCTGCTTGTTTCCATATCTCATTTTTGTTGTTTTTAATACAGCAATCCCATGGGCAAGAGAATATTACTCCTATTTTTCAGCTGAGGAAATGGAGCAAGAATGGGCAAGTAACTAGACCAAGTTTGCATTGCTGGTGCAGGGAGAGTGAGAATTGGAATTTTTATGGGAATGAAGAGCCTTAACTATGTCTCCCATGTGTTTATTCCCTGTGTAGCCATAATACCATCACCCGTGGACAGTCTCGGCAGTGTCTTCCCCACTCATTTCTCTTGGTGAGGAACAAATGTCTTCTTATAAAATCCCAACATTAGTTTGTGTTCTGCTTTGTAATGCCTCTGAACGCCCCGTAAATCTAGACAAGTGAAGTTGGATATTAGGTCTCCTGTCAAGAGGGGCATTGAGAGAGAGTATTCACCACCAGAGACTGAGGGAATAAAAATATGATCCTCTAAGAGTTTAAAATGACAGCGATCGTGAAGACTCTCTCAACCACGAATACATAGTCAAAGAATGTCCTCTAGGTAAGAGATCCAAGATTTGTAAACTGATAGCCTGACAGAACATTCTTTGCTCCCTCTTTAACATGCATGTGTCAAATTAGAGGCTCTGAAGAGTCGTGTGGTTTTGAGGTGCCGGTTCTCCACGTAGCTCAATTAATTCCTCGTCTTGGCTCCTCTACCACACCGTGTCACTGATGACCAGGTACAGTAGTCTGAAGTGTTTAAATCTTTAGGATTGCTGTTGTTCCGTAGTTTCAGATGGAGGTCAGACATTAAGGGGGTGGGCTGGCATTTCAGTGTTTTCCCAAATACGAAGGTCGTCCCCGCCTAATTGATCTCACATGTGCAGTGTGTTTTAACATGTGAGATCACTCCGTGGCTCACTGCATGGCTCTCCCAGAAAACTGATGGTGAGGCTGAGGACACCATCCACTCCATTTTCATGGTGTTATGGAAACCTTAGGAATGTAAGCAACCGATTTTTGGGGGTTTTGCTTTTGTTCTGGGTGGATGCTTACTTTTAAAATTATTATTGCTTTTAAATGGACACACGATCTAGGAACTGGCAAGAATTGAATCAGCATGAAGTGCTATTAATAGGGCCACATAAAAACCTGCCCGAGCACTGCTTTATTTAGGTATAGGAGCTGTGGGCCCCCTCTGGGACCTAGGGTCAGGAGTTAGTGCTCCTCTAGCTCTGGACAAGCCACAGTCCCTTAGAACCCGTATGCATGGGTGGTAAAAAGCCCTGGACAAGCCACAGTCCCTTCCAACCTGTATGCGTTGGTGGTAAAAACAACAACCCCCCCCCCCAAAAAAAAACCCCAGGCATAATTTCAGTGGTGGCCATCCCTCTCAGGGTGAGCTGTTCTCTTTCTGTGTGTAAGGTTCAATGCATGGTGTGGGTCCTGAGCCATACTTGAGGTGTGTGCAGGATTCTAAGCGAAGGAGGGATTCTCTTCTCAGCTGCTCCTTTCTTTTTCATTCATCTTTCAGTGGTAAAAAACTGTATGAAATGATTCATAGCTACCCATGTCTGTGGGAAGGACCAGAAGGCCCTCCAGTGACTGACTTTCTTTTTTTCTTTCCTTTTTTTTTTTTAAAAGCAGTTCCAGATTGAGAGAGAGAGAGAGAGAGAGAGAGAGAAACAAAGGTGGTTAATAACATTAACAATGTTATTCCCAGAAGAAAGTTCCAGCCTGCTAGGACTTGTTTTGGAATTTGAAAAGTCCTGAGCCGGCGGAGGGCTCTGTAACCAAGGATTCTCTTAGACTTCTGAAGTTTAAAGAGACTGGGGGTGGGAAGAGAGCATTAAGGGAAAGAAGCAATTAAGTTTAAGTTTCAAAATTGATGAAGTAAAGCAATTTCCCATTCCTGCTAATGCAAGAAGCTCTGCAGATTTATATTTTCCATGTGAGTCAGAAACCCGTTCTTCTCCTTAGAGCTGTTGTGGGGAGCCCTGATGCAGAGACCATTTCTTCCAAACCCCTTCTTTTTTTTCTGACAGTCTCTGGTTTGGGTTTACACCTTCGAATGGTAGAATATAGGCGTCAGTTTATTACTGCAGTTCTTTCTTAAAACCTCTAGGAAAAGGACAACTACATGAGTCATTTAGCTAGAGGGTCATGAGTGGATCAATTAATGGAACCTTTCTGTGTACTTGATACATCTTTGGGGCGTGGCAAGCAATTTGGAGTCCAGGGATCCGGATTTTTCTGTGTGGGTAGAAGGGAAGATCAATATAAGGAGTTAAAGATGGATTCTTTTTTTTTCCCCCCCTTTGGCAAAATTCGTTAGAAAAATAGTGTGATTCTTATTAAATGGCACAAAATGCACGAGTGGGGAGTGTATGGGGGAGACAGATGCAGATCTCCTTGGATGCAGGGAATGGAGTACTTTCCTGGTCTACCCTTGCATCTCTACAGAAGCTGTCAGAAGTCGAGGTTCTCTGAAAGTTGGAATCCCCGAGTGCAACCCATGTGCCAGCTAGATTGTCGCATTTCTCAGG
This sequence comes from Mustela nivalis, assembly GCF_964662115.1. Taxonomy (NCBI): domain Eukaryota; kingdom Metazoa; phylum Chordata; class Mammalia; order Carnivora; family Mustelidae; genus Mustela; species Mustela nivalis. Next base: position 50,867,795 of record NC_139029.1, read on the forward strand.
TGTGCGATTCACTTCCTAGCCCTGAAATGTGGAGCCCATGGACTTTTCCTGGGTTCAGCCATTGCACCAAGTGTCCAGCCCTTGCTTCTGACTTCAGGTGAGAGAGTCGGCCTTTCCTTGGAGGTCCCATGATCACACATTTCTTGTCGTAGCTGTAGGAATATGCTTGCACACGGTGCTCTCCTGAGATCATTTTGTGGTCTTGGGAGACCATGGCCACTGCCGACACTTTAAGATCTGAATTGTGACCTGCCACAGTCCAGTCTCATGGCTTCTCTGGGGCTTGGAGATGGTCTGTTCATCCTTTAAAAAAAAAAAAAAAAAAAAGATTATTTATTTATTTGACAGAGATCACAAGTAGGCAGAGAGGCAGGCCCGGGGGGGGGGGGTGCGGGGAGCAGGCTCCTCACTAAGCAGAGAGCCCAATGCAGGACCCTGGGATCATGACCCGAGCCTAAGGCAGAGGCCTTAACCCACTGAGCCACCCAGGCGCCTCTGTTCTTCCTTTTTTAAAGATATGTTTTCTGTTCTCCTTGTCATCAAGGCTTAAAATCTGTTTCCTTTCTCTGTGTTCAAAAATAAAGCAGAGTTTACTATCACAATATTGAAATTGAGTGTTCAAACCTAAAAAAGACTACTTTTTTTGTTGTTGTTGTGGGGTGGGGGTATTGCCAGTATTGATGACCACATGATCTGTGACCTTACCATGGTAATTCTTACAAAAATCAAATGGATTTTCTAAAGTCCCTTCTTAATTAGGGTCCGACGGTGAGCCCTGTTCCTCAGTTGTCATTTTGGATTGCTAATTGGCCCAGTGCTGTGGACTCTCAGTGTCCCTGCTCCTGCTAATGCTGACTTCTCATATCCTTTCTGTATGTTAATGTATGTGGCACAATGCAGAATGAATTCTGTAAAGGAAAGGGGGGACGAGTTTCTGAAAGATTATCTCCATTTATAATGTGAGCCACACTACTTTAGAATTCTACAATACCTAAAATAAGCCTGGTGTCTAAAATCAAATCTCTTACATGGTCTAATTATGTAGGTAGATTTTACTATCCCAGTGTTCTAATGTGAGTTAAGTTTAGATACCTGCTCCCCCCACCCCTTTCCTGTTTCTGAAGGAAGGCCCAGCTAATTTACTGCAAATGAAATAAGTATTTTGGAGAAATAGGTTGACATTTAGCATTCTGGTTTGAAATTCCTCTGACTGTTAAATATTTAATGTGCTGCAAAGCATCCTTAAAAATTAAATATGAATGAGTTTTAGAAAACCTTGCCGTGGTATAAAAAATTGAGATTTTCCCCCATTTCAAGTGTGTCTGCCTAGGGAATCTTAATTATGTTTAATGAAGATGACATTATATATTTGATCAGCACGGGGACATCCTAAATAATGAAGTTAATATAAATAATGATCCTTCTGAATAATACTACAGTAGCGATTTACTTTGGATAAGTTACTAGTTTTGTCTCTGGAGGCTAGTCACTCTATCCCCCTGTAGTTTTTTGTGTAAAGTTAAGAGTGAAGTCAAATGACCAGAGAAAATTCCTTTGTTGGAAAAAATTTTCCTAGGTTTATTGCTTTGGTAATACTAGTGCTTTACTTCTTTAGAGTCATGAGATTTAGGGTACTTTTAAACCTTTTTTGTGAGATTTCTGAAAAGAAGCATTATCGTTATTACTATTATTCGAAAATAGTTTTCTTGACATTTGAATTTATAATCACGTCTATATTTTTGCATAAAAAACATTCTAAAAAATGATGGTATTCCTCCGATTTAATGGTGTGGGAATGAAATAGACCCTTGGATTTATTCTACAATTTTGACATCTGACATTTTTAAAAAAACATATTTTTTGTCATATTTTTCTGCCTTTCATTAGGTTCTATCCTATTCCAGTTGCATGCTGTCTCAAGTATCAGTTTTGAAATGGGAAAATGAGATTTGAGGTTCATGAGTGTATAGTGTTGGTGCTTGCTTTTGTAAAAAGAATGTAAGTTTTATATATTTCCCAAAAAATGTTTTTAGTTAAATTCCATGAATTTTTTTTGAAGTCCTTTTTCTAAAAGAAAGGGTTTAATGTCTGTACCCTATCTGAAAACTTTCAGGAACTTTGCTTTTATTTTTTTCTGCCTTTGTAGTTACTATAGAGAACATTGCCTCTCTTTTTCTTTTTTTTTTTTTTTCATTTTTGACTAGGTAAAACTAGCATCCTAAAAATGGAATCTACTATTGCTAGTATTCTAATTACCCAGCTTTCAAACTTCTTTGGCATTTTTGATGCATCTGTCAATACCTTCACAACCAATCAACAATCGAGAGCTCAGAAATGCCCCTTTAACCGTTCCTGTCTTTCTGTTCTGGAAAGATGACCTTATTCTAGCCTTCCATCTCTCCCCCGTCTGCCCACCCCTTTTTGGTTTATTACAATAGCAACAAAAGTTTTCATTTACTGAATACCATGTGCTGGCTACTGTGTTACTGAGGTAAATGAATTATCTTATTCATATTAACAATAGTCCTATGAAGTAGGATGCTGTGGGTAGAGAGGAGAGTCTCCAGGTTAGGTGATGGGCCCTGGGCTATTCTGTTCTTAATTGGCAGAGCTGGGATTTGAATCCACAACAGTCTTTGACCCCATCTTCATGTTCAACTGCATATTATGTTTCAGTTTGCTGATGATGGGTCTTCTGTCACTGCCAGCTTATCCTGGTTGGGGTCTATATCAGATCAGTTTATTCCTCTGCTTTATAACATTATTTCAGAGGGTGCCTAATACTTCTGACTCTTCATGGCTTTGCTTTCTAGATCGTCCATGATTTTGTCCAAGTCAACTTTTTCATCTTTGTTGTTTATGGTAAGGATTGACTGGCTAGAATAAAAATAAAGAGAGAAAAAGATGCCTTTGAGACTAACTTTGATATGATTCTATAATTAGGATCATTTGCTGTTCCCTGAAGTAACACAGTACCTGCCTAGCAGTAAAAGATTGTGTCCTTTGTGGTCAGAATCTGATAGCACAGAACTCTTACTTTCAAACTTAAAATTACATTCAGCACTTTGCCCTGTAGTTTAATTCGAAGAACAGTGGGTGCTTCAGTGCTGATGCCTGGCGCCTGAACAATTTAGTATTCCCTGGGGCCATTTGACTTTGCCCCATCTCCCTTCCACAATGAATCTCAGCTTTCCTTCCTAAAGGTTAAAGACTAGCAACTTTTAAATGATAGGTGAAAACTTAGCTTTAAGAAATGACATTGGAAAATCAGAGTCATTGACAAGATCTTAAAAATCCCTAGGTATACATCTGAGGTGGGGGGGGGGTAATTAATTGGAGAAAGACCAAGATTAGAAATTGTGAAGCTGTTGAGACACAACTTTTAGTTCTATTCAACTGGTTAAGGCAAAGAGTGGTACAAGGTCCCCCCCCCCCCCATCATGGTTAGTGGGTCAGCTCTTTCCTCTGATAGTTAAGTGGAAAAAATGAGCTCAGATGTGTCAATATTACATCCTTTTTTTTTTTTCCCCCTTAAGGAAGAATGATACAAAACAAATACTTTCCCCCTAAGCCTCATTCTTTAGCAGGAATTTGTTTCCAAAAAAAAAGGAAAAAGAAAAAGTCTGAGGAAATCTTATTGGCAGTTAATTATATATCACATTCAACAATTTCTGTAACGTAGAGCAAGTCTGTTCATTGCATGGAATGTTTCTCCATTGGCTTCATTCCTTAAACTTGGAATTAATGCATTGTGAACAAAATGAAAAGCCCCCTTATTTAATGCCTGCCCCAAACCCCTTTGAAAGGAAATACTCCCAAGGTCTAAAAATCTGACAGCTATGGGAAATTTAGTGCCCTGGGGTCTGCTGCAATTCTATTGACGTTAAGCAAAATCTTCACCTGCCTGCGTTTTCATAGTGCTTATGGGTTCTTCCAATTTTTAATTGGGGTTGAAGAGCTTAGGAAGGGAGGAATCCAGGCAAACCTCTGGTATGTCGTGAATGGAGTCCCAGGACTTGGGATGCCTAGCAAATACTTCTACCCTCTACTATCCCTTTGTTTTCACTAGTGACTAAGGTGAATGTGAGTGTATATGCAGGGTGTAAAGAGGCACGTAGGCTGTGTGCACATGCAGGCACAGAACTTAACAATTACAGAGAAGGCTGCCCTGAACTTCCGGAGGGAGGTAGACAAGGTCGACACGCACATAAACTCTGGCAGAACTCAGAACTGGCAGAACTGTCTAGAGAGGTGTTCAGAGTGAGTTTCTGCTTGTTGATTTGCTTACTACCCACTGGTCTCTCTTTGTTGCTCAAGCATAGAAATGTATTTGCTATACCAGTACAGTCTGAGCGTGTTTATACATGGACTGGTTTGGTTGGCGATCCTGCTCTCTGTGGCCAGAACATCTTTCCTCTCATGGTTCTGATTAATGCCAGACTCTCAAACTGTTAACCTGAATACTGACCGCTTCTGGGGGACCTAATGAAAGGCAGCGTTAACACCACAGAGTCAACAAGGATGTACCTTACCCTGTGCTGGGCCCTCAGAGATGAGGAAGAGTCTGTCCTTCTAGAACCTCACAAGGTAGCAGAGGTAAACATGTAAACAAACGGCAGTGGGTTTTGTTACAGGTTAGAATAGTGCAATGTCCCCACTGCATAGCAATTGGGAAAGACTTTCCAAGGGGCCTTAATGATAAACTGACTAGAAAAACTAGAGGCCAAGTCCATTGTAGGCAAGGGAAGTCCCCTCTTTGAATGGTTCTGTTGAGAATTCCCATAGGGTGTTTCTCTCATGGTATGGTTACTATTAGTGCCTCTCTCATGAATTCATTGAGTGGTTCTAAGTGCCAGGGACCCTGGGAACAAATCAGAAATCCCCCTCTGGTGTTGTACATGCCCTTATGGGGAGACAGACAGCAAAGCAGAAGAGAGAGGACATGTCAGATAGGACCAGAGCTACTAGGGTTGCTGTTTTGTACAAAATGGCATTTACCCTGAAGCAGGGAGGGAACAAATCCATACACAGGCAACATGTTTCAGAAAAAGGGAATAAGAAGTGCCAAGGACCCGTGGCTGGAAAGTGCCCGGCCAGTCTGAGCTGCATGCTGGGGGCCAGTGTGTCTGGAGCAGACTGAGGCTGGGAAGAGGGAAGGAGAGCAGTTAGGGGGCATGCATGACCTAGGTAGTGGCTTTGGAATGAAGCAAGGGGGTGGGCTCTTCGTCTGAATTGCTTGGCAAGCGACTGGAGAGTTTGGACCTGCAGGTGATACAGAGCCGTGGCCGTGAAGTCAGACATATCTGAGTTTAGATCTCACCCTGGCACTTACTAGCTCTTAAAAAAAAAGAAAAAAGCTGTGAAGAAATGACAGAGTTACTGACACTGTTCTATTTTAAATAGTTTCATTTAGCAAATTAACTCTTAGTACCAGAATGCATCTAACTGTGCCGTCTATAAGCCAGTCTCAGTATTTCTTTAAAGCATTATTTTAGATTATTTATTTATTTATTTATTTGATAGACGGAGATCACAAGCAGGCAGAGAGGCAGGCAGAGAGAGAGAGAGAGGGAAGCAGGCTTCCTGTGGAGCAGGGAGCCCGACGCGGGGCTCGATCCCAGGACCCTGAGATCACGACCCGAGCCAAAGGCAGCAGCCCAAACCACTGAGCCACCCAGGCGCCCCTAAAGCATTATTTTAGAGAACAGTATCTTTGGACGGTATGTTCTATTCACAGAGCACAGTTCGCAGTTCTATGATAGATCCCTTTTTCTCTCATTTTCTGTCATTTTATCTCTGTGACTGTGTACAAAGTCTCATTAGTTGATAAAATCAAAAGTACAGGTTTGGGGCTATTGATTAATGTGAATCCCAGGTCAGAAGCAAACCAACCAACCAGCCCTCCTGCTGTCTCCCCTGCTCTGCGCAGGAGGCTCTAAGAATTCCTGTTAAATGCTGGGATGGAGGCTCCAGGTAACTTTGTGTTGTATTTGGGTCGGATGTCCCTTCCTCCTGCTGACCGCTACCTGTAGCTTCTACTTATGCCTCCCTCTTCTCTCTGGCTCTGGGAGCTTTTGGAGTATGTCTTAAGGCTAAGTGTTCTAGAGTCTGGCTTGGGATCAACTCAGAGTCTGCGTTCACCAACAGAAAATAGCAAATACTATGAAATTGGGCCACCATGGGAAGGTGAGCATTTCTAGAACATTCAGCTGGAGAGGGCTAAAGCTAGGATAAGGGAAGCTCATTTGCTGTTCCAGAAGTCTGGGGGACCAAGACCTCAAGGTCCCAGATTCGAGTTCTAGTCTCTAGAAAAGCCCAGAGTTGTAGGAAGAGCACCGCCATCTTGCTGTAGGTTGGATGTATGAGTTTGGAGGAAGTTGCTTGGTCCTAATGAGCCTTTGTTTCCTCCTTTATAAAACAGGGACACTAAACATACCTTTCGGGGTGGTCCCATGACCAGTCAGAGTGCTTTCCTGCTTTTCTTCCCCGGTCCCCTCAGGAAGCCCCACCCAAAGCCCTAATCCTGAGCATGGGGACTGTGAGTGGAGAGCAGCTGTTAGTGTCTGAAGATTTGAAAAAGCCCCCCCCCCCTCCGCTTACCCCTTGAAGTGGTCAGCAACAATGGGTATATCTCTCTCCCTCTCCCTAGCTGGTTTTTTAATTTTTCTTTTACAGAAATTTCTTTTAGCCAGATCCTACTTTAAAGTATACTCCACAGAAATTTGGAATTATACAACAATTCAGCATAGAAGAGACCATACTGACGTTTCAGACAGACTCACAGTAGAAGTACTGATTTGAAAGGTTCCCTAGTGTAGAACTCTACGAACAGTGATGAGTAGATCATCTCCACGAGAACTGTCTGGATGATTGTCACACATACTGGCCTCCTTCAGGCCTGTGGACTTACCCTCTGTGGCGTGGGGCTGAGGATTCTGCATTTCATAACAAGCAAACCAGCGTCCGTGAGGGGCCTCTCAAGTTGGATAACCACTGCCTTAGTGACGGAAATTCGGTGTATGAAACTGCATGGAGCACCTACTATGTGCTCTGTCCGAGTCCTCACAGAGATAGTAACTAAGGCCTCACAGCTGTGACGATGAGGCAGATACTATTGAGATCTGGTTTGCATTCCACAAAGTCACCCACTTAAAATGTGTCATTGAATGGTTTTCAGTGTATTTCCAGAGTTGTGCAACCAACGGCATTATCTAATTTGAGAACATTTTTACCATCCCCCCAAGGAGTAACTATTAGCAGTCCCTGCCCAACACCCTTTTTTAGAGCTGGGGAAATTGAGGCTCTGGACACGCGAAGCAACATGCCTCCAACCTCATAGTACATAGGGGAACCGAGGGCCAGAGTCTAGCAGTCTTGCTTCCAGAACCCATATTCTTTCCACTATACTATGCTCCCTTCCAGGAACTCAAGCCAAATTAAATATTTACTTGGGGAGAATAATTTGATGTTCTGGTTTTGTCCTTGTTCAGTAGTTTTAGATAACATATTTTTCCTTCTCATTCCAACTGGCATTTGGGGGTAAATAAATAGGGTTTAGTTTTTAGTTAGTATGCAGTACAGCCAGCTTTTTAAAATTACATGAGAAATCAGCACGTTAAAAATGTAGTAGTGGGAGATTGAAAACTTGAAGAAGCCAGCATTTGGTCCTGCCCCTCGTTGGTGACCTGTCACATACCTTCTTTGAGACTTAGTTTCCTCTTCTGTCAAAGAAGTGAGCTGTACCAAATCTTGCATTTATTCATTAACCACTCATTAGACATATATTGGCAATGATGCTGGATATTCAGGGAAAATAACCATCCATTTTCCTACCAGCTATGCTTAATGGTGCAAAAACAATATGCTGGACACTGTCCCATTTAATTCTGACCACAAACCTAGTAGATGGCTGCTGATCCCTCTATCCTGTGTCTGCAGGGTGGGAGGTATGTTGCTTAAATTTCCTTCCTCATGGAGGAAGGAAAGGACCAGCTGTACTGGTCACACAGCTGAGATAGTTGAGGTCTAGAGGACCTTAGCCCCTGTGCTCCTCTCCAGGTGAGCAGTTAGCTAGTGACCCCAGTGAGCTCACTACCAGTGTTTATAAACAAATACCTGTAGTACAATGTGAAAGTAAGTATTCAGTGCTGGCAACAAAGGGGGTTGAGTTGTTCTTGCCTCCTAGGTAGGGCTGGATGAGTCCATGGATTCTGTTGAAGGTAGAGCCGATGAGTGTCTTCCCTCCTTTCCAGCAGCCCCTCTCTGCTTAGTAGGTGCTGGTTGGATTTTTAGGGCTACTTGCCTCCCTCCATCCTTGCATTGCCCTGCAGAGCACAAGGTGCCCTGCCTATAGAGCAGTCCTGCAGTACGAGATTGGGAGAGGACAGCACCTGTGCTGCACCCTTTTCCAACTTCAGTTTACTCCTTTGACCTCGGTGGCATATATGTTCAAAGCCTTGGGCTCAAGCGAAGTACAGATTTGGGGTATGTTCCCACAAGGTGGTACCATCAATAATCAAGGGGAAAAGTCATTTTCCCAAGGCCCCAACTTGTTGTGACTTTCTAAATCAACTTGGGGAAACCAGTAGCTTGAGACTGGGAGCCAGCCTTGGAAGGGCACCAGGAGCTAATGTGGAAGCCATTTCCTGGACGTACAGAGCATTCTGAGATCCATCTCTTTACCTCAGAAGGCTTCTGAAAAGCTGACGTAGAGGAGTTTCTGGCGTTGGGATAGGGACATGCCGTGGGTAATCACAAATGACTCCTTAGTCCTGGGAATTGTTCTTTTTGGAGGATTTTTCGAAGTCCCCGTTTTTTGAGCTCTTACTGCAGGTGAAGAATAAGTGCTATACATGCATCAAAGCTCATAAAAATCCCGTGACCTAGCTCTTTTGACCACTTCTTCCTTACAACTTAGAATATGGAGGCAAATTCACCTCTCCAAGACCACCCTGTCGGCAACAGGATTTTTTTTTAATACCCCTTTCACATTCCAATTTTTATTTTTTTTTAAAGCCCTAAAATTTGAAGAACATTTCTAGCCAGCATTTATTTATTCATTAAAATCATATTGTGACTCTGAGCCTGGGGAGTCATCATTCATCAAAATGTTAGTTAATAATTATTGAGAATCCTGGCGTGTGGTGTTGGGAGCCATGGCAGGCGAGGGTTGTTACCATGGTATTCGATACGCGTGACAGGCACCCTGGCTGGGAGAGCCCGAAGAACGGTGCAGGCAGGAGGACCTGGGAGACATTTATGTAATCATATTAGCATCACATTTATTCTGAAAAGGCTAACTGCTTCGATTCATGTCTTAAACACCCACATTTAAACTCACCATTCTCGAGATTGGTTTTCTCTGTTTAAATTTTCATCTTAAGATCCTTTGACTCCTTGGCCTCTCCTCCTGTAGCAAGTCTCAGAGATAGGTTTATTTTATATATATATATATATATATATATATATATATATATATATATATATATATATAGTTATATTTAGCATTTCAAAGTCGGATTTCATCAGCGAATATAATTTTCTTGAAACCTCTATCCTGTGGCAGATAGACCGAGCATTAGTGGCTTCTCAAATTGGTATTAAAATTCTAACATGAGGGTAGAATGGAAATTTGAGGGTCGCTGAGTTTTCTATAATCCGTTTTTCATTTTCTAGGTGAGGGGCACTAGACCTGGGGAAGTTCAGTGACCCCAGCAGGCCATAGAACTAGCTTGTACAGAGCTGCAGTTTGCCAGCATTACTCAGGTTTTGATGTTTTGAGGTATGGTTCCTGTGCCCCATGATTGTACTAAAAAAAGCATCTCTTGAAATAAGAGACTGTACCAGAATTGCATTTATGAAGATTATCTCTGCTCGGATGTGGTACAAATGAACATTTCATGTGAAAAGCAGCCGTGACGGCCTCCACGGTAGCGTATTTTAAAATGCCGAAAAACCAGTCGTCCCCTCTGAACGCAACACTGAGACTGTGCATTAGACCCCAGCAGTTGTTTTTCATTAAGTTATTTTTAAATAATTTTTCTGCACAAGTATGTTTCAGGCTCCTTCCATAACGTTACTCTGGGTAAGTGCCGTTGGGATTTGCACAACTGAACGGAACAGTTCTGGAGGATTTCCTAACTGCACAAAGGAGATAAGGCACATGGGAAACTTCAGGCCAGGGTCCTTCAAGTGTCATGCTAGATGATCCCGTTCATTTGGCTCTTAGCGCTGTCACAGACCCTTGGGATAGGAACTGGTTTCTAAATGGCCTAGAGTTTTTTGTTTCCCCTTTGTGAGAAGTTAGTAGAGTGGGTGCCTGGTTCTGAGTATGTGGAATATAAACATTCTTAAATCACCGATTTCATTGTGTCACTTCCCGGCTAAAAATCCTTTTAACAGCTCTTTATTTCTTGGCAAATAGACCTTTACTCATTTACTCATTCAAAAAATATTTACTAAGTGCCTACCCTACGCATAAAATCCCAGCTTCTCTTGCTGCCTTGAAAAAACGCTGCAGTCTAGCACCATCATTCCTGTTCCATTTAGTTCAGCTTCATGTGCCGAAGTTTCTCGTATGAAACTGTCTTTGTATCAAAATGCCTGATTTCAGAGGCGCTCTTGAGAATATAAGCTTTTCCGGAAAGAAGCAGTGTCTTCATCTTTGAATACCCTTTTTTCCAAGGAAATGGGGCCAGTGTGTAGTGAGCCCTTCAGAAAGGCTTTTTTGGAAGCCAAAGGACCTAGAATACAATGTAGGATCCGCATGGGCAGGGGTTTTGTCCATTATGCACCTTCTTTTATCTTTAGCATGGAGAACAGTGCCTGGCTTAAGTATTTAGTACTTAGGGCTAGGTCCTGCCTCTGAACACTTTGAACTTCTCTTTGGAGTTTGTCCCTCCCTCACCCCCTAGCCCAGCATCTTGGGTCTGTGCCACACATGCTAAGCTCAAACCAAGTCTGCCTTTCATTGTTGACTACTCTTTTTTTTTTTTTTTTTTAATTTTTTAACTTCTCCTTCCAACAAGCCCGTGATCTCCTCGAGAATATGGGGCCATATTTTACATGGTTTCCAACTCCTTCAGAAAGGACATGATTGATTGCCTGAGTTATTAATTAAACATTGTTGCTTAGGTCTGGAAGGTTAGGCATTGCAGGGTTTCTAGTTCCCTTTGTCTTTAATGGATGGATTCCTAAAGACCCGAGCGTTTGAATGGGTTTGTCCACACACAGAACACTTGAATATTGACGGCTTATATCCTTAAAGTGCCGCCTGCTCCCAAGAATAAATGCACAGCCATTAAATAACCCCCACCTTTTTTCTTTCAAGGTGAAACAAAAAAGCCTTAATGGAGATCTAGGGGGTGGAGAGCGAAGGAATTAGGAGTTAGGAGAGTGGAAATAGGGAGTGGAAATTTGGCACCATCTGCAAAGCGTTTGGGCAACTGAACTTTCCGTTTCTGAGAGGTTGCCATGTGTATTGTCATGAATATTACTTATAATCAAGTTACGTTGGCTAAAGGCTGAATCTTTCCAACATGTGGAACTGATTTACTTGCCTTTTCCCCTAGTACTGGACTCTTTGAAAACCAAAACAACAACAACAACAAAAACAAAAATCCAGTCACCCTTCAGAAGTTTTATTGCATTTAGGGGAAGTGTTTCCGTCTCGTTCTGCCTGTCTTTGTTCTCTGGGTTCATAGTTACTCACCCACTCTTCTCGTTTTGAATGCTGCAGCAGGAAATCCAGTGATCAGGATGAGGAATTTTGCTTGCTGAGATTATTGCTTTAGATTCTCCCTGCTAAATCAGACTACAGGCTGTTCGTTTCTTCCTGTAATTTCTTTTGAGGGATGGAGTGGACCCAAACAGGAAGCTCTTTGTAGAGGAGACACTTGTCACTGACTTGTGACTCTCCCACATGCTTTCTTACTCATGTTGATTTGAAGGGTGTTAAGTTAAATGACATCAAACGAAGGAATTCATAATTTCTTTTGCAAACTTGAAGTATGCAGGCCTCTGTGTGTGGGGAGTGTGTGTGTTTGTAATTGTGTGTGTACTTACAGCCCAAAGAAGACAGGGAAGGAAAAAACAGGGATGGGGGGGCAAGTTTTATTAATAAATTGAGAGAAGGGAGAACATTCCTTATCTTCAAAAGAAAGGATACCTTTCTTGTTTTTTGGTGTGTTTGTCTTGTTTTTGTTTTGTTTTGTTTTGTTTGTTAGCTGGTTGAGTGACCCACCAAAATACTGATCCGAATGATTTAATGCCCAGATTAATGGATATGCTAATGCTTATGTATGCCCACTAGGTACAGTTGTGGTAAGGACCAGTTTTCAAGAATTTACAACAAAATTAGAACCTAGAAGCCAAAAAGGGTGGAAGAGAATAAAGTAAAATGTAAATAATAGTTGGTTTTTATTGAGTAGTCAAGACAATAGATTTCTTCCCCTATTCTTCCTTTATATATTTTAAAATTTTCTACAATGAACTATTTTTTAAATTGTCCTATAGAGTCTTTGCTTCAGAGTTCAGAGAAGGGAAAGATTACCATTAGTGGGAAACTGTTCAGAATGAGCTGGGACTTCAGTATTACACAGGTCTTTTTGCTCTCCCCATAGCTCCAATTGTCATAGAATTTGTATCATTCAGAAAACATTCTTAATGCTCTAACAGTAATAGAGTAATAATAGAGTAACGAGACTGGATAACTGTGAAGTACGTTCATAATGCCTTTAGTGCAGTCTGTATAAATTCCTCTTCATGCTTATGAAGTTAAGTGAGTTAATAACATGTGAAGTACCTAGTGCCAGATAGTAAGCACTTTATAAACAATAGCTACTGTCATTTTTTTCTATATATACAACATTAAAATGAGCTTGTTGGGTCAGGACATGGGCATCTAGGGCACCATTTGCCACAGGGTCCTCTATTGTACACTGAGTGTTTTGAAATTCCCAATCTAGGCTTTGCCATGATTTTCAGTTCTGAAGTGTTAACATTTATCCTGAAAGGGCAACAGCCCTGTTTCTCCCAAGTCGGTACGGTATTCAAAATCTAATTTTTATAGCAAGGGTCAAGTGTGAAAGCTCTCAAGGTGGGGGGTGATCTCATCTTTCATATAGTTGTACCTGAATGTTTGCCCCTTTTCCTGAGTGTGGCAACTCTGAAAAGTGTTCTTATCCGTTTTAAAGGAAGTACTTGCTCCATTTTGAGATGGGAGTGGGATGGGGAGGAAAGAAAATACATTCTCAACTCACTTTTCACTGGAAAGCCTTGTTACTGTTTTGGGCACTTTCTTGATTTTGTGTTGTTTTCTCTGTTCAGATGGTATTTACCTAGAGGATGATACATACGTTTTAGGGTAGGGCAAATTTTACACCTAGACTTGGCCACTTACTTACTAATGTTCAACTTTGGGAAAGTTTAGTCTCTCCCAAGTTCAGTTGCCTTGTCTGTAAATGAGTACATAGTAACTACTGTGAAGGGTTGTTGTGAATTTTAAGTAATACATTGTAAAGCACCTGAATCCATTCTGGGCCCTTGATAATCTACATGGTAACATTATTATGTGTAATTTACCCACCCTCCCCAACACACACATGTAATTAGAACAATACTTGTATATTTAAATGCTGCTTTAAAAATATTAACAAAAATCATTGTAAACATACTTGTATTAACTATACAGTATGCTTCATTGAATGAAGAGTAATTAGTACTTTGTTGCTGAGCATTTAGGTTATTTTTTTTATTTTGCTTTTTAGTGGAAACCTTTTCAATATTCTTGGTAAACTATTTTCTTGAGCCACTTGTATCCAGAATGAACGAACTGAGAAATTGGAGAAAATGACCAAGATTTGTAGCAACAGATTCGTGACTTTAGAATGCAGAAAAATGAGCCTCCACAGAGGAGGTCTTTTTTCTGTACCTTACATATGTTTAATAATGTAAGGCTAAACAGTCTGGTAAAAATCACACAAGGTCAGGGACACCTGGGTGGCTCAGTCGGTTAAGTGGCTGCCTTTGACTCAGGTCATGATCCCAGTGCCCTGGGATCGAGTCTCACATCGGGCTCCCAGCTAGCTCAGTGGAGGAGCCTGTTTCTCCCTCTGCCGCTGCTCTCCCTGCTTGTGCTCACTCGCTCTTTATCTCTCTCTGACAAATAAATAAATAAAAATTTTAAAAAACCAGACAAGGTCTAATCTAGGCAAAAGGGATCCCTTAAGAACCTAGTAAAAGATTATGCATGACGTATGCGTACAGGGAAAATGAAGTCATGCATATGTTTTCTTTTCTCAAACACTTAAGTTGCCATTAATTTCCCTGCCCAGAGATTGTTGGAGTTTGTTGTAATGACAGCACTTTCTCTTTTCATGGCTAATATTGGTCAACTTCTTGAGATAACAGTGGTGATCTATATTTTCCTCCTCTTTGGCCACAATTCCTAGAATCCTAGGAAGAGATCCAGGGCTGAATGAAGCTATTAGTGAACTGTCAGCCAAATTGGCTTGCAACAGAGACCTGCAAACATCAAGAGAATACGCCTTTGAATAAAAATTCAGTCCTGCATTTTCTTAGCAAAGATCAGGGAGGGAGACCAACAGAATGTCACTTGGTTTGTAAAGGTATTTCTTCACTGTGCTGTTGTGCTCTACCATTCAATTAAATATCTAGTTAAGATTTGGCAGAGCTGTTGGAGGCGTGAAGGTGGAACCCACTGTCTGGACTGTGACCATCTTATTAAACACTCATGTAATTGTTCCTGTTCCAGTCATGCGGGATTCTCTTGCCATCTGTTAAGTAGACTCAATTAAATACATTTGGGAGGGAAGGAGATGGCAGGTAGGGAGGAGTGGGTGAAGTGGGGACAGAGAAGGACTGAGGTGTAGGCCTTGAGAGGTGGGGGCGGGGGAGTAGGCTACACACCACAAACGCACATGTGTGTACACACAAACACATACGGCAGGATGTCATGTTTCCTTCTCTTGCAGAAGAGGTGGGGAGGGGGCTTGTAGTCAGTTGTTGACATGATTCTTTAATTTCTAACTTTGTGAGTTGAACCTCCTCTTTGGGGGAGGAGGAGGACGAAGGCAGTGCTTAGGGAAATGAAAGAGCAGAAATGAAAGAACAGAATATGGGATTAAATTGTGTTAGAAGTTAAAGAGTGTCCAGGCTGGATGAAAGTCAGGTAAAGACACCCCCCTGCCCCCGACCCTTGCAGAAAAATCAGGTTAGTACAGTGCCACTGGATGGGAAGCTCAAGAATTGAGGAATGTTCCATACTTAGAATATGAGGGAGCAATTAATATGTAGCCTCAGGGAATGCTCAGGAGACCTTATCTGTGAGTTGCTAGGTGACTTTCCAGTTGGTGTAGTCCCAGCTTCATCTGGATTATAGATTAGATGTAACTTTGTCTTGGAGTATTTATAATAATCCAGATAATAGACTCTTTTCCTTTTTAATACAACATCTTTAAAAAGATTATTTATTTGAGAGCTCACAAGCAGGCAGAGGGGCTTAGGAAACAGACTCCCTGCTGTGCAGAGAGCCCAGTGCAGGGTCAAGCCCAGTGCAGGGTTGATCCCAGGACCCTGAGATCATGACCTGGGCCAGAGGCAGAGGCTCAACCCACTGAGCCACCCAGGCACACCATAAATAATTTTGAAAATATAGGAGCCATTTTACCAGGGTGTATTTTAAGAGACTGCCTAAAATGTATGTTTAGAAGTGAAGTATAACATACACAGAGAAAAGAACACAGGGGTGTCTGATGGATTCTCGTAGAAGTGAACAAAGTCCTTGTAACTGGCCCCCAGATCAAGCAATGGAACGTTGTACCATCCGGGAAGCCGCCTCATGCCCTGCACTGTTCCTTCCTCTCACAGAGGGTAGCCACTCTCTTGACTTCTGACCAGAGAGATGAGTTTTGCCCAGTTTTGAATTTGCTATAAATGAACTCTGTACATTTTGCATTCTAGTGTTTGTCCACTTTCACTCAGTGGTGTTTGGATGCCTGTTGCAGTTGTGGGTTCATCACTATCCCGGGGCCTTTCATTGTGTGACGACGCGGCGGTTTGTTCTGTTGCTGATAGGCATTTGGATGTTTTCCAGGTGGGGGCTCTGAGGAGTAACAGTGCTGCGGTGAACATTCTTATGCTTCTCTTTTGACAAATATATGAACACGTTTCTGCTCAGTGTATTACCAAGATGGGAAATGCGGGGTCATAGGGTATGCACATAATTAAGTTTAGAAGATCTGCTGGTTTTCCAGTGTGTGTGTATGAATGAGAGAAAGGTCATTTTTGTCCAGAGTACTCTGTTCTCATGAGCATAAAAATAAGATGTCTTGTTTTCTTTTGGTTGTGGAAGTAAATTCAACTGATAAAGAATTCAGTGAAATATTTCAACTTGAAATAACTTAAAACTCGTCACCCATTTTAATGATCTTTTCACTGTACAATGAAACATATTTTTATTATAGTAGAAAATGCAAAAAAGTAACGGGTGGGGGTGGGCTGCATCTTTGCCTTTACTTCTAGGGAATTATACACCATGGGAGTTCCTTCAGACTCTGTCCAGGTTGTGCTCAGATTTTAAGAGCTCAGATTTCTGGAATTCCTTTTGTTCTCCAGGGAATTGGGATAAGGGAAAGGGACAACTTGGAAATAGAGCACAGAATGCCTGCCCCACACAGCCATACCCTAACCCTGGCCCTGTGAGCGAATCATCTAGGAGGCCTGGGCAATCTGACCTTTTGGGATTGCTCACCATTTTCCCATTTTAGGACTGACCACTTTTTCATTTTCGTTGTTCAAGTCCCTCCAGCAACCAAGAAACTCTTTACACTGAGGTCACCAAGGTGTCGGCTAGGTATATCATTTGGAATGCCTGGCTCTCAAATTAAAAACACCCACCCTTGCTCCAGAATTCCATATTCTGTATTCTGAATTCTCCTGTATTCTGTTCCTTTCACAGCTTCACATAGCAGGAGAAAGTAATAATAATAATAATAATAATAATAATAATAATAATAATAATAAAGACCTTTTGTCTGGGACTCTGAATCACTCAGACATTGGTTATAGTCTATATTGACATCAGATACATACATTGTTTTGCCAGCACATTATATCATGCTTAAAGATATAATAGTAGTAAAGATATAATAATATAATGGTAAAAAAAAATCCCCAATAGGCCTTTTTATCTATATGTAGGTGTTGGGATTCCTAGGTGATCCTAAACAAAAGGGTGAATACATTTAATAGCTTTGCTAAAATCTATGCTTGTTTTTAACTCAAGACCTGGGCTCAGACCTCAGCCCTTGAATTTTTTTTTTCTTTCTTTCTTTTTAACTGTAGCTTTCAGTCTGTAAAATTGGTTTCAGATCTTTGCCCTGCCTGCCCCATAGGGTGGCTGTGGGGATCAAATGTGATTGATCATTTATGAGAGATTGTAAACTATAAAAGTATTAAGCCTAAGCCTTGGAGAGCTGGGCTTAGCAGGCCCTGCATTTTAAGCTAGACAGTTACTGTCCATCTACCTAGAGTGTAGTAGAAACTCGCTCTCTACCTTGAGATCTTGTGCATACAGACAAGCCTGAACTTTTGACCTTGAACCAGACATGACTGACTGATCTGATGAGTTGTGAGTTACTCGTCTAGATTCTACCAGCCCCTAATACCTTTCCCTGTGTGGGGAAGGTGAGGGGCAAAAATTATTTGCTCTGGTGATAGCCCCAAACTATGAACCTTGCAGGTGATTTCACTTTGTGGGGTGGTTAGAGGGCTTAAAAAAGTAGGTAGCCGGGCATCTGGGTGGCTCAGTGGTTAGGCGTCTGCCTTTGGCTCAAGTCGTGATCCCAGGGGTTCCCTGCTCTGCAATAAGCCTACTTCCCCCTCTCCTACTCCCTCAGCTTGTGTTCCCTCTCCCACTGTGTCTCTGTCAAATAAATAGATAAAAAAAAATTTTTTTTAAGTAGGTAGCCTGCACAGTCAGTATTGTTTGTATCCAAAACTTTCAAAATTTTCTTTTATCCACCCCCATTTATTAAGTGCAGAGAATATAAAAATTCTTATAGGCCATGAAAAAATTTGCATGAAAGAAGGAGCAATCATTTTTAATAATTGTTAAGATAATAGACAAATAAAACAGGGGTTGAAACACAGCCTTGTGAACACCTCCCAACATAGATTCTGTATTACTAGAGAGGAATTCACTTACTATTTTAACATCCCACCCCCAGGTGTGATAGTAAGTTTGGCCCTTGGTGGGTGTTGACGTGAGCAAGGTGGATCAGATGTGTTTCCCAGGGCTGTTTCGTGTGTTATTCCATCAGGCACCTTCCAGGATAGATCAGATGTTGTATCAACTGGATGACGATTGTCAGAAATGCAATAAGAAATTGACCACACTCATCAAGATCTGGAGACACTACATGAATTATGTTAATTTTTAGTCAGTGTTCTCATGGTACTGAGCAAGTTTTGAAGATCACATTGTATAAAAATATGGTCTGGGAAGCAGATGGGAGTGACCTAGGTTCCAAAAATGTTAAAATCTATTAAGCTAAGATGTTCACCAGAAAACTGTGAACTTCAAGTTATAGGAATGGAGGTCTTACAGGTTGCTAATCCCTTTTTCAAAATGGGATCTGTTGGGGTATCTGGGTGGCTCAGTGGGTTAAGCCTCTGCCTTTGGCTTAGGTCATGATCTCAGGGTCCTGGGATCAAGCCCTGCATAGGGCTGTCTGCTCAGCAGGGAGCCTGCCGCGCCTCCCCCTCCTCCCCTCCCCCCGCCTACTTGTGATATTTGTCTGCCAAATAAATAAATAAAGTCTAAAAAAAGGAGGGGGGGAGCTGTCTTAGGATTCAGAATCCTGGTACCCCTTAATAAAAACACACTGCCAGTGAGGTCTTGCGCAGAATCCAATAATTAGATGCATTAAATAATATATCTGCATCAGAACTAATGAACATGCACATTAAGTGGTTTAATAAAGGCTAGAAGTACACATCAGTTGGAGTTAGGATTTACAGCCTAATAAATTCAGATCATGTCCTATTTTGGTAGCAAATGTCTTAGGTGAAATTTGGATTTTTAGAGCCTTTTGAATTTTGGAGAGAAAAGTAAGGGACAGTTGATCTTCATTATGTTTGGGTATTAGCTCCTAACAGAAGTGTTTTTGTTGTTGTTGTTGTTTTGTTTTTATTTTTTAATTTTTTTTCTTAGATTTTATTTATTTGACAGAAACACAGTGAAAGAGGGAACACAAGCAGAGGGAGTGGCAGAGAGAGAAGCAGGCTTCCCGCTAAGCTGGGAGCCCGATGTGGGGCTCCATCCCAGGACCCCGGGATCATGACCTGAGGTGAAGGCAGAGGCTTAACGACTGAGCCACCCAGGTGCCCCGTTGTTTTGTTTTTAAATATGTGTCAGGCAGCTGTGTGGCAAATTCTCATGAGACAATAGAGTTAGGAGCATCGGGTCTGGGTTCCAATTCCAGCCTCGCCAAGTGATGCTGGGTAAGATCCTTAACTTCCCAGGGTAGTAGTTTTTCATCTTTGGAGCTGCAGTGATTTCCATATAAAGATGGACTAGGATATGTGCACAAAGGTACAGTATGTGCGTGGCGTGAGCCACTCAACAAATCTGCTTGCTTTCTCTGCTGTGTGGTGGAGATAATAGTGCATGTCACGAAGGTGTTTTAGGAGACATTTAAAAGAAAAACAAAACACGCTGAGAATAATGTCTGCCCATAGTAAGCATTCATTACACAGCAGCCAGTATCCTTGGCCTTAGCACTATTACTAGAAATATGGGCTTTTCCTGTCAGAGTCATTTTTCTTTAAAGGTTTATTTGAGGGGGGAGGGGCAAAGGGAGAGGGATAAAGAACCTTAAGCAGGCTCTGCTCTGAGTACACAGCCCAGCCAGAAGCAGGACTCAAGATCACGACCTGAGCTGAGTGGAAACTGAGAGTCAGCCCATTAACTGACTACGCCACCCAGGCACCCCTCAGCAGAGTCCTTTTTAGGAAGGAAAGGGAAAATTAACATCTGTTGGATGAATGAGTGGTGTCTTGTAAAATTATGATAATTCGTAATTAGAATTTTCCAGACTGTAATTCCATCCCGTTCTGTCACAGTCCTTCCCTCCTTCCCCACCCTCCTCCCTAGCATCTTATCTTTCCCCTTTTGCCCAGCACTTGGTAAACTTGGCGCTTGCCTTTCTCACCACAACCATGCAGGTGTGCTAGGCTATCCTGGAAGCTGTCCCAGATGCTGACAAGCCCTTGGCAGTGGGATAGAAAGGAAAAAGGGAAGTTTTGGCTGACATCTCCAGGTCTGACTCCTTACTCATCTGGAGAATTCCAGTGGTATCTTTAAACTTCTAGGGTAAATGAGGGGGACGCTGTTCTTTTTTTGTGTCTCTAACAGATACGTATCTTGGATCCTAATTTCTTTAGTATGTTATATATTAATCTCTTGTGACTGCTCAGGAATGGGTAGGGTTTGGTAAAGTCATGTCTGCAGGGACGTTTTAAATGCAGGCGATGTATGGAGGGGGTAGTTACCAGCTAGGCGGAGAGCAGTGGAAGAATGTGTATGCTTGTGTGTCATAGTTTGGACGAATGTCTTGGCACGGCTGTCCCATTTCCTGACATGTAAGAACTGGATCTTAAGGCTGCACATATTTGGCAAGCCCTATTATGTTACCCTCCCGAGGGAGTGCTTGGGTAATGAAGGTGATAGATAATATTGAGTAGGTACTGGTGGTACCAGGGACACGAGAGAATAAGGAAAGAATCACTTTTAAAGACCCTTTATTGCATTAGATTTTAGTGTCTGTAAACAATTACAGCATTCAGGGAATGCAGGATTTAAATGAGAAACACAACTTTGTCAGATTATACCACTTGGATAAAATGGCATGGGCTCCGGAAATCTATAATTAAATGTATTTTTGAAAATGAAAAATACAGTGGAACATCTGGTTTATTTCACTGCAGAAGTGCCTGGTATTTGCTTATATAAGTGTGATTGACTTTGGCTGATACATGGATTTCTCGGTGTAAAATAACAGAATTTTAATAAAATTCTTTTCTGATTGATTCTGTTTGTGTTGTAAACAAATTATTCACACAAACAATCTTCATTGGAAAATGGCTGTCTTGAGAAAATCTAATGTTTGTTCATTTTCTTTTTGTTCCAGCGGATATTCAACTCCTTTGTTTACACGGAGAAGATCTCAAATGGAGAAAGTGAAGTACAGCAGGTAAGAGGTTACTTAGTACTTGACCTTCTCTTTGTCCTGCTTTTGGATACAGCTGCGTTATCCTTCACAGGCCATCTCTACGTGAGGTTTCCTGTTGCTCTGTAGGGTTCATCTGTGTTGTATGCACAACGGTGACAACCTCAGACTTAAAGTTCTTAGTAGGCTGTTGAAATAATGGTTCTGTGGATATTTTTTGCTATTTGGGTTACACTTTGGGAGTATGATTTAATTCCTTTTTGTTGTTTTGAAAATTCCTGAACTGACCCCAATTTTAAAATATTAGAAATTATTTCATCTCATACTGGCAAGAAGTGCCCAGGCTTTGGAATCAGACCACCCCAGGTCAGATTCTTGTTTTTTTCACTTTTTCCATGACCCCCAGTAAGCAAGTCAGCCTTTTGGATCTGTTGTTTCAGGGCCTTAAGTAAGGTGAATACAGTATGTCCTTTAGGAGATAGTGAGAGTTAAATGAAGTAATGTCAAGATGGTTGAGAACAAATAACATCCTTTGTGTGGAAGATCCTGGCATAGAAGCAGCTCAGTGGATATTGGCTTCTTTTGTTCTTTAATTTTTCTTTTCTCCTGTATTCTTCATTTGCTTCGTGGTCCTTCTCTCTCCTTTCAGTACTGTGTGGGGTCGAAAAGTTCTGAGGCCAGATTCTATTTACTTTATTTATAGCTGCCTTCAAATTGACTGCTTCCTAAATTAAAACATAGTGTTGGTGAACTTGGTCATAAATAATTGATCTGTGCTTAAAAAGAAGGGTGGTAAAGAGGATTCTGGGTTTTAATTTCAACTAATCCACCAACTTCATTACACTGTGTGGCCGTCAACTGGTAACTTGAAGCAAGGTTGGAAACTTAAGTAAAAAACAGAACCAAGCTAAAAACCAGAGTGTAACAGAGTGCTTCCACAGAAAAAAAAAAAGATAACAGTGGTAAAATATACAATAACTCCAGTTCCCTGAGATGGTGCCTTTACTTTATTCCTGGAAAACAGCTTGACTTGATCTGAACTTCAGAAGTGCTACACAAGAGGGAAAAGCTTTCCAAGTGTCATTAGAGTGAAGTTATTGATGGGATAGTTATTTATTTATAATAAATTACCGTGGTTTAATTTTGGAGTTCAGCATTTCCTGTGTGTAGACCTTAAAATGTTTTATTGGTTTCTGGAGGTTAAATTTAAAGGATGTAAGCACTTACGTGTGTACTCTTTTTCTTAGCTTCAGGTATTTTTAAAAAACTAATGACTTCACATTACAGTGAATATGATGTAGTTTGCTGTATCAAGTCTTTATCTTAATAATTCCTGTCTTATGTTTATTCCAGCAAACTGAGAAGTGCTTTTAAGGTCATGAAATTTAGAAGGGTTTTTATGGGAGGGAAGATTTCTACACAAAGTGTGTTGGAGGAAACTTTTTGGGAGACCAAAGGCCACTTGATAACATTTTAAAGAAACTGACCCAGGGAGATCAGCTTTGTTGCTCTCCTTGAAGGAACAGATACAAGTTCTTCTTCAGCTGTCTTCAGATGTGAAACTTACTTTGTTTTCTCAGACTGATACCATTGCTTTATTTAACAAGATGTGCACAAGTTTGGAAGCCTTTAATAATTTGTTAAAATTATAGCAACTGATTGCAGACATATGGAATGCTGGTGCTTATCATATTGATATTTTTTTTTCCTTGAAATAACCTTGAAGGAAAAATATCCTTATTACAGATAAGCAAACTGAAGCTCCAAGAGATAAAATAAGTTACCTGTAGTCTCATGACTGTTACGTTAGCTACTTTTCAAAAGAAGTTAGACACCAAGTTTGTATGTGTGTGTGTGTGTGTAAGGGTTCATTTTTAAAATTTGTATATTCAATTCAAAACAGCAGCCTCTGCTAAGCTTTTTTTTGTTTTGTTTTTTTTTTTTTTTTGATCATTCAAATGAATTCTCACCCAGTTCTGTGCCCCACCCCCCATCTGATGGTCAAAAAATTCCCTTACATTGACCCAGAATGTACTTTGAACCTTCCTTCAATCTCTCCAGTCTGCCCTTTGGAAGAACCCTGAACAAATTGATCTTATGCCTCTTTTGCATCCAGTATGTGGAGATAATTATCATGTCATCATTATTATAAGAACCCTCATAATTGCTTATAAGATTCATTTGATAAGTCAAAATAGGCTAGTTATTGAAGGTGGAATATTGACCCCTTTACTCCATTTTAGCTCAGTCTTTAGTGGACCACTTTATGTTTTGGTATATTTTGTAGGATCTGCAATCCAGATCTGATTTTTCTGTCCATCATTCCTCCATTGGGATAATGAGGACTAGAACCTCATGGATTCTTACCCTCCCACCTTACTAATCGAATCTTATTGAGAGTTGGATCTAACTTGTGCATACTGTGTAAGTTGGCAGTAAATCTAGTGCGTCGTTAATATCTTCTGCTTAGGGGAGCAAAGTAATTAAAACTAATAAACATTTTGTGATTCTTGACTCTTACTACAAAACTCTCTATGGTATAGACTTTGCTTTGCTTTTTCTAATTATTTCTTTTAAATTAACCTTCTGAGTGTGGCTCTAAATGCCTAACAATGTGTTTTAAATCTTTAATTAGTTCAGTATCTGTAGTTTTGCTGCCAAAAATCTGTGGCAACAGCCTCAGGAAATAAAATCCCATGCACACATTCTTACGCGGGGCATTTCCCATAGACTCCATTTTTTTAAAAAAACTTTGAGAAATGAAGTTGTATGAGCACATAAAGCCATTATATGAAATTGAACCAGAATCAAGAAAAATGAATTTTTGATCCAGTGCCCCAAAGAAAGCCAAACATTGTCCATAAAACACAAAGCAATGAAGAAGAAACAAAAGGAGAAAGAGCCTCTTGGAGCACTTAATTGAATCACTAAAGAAACCAGAGGCACCTTGGACATGTGTCAAGAGTTTGGTCTAACTTTTTCACAAATGCTCTAGTAATTATTTAGGTTAATCATTTATTTAATGAGATAGCAAGTCTGTTTTCATCATGTACTATTTCATAAATTATTGATGGCAGTGGCTGATTTTAGAAGACTTCAGAATTCTTTTGGAATAGGCCATTAGGGTAAGAGCAACACCTGTGTGTGCAGTGTACCTGACCTTGGGCCAATATACCTGACCTTGAGCCAAGTACTTCTTTCTTAATCCTTTTTTTCTCTCTTCAGGATCCTATCCTTCAGCGTGTAAACGTGCTATTCTTCTGTCTTACGCACAAACAAACCCTTGACCCTGCTTCCCTCTCCATGTACTGCCTCATTTTTTTTCTTTCCCTTTGAAGCACAAACCGTCACAAGGTATCCATACTCCTTTGGTCCAGTTCTCGCATTCTCTCCGAAACTTTCTCCAGCTCTACAAGTCCTACAGAACCGCTCTCTCCAAGGTCACCTGTGATGCCTATGTTGCTAAATCCAGGGTCCTCATTGTATTCGATTAACATCAGTATGAAGAGGTTTGATCCTTTCTGTTGTGTTGATAAACTTACCTGGCTTGAGCCTGCAGGACCCCACACTTGACTCCTTGCTGTTTCTTGGCATATTTCTGCATTTTAGAGCTTTGCACTGGTGCTGTTGAGATGTTCGTCCCCAAGGACCTTCACCTGCTCCAAGTCTTTCCTCAGAAGTCGCTTGCTGAAAGAGGTGTATTTTAAAATGCAGCCCACCCTACCTGCCAGAGTCCTGATTTTTCCTTTACATTGATCTACTACCTCCAAACCTACCCCCCTGTTACTTATCACTTTGTGATTCTAGGGTATTTGCTTTATAAAACTGGTTTGGAAACATTTCCTTGTCCTTGACTTTTGAAAAGAGTATAGCATTGGTGGTATCCTTCCACTGATGTTTGGTTGAATGCTGTCTGGACTTGGAGCATGCTTTGTGGGCAGGTTTTTGATCATCAGTTTCTTTAATAGCTATAGGTCTTTGGGTTTTGTGGGTGGGGTTGAGGGGGGAGGTACAGATTTTTTCCTTAGATTTTCTGTCTTGTATCCATTTCAGTAAGAGGATTTTTATCAAGAGATTTGTCCTTTTCATCTAAGTTGTCAAATTTATTGGCATAGATGTGTTTATAGTATTTTGTTATCCTTTTAATAACTGTAGGCTAAAAGAAGAACATAAAAATCAGTAAAACAAAATATTGGTTCTTTGCGGGGGGGTGATACCTTGAATGGATAAATTAGACTGACAGAGAATGAGAGAGAACAAATGGTAAAGTAAATTGGTGGTGATGACCAAGTTTTTATAACTTGGCCTCATTAATTTTCTCCACTTTCTGTTTCACAGATTTAAGCACTTTTTTATTTCTTTCCTTGTGTTGTAGGTTAGGTTTGGTCTTCTGCTTCTTAAATTGGAATTTTAGGTCATTGATTTTTTTTTTTAACACCTTTCTGTTTTTCAGATAGTCATTTAACACTATAAACTGTCCTCTGAGCACTGCTTTTATCATCCCACAAAGTTTGAGATCATGGTTTTCTTATAGTTCAGTTTTTGAAATATTTTCTAATTTCTTTTTTGACCCAAGGATTACTTTATAGTGTGTGTAGTCCGATTTCCAAAACATTTGGGGTTTTCTTAGCTATTGTTACTAACTTCTAATTTAATTTCACTGTGGTCAAAGAACGTTTTCTGTGATTTCAGTCTTTTTTAATTTGTTGAAACATGGGTTTTATGGCCCTGCATATGATTTACCTTGATGAATATACCATGTAAACTTGAATGTGTATTCTGTAGTTGCTGACTGTTAGGTTCTTCATATACCCATTAGATTAAGCAAGTTGATAATTCAGATTATTTGTTTGGGGGCTGATTTTTATTTTGTCTAATTCTGTCATTGCTAAGAGGATTGTTAATATCTGTATTGTTGGAGTTGTGCATTTTTTCCCTTTAATTCTGCTCATTTTTGCCTCCTATAGTTTGAGGTTTCATTATTGGGCTGGTATGCATTTAAAATTGTTTGGTCCTTCTGAGGAGTTGTTTTCGACATTATAAAATGTTCTTTATGTCTGGTTACAGTGGTCTTTTCTTGAAGTTTAAGCTGATACTAATATTGCCACTCCAGCCCTTCTATGCTTACTATTTGCACTAGGTCTTTTTATAAGCATTTACTTTCTGTGTCTCCCTTGGTAACAGTGTATCTTTTGTAGACCAAATAGAGTGAGGCTTTTTTAACTGACAGTTTTGGTCTTTAATTGGGAGTATTTACTTTGATTGTTGGATTTGGGTCAACTATTTTCATTTTCCCCTCTTTTAGTTCCTCCCCCACCACCTCCTTTTGAATTTTTGATTTTTTTTTTTGAATTTCATATTAATCTGTCTTAGCTTTTTAAACTTGTATTTCTTTGCTTATTTTTAGGTTTATGCTCTATACACCCTCTACAGTATACACCCTTAGCTTATTACAGTCTATTTGGAGCTTAATATTCTATCACTTCATAGAAAATCTAGAACCCTCATAACCTTGTAGGTCCATTTCCCACTACTGTCCTTCATACTAGAGTTCTACCTATTGTAAAATGCACAAGAGAATATTAAACTTTTCTTTAAATTGTCCTATGAATTCAGTAAGTTAATTAAAAGAAAAATGAATGTTGGATACTTACCATTCCCAATAAGCTTCATTTTTTTCCCTGAAGATAATCAACTGATAGTTTAAAAACCTCTTTAAAGATATTTTGGTGACAGAGTCTCTTTCTCATTATTCAAGTGCTCAGAAAAGATCTCTATTTGCCTTTACTCTTAAGATATTTTTGCTTGAGACTGAATTCTAGACTGATTTTTTTTTTTTTTTAATCCTTAAAGCATAAATGATGTTCTACTGTGTAGTGGAGTTCACTTCTGATGAGAAGGCCATAAAAGTTGTCACTGTCTTTAATATCATTGCCCACCCACCGCCCCTGGATTCTGTCACAGTTTTTCCCTCTATCTTTGGTTTTCAGCAATTTGACTATAATTGTCTAGACATATCAGTCTTTATATTTATCCTCCCTGGTGTGTGTTGAGCTTTCTGAATCTATAAATATTTGGTCTTTATCAGATTTGGGGGCTTTTTGATCATTACTTGCTCAGATATTTTTCTGCTTTGTTCTCTTTTCTCCTGCTGGGACTTTGATTCCCTATATGCTACATCTTTTGATATTTTATAAGTTCCTGAGATAATGCCACCGCCTCCTTTTAAAAATTATTTTCCCCTCTGACCTCCTGATTAGATCATTTTTGTTGATCTATCTTTAAGTTTACTCCTAATGTCTCAACCTGCTGTTGAACTCCACAGACTTTTTTAAACTTCAGTATCCTATTTTTAGACTCCAGGATTTCCATTTGTTTCTTTCTATAGAGGATTTTTCTAAGATGTTATTTTCAGTTATTGCAAGCATGTTTTCCTTTGTATCCTTGAGCATAGTTATGATAGCGGCTTTAGAATTCTGTGTGTGGGTTCCGTCATCTGCATATAGTTGAACTTGATTTTTGTTGATTCTTTACTCTCAAAAATTGGTCACACTTTGGCTTTTATTCTTCTGTCAAAAAATAGGGATTGTACTCTGGAGACTGAAAAGCTTTGGGTTCTATTATATTCCTGTGAGGAGAGTTGATTGTTGTAGCAGGCATTTAGGCTGTAGGATGCAAACTGCTAGTTTGCTCCTTCCTTACTTCCTTCCATAGATTTAATTAGTTAGTTAGTTAGTTAGTTAGTTAGAGAGACATATAGCGAGAGAGGGAACACAAGCAGGGGGAGTGGGAGAGGAAGAAGCAGGCTTCCCGCTGAGCAGGGAGCCTGATGTGGGGCTCAGTCCCAGGACTCTGAGATCATGACCTGAGCTGAAGGAAAATATTTAATGACTGAGCCACCCAGGTGCCTCTGCTAGTCTGTTTCTTGTGTTTCAAAACACTCTAGCATTTAAAATACATTCTGGTAGAAGTCTGCAGTTTTTCCTCAATTATTTTTGTGAATTATTACTTGATACTGACGCTTCTTCCTGCAAGATTTAAAATTTGATGTTTTATTTCACCAATTCCATTCATTGGAGTACAGTAATGGAGAAGCATATTGGTTTTATACAAACCTAATGCTTGCTAATACTCCAAATTATTCTCGTACCTATATAAATTCAAGTCCCCAGTCATGAGAAATTTGGAGCAGGTCAAAGCAATGGATTAGAATCCATCTAAAAAGAAGTATCTAGATCATGCATGAAATTCCATCTCTTTACTCGTAGAAGAAAAATACTTCGTAACAGAACAAACACAAAATAGTTATTTCTTCAAAGACACTCTGAATAGAGGTAGTCAGTCTTAGAGAGATGATACTTTATATGCTAAAATGTAAGTAATCGGTTCTAAGTAGTGTGGTGTTTCAGAAATTTAGAGTTGGGACCTCTGAGACCTTGGGTATAAGGCCAGAAAGGTTAGGAAACTACTCCTTGGGACAGGGGTTGCTTGGGATGGAGAACTAAAGAGCTTTGTCTTTTGATATGGAAAACTTGAGCTCCAAGCACTTTCTGTCATTTACATCTATTTGATTTTTGGCATGATACTTAACCTCTCAATGTCTGCATCCATTTTATTTATAAAATGGGTGTGACGGTCTGTGTTGCAAGATTGCTCCAAAAGTTACATGGCAGGCACAGACTAGACATTTTTGTATTTTGTGTTCTGCTTTCAGAATACAATAGAGTGGTAGAGAATGCATGTAAGAGTAGAGGGGTGAGAAGATTGCCATTCTTACTGTGTTATTTAATCCTCTTAGGTAAGGCCTGTAAGAAGAGAGCTGTAAATTTTAGAGAACTTCCAGGAGAGAACAATCACAGAAAGACCCTGGAAGGGACTAGTGGGAGCTTTAAGTAGAAGCTATGCTAGTTGAGAAATGAGAGACTAGACATGGGATTTATGTCAGCTTTGCATGTGTATTACTTCTGTATTTCTACTACCAGAAACTCTTCACTGTAAGAAAACCTGGTTCTGTTGTTGAGTTGTGCACTGCACCACAGGGAGAAAGGGACAATGGTAGACAAGAGGAGGCGTGGAAGTGTTGAGCACTCGGGAATCCTGTCTTTTAATCCTGGCTCCCTGTGCCCAGTACTGGGTAGGCATTTAGTGAATATTTGTTGAAAAAAGTATCTAGAGATACTCTGCACCTCAATACTCATATTTCCAGAATGTGGATTTATTTTGGGTTGCCCTGCCAAGCATAATCTAGTGTGGTAGTAGCCTGAAGGCTCTCATTTTGTTTATAATTACCTAGTTAAGTATGTTCAAGGCTCAGACTTGTCCAGAGTAGAGGAATCCTGGAGGTGGTGTAGATGGATTCCATTCTTTGCCTCTAACCTTTCCTCCACCTGTCCCCTGGGGATTTATTTAAGCTGAGCCCTGGTTTAGTTCACCCACTTACCGAAATCTACACGTGGCTCTGTGTTTATTGTAAGTGTTCATGAAATTTTTGTTGAATGAGTGAACAAAAGGCACTGAATTTGTAGGAAGGTAAAAGAAATGTTGAAAGCTAGTAAAGCCACCCAGATGGAGAATTTTGTAATGAATCAGCCAAAGCTCAGAGCAAACAGATGATTGTTCTCTCAAACCAGAGTCCTGGCAAATTGAGCTCGTTGTTTAGGTTTCCTTGATTGGAAATGAATCTGAGTCTGTTTCAGGTCTTAACTGTTCTTGGTCTGACTTTCCAAAAGAGAAATTCATTTTTATCTTAGAAACCCTTTTCCTGGCCTACTTATGCCTTATTCCATAAAATGGGATGGTGGTCTCTCATTTTGGAAAAATAGTGTAAAAGAGAATGTGTTAGTTGTAATATTTATGTGGCTCTTATTTCTTAGTGTATCCATGTATATTTTCTATTTTATCCTCTTCACGACATCATAAAAAGTACAGGTGTCCTTATCCCATTTTCCATATGAGAAAACTGTGTCAGAGTGATCATTATAAATGGTAAAGTGGCAAAGACAGAATTTTCCTAGTTTTGTGTTTTCTTCATTGTATTGGTTGTGATAGTGATTGGCATTATTTATTGACTCTATATGATTAAGTACTGTCATTAAGTCTTATATGGCCTGTGTCATTACATCTTACATGATTCCATCCCTTCCCTTTACATCCTTCAGACTTGCCTCACTGTCCCTTCTCAGTGAGGCCCTCCTGGGCCACTCATTTATAAAAAAATCTTCGTAATTGCTCCCGTCTTTACTCCTTACCCCGGTATCTGTTTTATTTATCTCCTTATAATTTATCACTGAGGGTGTATATATGCATTTATTTTTGTTTGTTTAATATATTTCCTTTGGGGTGCTTGTTGAATATCTTTCCTAGTAGAACCTGAGCTCTATGAGGGTAGAACTAATTCATTCCTTGATGTGCCCTCAGTATCATGAAGAAGTCTCTACATGTAGCATATGGTACGTATTTAGTGAATATTTGCATGAATTCATAATCCCCAGAACCAGCTCTGTAAGGTTAACTGATAAAGGAAAATTATGCACAGGGAAATAAGTATTTTGTCCAGGCTCACCTAAAAGGTTAGAGAACTGGGTTGAGTTCAGGTGAATTTAGATGTAGTGCCTCCATGACTGTTTCCAAACTTGGGTTTCTTAGGTATGAGGGAGGTATAGCAGAGGTCGTTGTAGAATGTAAGGATGAAGTTCTCGCTTTTTTCTCTCCCTTTCTTTCTCTAACAGTTCGCCTTATTTGTTTAATATATTAGAGTTTATCATGGTTTTACTTTTTTGAAGTGGTCACTTTATAGAAGAGCTACAATTACAGTACCTCATTCTGCTTTTTTAAAAAAAATTATGTGGATTGAATTTGGATTTGTTTTAAAGGAAATGCAAAAATATTGTGAGGAAGTACTCCTTAAAGTAGGGGAAAGGGAGAGGTAAGAAAATATTAAATGTTCTGGGGTGCCTGAGTGGCTTAGTGGGTTAAGCCTTTGCCTTCAGCTCAGGTCATGATCTCAGGGTCCTGGGATTGGGCCCTGCATTGGACTCTCTGCTCAGTGGGAAGCTACTTCCCCTCCTCTCTGCCTGCCTCTCTGCCTGCTTGTGATCTCTCTATCTCTGTCAAATAAATAAATAAAATCTTAAAAAAAAAAAAGAAAATATTAAATGTTCTTACAGCAGAAAAAAAACTTGTGGTAGGTCCTCTAGAGGTAGGTCCTCTAAAAATAAAGTTCTTAGTGCAGGAACCATGTAAGAATAATGCTGTAGTGCTTTATAGATCCTGGGATGGAATGGATAAACTAGAGTATGATCTCTTAGAAGGGAGATTCTGAGCATACCTCTGGTAAGGGATCAGCAGTTGATGAGTTCAGCAAACATTTGTTGAGGACTTACCATATACTTGGCATTGTAGAAAGAGAAACTAAAAGCTCATCCCAAGGGCATAGTTAAGTCACAGGAGACATGTGTTCATATATTTGGTGTATCTTGCTAATCTCTTGCAGGTGGATGCCCTAATGGGCGGAAATGCCCTCTTGAGGAAATACTGACTGCATTTATGAGACCAAACAGTGGTCCGAGTAGACTATCAATCCCATCTAGTGTGGCGGTACTTCCAGTGCAAATTACGTATTTTTTCTAGAATTCTAATAGATGAGGGATGGTTGCGAGAACTGTTATGTACCTAGACATTGTTGCATTTAGGCAAAGATTATTTACTTGACATGCGAGTTTGTGTTCTTTTAACAAATGCTGCTTACTGTGAATTATCTCATTGAATTTATACCGCAAACCTGAGATACAGATACAGTTCCTCTTCCCGTTTTCGATTTGAGGAAATGGCGACTCAGCTATTAAGTAATTCCTCCAAATCATTCTTGAATTAGATAATATGACCAAGACTTGATTCAGTGTGGTCTGATATTGCTTTTTATACTTTGTCCACTGCCGGTTTTCTATAGGTCTCCAATTTTTTAAAAAGGAATGTGTGGTTTATTCTTTCCTGAGAGTATTACACATTAACCAAAGTAAGAAAGGAATATGTCTAAACATTTTAAGTACTATGATAAATACTTAGCTGCTAAACAAGGAAAAGACTGACTTCAAATGCTCAGTTGACACGGGTGAAACACTGAATGGGGTGCCTTCTGGACTGTTAGTGACAAGCCTTTTAACTCTAATAAATCACAAGGATGTAACTTGAGCCTTATGAGGAAGAGCATTATATTACTAATGGATCTTCCTGTAGGAACAGAAACAATATATAAAAGTAAATGAAATCCTTGACTCCTTTTTTCCTTTTCACAATTCATCATTATTCCTTTATGAACATAACCCTGGGACAGTTATTATGTGTGCCATTATGGAATTTCTATTGGGCTTTTGGCTTTTTTTGTCGTTGTCCTTTGTAAATGAGTACCCCCAGATGAGAATTTCTAGCTAATGGAGTAAGTAAAAGACTGCAGCTGTTGGGTTAGTACTCAGGGTTAAAGTCTGAGTGCGCTTCCTTTCTGTGGCACGTGAGTAGAACTTGGTGGACTCTTTGGCATCCGTAGTGAGGAACTGTGGTTGGTGGAGCTGTTGTTAGTAGTTTTCCTGGAGAATGTAGCAAACCTTTTTTGGGGGATGGGGGGCACTACCTCTCAGAACTCCTGGTTTCTCTCCCAGGATGAAGCTCTGACAATAATCTGAGATACGGAATATTGTCATTATTACTGATTAATGATCTGGAACTGCTCACCGAGCTTCTTGGGGGAGGGGGAGGGGAAGCAAGATGGCTACCTATCTCACTATTTAATAAGCAGCAGTTTGGAATTTGAACTATTTATCTTGTTTATATTTTAAGGAAAAGATACGCAGCATATGTTCCATATGCTTGTTTATATTTGGAAGTTAAAATACGGTTGTATGCATGCATGAAAGATTTAATTCCTGTCACAGAGGCTGGCTGATTTGAGGCGTTTGTGTATCGTATGTTAGCCAATGTATGTGCCTCGTGTCGAGATAAGTAGAGATAATTCTCACACACACACCCCTCTCCTGTGTACTCACACATTTTATATAATGTATTTCTTTGAACACATGAAGATGCAGTACCTACTGTTTACAGATAGGAATTCTGTGCACATATTTACAGTGTACTTACGACCCAATGTTGATGTTTGCATTTGTATATGTGCTCCTGTCCTAGTGATACAAAATGGAAATCTTTATCTCCCACCACTACCACGCCCTAACCTTTAATACTTATAAATTCTAGTTATAGGTTTGTTTGTTTTTTTGTTGCTGTTCTGGCAAAACCCAGAATAGTCCTTTTCCCAGGTCCCTGGATGCCCACATGTTGTGTTTTTACTCTTTGCGATGGAGCACATGAAGGGGGACGGGTGCTGTTTCTCTATCAGCAAAGGCAGGGAAAAGGAAGTGTTGCAGGCAGGCATCTCAAAGGCAGGGTGGGGAAAGAAATGTAAGCTCCTTGCACCTACCCCCCCCCCCCGCCCCCCGCGGCCTTCCCGCCCGTCTCCCTTCTCCAGCTTTTCACGCAACCCTGCAGTCCATATGTGTGCAGATGCCTTCTTTCAGGAGAGTCTGGGCTTCCTGCTTAAACTGCATTTAACTAGAAGGGAATGGACCGAGTGTAAGTCTTCATTCTACAAGCCAGGAAGACTTCATCATGAGAAATGAACATTCCACTAAAAATGGAAATAGTTAAGCCCATTATATACATGTTTCCAGTATCTCTCAATTGGATAGGGCTCAGAAATGCTGGGGAGGAGGTAGCAGCCAAGATTTCTCCAAATCCACAATTTGAAGAGTTGGAGATCTCAAGAATTGGAGATCCAGATCTCCAAACTGCTACTCCTACAGAAACATACCTTCTGATCCATCTGACCCGGCAGAATGCATACTTGGACACTAAACTCAGAGTGGATTGGAAAAGCTGGTGAGACTCTGAAGAGCAGAAACCACCTCGTCCCTAATCCATTCCTTGGCACAATAGGAAATACTGTGGTAATGATGTGAAGGAATTAATTGCTGCTAATATCAAGAGCCTCTGAATTAGCCAAACCCTTTGAAAATCTGGACCGATGAAGTTACACATTGATAACAATGGGCTCCTAGCAGGGGCTACAGCGTTGTTTTAATGTTAGAAGACTGGGGAGGTCAGGATCATGCGAAAATAGCTGTTCGTGGGCATTTTCAGTGGTAGTTACTTAAGCGGTCCTCAGTCCTTCTGTGTGCTGCAAAGTGCATAATGGTTCTTCTGCTAACCCATGGAGAAGTGTCACTGTCCCATCTCCTCAGCCTCGTGTCAGGCACCCCCCTACTGTGGAAGGTGTTAGCAGTGAATCCCATGCAAGCAAACAGCCGACGCAGAGCAGCCATGCCCCAGGTCTTCTGTTTGCAATCCTCCCTGTCAACAGATAGGGGATGAGAAGATCTTCCCAAATCCCACTGTGAGTTAGAGAATGATATCAGATGCAGCTTGGCAAGGGAACAGACGGAATAGTTCAGAGAAGGATAGAATAAAATTGTTGTGGTGGAGGCAAATATCCTTATTCCTCTGGTTTGGAACCCACATGGGAAACATTACTTTTTTGTTGTTTCTAGCAAGTCTTAATAGCCTTTCCCCCCAGCATCCAGGATTTGCACCTCATCCCAGTGGTCTGTGTGGGTGTTGTGGTTGTTTCCTAATTGCAACAACAACAACAATGACGACAACCACCACCTTGTACCTCCGTATCAGTATTTAGAGCTCTATACCTACACTGTAGAGGCCTGTAGATCTCAGAGGCTGCTTTGCCACTACTCCCGTCTCTTGAAACTAAAGCTAAGAAGTACCTTTTCTCTGTCTTTTGAGATAAATATATTATAAGCTGGCTTCCCTGTTGGAAGGTAGGAGCAGGAGAGAGTGCTCTCTTTCCTGAGGTTGTTCTGCCATACTCTAGACTCAGATGGTTATGGATTTTCCAGTCCAGTCTTTAACAGCTTACAAGATGCTTTCTCTTGGGCACCTGGTTGGGTCAGTCAGTTATGCATCTGCTTTCAGCTCGGGTCATGATCTCTAGGTCCTGGGATCAAGTCTCGCATGGGCTCCTTGCTCAGTGGGGAGTCTGCCTCCTATCTGCGCCCCGCCTCCTCGATTAACTAAATAAAAAAAAAATTTTTTTTAAATGCTTTCTCTTGCACTGGCTTTTTCCCCCTTCTATTTTATTTATTTATTTTTAAAAAGATTTAATTTATTTAACAGACAGAGATCACAAGTGGGCGGAGGGGCAGGCAGAGAGAGAGGAGGAAGCAGGCTTCCCACCGAGCAGAGAGCCTGATGCAGGGCTCGATTCCAGTACCCTGGGATCATGACCTGAGCTGAAGGCAGAGGCTTTAACCCCCTGAACCATCCAGGTGCCCCTCCATTTTAAAGGAAATCTGTGTTGTGGGAGTTTGTTACTCCAGATCTGAAATAACCTGTGCATTGGGCTCTGTCTTATGCTGACTTATTTTCTTATAATGGAGGACTAGGAGAGATCTCCTACTTGCTGTACTGAGCTTTGCTGTCCTTAGAACTGTGTATTAACGAAGTCCTAAAATGGCATGTTATAGTCCATTGTAAAGATAAGTTAATATTCAAAAAGGGGAAATGGAAACATTTTTCCCCCATGATGTCTCAAGATTGTCTTCCCAAGAAATGGACTTACTAAGTTCTTGCCAGATCAAGAGTATGGAAGTGTCTAGTAGAAGATTTTTATTTCCTCGCCGGTATCCTCTTTCCGCTTGATTGCTGAACTGACGGACACTTGCTAACAAGTGGTTGATTGATCTGCTCTCAAAGGGGCTGTGGAAAAACCCTAAAACACTGGTCAGTTGGCCTGTAACTGGAGGTTAGCTCAGGTTTTGACTTTCATTTATACGGAGAGACTTCCTGAGTCCTTGGCCCAGGTTGCAGGGTTGGCTGGAGATGAGCTACTGTTTGCATTGGTTGTGAGGACAGTTGCGGGGTCTCAGAGCCCTCCCGGCTGATCCCCAGTTTCTCTCTCTTTTTTTTTTTTTTTTAATTTTATTTATTTATCAGAGAGAGAGAGGGGGAGAGAGCGAGCACAGGCAGACAGAATGGCAGGCAGAGGCAGAGGGAGAAGCAGGCTCCCGGCTGAGCTAGGAGCCCGATGTGGGACTCGATCCCAAGACGCTGGGATCATGACCTGAGCCGAAGGCAGCTGCTTAACCAACTGAGCCACCCAGGCGTCCCTGATCCCCAGTTTCTCTAGTGGCCCTGGCTTCCTGTTACTTGGAATGCTTCTAAAGTTACACCTGGTGTTAAGTTATGCACAGATATTTATACTCTAAATATGGGCTTTGCAAACCAAGAGTGAAGGGCCCGAGTTTTCTTTCCTTTTCCGTGATTGTGCCCTTCATAGGTCACCGGAGAGTTCCTAAATTCACAAACCCAAGATATGTCTCCCCTTCTCCTCCCTGATTAATACCCTGTGGAGACTTATCTCTAAAGTTGTGAATTAAATGGTAGATAGAGGTTGGTCTCTATGCTGTGACTCCTTCTTCTTCCCCCAACCCGCATTTCCCAGCCTCTCGATTCTTTCTAATGTCAATACTACGCTGAATTTGTTCCTCCTGAAGGAACAGGCTATAAACTTTGAAGTCCAGAGGACTTGCTTATTTCGGTTTAAAGGAACCTCCGCTCAGGGGCTCCTGTTACAGAATGAAGTGAGAAGAAGTGGGTTGAAGCCTGCCCTTCCCATTGTTTCTTTTGTTATGATCTGGTTGTTAAGGGGAGAGTGGGGTGAAAAATAGGGCAAGAGCCTATTGAGCCCTTAAGTTGATAACCTTGGCTTTCAGGAGGCTTGGGTGTGTGTTTCCATGACTCTCCTGAAATACCTAACACAGACCGCTGCCCAAAGCAAACTTCGTTATGACCTTAAAAGCAAACCTGCATTTTGCTTAGAGAGAAGCTGCTGTGCTCTACAGTTTCCCAGAGCTCAGCCTCCTCTGGTTCTCTGGCATGTCAGCACTTGCCTTCTGTTTTTTCCATTGCACTCTTCCCCGGCTCGGCCCCAGGGGCCCCACCTCTCATAGGAGCAGGGTATGTGACCCTGGAGCCCCGACAGCCTTGCCCATCAATCTTCCTGGTCCACCTGCAGTTTGTCTGTCAGCGGCTGCCCCGCTTCTCCACTGGATGTGCTATTCCTACACATCCGTCAGACAACCCTGAAGCCTCTGGGCTGTTGGAAAGTCAGACTGGCCCTGTTCCATCTGTACGTCTTCATCTGTCTCGTGCTGTATCCTCGCCGGCTGCCATGCCCCGACTCTGCTCTGAATGACAACGTGAAGCCCATACTCTAGTGGTCAGTGAGCAACCCCCTCCCAGCCGTGGCCATGGGCCATGAGGATCCCTTCGCGAACTGGTTTTGTGTTTCTGGGCAAGACTTACTCCAGAGCTGCTGATACTACCCAGGAGGCAGGTCAAGATAGGAAACTAGACAGGCCCAGAGTTTGATTGGCTTATACCAGATAGGAGCAGTAGTCCTAGGTTGTCTGCCCCATCCTAGATCCAGAAGCACATTTTTCCAATATTGCCAATAACGGTGTATAAGGGCAAATGAATACCACGGTGACCACTTTTAAGTCCTTCCTAGATTCTAGGCACCACGTTAAACAAGAATGCATAGTATAATGTTCAAGAACGTGGGTTTGATCTAATTATTAGTGGTTTGACCTTGGGCAAATCTATCAGAACCATCTATTAAAAGTAGCATACAGCAATCATGGAGAGCTGTTGGGGGACTTAAAAGGCCTGACGTATAATTGCACTTTCAAAGTGCCCAGCACATGGCCAGCAATCGATAAATGCTGATTGTTATGCTGCTGATTTGTCAGGGGAAACAGGATCTTTAAATAGGAAAAATGGACAATATAAACAGGGATAGGAGGGGTCCAGTTGGTGAGATCAAGGTGATTTTGGAAAAGAAAGGTCTGAGGAGGATTCAAAGAGGCAGAAATTGGTCTGGGCCTGAAGGAATGAGTGGAGCACAGTTGGATCTGGGAGAGGTGTCGTGTACCGTCTCTCCTCCGCCCCCCACCCCTGCCACCCCACC
Source organism: Mustela nivalis (assembly GCF_964662115.1). Lineage (NCBI taxonomy): Eukaryota > Metazoa > Chordata > Mammalia > Carnivora > Mustelidae > Mustela > Mustela nivalis. The sequence goes on from NC_139029.1 coordinate 50,906,135, forward strand.
GTGATTTTGGAGTTTGTAGCACAGAGAAGATGGACCTAGGGATTAGAAGAAATGGTCTCCACTTCCTACACTCACCTGGCTTGACCGTGGGCACACCCCTGAGCCTAGATTTCTTGACAGTTGGGACAGGACAGGGAAGGCCTGCTCTACCCTGCAACCAGGGCTGTTGGAAGGCATACATTGCCATGAGTCCTGTGAAGATGCCTTGAAAATAGCAAAAGACAAGAATAAAGTCCTCGTTAGATCCTGAAGTTCAGAAAGAGAAGATCTCAGATGAATTCTGAATTATCTCAGACTGTAACTACATAACCTATAGGACATGGGGCTTTCAAAGAGGCATGGACAGCTCTGGCAGGGCCTGGCCCCGTGTTCACGCCTCCAGCCCGACCCTCTCCAGTTGCCGAGAATATGTTCAGATTTCTCCATTCCAAGTGCCTGTGTCAGTATATAAAGTCCCCCAAATAATAACAACCACAGTAATAGTAACAGCAGCAGTGAAACCACGATCAGCCCCGTTTATTTGGCACTTATAGTGTCACTCTGCTGAATACGTCCTGGACCTTCTCCCCTTTAGCTCTCAAACAACAGCGTGAAACACCTGTTATTATTCCCAGTGTAGCGCTAAGTTGAGGCTTAGAGAAATAATTTGCCTAGTTCCCTTTAGGTACTAAATGACAGAGCTGGATTTAACACAGATTTATCTGACTCCAAAGCTTAAACGCTTTGTGCCATTTTGTTCTTAATCTAAGGGGGAAAATAAAAAAGAAAACGAAAAAAACCTCCCTCCCTCCCCTGCCAACCCTGTGCCAGGTTTCCTACAGAGGATTAAGCACAAGGATGACTTGAATCAAATGGTCAGTGTTCAGGTAGCCCCTCTTGCTTTACTTAGAGCTTGAGTCGTGGAAAACTTAGACGCCCACCCTCCTTTCCCATCACCATCATACGCATTTCCTGGTGTGGATACTGTGCTAGAACAGGAAGAGTCATTCCTTGTACTTTGGGGCGTTACATGTTCGCTATTTGAACATCACAATAAGCCCTTGAAGAGGGTTGGTCTTCCCATTTTACTTACGAGGAGACGGAGACTAAGGGAAGTCAACTTGCCCAGTTTTCCTAGCTGATCATTGAGAGAGCTGTTTAGAATATTACAACTGTTAATAATTAATTCCTAATCATTCATAGATAGTGAAGGTACAGCATTTTACATATCCCGTTTATGGTGTGCAACATGAAGCAATGAGAATGTGTTCTGCTTGAACTTTGGAATGCCTTTGTGTGAGGTTCAGTGATGTTAAATGTTTGTGCTTGCCTATTCTTAAAATTATTTGTGTCACATTTAAATAACTCAGTCCTGAAGCTGCTGGCGGAGAATCATTCTTGAGTAATAAGGCTGGGGTGGGAGGAAGAGGGATCAGCTATTAAATTCTTATCACGGCACAAAGGTTTTTGAATGTCAAATGTTAAACTCTTCTACACTCAATAGGAATTTTGCTATGAATCTTCAGTCCCCTAGGGTACCTTTCCTGTCTGTGCCTGTCAGCTTCATTGTTGTGCATTTTAAATAAAGCTTTCTCTAACATTCAAAACTCCTTCCGGAGTTTTAGGAAAGAGACAAATAAAGTGTGTCCTGTGCCTTTGCATTTTTGTTTTCTTTTACCTTCTTCTGTGTGCCTACCC